>NC_031991.1:42090087-42281604 GCF_001879085.1 Nicotiana attenuata | reverse complement strand
TTTTCCTACAACTAGACCAAGGCGCTCCACCTGAGTCGAGGCTAAGTAGTTGTGGGTAGCACCCGTGTCTATCATCGCCCGAATGGGCTTGCCATTCACCTTCATCTCGACGAACATCAAGGTCTTCTCTTGTTTAAGAGGAGTCCCCTCATCCACCTTCTTTTTCCCTTTCTTGGTGATTGGACCTAGGTCCTTCTTCTTACGGATAGCAGCACTGGACTCTGCTAATGCCTCAGAAATAGAGCCAACAATTGCATTGAAGGCACCTACTGGATCAGTTTGGTCTGCATCCTCTGAGTCGTCATCAGTCCCATCATCAAAGGCCTGATGGGCGTTCATCTGTGCATGTGGGCACTCATTTTTCCAATGTGGTCCGCCGCAATGACGGCATCCTGAAGGAGGCTTTCTCCCCCGGTCATTGTTGTTTGACTCTATTGCTGCATGAGGAGGGAGCCTTAGATTTGGTTGCACTCCGATCTCCCCCACTTCTACTAGGGCCACCATTGCTAGGCTGGCCCCCTTTAAATCCCGCTCGGGCAGGCGGCTGAGGCCTATCCTTCCGAGCTTCCACTTGATAGTCCCCAAGGCATTCAGCTGCTTGGATCGCCTTGGGTAGGGTATCTACCCTTTGTCTTTGCAGCTCCATACGGGCATAAGGTTTCAACCCTTCCAGAAAGGTGAAGAGCTTGTCTTTGTCCCCCATGTCATGTATGTTTAGCATTAGCGCGGAGAATTCCCGCACATAGTCCCGCATTGATTTGGTCTGGCAGAGCTCCCGTAGCTTTCTCCTTGCGTTGTATTCAACATTTATGGGGAAGAACTATAGTCGTATGGCTGCCTTCTGTTCTGCCCATGTCTCAAGAGCATCTTCGCCGGCCTTGATGGCTTCGTACTTCACCCGCCACCAGAGTTTAGCATCACCATGTATTTACCTTCTTAGCTTCTTCTAGGCCCTCAACAACATCGAAGTACTGTTCGATGTCAAAGATGAAGTTTTCCACTTCCTTGGCATTCCTAGCTCCACTGTATGGCTTTGGCTCAGGATTTTCAGTTTTTGTGTCGCGGAAGCGGGGTTCACAGCGCCCCCGATTTGGTTTCCACCTCCTCGAAGCAGGCCCTGTAAAGCAGCATTGACAACATTGAGTTGGTCTGTCAATTTGTCAATAGTTTGTTGCATGGCAGTCACCCTGTCTGCCTCTTGTGCCCTGTAGGCTAAATCCTCGGCACGCTCCTATTGGAGTCCCTCAAATTTGCCAAAAACTTTGGCTGCCTCTGTGGCTGCCGTTTGCCGGTCTCCCTCGGAGTCGCGACTGATGTTTTCTATGTCAACTTCGGCCTGGAGCACTCTGCGGTGTAGGTCGTCCAACCTTTGCACTAGGCTAGTTCTTAGTTCAGGCACCGTATCCACGATAGGCCGTAATGCGTCAACCGTCTCTTCAAGGGCCGCAATGCGGTCCCCATGATTCACCATGGTCAGAAATGGTGGTAATGGCAATGCATTCCCTCGTCCGATGTCGAGCCTAGGCTCTGATACCAACTGTTACGCGGCGCCTTCCTGAGATTCCTTGGAAGGGTGACGTAAGGCTAAGAAACTGATGTCAGTGCAGTTACTGTCCGCCAACTGAGGTCCCCTCCGTATGCTAGACGAGATTGTCAGTGCCCGTACGGGAAAACCAATATCAAGAGCAATTCAGAGAACAGAAATGAGAATTGAGATTGAAAGAAAGCTTGATTGCATCAATGAAAGCTATTATTGAAAAGCAACACGATGTCGAGGGGGAGAGACACCAGTACAGAGAATTGTATACTTGCTAGAAAGCTTGATTGCTTGATTCCCCCTAATAATGCTTAAAAAAAATAAACCAAAGCTACAAGACTAGACATGACTAAGCTAGAGAAACATAATGCAAGTACATAAAATAAAACTACTCTATATTTACAATGAAAAAGGACTTAGTTTTCTATTAGGAAGCAACAGGTCCATTGTCAGCAACATTGTCTTTGGCATCACGGTCTGCGTGCGCAGCGCTGTTGGCATCTGCCTACGGCTGGGCGCTGGCGAGGGATATCGGTGGGGCGACAGAGGCACATGCGCGCTTGTCACTTGGCGTGGCCAAGACCACGGGGTCGTCCGTGGTGCTAGGCATTGGGAGGCTTGCTAGGACGCCACGGGGTGCGCCCAAGGGGTCATGGGGCATGGCTGGAAAGCCGCCCATGATAGATTACCTGAAACTAGGGGTGTACATAGGTCTGGTTGGTTCAAATTTTGCAATTACCAAACCAAACCAATTGTATCGGGTTTTTAATTCTATAGATCAAACCAAACCAATAAAAGTCGGGTTTTTCAATATCGGGTTTTCTCGGGTTTCTCGTTAACAATTGAATATAAATTATTACCTTTTTCAATTTGCTCAATTTTCTGGACTTCCTCTAACATGTCTTCAAACTTATATTCCTTGGAAGGTGATCGTATCCATTGTTGAGTACAAATAAGTGCTTCCATTGTTTTTGGTGATAAAGAACTCCTATAAGAATCCAGAATTCGACCACCTGTACTAAAAGCCGACTCCTATAAGTTTTTCCTTCTCTTCATGATAAATCCTCAAACAATGTCTAGCAACAGTTACAAGAGAAGGTAATTCGAAATAAGGTAAGGCTTTAGCCATTAATTTCTTAAATCCTTCTCCTTCAAAAACTCTAAAAAGTTGCTCATCAAGAATTACAAATTCGGCAATCGCCCTCCTAATGTCATCCACATTATACACTACCCTTTCAGTAGCACCCGAACCACCTTCTAGCCACCCTTCTTTAATAGGTTTTAATGTTGATTGTCTCTTATCAATGACTCTAAAGGGAGATTTGTGACATGTAGAATTTAAATGCGACCGTAATGTAGTAGTCCCATTCTTGCTACCTGCAGCAAATATTTTAGGACAATAATTGCATTTTGCCTTACATTTACCTCATTTAGCAATAAATTTGGATAAGTGATTCAAAATCTCGGACGTCTCTCTGCCACTATTCCCAGATTTAGTTTCTTCTGATGGAGTCATTCTTTTTTGCTTCTTAGGAGGAGTGCGTCGATGAGGAGTTTCTTCACTTTGTTTTTGAGCTGCCACTAGCGAAGGATTATCGACAACCACCTCTGCATATGCTCCAGAAGCTGTAGTTTCCATTCTTAGAAAGAGTTCCTGCAAATAGAACATATCCAGTTACTATTTAACTCATGGGTAAAATCGCATTGTGACAGCAAATGACAGATCCAAAGAAATACACCAGCTCACACGTTGAGGAATAAGACAAAATCGCATAACAATGTAAGAAATACATCACGCTTAATTTTACACAGTTCATATTATTTAACCAAATGATTCAAAATATAAGTAAACAAGTTTCAATAACTTTTTAAGTAACAATCAATTACTCATGTTAATCATCTAAGAGAAACAAAATAAACAAATGAATTCAATAATAGGGAGGAATACAACATATTTGCAAAAATAACTTGCTAATCGAAAATAGAAAAATCTTTGTTAATTTGGGAAAAGCAAGGTATATGTATGCAGCTAAAAGAAAACATGTAAAATGAGAAGAGGAAGAGCTTTACCGGTGAGATCAAAAGAGAGTTGATAGGGTTTGAGCTAATTTGATTTGAGCTAATTGGGGGGTTTTGTAATGGAGCGTGGGTTTCTTGCCTTCGGAGAAGAGGCAAGATGATTTCAATTGTTTAAGTGTTTTAGAACAGCTTTAGGACATTCTAGTGCTGCTTTAGGATTAGGTTTTGGTTTGGGCTCAATTATTCTTTTATGGGCCAAATAAAAACAAACATTTACAGGGGGTATAATACCAACTTAAAATATTATGCTAAATACAGAAATTATAATAAAAATTAAGAAATATTTATAACTTACATTCTAATAAATATTTTTATCTACCTAATATATAAAATATGTATACATATAATTTCGGGTTTGTTTGGTTTCGGTTTGACTTTTTATAATTAATACCAAACCACCCCTATTGTGGTCGGATTTTATTTTTCAATACCAAACCAAGTCAAATCAAACCACTAGTCGAGTTTTTTTTTCCCGTTGACTCGGGTTTTCGTGTTGGTGCGGGTTATCGGTTTAGTTTGTGCACCCCTACCTGAAACCACTTGCAAAATTTCATCTTCATCATCGTTCCTTATCTTAAGTTTATAACCGTAATATCTACCAACTGAAACTGTATCTCTTTCGTGTTTTGCTTTTTGTAAATTTTGAGCTTCCATATCAAGATATCCATCAACGGAGGTAAAAAATTTTATACTCGGCAATTATTCAAGTTCAAGCAGAGTGCGATTTCTAGGAATATTTTTTGCTCTTGGAAATTTCTTAATACCACAATGCCACCTGCCTTGACCATATGAAAATAACAAGGGATTCTGTAAAGGGTCATAGCACCCAAAATAATAGTTTACTCTTTGTGTCATGTCGCTGTGAGTATAAATTTGAAGATGTGGTGAATGAGTAGCAGGACCATCATTTTCATCAACCCATATTGCTGCAATTTTAGTAGTAGTAGGCACATTATATAAACGTTGATCCAATCCAGCGTCACATTTTAGTGCAATGTGAAAGTTTCGCAAGTTTGGCATGTCTGTTAAGGATCACAGAAACATTGAGTATGGATTAGCATTTAGTATATCCATCAGTTCCTTCACTATCGATTCACTTAATTTATTTGAGCAAGCCATTCTTTTTCCAAGCTCATTTGCATTATCATAAAAGTATAGTTGCAAATTTCTTGGCCCTCTTTCTTTGGGATATAAATCGTCTATCAAGTGGTACATCTGTCCTTAAACTCTGAATATATAAATACCACGATTTCTCTTGGCTAAATCTTTGTCATAACTGACACCAAGTGACGTAAAGGCAAATAGATTATTGTATGTTCTAATGTACGTTCGGAAGTGCCTGGATTCTGCGTTGTTTCCCAAATATAAATTTCTCAGTTTAGCTGGCATTCGATGGGAGGTTAACTTCACTGTACCATTGTTACAGCAAAATCCAGGGGTTCATCCTCAAATTTTTTCGCACGACAGAATTTACAATTTGGAACCTTTTTTAACAGAACATAATCAGAACGTAGTTGCTTAGTGTTAGTCGTAGTTTTCTTATTCTTTACGCGGCCTGCATATTTCAAATAACTTTAAGGGACATAAATGGAAGAAATGACAAAACCAACCAAGGGTCATGGTTATACGAACCTTTAGTTGTAATTGTTTTAGAGGTTGAAGTACATGATTCATTTGCAGTTCTCGATGTTGAGCCTGGTTCAAGAAAATTTTCGGTTACATATTTGCGCATAGTAAACGTAAAAAGATAAATGATCAGTATGGATTCACAACCCTACCTTTTTCAAAAATAGCGGTAGGATGAAGCATGCTATTTTCTTTCTGAACCACATCAGCTGTTGTTAAAACCTCACAGTTAATGACCACTACATTAATAACTTTTTCATAAACATAAAGGTCACAGAGGCAACAAAATCGGCAACACGATCATACATTTGAATTCTAAATGTGTAAATACGACAATGTAAAAATAATATGCAGACTGAAAAATGTAATATAAAGACTAGCATTACCTGTTTCATGAATCATGGAGCGATTGCAAATTTTCTTCCCTTTTTCTAAATTATCCCTTGATGTAGTTACATAAAGTTGCTGGGTGGTAGCTGCTAATCAGAGTAAGCGAGATGTTTAAAGGTATACAGCAAAGCGTTAATAGGCACCAAATAAAGCGAGAAAGAGCACAAAATATTGTATATCTCATTTAATTCAATTAAGATAGATAAGTGGTCATACAATCTTCTAGAAAAATAAATGCGCAGCAGTACATTAATAATATATGGTAGCTAAAAATGACAAAAAAATATAACCTTTTTGAAGCAGGCCAGCAGGTTCTCGTTGGTAAGAGCAGTTTGTTTTGGAAATCCTCCCTTGTACCCAGATGGTGTTCCCTGTTCTAAGCCACCAACAATGGGATCTTCAAGAAGTCTATTTCCAGAATCTTGTTTTTTCATACGTCGTGATAGTAAAAATGCTTCCCTTCTATGAGCAGATATTTGGTTATACGTATCACGTTGTTTAAGTTGCATTGCAGCCTTCCTTTTTTCTGCATGTGAACATTTGTTTGTATTCCTAGACTCCATCAGCTACAAAAGTTCAAGTTCCTCTTTTCTTACCTGTAGAAATTTTAAATTGCAGGATCTTCATGAAATGTCCAAAAAAGATGTAAAAGATTAATGAAATTACAAATGTAATTGTAGTGCACAAGATAAATGTTTAATCCGTAAGTTAACATGAAAACAATGAGTGTCTGTCATTTCCACAAGCTAAGTAATTGCAGCAGAATATATTTTGGCTCCATCAATTTATAGCATTTATCATAATCAACGCTAACAAACACTTTTAGTAATACTAAAGCTTACATCGGCACATTTCAGATGAGCGAAAAGATACCAAAAAACAAATAGCATGCACAAACAATCCAGCAGTACGCACATTTATTTCATATAATCACATCTCCAACTGAAGAAAATAGTAGAAAATTCACATTCATCAAAAGAGTGAGATTTCTTCTGTTTTTTATGGTGCTTTAAGCTATGACTGAGCAATTATCATATTATTGCGCTGTATACCTTTTGCAAGAGATTGTATCTCTGTATACCAGCTCTTCGGGGAGCACCCATAGATTCAACTCTTGCGGGAAGCCTCTGTGGAAGATGATAAATTAATGTACTATAAGAATAATGTTATTTCCATTGAAGGATAAACTGATATTTTTGCAATCCTTTACTTTTAAATTTCGGTATCAATGTACATTTAAATGTAGTCTTAGTTGTTAATAATGTGCAGCTGAAATTACTGGTTCTTAAAATACATAATTTGCTACTCTTTGTATACCAGAAATGAGAAACTTTAACAAAAAATGAAAAAAAGAAACACGTAATGTGCAGCAGATCCTGTAACACATACTCTAAGCCAAAGTTGATACTTCATGATGTTTTATACTTCAATACCACACAACAGGGGGAGGTGATTTGTGTGGTGACCAATTTTTTTCTTAAGCTGTTTATGGAAGGACCTGGTTCTTCTAAGTGTTCCTTTACCTACTATTGCAGAAAGTAAAGAACACAAGTATTTTACGTGGAAAATACCTGGCTCAAAAGGTGAAAAAAATACGACCTACTTTCCAGTAGGATTTGTGAGCACGTGATTTTTGCCCTATATGAATTACTCCCATAAATTCGGAACAAATAATTTCTTTCAATGTTCGCAATTTTGTGGGTTTTCATGGGATTTTCTGTTAATTGTTTGCATTTTGATTGTGCATTTTAATTAGTGAAAAAAAAATACAAAAATGTGTTGCATGTGCATTTAGGAGTTAATTTTGCATCTTATGAATTAATTAGTAATTAATTATTTTATAAAAAAAAAATCACAAAAATAGTTTAATTCACACTTTGGAGTCAATTTTTGATTTTAGTAGTTTTCTTTTAATTTTATTAGTTGTGATAATTATCATTTAGGTTTAATTATTATTTTTAGGATGATTAGGATTTAGGAATTAGTTTTGATTTTATTTTATTTTAATTTTAACTTGAAAAGAAATAAAAAAAAAGTGGGAAAATAAAAGGAATTAAGTGAAAAGAGAAAATGAAAGAAGAATATCAGGTTTGGGCCAGTTTTAATTCCTCTACCCCAGCCCAATCAAATTTGCATCAATTACCCCTCAAACCCGTTCAGATCACCCCTTACCCGGCCCAATCCAGTAAAACACTCGATCCAGTCTCCCCTTTATTGAAACGATGCTGTTTCACTCTAAAGAGATCTGGACCGTCTAGGTTTCTTAGATCCAACGGTTTTGAACTGGGGAAGGGGTTAGTATTTAATTGTCCTAACCTCACCTACCCCCCCCCCCCAAAGACCGTCTCTCTCACCCCACTCTCATCAGAGACGACCTCCACCGTCTCCGCCGTCCACCGCCCTAGACCGCCGCCGGAAATCGCCTCACGGCGGCGGCCGGTCATCAAACCTCACCAAATTAACACCCTGAACTCCCCTCGTTCTCCTCTTTCCAAATCCCCAAACCCCATCCCTCAAAGCCTAGCCAATCTTCTCGAATATCAAATCGAAATTCCGGCCAAAACCCTAACTCCTCCAAATCTCACCAAATTCACATCATGTGATCCCCTCACCTCCCTCGTTCCTAATCCATCATCAGTGGCCTTCGAATCTCGCCCGAGGTGCCCGAATTTTAGATGACAAAAGCGGCAGAACTCTAGAACTTCATAGGTGAGTCTTCTTNAGCGGCAGTAACTCTAGAACTTCATAGGTGAGTCTTCTTTGTTTGTTTTTCGTTATTTGAATTAGTTTCTCCTCCACGACTGTCATTTCTTCATGATTAATCAATTTAGGTTTTGTTTTTCATTTTTTGCTTACCAATCCGTCTAGAATCAGTAATTGAATTCATTTTTCCTCTGTTCTTATTTGTATGTTTTCATGTTTGTTTGAGTTCTAATTCGCTAATAATCAATAGCATGAATTTATTCTTTAATTTTGTCATTAGTGTTCTAGGTTTAGTTTAAGTTTTTTGATTGTTCGTTTTAAGTCAACAAGGTTTCTCCTCATTTGATTAGTTTTTCTTCATGTTAATTGATGTTGTTATTCTAGTTTATTTGTTCTGTTTTTTGCTTTGATTTTCTGTTAGTTTGATTTTGTGCTTGGTTTCGATTGAGTAGTTCATGATTGTTACCGATAATCTGACCTTAGTTCAATTTCATTTGAATTGCTGATTGGTTTAGTGAATAAATTTAGTTTGGTTTAACTGGGTAATTTTCAGAAGCAAAAAGGGTAATATGGGTAATTCAACTTAAGGAATCTCTGGTAACTGAAATTAGAAGCACCTAGAAGGGGTTCTACTTGTAATTTCAAAATTATAATGGTGTGACTTGGGTAACAAGTCAATAAATAAGGGATTTTTAAGCTAAAAAAGGGGGACTAAAGTGCAAAACAAAGCTTGTAAGGGCTGCCCTAGGTGTTTGCCTATAAAGGCATCATTTCTTGCCTTAGAAGGCAAGGATTGAAGAGCTAAAAATACAGAAGTGCGAGTCTGTCAAAAGAATATTGTCTCATCCAATTTGAGCACAAAAAGCACAAAAATACTGCTGTTCATTGAAAATCTTTGAATCTTTGAGTAATTAATAGAAAAAAGGCAGAATAGCCTAAATGACACTTATACTTGTGCCACTTTGTCATGCCGGTCCTCAAACTTATCATTTTGCCAATTGAACACTTACACTAGTTCAAATCGTATATAATAAACGCTTATGACAGGATGTTACCAGTGCGTGTAATACAATCTCCTACACGTAGGACGCCACGTCATTACTAGTGCCACATAGGAAAATAAACTATTTAAAAATAGGATTTTTAGAAAACCCTAGCAATCTGCAAGTCTGGCAACACAAAGCAGAGTTTCTCTTTTACATCACCCATAAGGAAATTCTCGTCCATCAAATTAACGCTCCTGTAACTCACTAACTCCTTCATGAAATTGCTCAAAGCTTTCCCACCAAGATCAAGCCTTTTCACTCTGTTATTCAATGTGAAATTCTGAAACACGGGTGAGGCATGAGTAAATGACGAGATGCCTCATTCTGAAACACGGGTGAGGCATTGGGCTTTAGACACAATCCCATAAGGGCGACGAGATGCTTCATAGAGATGGACCAAAGAGGGGGAATCTGAAACATAGAGAGCCTTAAAATTGAAATCTTCGAACCACACATACCCAGAAGCTTCAAGCGAGCTTTAATGGCGTCTTTGCTTGTCCCTCCGGTTTTGATCCTCAAACACAAATGTTTATCGCATTTTCAAGTCTAAATTTCAATACCCAGCTGAGTTTTAGTACTAGGTTTCAAACCACTAGATTCGTTCTTCGCAAGACCAGCAATGGAATTTTGAAAATTCTCAACAAACAAGCCTTTGAATCTCCTCTCCAAAATCCGAATAAAGATTCAAATAGTGAAACACAGCAACAATAACCAAAACAAGCCTTTGAAGGCTCATCCATTGTTTACAGTAGTGTGGAGGGGAAAGAGGGATTGGGGGCGAGAAGAAAGGTGGGATTTTTGGCCCGATTTTGTGCCTGATTTTAGTTTAATTCATTTTTAATTAAAATCACTAATATCACTCTCTTTACACACGTGTGTTACACATAACTTGTCCACCTCAGCTATGTTAATGCCACATAAGCTCGGTCAAAGGTCAGAGGGATTTAGAATATACGATTTGAACTAGTGTAAGTGTTCAATTGGCAAAATGATAAGTTTGGGGACCGGCATGACAAAGTGGCACAAGTATAAGTGCCATTTAGGCTGTTCTGCCTAGAAAAAAATGAGCTGAAGTGTGTGTTACATTCAAAAGTGGGTCCATTTTTGGTTGGAATTCAAATCTGAACCTTGTGTGGAGTCATTCGAGTTCAAAACTGTTTTCAAGTGATATTCTCCAGCATTTGTTCTGATCCAAATCTGCTGTTGCTGCTTCTCTTTGGACCCCTTTTTCTCACTTTTGGTTTATAATTGTTGTTCCAGGTACAAACTCTAACTTTCAGGGTGTAGATTTGACTTGAAGATGGAATGAAAAGCATTTGTTTAATTTCTGTTAATAATTACTGTTATTTTAGCATTAATTCTGTTTTGTATGTTTATATGTTAGACATTTGATTCAAAGAATGTATTGAGATAAGTCCGATTATGTTGTTATATGGACTATTGGACTGTTGGATATAGCGTGAATTTCGATTTTGATTGTTTGAGTTTAAGTTTGAAAGTTATTTGAATTTAGCCCGAAAAACCATAATCAATACTCTTGTATAACGTATCTTGAAACTTGCCTGCACCTAGCTGTACGTTAATTGATATTTTTCATAAAGGACTATGTCTGAATAGTTAGAGCGTTACTCATTACATCATGAGATTTCATCTGTGTAATATTTAGAAGTGCAATATGATTTAGGGTGATTATAAGAACTGTGGGTATTAGGTGGTTGAGGGACTCCTCTAATTCAGTAGTTTGTTAATCAAGTAAATTAGTCATGGGCTCATGTATGAATTCGACTGAATTGAAACCCTAAAGTCATTCCAATTGAGCAATTTAATAGCTTCATTCAGAAATCAATAATTTAGCAATGTTTATGTCTCATATGATCTGTGCCTCTTTGTGTTTACCAATTTTATGGGCTGACATCGAAGCCCACTGGCTGGCGGTTCTTCTTGGCAGTCCTAAGACGAGCATATTCACTATTGGGCTGATGCTGAGGCCCAATGGCCTGGCACCTTCACGTTACAGGCCTGGGCCAATTTTTCGAATCCCAAACGTGCTGGAGGCTAAATTCCCTTAAGTTCATTAAAACTAATTTGTAAAAGTGGGTTCTCGAGTTAAGTAGCGGGTTCAAATTAAGAGGTCTATCCCTTTTGTTTGACTCCGGGCTTGAACTTGAAGCCCGAATTTTATAATATTAAGTAACTAGGATTCTTTAGAGACAAATTTAAATAGAAAATTGTAGTTTGCTCTAGGACGGCTTTTAAATAAAAATGAGACGAGCCTCGCCGAACAAAACATACAAATTGCGGGGCCCTCATTAAATGCTTCTATTAAAATATTTAGAATTCGAGGCGTGCCATTTAGTGAATTTTCATGGCCTCCCGCAAAGTTAATAACACGTTAGTCGCTTTAGGCGCGTTCTTTAATAATTTTATCTTCCTAAACTCGGGTGTGCATTTCATGTGACCCAAATCCAAATCCGAAAACGTTGAATAAAAATGTGTTGAGGATCCGGGTGCATTTCATGTGACGTGATCCAAAAACACGTTTTTTAAACGACGTTCACTTTCTTAATTTTTTTTAATTAAAAGCGGTAAATAATTCTTAAAATTGCACTATAGGATGACATGTTTAAAATCAGATTTTAGCCAAACATAGCAGTTGAGCGACCGTGCTAGAACCACGGAACTCGGGAATGCCTAACCCCTTCTCCCGGGTTAACAGAATTCCTTACCCGGATTTCTGGTTCGCAGACTGTAATATAGAGTCAACCCTTTCCTCGATTCGGGATTCTAAGCCGGTGACTTGGGACACCATAAATCTCCCAAGTGGCGACTCTGAATCTTTTAATAAAATGAATCCCGTTTTGATTGTCCTTTAATTGGAAAAACTCCCTTTATTATACCCTTCACGGGGTGACAGCTCTGGCGACTCTGCTGGGGACTAAGACCCAGAACTTTTGTTCAGGGTTCAGAATTCGAGCTCAGTTAAATTGTTATATTTGTCTTTATCTGATTTTCCTACATGTTTCATGCCTTATGTGCTAATTGTTTTACCGCATTGATATTTGTTGAATTGTACATAAACTGTCGCGAATCCCTTCCTCTCTCTGAGTCTTCTACATCATGGAAAAGGGTGCACTCCGTGTAGCTTCTCTTCTGTTTAGAGTCTTTTCCCATTTAGAACGAGGTTTGGATAAGTTGCAAAGCGGGCGGAGCTTTTGTATCCCCGGTACGCTGCCTCCCCCTCGGCTCGAGTTGTCCGTTCGGGTATGCCAGGTCTAGACCAATAAACCTAGGGTTTAAACCTAGGAGAACAATAACCTCATGCCGGATCCCTAGTAGGACGCTTGTTTGCATCATGTGCATTTGACTTAGGGGACTCAACACAGGGGTTGGGTCCGTCTAGGGCAGGTGACCTGAAATAAGTTGACCATCCTGATGCATCTTACGTGCTACTTGCGCATTTATTTGCTCGGCCTTGCATGTTGACCGGCTTGTCTAAATGAGTGAATTGTGAAAATAAGCAGTGTTAGGACTAAGTGAGGGTGACCATTTGTTGTGGAAAACCAAGTGCCCAAATAGTGCAGAAATGCTGCCGGATTTTTGAAAAAATGGAAAAAATATTTGAAAAAATAGAAAGGAAATTGTTTTGAATTTGGCAAATCGCCCGAACTACGCCGGTTTGATTCTCACCGGATGTGAGATACGTAGGCAACCCTCATCGGGTCCAACCTCCCTTTTTGCAAAAATAGCCAAAAAATGTCAAAATTTTAATTTTTATCATAAATAAGTCGGGTGATGCCATTCTTGTCTAAAATAAGCCGAATGTCCCTAAAAGGACGCCGGAAGGCCGTTTTTGCGAGAACAACCACCTTGAGTCATTTTTACATTGTTTGCGGGCACAGTCTTAAAATCTTCCTCCCAGAAGTGCTGAAAGGCCGTATTTGCAAATCCAAGTCCTGTTTTCTAAATAAAGAAATTTTTTGCGCAAATAGCCATTTTTTCAAAAATAAATCATTAAAGTCCCCTAATAAATGTGCAGGATGAATTCAAGTAACATCGAAACCTTCTCAGTCCTGAGCGAGATCCTTTGAAACTCCATATGTGGTGGCATGATTTGGGGAAAGGAAGCAGAGATACCGTGGTCAAAGTTTGGGCGGTCTCGTAGATTTGTTGAACATCAAACCAAGAAAGGATATCATTGAGGCACTAATACCATTTTGGGATCCGATCCGTAATGTATTCCGGTTTTCAGATTTTGAACTCACACCTACATTAGAAGAGATTGCCGGATACGCCGGTCTCAACAGGAACCTCCGAGGTAGATACCCATTGGCCCCACGACCGGTAACCCTTCATAGGTTCTTGGATTTTTTGAACATCAGTCGGGATATTCAAGACCCGTATCTGGCGGAAGGGTGTTGTACATTGCATTTCTTATATCACCGGTATGGTAACCCCAAAGGTTTCGAGGAACCCAACACAGGATTGACACATGCTGGAAATAAAGACAAATTGGAAGCCCGACGGGGATTAGCCTTCATGGTAGCCTTTTTGGGAGTGGTAGTTTGTCCAAGAAAAGATGGTCACATAGACCTTGGCCTGGTAGGGATGCTAGATGTTGCCATGAAAAAACCTACTAGTACAGTGGCTCCCCTGATTGTAGCAGAAATGTACCGAGCTCTGACCAAATGTCGGGAAGGGGAGAAATTCTTTCAAGGTTGCAATTTGCTCTTACAATTGTGGATACAGGAACACCTCTGTCACCGCACAGGCTATATGAACTACGGTTTAACTGGAGCGAGTTGTATTGCAGAATTCGAGACCCGAATGACAGGTATTGAGTTCCCTGAGGGTACTGAGGCCTGGTCGTCATGCTTAAGATCCCTGACCGCAGATAAAGTTGAATGGGCTTATGGATGGCTTCCTGCTACTGAAGCTGTATACACATCAGCAGAGGTCTCTTATATTCTTTTGATGGATATTCGAAGCATACAGCCTTATGCTCCTTATCGAGTTTTGCGACAATTTGGAAGATTCCAGACAGTGCACAACGATGAAGGCCTGAGTGAGCAAGTCATCGAGTTAGGCCCGAAAGCTGCATTCCCTGAAGGCATAATTCAAAAGATTTGGAATGAGTGCAGGTACCTTGAACCCAAGACTATAGTACAGGACCGAGCCAGAGGTGAGGTAGATCCCAAATACTTGGTCTGGTTTGGTAAGAGATTTCAAATTCCTGAGAGACCCGCCAAAAGGCCACATGTACAACAATTCACTAACGAGGCCCAGGTGCAATGGGATTGGTTAGCCAAAGAAAAGGAGTACAGGGCCCGAATAGGAGCATTGGAAAAACAGGTTCAGGAGCTCCGGTTTGAAAACACCTTGCAAGCCGCGGCTGATGAAGGTGATAAAAAGAAATTGGCCCAGGAGAATGAAGCTCTCAAGGCCCAAATTCAGCAAATGAAAATAGATGCCAGGAATCGGGAAAGAAGTCTATCCGACGAGAGATTGATAAAAGGGTTGAAGAAGCAAGTCCTGGACTGTCAGGAGGAATTGGAAAAATCCGAGGGGAACATGGCAAGACTTCGGGCACAATGGGCAAAGAAGACTGAGGAAAGAGCCCAGTTTGTACAACAAATGAAGAGGAACTATGAGGGAACAATTGCTAACATGAAAAGAAAAATGAATACTCTTGAAGAAAAGGCAGCTCGGCGGGACAAAGAATTTCGGACCGAGAGAGAACAGTGTTATGGGTTAATCGCTGAGATGGAAAAGGAAATAAAATTGTTACAAGACCTTCACCTCCAAGATTCTCAGGTTCTAGAGGCTCGTACCCAACAGATAAGTCGGCTACTCCAAGAAAAGGGCCAAATCAGGGATAGAATCAGAAACATTGCCAACTATATTGTCATGAAGTGCCAGGCTGGTGAGCGGATGGGTCGTACCACGTTCTTTGCTTCCGTGATGATATTTGTTCGCCAGGTCATGAATGATCTGGATCAGCTGCAAAAGGGTCTCGCACGCAGGCCCGCGGCGATGCCGAGAGATGCCCCGCGGGCCCCAGGATTTGAAGCTTTGATGTATTCTTAGATAATCGAGTCTGTATTTCTGCTTTTGAGTCTGGTTTGTGTACTTTCCTTTTCCGAGAAAAGAAAAACAAATAGTCTAATAGCTTTGTAATCGCAGTTGTTATTAATGAAAATTTGAAAATTCCCGAAAAATTGTTTCTTTATTTCATGCATTTATTTTTGCATTTATTTGCAGAACTACGCTCGGTCTGATTCACGCGGGGTCGTGATACGTAGGCAATCTCCATAGGATTCGATCGTAACTAAATGAAAAAGGGAAAAACAAGAAAAGAATGAAAGGAAAGAGGTGAAAAACAAGAAAGAAAAGAAAAGAGGGAAAAAGGAAAAAAAAGAGGAAAATAAGAAACCAAACAAAAGCAAACAAGAGAAAATAAAAAGGGAGCAAAGGAAAGAAAAGAGCGGAAAAATAATTTTGAGGAAAGGAGCGAATAGGAACAAGGAAAAACCAAGGCAAAAGAAAAGAAGGAAAAGAAAAGAGGAAAAATAAGAGAGAAAAGCAAAAGAAAAGAGGGAAAAGCAAGAAACAAACAATGGAAAACACGAGGGAAGAATGAGAGGAAAGGCATGGCAAATAAAGGAAAATGAAAAGGCCGGGATGACGCATGCGACCGATCAAAAGCATAATAGGAACTGTTAACTGCCTAGGTGCTTCCACTCCCCAAATGTGCGGGTACCAATATGTTAAATGCCCTAACGCTAACGTGATGGTTTCATTTTGTCATGTCATTTCAGAAAGGCGGTTGGTTTGTGGTTTGAAAGTGGCAACTCTTCTTTACAACATAAGGACAAAAGGCAATGGCAAACAACAAGAGAACTGAGTTGGTTGATACCGGTGCTCGACAACAGTTGGCGGAATGGGATAATGGGTTGGTTGAAGAGGTGCGGATGCTGAGACAACACATGATAGACATGTATCAAGCCTGGATGACTGGGAAGGCACCACCCCTGCCACCACCAATTTTTTTGGATGCTGCCCTTACCAAAACTCCCAACACAATGCCGGATGATCCTCCGTATTCTCCAGATACACCCGCTTATCATAATTTTCCCAACCACCCTAGTAGCTCCATCGCTCATCCTTCAGTTACTACTCCCCAAAATTGCCCTCCTGTCATATCCACTACCCCAGATAATGAATACCCACTCAAAGCGCGTAATGCCCAATTTCACCCTCCAGAGGTTGCCCACAGAGTCCTTGATCCATACAAGAAGAGCTCCCGGGATGAGCAGTTTCATATTAGAAATGAAAGGGTTACGGGAAGAGAAGGGCGAGATGAGGTACCCAGTAAGTTGACAAGCACAGAACAGTCCTTAAGGGATAAGCAAAGAGTGGGAGGCCAGGGTAGCATGACTTGCAAAGAACTGATTGTGACACATGATGCCCGCCTGCCCACAGGATTCAAAGTACCAAAATTTAACTTGTATGATGGGCGTGGAGATCCGGTAGCCCACCTGAGGGTCTATTGCGACGAAATGAGGATTGTTGGAGAAAAAGATGACGTGATGATGGCATATTTCAGTAAAAGCCTAACTGGGGCAGCTTTGGACTGATGATCGTCAAAATGTCGATGAGTGGCTTACATTAGGTGACATGGCTCAAGACTTTGTCCGATACTTTCAATGCAAATCATGTGTTACCCCAGACCGCATCTCGCTATCTAGAGGCCGGAGGAAAGCTTTAATGAGTTTGGGCTCAGATGGAGGGAGCAAGCTGCTCGAGTCAGTCCCCCGATTAGCGAAGAAGAAATGGTCAAGCTTTTTCTACAGGCCCAAGGACCCACTTACTACAGTCATTTGATCCCGGCCCTGGGAAAGCCTTTCAATGGTGTGTTGAAAATGGGGGAGCTAGTGGAAGAAGGAATCAAGTCAGGCAAAATCGTGAGTTGTTCGGAAGCCATTCAGAACGTACCAGTAAGCTTGGTTGGAAGAAAGAGGAATAGAAAAGACGATCCGATTGGTTTTCCTGATCAATACTTCCAGCCTCGACATCGTCCCCGTGGTTATCCTTGTGCATTAGATGACCCTCCCCGACGCTACTTCTCTCCACAGAACTCCCAAAGTCGCCCATCACATTCCCAGTACCCAGCTCCTCGAAATGCCCACTACCCCCGCGAGCTTACCCAAAACACCCCGGATCAGGTTTTCGGCCCAACCCAGCATTTAAGAATGAGAGGTTACGAAAGAAGAAAGCCTTCACTCCGTTGGGAGAATCATACGCCAGTCTGTTTCAGCGGTTAAGGACACTGGACATGTTGAAGCCGATTCATATAAAAGTGCCGAACCCTCCTCCAAAGAAGTTCGATCCTTCTCAACAGTGCGCATACTGCTCAGGTGCCCTGGGGCACGACATAGAGAAATGTTGGAATCTGAAGAATGCAATTCAAAAGCTTATTGATACAGGCGACATCGTCATGCAAAATCCAGATGCAACAAACACTGGCCAAGATCCATCTCCTGTGCACAATGAGACGCATATGGTGGGTATGATTGATCGTGAGAATGAGCCGGCAGAAGAAACCCAGAAGCAGTTTGCTCAGAACAACGTGATGAAGACTTGTGAAAATTCCAACAATCTTGGTGTGAAATTCAGTTGCTAAGACGCCGTGTTTGGTAATTGGAAAGACGCTCCATCTCTTGGAGTTTTGGTGGTTTATTTTGTTGTCATTTCTGTTGTCCGGGTTATTTTAGGGTTGTAATCCGGATATTGTCTTGTGACTCAAACCCTTCTATCCTTTTACTTTGTCTTGTTTGTCTCGTCGTAGTAGCTTGTGTAGTGCTGTTTAGGTTTGTTCATGGGTTGTAACTCTAGTCTAGTTTGCTTGTTTCGTTGTTTAAACCCTTTCACCGTCAATCTAATGCAATTCTCTGTTTTCCGCCATTTCTAGTCATTTTATCTAGTTCCTTTCTCCTTTTGCAATTCTTTTCATGTTGGTTCTGGTGACATGACATGCACGCATAATTCTCAGTCTGGTTTTAAAATTCAGAAGTAATAAGACAATGTTGAAGATGTAAGGACATTGAGGGAAATACGTAAGGTCATTTTGAGATCACTTCGAGTCCAAGTTGTGTGAAACTGGGGCGGACGGAACATAAAGTAATACTGTTAAAATGCATCATGCCACATCGGTTTGAAACCAAAGGCAAGTTTGCCCCCGAGTCTACAGGGGCCGTTCGTGGTAACGAGATTGTTGTCCAATGGTGTTGGGTAATTGACAAATGTAGAAGGCAAATGTGTGGATATGGTTAGTAATTCTGGTGCAAGCAAAAGATGTTACGTATGTTTTCCTCAGCTTGTTTAATTGTGTAGTTTGTACTTGGCAAGTTTTGGAGATTGAAATGACGAAGGCAGTTTGTTCTGCTATCCAAACACTTTATCCTTTGTTACCCCTTTGAGCCTCGGTTATTTTCTTGCATACCCCTCTTTCGGAATCAATAATAAAACTCGTAAGCCCGAGCGGGGAAAGAAAGTGGAGAAACAAGAGAAAAACAGTAAAACAGTGAAAAAGGAAAAAAAAGAAAAGAAAAGAAAAAAAAGAAGAGAAAAGAAGAGAAAAGGAAAAAGAAAGGGAAAAGAAGGAAAAAACAAAGAAAAAAGAATAGAAAATAAAAACAGAAAAAAGAAGAGAAAAGCAAAAGAAGAGAAAAGAAAAGAAAAGGAAAAGAAAAGATATGAAAAGAAAGAAAAGAAAAGTGGAAGAAAAGGAAAGATCGCAACAACGAATGTAGTTTTATGTCCTGAACTACGTTTGACTTGATCCCGAAAGGGTACGTACGCAGCCTCTCTCTGAGGTTCATTCACACCGAAATAAAAGTCCAAAAGTCCCCAAGAAAGAAACTGGGGTAGAAGTTGTGGTTGTTGTGAGAAATCTGATTCCGAAAGTTGTAATTTTGAACCCATGTTGAATCGTTTTGAGCCTTTGATACCCTTTCTTTCTCACCCTATCCCAAAGCCCACATTACCGTCCAAAGAAAGACCTTCCGATCAGTCTTCAAGAAGTGCCAAGACGAGCAAGCAGAAGTGATTCATGTCAGGGGCAACACTCCGGTACAAGCAGAAAAATAAGGAAAATGAGAGAGTCTTATTGGTGAAAACCCTCACGGGCACCATAAGGCAAAGTGAGTTGAGAGAAATCAAAAATGAGAGAGTCTTATTGGTGAAAACCTTCACGGGCACCTTGAGGCGACTGTATGTTGAGAGAAAGAACGAAATGAGAGAGGCTTGATGGTGAAAACCCTTTGGGCACTACAAGTCGAACAAGGATTGTGAATCAGATTGGATAAGCGGAGCATTGAAGCCCAGTTTCATGGTGAACAGGTACAACAAGAGCTGAACATCAGATTTCGCTTGACAAAATATCTACAAGTGCATGTCATGGTCATTAGAGTTGGTATCCACACCTGATAGGTTTCTACTTCGTAGTTTTCTTGTTAGGAATCATCTCTTTCCTTTGTCCTTCACTCTATTCCTTTTGTTTCATTTACTTTCTCCTCTTGAGTCTGTGTGGCCAAAACAAGTGAGAAATGACATTAAAATCTGCCACCAAGCTTTCCAATTGAACAAAACGGGATCTGGTGAACACATCAAAACGTTAAGTCAGGAATGAACAACAAACGCACTGAGCTGGTAACAGTCAACATGCTTTGGGATTCGTTTAAAATACGAAGGCTGGGTATGTATCAATTCATGGATGATGCAGCAGAATGAGGGCTAAGGTGAACGGATCAAAGGTATTTTCTGTGAAAAGATTGATAAAAAGGGCGGTAAACCGGTGACAAGCGAGGTATTCCAAGCAAAATCAAAGTTATTGTTGGAGTATGGCAAGTGAAGGAGCAATAGATCTCGAGGCCAAGGCCATTGATTCAAATCAGGAAAGAACAACATGCGCACTGAGTTGGTAACAATTAATATGCTTGGGAGTCCAGGTGATACACAAATGGTAAATGTCGGTACGAGCGGTGCAACAGATAGAGGGTGTTGGGTCTGAATGGAGAAGAGGTATTTTCAATGGTAAAGATGACAGAGGAAAGTGGTTAGTCACCAAACAAGCAAGGTCTTCAAATGGAATCAGCGATAATGGGAAGAAAAGGAGCAATCACCCTCAAAGTTCAAGGCCACAAACCAACCACTACATTTTTAAACTAACAAGATTTTTCTTTGATTGAAACAGGGGCAGAAAGTTTTCGCTGGTTTCGGAGAAACCCTCTTTAGGGAAAAAGCAAGCACCAAAACAGGTATGACGGGAAATTCTCAGGACCCTCCTGGAAAATGGGACTTAGTTTAAATTTCAAAACAATCATGAGTAGCATAATAAGTTGGTTTCAAAGTTTGCACGTTTAAGATAGGATTCAATTAGGAGTTTTCAGGACCCTCCTGGATAATGGGGAGTAGTTTAAGACCTTTTAAACAACAAATGTAGTGGGGGTAATACCTCTAGAGGATAGAACTTAAGTTCATAATTATTAGAAGTTGTCAGGACCTCCCTGGATAATAGGACTTAGCTTTCAAATTCTTGTAATAGTTGGTAGAATAATTCAGTTTAACACTTACCCATGTACCCAGCTACCAAACTGGGGCAGAAAATTTTCTTGTTTTGTCTATTTTGTTGCAGTCAGGAGCCCACCTGGAGAACAAGGAATACTTTTCAGGTTTCAGCAGTCAGGAGCCCGCCTGGAGAACAGAGGCATACATTTCAAGTTTCAGCAGTCAGGAGCCCGCCTGGAGAACAGAGGCATACATTTCAAGTTTCAGTAGTCAGGAGCCCGCCTGGAGAACAGAGGTATTACAATTCAAGTTTTAGTTTTCAAATTCTTATTAATATCTGGTAATATGATGCCCAGTCACCAAACTGGGGCAAGAGATTTTCTTTGTTTTTGTCTATTTTGTTGAAGTCAGGAGCCCGCCTGGAGAACAGAGGCACACATTTCAAGTTTCAGCAGTCAGGAGCCCGCCTGGAGAACAGAGGCATACATTTCAAGTTTCAGCAGTCAGGAGCCCGCCTGGAGAACAGAGGCATACGTTTCAAGTTTCAGCTGTCAGGAGCCCGCCTGGAGAACAGAGGCATACATTTCAAGTTTCAGCAATCAGGAGCCTGCCTGGAGAACAGAGGTATTACAATTCAAGTTTTAGTTTTCAAATTCTTATTAATATCTGGTAATATGATGCCTAGTCACCAAACTGGGGCAAGAGATTTTCTTTGTTTTTGTCTATTTTGTTGAAGTCAGGAGCCCGCCTGGAGAACAGAGGCACA
Organism: Nicotiana attenuata; assembly: GCF_001879085.1. Classification (NCBI taxonomy): domain Eukaryota; kingdom Viridiplantae; phylum Streptophyta; class Magnoliopsida; order Solanales; family Solanaceae; genus Nicotiana; species Nicotiana attenuata. The sequence continues at coordinate 42,259,892 of NC_031991.1, read as the reverse complement.
CATTTCAAGTTTCAGCAGTCAGGAGCCCGCCTGGAGACCAGAGGCATACATTTCAAGTTTCAGCAGTCAGGAGCCCGCCTGGAGAACAGAGGACTACATTTTCAAGTTGTAGCGGTCAAAGCATCACTTGGGGAAAGGGAGAACACTTCAGAATGCAATTCAAGGCAGCAACAAAAGAATTCCACCGGAAGAATACAAGTCAACAATGCAACAAGGACCACAAGAGCAAGTTTGAAGATACAGATAGGATCTTTTGTAATTCATAGATCATAGCTTAGTCTAGTTTCTTTTATTTTTGACATGGTGTAATAAGGGGGTTCAGTAAGCAGTAGCAGCAGCAGCAACAACAGTGAAACCGCAGCTTCATGGTAGTCCCAGCTACTAGACCTTCCCGAACTACACTGACCTAATTCCTTTTTAGCCAAGGATATGTAGGCAGCCCCAGAGCAGGGTGCGGTCAAATCTTTCAAAAATGCTTCACAAGGAGTATTCAAACGGGCAAAAATCGCTCGTATCCGCTCACTTTATCTTTGCACGAAAACTCTTCGTGTTTCCAAGCAAAGAGGGGCAGCTGTGAGCACGTGATTTTTGCCCTATATGAATTACTCCCACAGTTTCAAAGCAAAACAATTTCTTTTCATTATTCGCAATTTTGTGAATTTTGTAGCATTTTGTGTTAATTGTTTGCATTTGTCTGTGCATTTTTATTTTTTGTTTAATTAATGAAAAATACAAAAAATATATGTGCATTTGCATTTATGATTTAAGTTGACATGTTAGGATTAATTGAGTAATTGAGTTATTTTATAAAAAGGGAAAATAAAAAAAAAATAGTAGTTTAATGTGCACCTCTTAATTTTTAGTGGGTTTTCTTTTAATTTGTTTTTTAATTAAGTGTGATAATTAGCATTTAGGTGTAATTAGTATTTTTGTTTAGGTTAACTAGGTCCTAGGATTTAATTTAGATTTATATTTAATTTTAAAAAAAATAATTGTGGAAAATGGATTGAAAAATAAGAAAGCAAGAGAAGGGATTTGTAATTGGGCTTGTCTTAATTAAATTCCAAATCCAGCCCAAAATGCCTCTGAAACCCGTGCAAAACCCCAGCCCAGCTTCGCCCAATCCGATCCGTCTCCCACCCCAGCCAAAACGACGTCGTTCCGTGGAAATGAATCTGAGCCGTCGAGGTTCCATCATCTAACGGTTGGGAAGTCGGTTCTCCCACGTATAAAAGTGTCCAAATGCACCCCTTACCCCCTCATCGTCTCTTTCACAGAGACTCTAACCTGCAAACCCTAACGACGCCGCCTCCAAATCCTCCACCACCGGTGGCGGCGCCACCACCAAACGGCCCCAAATTAACACTGGAGAATCCTCATGGCTCCCTATTCCCTAATCCACAAATGGTTCACTTCGAATCTTCCCCGAACGCCTCTAATCTTGAATCGAAGGTGGAACCCCAAAATCCCAAAACTTCCAAATCGAAATCCTGTTGAAGATTTAGGTCCATTTCGACTTTATTCATGTGTTCTTGATAAGAACACATGATTAATATCGAATTAGGCTGAAAGTTGGAAGTTTCTTTTGAAGACTCAGTCTCCGTTTCTTGCTGTCCGAAAATTGTCGGGTATTTTTCCTTTTTCTTTGTTATTTCTACTCATTCTGTCTTCATTTGTTCTTTCTGTCTTTTATCCCTTTCTTTTTCTCTTGATTCTTCTTCATTTCTCTTTCAGTTCCTCCGGTTTGTTTGTTCATGCATGTTAGTATAAATCTTTTCTTTTAATTAGTGTATTTAGCCTGTCAATTAGCATAGTTTGGTTTATCAATTTAGTTAATTTTAGTTAATAAGTCATTTAGCCTAGATTTCTAATTAATTAAAAAAAATCCATTTCAGTATTGGTGTCATATTATGCTTACAGATTGTAATTGATATTTGGGTCGTTTGGGCTTTGGGTTTATGACTCATTTGCGAAAGGAAGGTGGTCCACTCATTCAGTTAAGTCTTTGGGTCAACTTGACCCATAGGTTTTGAGGGTAAAAACAGGGCCAAAAAGGGGTAATATGGGTAATCCAATAGAGGAATCTTGCAGTAACAGATTAGGAACTCCCTAGGACCTTCTAGATAGGGTGTTAATTTGGAATTTTAACAAGTAGATGTGGTGACTTGGGCAACAAGCCAAGATTTTAGGACTAAATAGTCCAAAAAGTGAAAATAAAAGAGGGCAAAGGGTAAAAATATGACCTAAGGGCTGCCCTATGGCTGAAGCCTATATAAGGTATCATTCTTGCCTTTGAAGGCAAGATTAGAAAGAGCAAAAAATACACAAGAACTGGAGAGCTAAAAAAAAGAGAGAATCATAGGCGGCTGAAAATTTACAAAGAATTTCCACTATTCTATTGAAATTTCCTGAAATTCCTAAGAGTCTCTATTCTGAAATAAGTTCTGAGCATCAGGAGCTTGAAAGGAGTGGAATCAATCGGGTATTGGAGTTTTTTGGTTCAGTTTGGGTTGGGTTTTTGATAGCTGGTTTCTTTCGACATTGTTTGGTTTCGAATTTGGTTTTAAATGGATTTCTCCTGATCATCTCTGGGGGTTGATTTTGTTGCTGAAACACTGCTACATATTGCTGTTGAACCTGCTGATCCTCACCCTGTTCCTTTGCTTTTCCTACATCCAGGTACATATTCCCTAAGCTATGTAATCTGATGCTCAAGTGGAAATGAAATGAAGGAATGGAAGGTTTTTTTTGAGTTTATGGTGTTCAGTCATGTTTAAGCTATTGTATGCATCATTTCCTTATGTAAATCTTAGCTGTGAGTTTGTTTGGTTTTGAGTGCATCTGAGAGCTATATATTTGTTAGTTCAGTTTATTTACGTTAGATCTAGTCTTCCCATGCATCAAGCATCCAAGCTCACTTATGTATAGCTTGATGTGTAGCATATTGGTTCCAGGTTGTTTACAGTATGCCTGTTAGTTCAAGCTGCAAGTGAATCTGAGTCTATAATCGGAGTTGAGACTCTTCTATTTTTGGTTGGTTTTAAGATTTGCATATGGTATTGTCGGAATTCTGTGTGAGTCCTCGGATTTGTCTGAAAGTAGTTACAATTCAAAGAATTNCTTCGTTTCTATTGCACCAAATATATGGCTGAATACGAGGCGTGTATCTTGGGTCTGAGATTGGCTATAGACATGGGTGTCCAGGAAATCTTGGTCATGGGTGACTCGGATCTTCTGGTACACCAAATTCAGGGTGAATGGGAGACACGAGATTTGAAGCTTATACCGTACCGGCAGTGTTTGCATGAACTTTGTCAACGATTTCAATCAATAGATTTCAGGCATATTCCAAGGATTCACAATGAGGTTGCCGACGCTTTGGCCACTTTGGCGTCAATGCTGCATCATCTAGACAAGGCTTATGTGGACCCGTTTCAGATTCAGGTCCGAGATCAGCATGCCTATTGTAATATGGTGGAAGAAGAGTTTGACGGTGAGCCGTGGTTCCATGATATCAAAGAATACCTCCGGATGGGAGTGTACCCAGCACAAGCTACAAGGGATCAAAAGAGAGCAATTCGACGATTGGCAAGCAGATTTTTCTTCAGTGGAGGAGTGTTGTACAAGAGAACTCCGGATCTGGGATTGTTGAGATGCATGGATGCTAAACAAGCTACGGTTATCATGGCCGAGGTACATGCGGGAGTCTGTGGACCCCATATGAGCGGATATGTATTGGCAAAGAAGATTCTCCGAGCGGGTTATTATTGGCTTACTATGGAACGGGATTGCATCAGTTTCGTACGCAAGTGTCATCAATGTCAGGTACATGGAGATTTGATTCATTCTCCACCATCTGAATTGCATACAATGTCGGCACCATGGCCGTTCGTTGCTTGGGGAATGGATGTCATTGGGCCGATCGAGCCAGCGGCGTCAAATGGGCACAGGTTTATTCTGGTAGCTATTGATTATTTCACTAAGTGGGTGGAGGCGAAGACCTTCAAATCTGTGACCAAGAAGGCAGTGGTCGATTTTGTGCATTCGAATATCATCTTTCGGTTTGGGATCCGGAAGGTAATCATCACCGACAATGGTGCCAATCTCAACAGTCATTTGATGGCAGAGACATGTCAGCAGTTTAAGATTACGCACCACAATTCCACCCCATATCGTCCTAAGGCAAATGGAGCAGTCGAAGCAGGTAACAAGAACATCAAGAAAATACTTCGGAAAATGGTAGAGGGGTCCAGGCAATGGCATGAGAAGTTACCTTTCGCCCTTTTAGGCTATCGCACCACTATCCGCACTTCAGTAGGGGCGACTCCTTATTCACTGGTGTATGGCACTGAAGCAGTAATACCCGCAGAGGTTGAAATCCCGTCCCTTCGGATTATCGCCGAGGCGGAAATTGGTGATGTTGAATGGGTTAAAGCCCGTTTGGAACAACTAAGTTTGATTGATGAAAAGAGATTGACAGCAGTATGTCACGGTCAGTTGTACCAATAGAGAATGGCAAGAGCATATAACAAGAAAGTGCGTCCGCGGAGATTCGAAGTAGGGCAATTGGTGTTGAGGCGTATCCTACCTCATTAGGCTGAGGCAAAAGGAAAGTTCGCCCCGAACTGGCAAGGGCCATTTGTTGTAACCAGAGTGTTGTCCAATGGCGCACTATATTTGACAGATGTGGAAGGAAAATGTGTAGAAATGGCTATCAACTCTGATGCAGTCAAGCGATATTATGTGTGATTTCTCGGTTTAATCGTACTTTATTGTATTTGGCATATTTTTGAGATTGAAATGACGAAGGCATTTTGTTCTGCTATCCAAACACTTTATCCTTTGTCATCCCTTTGAGCCTCATGTTCTTTCTTTCGTACCCCTCTTTCGGAATCAATAACAACTCGGAAGTTCAAGCAAGGAAAATCAGTGAAAAAGCAAGAAAACACAGTCCAAAAAAAGGGGGGGAAAGAAGGCCAAAAGAAGAAAGAAAAAGAAAAAAAAAAGAGAAGAAAAAAAAATGAAAAGAAAAGAAAGAAAAAGAAATGAAAAGAAAGAAAAAAAAGTAGAAGAAAAGGAAAGATTGCAACAACAAAGTAATTCCTATGACCTGAACTAAGTTTGACTTGATCCCGAAAGGGTATGTAGGCAACCTCTCTCTGAGGTTCAGTCACACCGAAATAAAAGTCCAATAGTCCCCACGGAAAACTGGGGCAGCAGTTATGGTTGTGCAAGAAGGTTGATTCCGAAAGTTGTAGTTGTGAACCCACGTCAATTGTTTTTGAGCCTTTTGATACCCTTTCTTTCTAACCCTGTCCAAAAGCCTGCATTACGGTCCAAAGAAAGACCTTCTGATCAGTCTTCAGGAAGTGCCAATACGAGCAAGTAAAAGTGATTCACATCAGGGGCAACACTCCGGTGCAAGAAAAATGATCAAAATGAGAGAGTCTTATTGGTGAAAACCCTCACGGGCACCGTAAGGCGAAGTGAGTTGAGAGAAATCAAAAATGAGAGAGTCTTATTGGTGAAAACCCTCACGGGCACCGTAAGGCGAAGTTGAGTTTTTCAGACAAGCAAATGAGACAAGTTTGTGGTCAAAAGTTGCTCAAGACATTGCAAGACGAGCAAGGTTTGGGTTTGGTTGAAAATCAGGTTGTGAAAGTCCGGAACAACAAATGTGGCAATCGAAAGTTGATTGGTTAGACAGACTGGGCTGATTAATCCAAAATGCATGGCATGCTCAGTGGTACCAGCATTTCCACTCAGATAAGTCTTATTCTCTTCTTTCTTCGTTACAAATCATCCATTCTCGGATTCTCTTTATCTTTAATCCTCGAGGTCGTTGCATTTCATTCTTTGAGGTCTATCTTTAAGATGTTTCAGTGTCAGTTCTGTCCGAAACAAAGGAAAGAATGTCAGGGCTAACTACTAGCTTCCTAGTTGTACAGACAGGGCCAGAATATATCAAAGATGTCGAAAAGCAAAGTAAGTCATAAAGGACCACTGGAAGTTTCATCGGTGGATTAGTCGGATAATTGTGGGGAAGAAGCGAAGTTTCAAAAGAGGGGTCAGAAACACAAAAACAACAATATGGGATAGAACACTTGGGTCATCAGAGTAAAGGGGTTGAAATTCGGTCAGGAAGTCAAGGGGATTCAAGGCAAGTCCAGGAAAGCGAGACGGGGTAAAGCCCAGCAGCAGGGATGTACCTAGCAAGAATGCCGGCAACTAACCACACTTTTAAGACTGACAAGATTTTTCTTTGATTGAAACAGGGGCAGAAAGTTTTCATTGGTTTCAGAAAAACCCTCCTTAAGGAAAAAGCAAGCACCCAAAACAGGTATGACGGGAAATTCTCAGGACCCTCCTGGAAAATGGGACTTAGTTTAAATTTCCAAACAAGCATGAGTAGCATAATTTAGCACAAATGTATCCTGAAGAACATAGGTTGTCTAAGATAGGATTTAATTAGTTGTGGTCAGGACCCTCCCGAATAATGGGACACAGTTTTAAGATCTCCTTAGGTAACAAGATACTGTTGAAGGATAGTATAATTCAGCTGTAGAATTGGCACACTTAAGATAAGACTTGAATTTTGATTTTCAGGACCCTCCTGGATAATGGGACGCAGTTTTAAGGTTTGCTTAGATAACAAAATATAGTGGAAGTCGTACCTTCAGTAGATATAGCTTAGGTTAAAACTGTCTTTTAACTAGAAGTTGTCAGGACCCGCCTGGATAATGGCAAGTAGTTTAAGACCTTTTAAGACAACAAATATAGTGGGAGTAATACCTTTAGAAGATATAGCTTAGGCTCGTAATTGCTAGGAGTTATTAGGACCTTCCGGATAGTAGGATTTGGCTTTCACATTCTTGGTAGAATAATTCAGTTTAATACTCACATGCTGTACCCAGTTATCAAACTGGGGCAGAAAATTTTCTTTGTTGTTTATTTTGTTGCAGTCAGGAGCCCACCTGGAGAACAAGGGAATACTTTTCAAGTTCAGCAATCAGGAGCCCACCTGGAGAACAAGGTAATACTTTTCAAGTTTCAGCAGTCAGGAGCCCACCTGGAGAACAATGGAAGTGCAATTCAAATTTTAGCTTTTAATATTTGATAACATGCTGTACCCAGTTACCAAACTGGGGCAGAAAATTTTCTTTGTTGTTTATTTTGTTGCAGTCAGGAGCCCACCTGGAGAACAAGGGAGTACTTTTCAAGTTCAACAATCAGGAGCCCACCTGGAGAACAAGGGAATACTTTTCAGGCTTCAGCAATCAGGAGCCCGCCTGGAGAACAGAGGCATACATTTCAAGTTTCAGCAGTCAGGAGCCCGCCTGGAGAACAAAGGCATACATTTCAAGTTTCAGCAGGCAGGAGCCCGCCTGGAGAACAGAGGTATTACAATTCAAGTTTTAGTTTTCAAATTCTTATTAATATCTGGTAATATGATGCCCAGTCACCAAACTGGGGCAAGAAATTTTCTTTGTTTTTGTCTATTTTGTTGAAGTCAGGAGCCCGCCTGGAGAACAGAGGCACACATTTCAAGTTTCAGCAGTCAGGAGCCCGCCTGGAGAACAGAGGTATACATTTCAAGTTTTAGAAGTCAGGAGCCCGCCTGGAGAACAGAGGCATACATTTCAAGTTTAGCAGTCAAGAGCCCGCCTGGAGAGCAAGGGAATACATTCAAGTTCAGGAGTCAGGCGTCCACCTGGAAAAAGGGGAAAACATCTCAGATTACAATTCAGAATGGCAACAAAGGGGTTTCACCGGGAGAATACAAGTCAACAAGGCAACAAGAACCGCAAGAGCAAGTTTGAAGATGTGTAGATAGGATTCTTGTAACTCATAGATCATAGGCTAGTCTAGCTTCTTTTTATTTTGACACGGTGTAATAAGGGGGTTCAGTAAGCAGTAGCAACAACAGCAGCAATAGTGAAATCACAGCTCTTGGTAGTCCGAGCTACCAAACCTTCCCGAACTACACTGACCTTATTCCTTTTTAGCCAAGGATATGTAGGCAACCTCAGAAGCAGGGTGCGGTCAACTCTTTCAAAAATGCTTCACACGGAGTATCCAAACGGGCAAAAGTCGCTCGTATCCGCTCACTTATCTTTGCCCGCAAACTCTTCGTGTTTCCGAGCAAAGAGGGGCAGCTGTGAGCACGTGATTTTTGCCCTATATGAATTACTCCCATAAATTCAGAACAAAATAATTTCTTTCAGTGTTCGCAATTTTGTGGGTTTTCATGGCATTTTCTGTTAGTTGTTTGCATTTTGATTGTGCATTTTAATTAGTGAAAAAAAAATACAAAAATGTGTTGCATGTGCATTTAGGAGTTAATTTTGCATTTTAAGAATTAATTAGTAATTAATTATTTTATAAAAAAAAAGAAAATCACAAAAATAGTTTAATTCACACTTTGGAGTCAATTTTTAATTTTAGTAGTTTTCTTTTAATTTGATTAGTTGTCATAATTATCATTTAGGTTTAATTATTATTTTTAGGATAATTAGGATTTAGGAATTAGTTTTGATTTTATTTTATTTTAATTTTAACTTGAAAAGAAATAAAAAAAAGTGGGAAAATAAAAGGAATTAAGTGAAAAGAGAAAAGGAAAGAAGAATATCAGGTTTGGGCCAGTTTTAATTCCTCTACCCCAGCCCAATCAAATTTGCATCAATTACCCCTCAAACCCGTTTAGATCACCCCTTACCCGGCCCAATCCAGTAAAGCACTCGATCCGGTCTCCCCTTTATTGAAACGACGTCGTTTCACTCTAAAGAGATCTGGACCGTCTAGGTTTCTTAGATCCAACGGTTTTGAACTGGGGAAGGGGTTAGTATTTAATTGTCCTAACCTCACCTACCCCCCCCCCCCAAAGACCGTCTCTCTCACACCACTCTCACCAGAGACGACCTCCACCGTCTCCGTCGTCCACCGCCCTAGACCGCCGCCGGAAATCGCCTCAAGGCGGCGGCCGGTCATCAAACCTTACCAAATTAACACCTTGAACTCCCCTCATTCTCCTCTTTCCAAATCCCCAAACCCCATCCCTCAAAGCCTAGCCAATCTTCTCGAATATCAAATCGAAATTCCGGCCAAAATCCTAAATCCTCCAAATCTCACCAAATTTACATCACGTGATCCCCTCACCTCCCTCGTTCCTAATCCATCATCAGTGTCCTTCGAATCCCGCCCAAGGTGCCCGAATTTTAGATCACAAAAGCGGCAGAACTCTATAACTTCATAGGTGAGTCTTCTTTGTTTGTTTTTCGTTATTTGAATTAGTTTCTCCTCCACGACTGTCATTTCTTCATGATTAATCAATTTAGGTTTTGTTTTTCATTTTTGCTTACCAATCCGTCTAGAATCAGTAATTGAATTCATTTTTCCTCTGTTCTTATTTGTTTATTTTCATGTTTGTTTGAGTTCTAATTCGCTAATAATCAATAGCATGAATTTATTCTTTAATTTTGTCATTAGTGTTCTAGGTTTAGTTTAAGTTTTTTGATTGTTCGTTTTAAGCCAACAAGGTTTCTCCTCATTTGATTAGTTTTTCTTCATGTTAATTGATGTTGTTATTTCTGTTTAATTTTGTTCTGTTTTTGCTTTGATTTTCTGTTAGTTTTATTTTGTGCTTGGTTTCGATTGAGTAGTTCATGATTGTTACTGATAATTTGACCTAAGTTCAATTTCATTTGAATTGCTGATTGATTTAGTGAATAAATTTAGTTTGGTTTAACTGGGTAATTTTCAGAAGCAAAAAGGGTAATATGGGTAATTCAACTTAAGGAATCTCTGGTAACTGAAATTAGAAGCCCCTAGAAGCACCTAGAAGGGGTTCTACTTGTAATTTCAAAATTATAATGGTGTGACTTGGGTAACAAGTCAATAAATAAAGGATTTTTAAGCTAAAAAAGGGGGACTAAAGTGCAAAACAAAGCTTGCAAGGGTTGCCCTAGTTGTTTGCCTATAAAGGCATCATTTCTTGCCTTAGAAGGCAAGGATTGAAGAGCTAAAAATACAGAAGTGCGAGTCTGTCAAAAGAATATTGTTTCATCCAATTTGAGCACAAAAAGCACAAAAATACTGTTGTTCATTGAAAATCTTTGAATCTTTGAGTAATTAATAGAAAAAATGAGCTGAAGTGTGTGTTACATTCAAGTTTGGGTCCATTTTTGGTTGGAATTCAAATCTGAACCTTGTGTGGAGTCATTCGAGTTCAAAACTGTTTTCAAGTGATATTCTCCAGCATTTGTTCTGATCCAAATTTGCTGTTGCTGCTTCTCTTTGGACCCCTGTTTCTCACTTTTGGTTTATAATTGCTGTTCCAGGTACAAACTCTAACTTTCAGGATGTAGATTTGACTTGAAGATGGAATGAAAAGCATTTGTTTAATTTCTGTTAATAATTACTGTTATTTTAGCAGTAATTCTGTTTTGTATGTTTATATGTTAGACATTTGATTCAAAGAATGTATTGAGATAAGTCCGATTATGTTGTTATATGGACTATTGGACTGTTGGATATAGCGTGAATTTAGATTTTGATTGTTTGAGTTTAAGTCTGAAAGTTATTTGAATTTAGCCCGAAAAACCATAATCAATACTCTTGTATAACGTATCTTGAAACTTGTCTGCACCTAGCTGTACGTTAATTGATATTTTTCATAAAGGACTATGTCTAAATAGTTAGAGCGTTACTCATTACAGCATGAGATTTCATCTGTGTAATATTTAGAAGTGCAATATGATTTAGGTTGATTATAAGAACTGTGGGTATTAGGTGGTTGAGGGACTCCTCTAATTCAGTAGTTTGTTAATCAAGTAAATTAGTCATGGGCTCATGTATGAATTCGACTGAATTGAAACCCTAAAGTCATTCCAATTGAGCAATTTAATAGCTTCATTCAGAAATCAATAATTTAGCAATGTTTATGTCTCATATGATCTGTGCCTCTTTGTGTTTACCAATTTTATGGGCTGACATCGAAGCCCACTGGCTGGCGGTTCTTCTTGGCAGTCCTAAGACGAGCATATTCACTATTGGGCTGATGCTGAGGCCCAATGGCCTGGCACCTTCACGTTACAGGCCTGGGCCAATTTTTCGAATCCCAAACGTGTTGGAGGCTAAATTCCCTTAAGTTCATTAAAACTAATTTGTAAAAGTGGGTTCTCGAGTTAAGTAGCGGGTTCAAATTAAGAGGTCTATCCCTTTTGTTTGACTCCGGACTTGAACTTGAAGCCCGAATTTTATAATATTAAGTAACTAGGATTCTTTAGAGATAAATTTAAATAGAAAATTGTAGCTTGTCTAGGACGACTTTTAAATAAAAATGAGACGAGCCTCGCCGAACAAAACATACAAATTTCGGGGCCCTCAGTAAATGCTTCTATTAAAATATTTAGAATTCGGGGCGTGCCATTTAGCGAATTTTCATGGCCTCCCGCAAAGTTAACAACACGTTATTCGCTTTAGGCGTGTTCTTTAATAATTTTACCTTCCTAAACTCGGGTGTGCATTTCATGTGACCCAAATCGAAATCCCAAAACGTTGAATAAAAATGTGTTGAGGATCCGGGTGCATTTCATGTGACGTGATCCAAAAACACATTTTTTAAACAACGTTCACTTTCTTAAAATTTTTTAATTAAAAGCGGTAAATAATTCTAAAAATTGCACTACAGGATGACATGTTTAAAATCAGATTTTAGCCAAACATAGCAGTTGAGCGACCGTGCTAGAACCACGGAACTCGGGAATGCCTAACCCCTTCTCCCGGGTTAACAGAATTCCTTACCCGAATTTCTGGTTCGCAGACTGTAATACAGAGTCAACCCTTTCCTCGATTCGGGATTCTAAACCGGTGACTTGGGACACCATAAATCTCCCAAGTGGTGACTCTGAATCTTTTAATAAAATGAATCCCGTTTTGATTGTCCTTTAATTGGAAAAACTCCCTTTATTATACCCTTCACGGGGTGTAGTAGAGTAAAAAGGAGGTGTGACAGGATTTTTCCAAACTTTCCACTAAAATAACTTAGCCAAAAACAGCATTTACAAAAACTCTTTTGTAAACCTAGGACTAACTCTAATCCCGTTGTAGCACACAGCCTCAACTGTTGCGACAACTTCAAGTTAACTCTAACTTGAAAACTCTGAGTACTTAATATAATTGCTTCTAGATAAAGCTGAAAGGTACAATATGAAACCACCTACTACAATTGAACTAGAATAAAAGACAGACACTTGGAACTGGTTCTTCTATCTGGTTCAAGTAGCTTCAGGTTTGCACGCTTGAATCACACACGAATTGCTTGCAAAATTGCCTTGCTAATTTGCTCTCAATTCACGTTTAACTTCTGCTTATGTGTGCTACCTATAAAAGAGAACGACACTAATATTTATAGAGTTAGTAAATAGAGATTGACTAGAATTCTGATGCTACTCTTCCTTGGTGGAAGAGTTCTAATTGATCTCAACCTCTAACTCCTTCCTTTCTTAACCCGTGTTCTCTTCGATTAAGGAGTCCTCCTCCTTATTCAATATGCAACCTTTTTGATCAGGATCAGGAGATATCACTTTTGTCAAGTTAGGTTTATCTCCTTCACGTGCAGCTCACATGCTTAAGTTTATCCATATCTGTGCTCTACTGGGAAGGACCTGGTTCATGTCTGAGTTCCTTTGTCAGTCTTCAAAACTAACCTTTACTTGGGCCAACAAAATTACCCCTTTTTGATGATGACAAACTCTGTGCTTTTCATACACTTTGGCCCTGCTAGAACTCAGCTCAACATCAATACAATGTTAGAAATTTTTCTCACTTATCATCAAGGACCAGGTTCATTAGGTTATAAACATCACTATTCAGAATATAAAGCACAATATATTTTTCCCCTTTTGGCATCATCAAAAAGTTGCATAAACAATATATGATTCCCAGATTTTTAAAAATTACTCATGGCCACTGGGGTAGCTGCAAATGCATTCATGGATTAATCATCAGTAATCAACTACACTTATTCAAACTATCAAGGAAAGATAAACAGTCAACAAGGGCAAAAGCAGCAAACTTCATTGATAGAGAATATGATTTTGCCACAATCCACAAAAAGAAACAAAAACAGTTAAAACATGAGCAAAACAAGAAAAATCCTTAATCTGGGTCACTGAAAGGTCTGGGATTAGGAAATCAAGGCTTGGAAGAACTTGGGTTTTGGGTTTTGGCTTGGAGAAGGTGCAGCATGTCTTGAAGAACGAGGGTATCTCTCTCAGATTCTACCTCTGCCAAACGAGCCTTCAGCCTTGCTATCTCAGCATCCTTAGCCCCACTCTCCTGCAACAGAGTTCTGACCTTGCTATTGACAGGTGTCTTTTTGGATGAACCAGGTTCATTGGGAGTGGCAGTAATCTCATAGTCACAAGCGAGCAAAGTATAGAATCCAAAGTGGTCTTTGCTTGTGGCCGTCTCCCACTTCTTCAGAGGAAACTTACAATTAGCAAGAACAATAGTGAGAATGAAACCATAAGGAGTGGCATGGACCTTGGAGCCATTGATAACCCAATCAAGTAGCTTGATCGTAAACCCATGCCAGTTGATCTGCCACCCACTATCCAGACACTCCATCAAAACCAAGTCCGTGTAGTTGGCAATGTGCCTTCTTTCCTATCTGGGCAGCACACACTTGTTGATGAATTCAAATAGCACTTTGTGGGATGGCTTCATTTCACTCTTATACACAACCTTGGCCTTATTCACTTCCTTGCTATCACAAAACTTCCTAGTAATGGCTAGGGCAGTAGGAAGGGAGTCCAGACATGGCCATTTTTGCCTAGTGTAGTCATCATAACCTTCAGAAGGAATACCAAGGATTTTACCCAGCTTTTTTGCATCAAAAGACAATTGAACCCCTTTCACCTGGCTGGTAACTCTTCCATCCTTGACCTATGCATTGGCCATGAACTCAATTATCTCATTTCTGGCCAGCTTGCCATCTAACTGAAGGACCATGTCCTTCCACCCCTGAACCTCTAGCTTTTCAAGCAGTAGAACGATACCTTCTTCCTCCAAGTTCTTCAAAAGTCTACCCTTCAAGATGGTTCGTTTGCCAAACTTGGCCATCTTATCTTGTTCATTATCAGATTCATCCTCTTCTTCACCACTCCAATCTTCCTCCTCAGTAATCTTAACTCGCTTGGCTTTCACAGCAGACCTTGTCCTTTTTGCCAAAGTAGAAGGTTCAGCAGACTTGGATACAGATGAAGACTTATTTGAGGAAGTCTTGGTCTTCTTGGGCTTAGGGGTCTGAACCTCCACCTCCACAGTCACATGTTCACCTTGATGGACCAGGTCCATCTCATCCACATCAACAGCCTCAACAGGCTCTGCCACCTTTGCTTTCCCTTTGTCCATTCTTTTCTTCTTACTTTCTTCCATAGCTTTCTGCAACTCCTTCTCACTCTGCTTCAACTTACTCCTTGTGGCCCTTCCTTTTGGTAAAGGAATATCAGTAGTTGTCGTAGAAGCAGCCTTCCTTTTCTTGGTGGTTCTTGTAGTGCTAGGAGTTTTTGGTGTTGGAGTTCTCCTTTTCTTGGGGTTATAGCTGGCACCAACCTTCTTCAGAAGATCTGCTAGGGTCTCCTCAATAGATGAACTAGGTTCATCTGTATGCGTACTAAGATTTACTAGCCCTTCAACAGCTTCCCCTGAACCACTTCCCCCTGTTTTCTTGCTACCTTCTTCCACCTTTTCTGGCTCAATCCCACAGATAGCCATTTTAACCATTTCTGAAGTGGTTGAAGAATTAGCCACCTCTTTCCCTTTTACCCTCTCATCACTACGAACACCCTCACTCTAAGTTTCTTTTCCTCTTTTATTTTTACCTCCTCTCCTTCTTGACTCAGTTGTTTCCATATCCATAACAGACCCAACCAAAACAAAATGATTCTCTAGATTTTCAGCTGGATCAAAAATTACCTCAGTAGGGGGATTTTGCACAGATATTGCCTGCTCAGAATCAGAAGACCCAGTTCCTTCCCCCTCACTCGCAGACTTGAAAGAATCATTAAAATTTTGGGAATCTTGGGCTTGACTAACCTTCAACTGTGTGTTTAATTTCTTAAAAAGCGCACCTGTAGCCACAGTTTTTCGAGCAAGCATCTTTATTTGCCTTCTCCTAGGTTGAGGGGTAGTGCTGGATTGAGGAGTGGTGGAGGAATCGGAGGAAGTAGGTGGTGGAGGTGTGCCTGGGTTATCTTGGTGGTTGGTCATTTTCTCTAAATTCTAGAAGAAATTTGTGATTTGAGTTTTGGAAGAAAGAACAAGAAAAAATAGAAGATTTTTGACGGTTTTGAAAATTATGGGAGTGGCAGTGGTGATGATGATAGATTTTAAAGGGAGAGGGTAATTAATATACAACGACAGCTTTTTGTAATCAATTAGAAGTCTAGTCACCCTGAAATTTCAGGTTGAAAAGGCAGTTAAGCTTCCCTAGAATCTAGGCATTTTAATACGGTGAGGAGTCTAGTTGAAACGGAACTGGTTCAAACTTAAAAGGATAGGCTTTTTGAAGTTTTTGAACATAGGTAGGACTCTGATCATGAATTAAATATTAATATTTCTAATTGTGCAGAGTGTAGAAAACATACCTCGTTATTCAGATGAACTTCTACTGATGAACCAGGTTCTTCACTAAGAATCCTCTTGATCATGCCTCAATTTGCCAAAATAGAGAAAATGTTCGTTAGAGATCAGTGAGTCATATCAACACATGGCACAGGAGTATACTATTTACAGTATGAGATTGAGCAAAGATTAATCTAGATATTTACACAAGTTCCAGATTTCCTAACTAAATTTTTTTTTCATTGTGCATTCTGAACAGGTTCCATTAGGTGATCTTAATCATCCCTAGTTCTAACCTGTTCCTTTCAAAGCTTTCTCTACTCAGTGCTTTTGTAAAGATGTCGGCAATCTGCTTATCAGTAACAGAAAATTCTATAGTGATCAGTCCTTTCTCATAGTTGTCCCTTAAAAATGGTGTCTAACATCTATGTGCTTAGTTTTCTTATGATGAACCGGGTTCTCAGTCATACTAATAGCACTAGTGTTATCATAAAAAATAGGGATGCAACCAACTTCAATACCAAAATCCATCAACTGCTGTTTGATCCACAGCAATTGAGCACAACAAGAAGCAGCAGCAACATACTCAGCTTCAGCAGTAGATAAGGCCACTGAATTTTGCTTTTTAGTAGCCTATCACACAATACATGAACCAAGAAAGTTTTCCATACCTGAGGTGCTCTTCCTGTCCACAAGGAAACTTGCATAGTCAGCGTCAGCATATCCCACTAGGTTGAAGTTACTACCTTTAGGATACCAAAGGCAAAGGTCAGTAGTGCCTTTCAAGTATCTCAATATTCTCTTGACAGCAGTCAAGTGGGATTCCTTTGGATTTGCTTGAAATCGAGCCAAAGCCCTACACTAAAAACAATGTCGGGTTTGCTAGCAGTAAGATACAAAAGTGAACCAATCATACCCCTATACAACTTCTGATCAACAGATGAACCAGGTTCATCTATGTCCAAATTTGTGGTTGTTGCAATAGGAGTGTCTATTTCCTTTTATTCGTCCATTTTAAACTTCTTAAGCAACTCTTTTGCATATTTTTGCTGATGGATCATGGTTCCATTCGAGTTTTGTTTAGTTTGTAAGCCTAAGAAGAAATTAAGCTCACCCATCATACTCAAATTCACTCCCCATTAGTTTAGCAAATTCCTTACTTAGTTTTTTAGTGGTTGCCCCAAAAATTATGTCATCAACATATTTGTACTACTAGAAGATCCTTAACTTTTTCCCTCAAGAATATAGTGCTATCAATTTTACCTCTCTTGTAGCCATGTTCAAGCAAAAATTTTGGATAGTCGTTCATACCATGCTCTAGGAGCCTGCTTGAGTCCATAGAGTGCCTTTTCTAGTATGTATACATGATCCGGACACTCCTTGCTTTCAAACCCTGGAGGTTACTTGACAAACAATTCTTCCTTTAAGTAGCCATTTAGGAAGGCACTCTTGACGTCCAACAGGTGAAGAGTAAATTCCATGTATGCAGTGAAGGCTATGAGGAGTCTTATTGCTTCCAACCTTCCAACTGAAGCAAAAGTCTCATCATAGTCTATGCCCTCCTATTGGTTATAGCTTTGAACCACCAACCTTGCCTTGTTCCTTGTAACAGTTCCATCTTCATCAAATTTGTTTCTGAAGACCCATTTTGTGCCAATTAGTGATCTGTCCTTGGGTCTTGGCACTAGATGCCAAACTTGACTTCTTTCAAACTGATTTAGTTCATCTTGCATTGCATTTACCCAGTCTTCATCCTGCAAGGCCTCAGCAACATTTTTAGGTTCAATAAGAGATAGGAAAGCATCAAAAGCACAAAGATTCTTTAATGAAAATCTAGTTTTAATTCCAGAGGTTGGATCAGTAATTATGTTCTCAATGGGATGAGAACTTTGATACTTGTAAGGTTTCACAACCAACTAATTTACGTTTGATGTTTCTCCCATATTTTGTTGCTGACGAACAGGCTCCTGGACAGGTTCCATTGGAGAATTAGATTCGGTTCTTCTTTGTTCAGTTCCCCCGTCAGGTTGCCCTGGATGGAAGAACATGTTCCTTCTTCTAGTGCAGCTTCAGCTTGGGCTGTGATTTCATTTAAACTTTTTACCAGCCCAATAGCTTCATCTTCATGTTCCTGTCTCTCAGAAAGAATGTTAGTTTCATCAAAAACCATATGTACACTTTCTTCTACACACATAGTTCTTTTGTTTTACACTTTATAAGCCTTGCTATGTGAAGAATATCCCATGAATACTCCCTCATCACTTCTGGGATCAAACTTACCTAGGGAGTCCTTTCCATTGTTGTGCACAAAGCACTTGCATCCAAATGCCCTAAGATGGGATATATTTGATTTTCTCCCATTAAGTAACTCATAAGCAGTCTTCTCTACAATAGGTCTAGTCATGCACCTATTAATGATGTAACATGCAGTGTTTACAGCTTCTGCCCAGAAGCTATGGGGCAGTTTACTAGAAAGAAGCATAGTCCTAGCCATATCTTCAAGTGTCCTATTCTTTCTTTCAACTACTCCATTTTGTTGTGGAGTTCTAGGGGCATAAAAATTATGATCTATGCCATGCTCATCACAGAATTCAGCAAACTTAGCATTTTCAAATTCAGTTCCATGATCAGACCTAACTGTTGCAAGTTGATTACCTAGTTATTTTTGAGTTTTTCTAACAAAAGAAGTAAACATGCCAAATGCTTCATCTTTAGATGTTAAAAACAATGTCCAAGTAAATCTAGAGTAATCATCAACAAGCACCATCACATATTTTTTACCACCTTTGCTTAATGTTCTCATTGGACCACGGAGATTCATATGGACCAGTTCCATCGATCTGGTCGTGCTTACCACTTTCTTGCATTCATAAGAGGATCTTACCTGCTTCCTCCTTGCACAATTCTCACAAACTTTGTCTTCCTTAAACTTGATGTTAGGCAGTCCTATCACCAGGTCCTTGGAGACTAATTTGTTGAGTTGACTTAGACTTGCATGTCCAAGTCTCTTGTGCCAAAGGAGGGGATCATTGTCCAACACACTTAAGCAAGTGAGTTCATTTTCTGACAGAGTGGACAGATCTACAATGTATATCTTGTTTACTCTTTTTCCCTGCAAAACAATCTTGTCTGTGGTAATATTTATCACAAAACATTTGGTAGAGGTGAATGCTACCAAGTTACCTATGTCACACAGTTGTGATACACTGATTAGGCTGTATTTCAAGCCATCTATCAAGTAGACATTCTCAATAGAGTGTGAGTCTGTCTTACCTACCTTTCCAACCCCAATAATCTCACCTTTCTTACCATCTCCAAAGGAGACATTACCTCCTTTGAGGTCCTCAAGTGAAAGGAACTGGTTCTTGCTTCCAGCTATATGCTTTGAGCAGCCACTATCCATGTACCATATTTGGCTGCTCCTCTTCACTTGGACCTGCAAAAGGAAATCAGGGGTTAGCCTTAGGAACCCAAACTAGTTTGGGTCCCTTTCTATAGGCAAAAGGGTGAATTAAATTCTTTTTAGCCCATCCTGGCAACCTATTTTTCCCTTGAACAAAAGTTTTGTTCTTTTGGCTAGCCTTTTCTTTTGCAGTACACTCACTTTTGTAGTGACCAGTCTTACCACAGTGTGTGCAGATTTTGTTCTCAGGTAGTGTGATGTACTTGCTTTTGGGATCCCACTAAGGTGCAGGGGTCGCGTAGCCAAGTCCTCTCTTATTGCTACTATGGTGTTCTTGTATCCATGAAAGTACATCAGAGGACTTATTCCATTTACAAGTTCTGTCTAGTTCATGCTTAACCTTGCTTTGATCTTCTTTTAGGACTCTTATCTGCTCATCTCTTTTGTACAACTCATTCTTCATTTTTCCTAGATTTTCTTCTAAAGTTAGATGTGTGTGATCAGCTTTCTTTTTACCTGTTCCTAATTTCAGTTTTAAATATTCAGATCTAAGCTCTAGCACAGTGGTGTTAAGTTCCAGAACCTGGTTCTTCAACTCAGCAACTTTACTATCACTTTCACTAGCCCCGAGTTCCAGATTTTTGCACTTAGCTTTCAAGATTATACATTCCTTAGACAGTTGTTCCTTTTCATTGTTTATGAGCTCAGATTCATCAATCTAGCAGTAGATCAGATAGACTTTCTTTAGATAAAAATTTAATCTTGTCCTTGAGATGAATTACACTTACCTCTGATTCCTCATCAGATTCTCCAATGGCCATAAGTGCTTGTTCATCTCCATCTTCATCTACTGAATCCTCATCTGAGCTCTCTCCCCAAGAAGCAACCGTAGCCTTTGTTGATCCTTTATTCTTCTTGGGATGAACCTGTTCCTTCTTCCTGTTTCTTCGTTCAACCCTTTCCTTCTTCCATTCAATTTCCCATTGAGGACAGTTTTTGATGATGTGGTCAGTCTTACCACGTTTGTCGCAGCCCTCGGTGGTCTATTTTTTAGGAACCCTTGGTTTGTTCTACGTTGCACCTCTTGAAGAACCCTTTCCTCTCATTAGATACTTCTTGAAATCCCTTGTAATCATAGCCATTTCATCTTCTTCTAGATATGCACCTTCAGTTATTCTGAGAGCCACGCTCCTTTCCTTCTTGGGTGCATCCATCTTCATGGTTTGCCTTCTAAGTTCATAGGCAGTGAGATTTCCAATTAGCTCGTCCAGCTTGAGAGTGGCGATGTTCTTTGATTCCTGAATAGCAGTGATTTTGATTTCCCAAGTGACTGGCAAAACCCTTGTCAAAATTTTCTCAACTTTGTCTTCTTCAAGGATAATCCTTCCAAGAGACTTAAGTTCAGTTGTTAGTGTTTTGAACCTTGTATACATCTCTTGGATGGTTTCTCCTTCCTTCATGGTGAAGTTCACATTCTGAGAATACATTAGTGTTCCTCTTGATCTCTTCACTTGAGGAGTTCCTTCGTGAGCCACTTGCAAAGTGTCCCAAATTTCTTTGGTAGTGGTACAACTTTGAACTCTACTGTACTCGTCTGGACCTAGTCCACACACAAGCCATTTCTTGGCCTTAGCATTCTTTTCCCATTTCCTCAAGTCCTCAGCGTTGCAGTCAGCTCTTGTTTTTGGCACATATACTCCTTCAACATTCTTCTTCATAGTAGCCAGGGGACCATCAGTAACAATATCCCACAGCTCATAATCCTTTTCAATGATGCGATCTCTTATCCTGTTTTTCCACCAGGAGTAGTACTAGCCATTAAAGAGTGGAGGCCTTACAGTGGATTGTCCTTCCCAGTTCCCAGTTCAAGGATAACCCGCTCTGATACCAATTGATGTTTTATACTTCAATACCACACAAGAGGGGGGAAGGGGTGATTTGTATGGTGATCAATTTTTCGCTTAAGCTGTTTATGGAAGGACCTGGTTCTTGTAAGCGTTCCTTAACCTACTATTGCAGAAATAGTAATTGCGGAAAGTAAAGAACACAAGTATTTTACGTGGAAAACACCTGGCTCAAAAGGTGAAAAAAACACGACCTACTTTCCAGTAGGATTTTCCCAAACACTCCACTAAAATCACTGAGCCAAAAATAGCATTTACAAAAACTCTTTTGTAAACCTAGGACTAACTCTAATCCCGTTGTAGCACACAACCTCAACTGTTGCGACAACTTCAAGTTAACTCTAACTTGAAAACTCTGAGTACCTAATACAATTGCTTCTAGATAAAGCTGAAAGGTACAATATGAAACCACCTACTACAATTGAACTAGAATAAAAGACAGACACTTGGAACTGGTTCTTCTATCTGGTTCAAGTAGCTTCAGGTTTGCACGCTTGAATCACACACAAATTGCTTGCAAAATTGCCTTGCTATTTTGCTCTCAATTCACGTTTAACTTCTACTTATGTGCGCTACCTGTAAAAGAGAACGACACTGATATTTATAGAGTTAGTAAATAGAGATTGACTAGAATTTTGATGCTACTCTTCCTTGGTGGAAGAGTTCCAATTGATCTCAACCTCTAAATCCTTCCTTTCTTAACCCGTGTTCTCTTTGATTAAGGAGTCCTCCTCCTTATCCATATGCAACCTTTTCGATCAGGATCAGGAGATATCACTTCTGTCAAGTTAGGTTTATCTCCTTCACGTGCAGCTCACATGCTTAAGTTTATCCATATCTGTGCTCTACTGGGTGGACCCGGTTCATGTCTGAGTTCCTTTGTCAGTCTTCAAAACTAACCTTTACTTGGGCCAACACTTCAGTTTGCATATTTCCTCTTAGTTGTGGATGAAATAAAATCTAAAGAAAGGAATTCAACACAACAACTATCAATCCAAAAGAAAAAGAAAGGAGAATGTGCTAAAAAAATTATACAATATGCATAATTGAATAGAGAAACATGAGGACAGAGCACTGAGCAAATGGATCTTGAAGAAATATAGATAACAAGATGACTTTAAAAACTCAGAAAAGAGTAAGCAACATTCAGAATATGAAAAGCCACCCAAATTTTGGATTGGCCACCCCATTCGCGGAGATGTGCGACTAAGGGCAGCAAAAATAGGTACTCCGTTGGTCACCGCAAAGACATGCACGTCAATTAATTGAGAGCAACCTCAAAAGTTGTCTATTTCCCTCTGTTGTAATAGTTAGAAGAGACTCGTATCAGACACAAAAAATAGAAATCAAGTACTACTACAAGTTACATCAGATTAGTCACAGATGTGAGTAGCTTGTGAGTCGTGAAATATTAGTGAGAAACTCTAGTGTTCTACACATCCCTAGCCACATGTCATCCTTTCTATATTTTAAGTGAAAATCAACAGCACAATAATACTATTATTGGGAAGGAATAGAACCGATGGTTGGGTTCTTGTGATGCTTTCCTTTTGGAAGATCAAAATATAAGTTTGCTTCACTTGCTGCTTTTCTTCACCTAAAAACCAATAAAAAAAAGTATTTCTAACTTTCAAGTTATCAAAACCACCATCCATGATGAATCGACCTGTGGCCACCTATAACTCTAACCTCCATTAACAACCATGACAAAAATAAATTTAGGTTGCACGTTATAATCTCGGGAGTGACATTCATACTTTTTATAATCTCCTTCATAGTATTCCAGACTCTGCCACGGGTAGAAAGATGCAATGTAGTACAACACAACTTAAATTTGGGCTCTTTTGATTGCTTAGATGACGTTATTGATGCTCTATAAGTTCTACCAGTTACATTCTAGAGGCTTTCCCTATTTATTGTATAGTAGAAAATTGTCTAAGAAACTTATCGGGTGCGGATCTAATATATCACTTATGGTTTAATTTAAACCCACAACTTTGGCTCGAACACTGTATTAGTATTTGTTTAAAAAGACACTAAACAAATATAAATAATCAATCTTAAACACAGAAAATCAAATTTTGAACCCCAAATTGACCACTCAACTAAGCCGGAATTATAAGCTATTTGGATGTTAGATAAGATTAATTTTCTATTTTCACACCCCACCTACTCAGGTGGACCCAATTTATTACAAACGGTGAATTTAAAATGAAAATTAATCAATCATACTCTTTATTTATTTTTTCAAAAAAATTACATGTATCCAACTGACATGGGATAATCATACATACCACAAAATCAAAGAAGGAACAAACGAAGATGTCTAAAGATTGAAAAGAGGGTAGACGGCTTAAAAGGGGAACCTGACTTCAGGGTTGCCGCAAATATTACGAACCAATTGTGTGACATAAATCTAATCATAAATCAATAGTAAACCCAAGAGCGAAAAACACCCCAAATGACCCATTAACAAAGTCGCATGTTTTCAAGGCAAGTGGAAAAACAGGAAAGCAGAAGACACGCTAACTTTACAGAAGGCTATTTCGATGATAACCTACTTTATACTAAATGGGTTTGTTCTAGTTTTTTAGTAAATCAAAGAAATAATTTATTCCCCAAAACAACTTTGAAGTTATCAAAACTACCATCCATGGCGAATCAGGCCGTGGCCAGCCATAACTGTTACCTCCGTCAACAACTATGAGAAAATCAGAAGAAGAAAATCAAAATAATATAGCATGAACTGAACTCACCAAGAGATAAAACACAAATCAGCAACAGTGATAAAGTCGAAGAACCACGACGAAAATAGAGATGAGAGAGTGTGTGAGTTGTATCAAAGATTTTAGTAGAAAAATCCTAAAACTTTCGATTATCCACCGTTTACCAAAAATCCAAAGTAGACCACCTTCGGGCAGTGCAGCTGAACACACGCTCCCTCTTACGTATATTGATTTTCAATGGTTAAATTTCCACCGTATGCGGCGGATTCTGTTCTACAAGCTCCCCATTTCCAAAACCACATTCGCCCAAACCATTTTTCCTGTTCTTACAAACTCGCTCTCCCTCACTCTCAAATACTATATATCCCTAGCTGGCAATGTTATTTGTCCACTAGATTTGGGCAGTCATCTTGAGTTGCGTTATCTAATTAGAGATTCTGTATCTGTTACTTTTTCTAAGAGTGATATAGATTTCAATTATCTCATTGGTAACCATCCTCGTAATACTAAGGCTTTTTATCACTTTATTCCTTAGTTGGCGGAACCTAAGGAGATGCACCTGGGGTCCAATTAGCCCCGGTCATAGCCATTCAAGTGACACTTTTTCTGAATTATGGCATATCCCTTGGAGCTAATATAGCAAGGTTCGTAACGGCGTGGGCATTTCTCTATTAATTCGATGGAGATAAATAATTCTTAGCAAAAGAATTTATTCCACATTATGAAAGGCCTGTAATTAAAGACCCTTATGGACTAGGGATGTCTATGTGGGATGAAATGAAGAAATATAAGTTGGAGATGTGTGACATTGTGACTCCTCTTGATAAGGTTCGAGCTACTTTTATTGTAGCACGGGATGACATTGGAAGTATGGGTGGAGGGGGAATTGTCTATTTTTAATTTTAGAATTACAAGTAGTTGACTAGTTTACCAATTAGTCGACTAGAGATAAGAAAAGAATAATAGTAGTGCAGAAATAAAATGCAGGAAATAAAGACACCAGAATTTTATACTAGTTCGGATTCAATGCGAATCCTATTCTAGTCCTCCTAGGTTGCAAGGGTGATCTCTTTCGGTGTTTGAGGTTTCTCGA
This sequence comes from Nicotiana attenuata, assembly GCF_001879085.1. NCBI lineage: Eukaryota > Viridiplantae > Streptophyta > Magnoliopsida > Solanales > Solanaceae > Nicotiana > Nicotiana attenuata. The sequence goes on along the minus strand of NC_031991.1, from coordinate 42,235,139 downwards.
GTACAGAATGGTTGATGTAGCTTTACACCAACAACTTAATCTCTATGTCACTTTTCTCTTTTTGATACAATGTCTTACTAGTGTTTGTCTTTTTTTCTTCTCTCATTAATTACACAACATATCTAAAAAGAACTAAAATGCTTGTTTGGAGTAGAACAAAAGAAGTGATAATGGTTCATTCAAAGTATGGCTGCTTCAAGCCTAGAACAGATGTATATATACTTCGTGAGGCCTTCTTGACTCGTGAATCTTGAGAGATTGCAAACTCAAGGGAGTTGATCCTTGAAAGGAAACATAAATTGATTCTTTCCAAGAATAAAGATAAGTTTCCATTGATCTTCCTTGATTTATGGTCTTGACAGTCTGTTCATCCGCTGGGAATATCTTTTCCGTTACTTGAGTGATCACTGATGGATCCCTTGATTTTGGGCTTCAACGATCTCCAGTGTATCGCTTCACAATCTTGTTTTCCTTTGATTTGGGACCTTCCTATAATAGCTTCCGTCAATCATCTATCAAATCATTGATTGATTCTTTTCTGGATCTCCACTGCTTCTTCCTTTTTCATCTATAAGCATTTATGCTTTTTCCTTTTTGCTTATGGAGCTCCCGTTAACAGATATTGTTTCCTTAATCCATACTTGAATGATAGGGCTTCTTAATTTCTTTGTTCTATCCCATGTGGTCCTGCACCAAATGTGATATATTATTTTTCATCATTAAAACTCATATTTAACAATCTCCCCATTTTTAATGATGACAAAAATAATATATATAAATAATATTTTACTTCCCTGTTGGCCTGCTCAGCTGTAGTCGACTCCCCCTCAACATGTGCTTCAGTCAACTCCCCCTCAACAGGTGATGTCTTGCAATGTATGACTTTTTTTCTCATATGCTTCAGCCGACTCCCCCTCAACAGGTGCTGCTATTTGCCCTGCAATATATGACTTCTTTTTTCTCCCCCTTTTTTTACATCAGGAAAGAGGGGATATGCATAGATACAGTTAAAATTAAGTAGAAATTGGTACATCATAGGTAAATATTTGCAAATTACAGGCATGCAGAGTTTAGCAAAAGTAAAGAGAAATATCTAGCGACTGGTGATCCAGTCCAAAACAGCAAAAAACAAAAAAAAAACTATCTGAAAAAACCACAATTAACGACGCAAGAAATAAGTGAAAGTGTTGCAAATCGCCTCCTTCAGACGCTCAAAGCTGGCATTAGCTGAAACTCTCACCCTATCAATCCTGTCATGTACCTCCTTAAAGGCTTTGACTGCATTTTTTGCAAGTTTGAGAATTTTGACCCTTATCTTTGAAACGTCGGACATAGTCTCTTTGGAGATGGCATGGATGTCCCTAACTGTAGATTGAGTTGAAGCGAGAAGGTCCTTGATGATGGTCAACTTGTTGTAAATGGCAGTCAATTTTTCTACAAGATCAGGATCACTTACACTATGATGGGAAACTAAGGCTTTCATCTTAGAATCAGGTTGAACACTCTTGACTTCACCTTCTTGTTTCTTCACCCAGGAGCCCTTAGTACACACATACCCCACACTGGCAAATGTTCTAGAGTTGTATCATTTAGAAATAGAGGCAAAGGGGTATTCTGAAAGAGATGTTGTGGGCTTTCTAGATGTGGGTGATAGCCATACCATAGGGTAGACTGGTGGGATCATCAGCACTGTCAATCATGAAGTTTATGACCCATGAGGATAGGTTAACCTTAAGTTTGGTCACAAGACAGTAGACGAGAAAGGTGTCTCGTTGATGGAAGGTGGAGAATGAGCCAGTGCGTGGAAGAAGGGTAGTTGCTACAATGTGGGCCAGAACTCGGGTTTCGAAACTAACATCACAGGGACCTAACTGGTTAGGAAGGGAATCAAATGGACACTCAGCAATGCAACATTTTGATTAATCAAAAGAAATTTCAAAATCATCAGGCCAAGTATTCTTGAAAAGCATGGGAAAATCGGAGCACTTACACTAAAAAATTGAGTCAAACATGGCACAATCAAGAACAATGCGTTTTCCTAGAACTAGAATTTCTAACTTATCAGACTTGCTAGAGCGAAGATTGGCATAGAAAATTCTCACTAAGGGTTCATAAAATTTGGGAGGGGGTACAGAGAGGAACTTAGACCATTCTTAAAAAACAAACAGATCCTTTACCTTACAATTGAGGGGCCTCCATGTCATCAAGGTCGATTACTCTGCCGTGAGCGATGGGCTTGCCTTTCAGAGAAACAAAGAAATCCTTATTTGGGGTATCCCAGAAATTTAGGTCGGACTCTAGAGAACTCGAGAGGTCTACTTTGGATTTTTTGGGGGTAAAAGATTCAAGGGGGGTCTTCCATAGGCCTTTTACCAAGAGCTTTTTCTCCTATTCGGTGAGAGTGGTTAGATGGTTTTGCCTGAGAAGAGGCAAACCTTTCTGAGTGGTCAGACCCTAGGTCTACTTGTTCTGGAGGCTGAGAAGAGGGTTTTCCCCTGGAACGAGTGCTTTTTCTAGTGGAGGCAGAAGGATTCTTGGAGTGTTTAGCCATTGAAGAATTTTGAAGAAGGGTTTTTGAGCGATAGGAACAATGAAGACATGAGAGAATAGTTCAGAGGATTAAAAAGAAGGGATTTTGACGGTTGAGTGCAGGAAAGTAAAGGGTGTCATTGAGGGGTCATGATGATTGATTTTCCTTTCTTGAAAGTTGCGACTGATGGAAGAAGAGAGGGAAATCGGAGGCGCTTAATTAATGCGTACTTACAGAGAAAATAAAACTAAAAACATTAGACACGCAAGAATTAAAATTAACATATAGGTCCTAATTTTTATGATCAAGCGAAATAATGCCAAGTAGTTCTCTTAGGGAGCAAAATCTATCTTCAAGTAAAGGCTTAGTAAAAAATGTCCGCTAATTGATCAGTGGTGCCAACAAATGATAATTCTATATCTCCTTTAAGGACATGATATCTAATGAAATGATGTTTAATGTCTATATGCTTAGCCCTAGAATGATGCACACGATTCTTTTAGAGACATATAGCGCTAGAGTTATCACAAAATATTTGGATAGGTTTAAAAAATAGTTCATAGTCACCTAGTTGATGAGACATCCATAGTAACTGTGCACAGCATTGCCCAATGGCAATATATTCTGCCTCTGTTATGGATAATGCAACTCAGCCTTGTTTCTTACTGTTCCATGATATTAGTGCTTTTTCCGGTAATTGACATGTTCCGTTGGTGCTTTTTCTGTCTTCCTTATCATCTGCAAGATCAGCATCTGAAAAACCTTCCAGCTTAAAATTCTTAGAACGTGGGTACCATAGTCCATAAGAAATAGTTCCGATGAGATAACGAATTATTCTCTTTAACGCAGTCAGATGCGATTCCTTAGGAGCTGACAGAAACCTGGTGCATTTACACACACTAAACATAATATCTGGTCGACTTGCAGTCAAGTAAACTAGAGAACCAATCATTCCACGATATTTTGTTTCATCAACTGGATTTCCTTTTTCGTCCTTGTCGAGACTTGTTGATGGGCTCATTGGTGTTCCAATTTCTTTAGCACTGCTCATGCCAAAACTTTGAATTAATTCCTTTGTATATTTTGTCTGGCACACAAAAGTTTGTTCTTCAGATTGTTTAATTTGAAGTCCAAGGAAAAATGTAAGCTCTCCCATCATGCTCATTTCACACTCACTTGCATAAGACTAGCGAATTCTATGCACAAAAGAGGGTTAGCACTTCCACAAATAATATCATCAACATAGGCTTGAATAATAAGATTACCTCCTGAAGATCTTTTGATAAATAATGTAGTGTCTACTTTACCTCTTGTAAAGCCATGGTCAAGTAAGAATGAGCTAAGCCTTTCATACCAGGCTTATGGAGCAAGTTTGAGTCCATACAGAGCTTTAGTCAACTTATACACATGGTAAGGGAATTTTGAGTCTTCGAAACCAGGAGGTTGTTTTACATATACCTCCTCATCAATAAAACCATTTAGAAAAGCACTTTTGACATTCATCTGGAAAAGTCTAAATCGTTTGAAGGATGCATATGCAAGATGAATCTGTATAGAGTCTAGTCGAGCTATTGGTGCAAAGATTTCATTGTAGTCGACTCCCTCCTGCTGTGAGTAGCCTTGGGCTACTAGTATGGCTTTGTTTCTCACAACCTTTCCATTGTCATTTAGCTTATTTCTGAAAACCCACTTGGTTCCAACTACGGTAGTATTTGCAGGCTTAGGTAGCAGTTCCCAGCATTGATTTTTATCAACCTGATTGAGTTCCTCCTGCATTGCTTGTACCCAGCGGGCGTCTTTAAAGCTTCCTCAACCTTCTTTGGTTCAATCTGAGAGATGAGTGCTACATTTGCCCTTTTCTTGAGAGCTCCTCTGGTTTTCATTCCTTCACTTGGATCTCCTATGATAAACTTCTGAGGATATTCCGGTTCACTTCTCCATTCATTTGGACGTGTTGTAGTCGTATGAGTAGCTGACTTCTTCTGTGATTCTGGTTGATTATTGACATGTTCATTAGTTGACTCTGTGACAACATCTGTATTATCAGTCTACTTTTGTGATTTGCTTGTCTGTGATGTTTCTTGGTTGATATCTTCATCACCTGCAATAATTCCTTTCTCGATCGTAGTGTTATTTTCATCAAATTTGACATGTAATGATTCTTCTACAGATAAAGTACGTTTATTATAAACTTTAAAAGATCTACTATTTATGGAATAACCTAGAAAAATACCTTCATCACTTTTTGGATCAAATTTTCCAAGATTGTCCTTACCATTATTTTGGATAAAACACTTGCTACCAAAAGGATGAAAATAGCCTATGTTGGGCTGTTTACCTTTCCATAATTCATATGGGGTTTTCTTCAAGATAGGTCTTATAAGACATCTGTTGAGAATGTGGCAGGCCGTGCTTACCGCTTCTGCCCAAAAATGGTTCTGCAGGGAATGATCCAAAATCATTGTTCTGGCCATATCTTGTAGAGTTCTATTTTTCCGCTCAACTACTCCATTTTGTTGCGGTGATCTTGGGGCTAAGAAGTTATAGGTATACCCTTGATCATTACAGATTTCTTCAAAAGATCTACTTTAAAATTCTCCTCCATGGTCTCTTTGGATGGTTGTGATCAGATACCCTTTTTCTCTTTCAACTCTTTTGCAGAAAATCTCAAAAAATTTCAGGGCTTCATCTTTATGAGATAAGAAAACTACCCATGTAAAACGTGAGTAATCATCAATAAGTATATCGTTTACCTCCAATGTTGGCAGTTCTAGTGGGTCCGAATGGCCCATATGAAGTAATTGCAAAGGCTTGGTAGTGGACACAATATCCTTTATTTTGAAAGAGTTTCTAGTTTGTTTACCAATTTGACATGCATCACATATATGATTTTTAGAAAAATTGAGTTTAAGAAGACCAATAACTAAATCATGTTTGGAAAGTTTTTCAATAAGATGCATGCTTGCATGACCAAGTTTTTTATGCCAAAGCCATGGATCGTCAGAAATTGATGTTATACAAATGTGACTGTCTAGATTTTCAACGCCATCAAGAATATAAACATTTCCATACCTTTTTCCTGGAAGAAAGATTTTACCTGTTTCATCCTCAATGGCACATCCTGCTTTCTTGAATTTACCTTATATCCCGAATCACAAAGCTGACTTATGCTCAAGAGATTATAGTTGGGTCCATCTACAAGATATACTTCAGTAATATCACAGTTGTTATTGAATGGAACTGTGCCGGTGCCAACAATCTTTCCTCTTGAATCATCACCGAATTTAACACTTCCTCCATCTATCTTAGTAACTTCTTTGAACAGGTTTTGTCCCCTGTCATGTGACTGGAACACGCATTGTCTCAGTACAATTTTCCTTTGCGGCTCTTTCTGTGGTGTTCCTGCAATATAAATTATCACCTTCTTTTAGGTACCCAAGCTTGCTTGGATCCTTGTTGGTTATTTCTACTAGAATCGGGATTGTTTTTGGGTTTTCAAATCCATCCTGTAATACTAGATTTACGAAATCGACAAAAAGAATATTTATGTCCACTTTTGTTATAGTAATGACACATAGGGGCTGATCAAGTTTTTTATCTACCGCTTATGTTAGTACTTGTGGACTCAGTTCTAACCGGTCCTTTTCCAATTGACTTGTAAGTCGCCTGATTAGACTTGACAGAACTGTGACTGGTGGACTTTCGCATGCCATTAAGTTGCATTTGCAATTCCTAAACTTCATCTTGAAGTACATCTCTTTCGATTTCACAGACTTCAAGCTTGAGTTCCCAGTCTTTCTTTTCCCTATTGAGTCTCCTTAGTTCATTCATCAATTTTTGAGACTCTTTTAGGATAAGGTCAAGAATATCCTACAATTCATTAGATCTATCACAGTCGTTAGATCTTACCTTGCTTGTTTCACCTCATGTCATGAAACAATTTTCAGTATCTTCTTTCTATTCATCTTCTGATGCATCTTCATCGGTCAAGCAGCTTGAGTATTTGTTCATGTTGTTTTCCAGAATGGCCATGAAGCACAGATTTGCTATTTCTTCGTGTTCTAAATTGTCTTCATCACTTCAGCTTCAGAAAGACTTGTTTTTATTGAATCCTCAGGAGACCTTTTCTTTAAGATCTGGGCAGTCAGCTTGAACATGCCCATACATTCCACACTCATAACATTTTCCTTCATTCTTGTCTTGTTCATTATATTGCTTGGTTCTCCTGGGTGGCATCCTTCCCCTTCTTGTGTTTCTGTATCTTCTCATTAAGCCATCCATGTTTCTTGATACCATGGCAATCTCTTCTTCAAGAGCTTCTGGTTTGTCATCAATATTATTTTTAGGTCTTTCAATTGTAGCTTTGAAAGCGACTGTTTTCTTCTTTTCTTCTTGGTTTGTTTTCTTGAGATGTGTTTTCTCGAATGCTATAGGATCTCCTCGAAGTTCATCATATGAAAGTTTATTCAGATCTTGAGATTTGAGTGCAACTGCTTTTGTCTGCCAAGTGGTAGGTAGACTTCTTAAAATTTTTCGAACTTGATCACCACTTGAGTAGGGTTTACTAAAGGCTTTTAGATCGCTAATAATTTTGTTGAACCTTGCAAACGTTTCCTCAATGAATTTGCCTTTTGTCATCTGGAAGAGTTCATAGTCATGAACCAACATGTTAATGTGAGTTTCTTTCACTTTGCTGGTTCCTTCATAAGTAACTTTCAGTTTATCCAACATTTCTTTAGCTGTATCACAACTTGAGATTTTCTTGTACTCCCCTCCACTAATAGCATTATAGAGCAAATTCCGTGCTTTAGCATTGACCTGGACAATGGTCATTTGCTCGTCTGTGTATTCATCTATTTCTTCCGGATCAGCGGGTGGTTGAGCTACTGCTGGGAGTGGATAGTTATCCTTTTTGATAATGCACCATACTTTGACATCATAGGATTTTGCATCTATTTCCATTCGCACTTTTTAGTGAGAAAAGTGTTGTCCATTGAAATATGGTGGCCCGAATTACGACGTTCCTTCTTGAAACAGTGCTCCAACAATTACTTGATTTACCATGATCTTTTCTCACAAGCTGTTAAGCAAAAAGTGTGAGACTAGCTCTGATACCAATTGAAAGTATGGGGGGGGGGGGGATTGTCTATTTTTAGTTTTAGTATTATAAGTAGTTGGCTAGTTTACCAATTAGTCAACTAGAGATAAGAACAGAATAATAGTAGTGCAAAAATAAAATGCAGGAAATAAAGACACCAGAATTTTTATACTGGTTCGGATTCAATGTGAATCCAACTCTAGTCCCCTTGGGCTGCAAGGGTGATCTCTTTCAGTATTTGAGGTTTTTCGAGTACAGAATGGTTGATGTAGCTTTACACCAACAGCTTAATCTCTATGTCACTTTTCTCTTCTTGATACAATGCCTTACCAGTGTTTGTCTTTTTTTCTTCTCTCACTAATTACACAGCAGATCTAAAAAGAACTACAATACTTGTTTGGAGTAGAACAAAAGGAGTGATAATGGTTCGTTCAAAGTATGTCTGCTTCAAGCTTGGAACAGATGTACATATACTTGTGAGACCTTCTTGACTCGTAAATCATGAGAGATTGAAAACCCAAGGGAGTTGATCCTTGAAAGGAATCATAAATTGATTCTTTCCAAGAATAAAGAGAAGTTTCCGTTGATCTTCCTTGATTTGTGGTCTTGATAGGCTGTTCATCCGCTGGGCATATCTTTTCCGTTACTTGAGTGATCACTGATGGATCCCTTGATTTTGGGCTTCAACGATCTCCAGTGTATCGCTTTGCAATCTTGTTTTCCTTTGATTTGGGACCTTCCTATAATAGCTTCCGTCAATCATCTATCAAATCATTGATTGATTCTTTTCCGGATCTCCGCTGCTTCTTCTTTTTTCATCTCTAAGCATTGAGGCTTTTTCCTTTTTGCTTATGGAGCTCCCGTTAACAGATATTGTTTCCTTAATCCATACTTGAATGATAGGGCTTCTTGATTCCTTTGTTTTATCCCTTGTGATCCTGCATCAATTGTGATATATCATTTTTCATCATTAAAACTCATATGTAACAGACATCGTAAAGCTAAAGAAGTTAATATTTTCATAACGACCGAGCCTAACTCACATAACATCTTTGACAGTAATGTGTGCTTATGTACGGACTTGCTTGATAAAATCAGAGACAGCAATAGGGAAAGAAATGGATGAGAATGAAATGGAGTTCTTCTTATGTGCTGCCACTTCAGAAATTGCATAGTGCCATACATTATAAAAACAAGTCATGCTAATGTAGCTGGAAAAGAAGGTTTTATGATTGCTACATAATTAGTTGGAGAAAGTATTAAGAAAAAGATGAAGGATGAGGAATCGATACTAAATGGAGAGTTTTTAAAAGAACTGTACACCACAGATTGGGAGCGACCTTTTTTAGTTACCGAATCACCAAAGCATGACTTATATGGTGCTGATTTTTGTTGGGGGAAACCAGAAAAATTAGAGTTCGTTTCTATTTAAGAAAAAGATGAAGGATGAGGAATCGATACTAAATGGGGAGTTTTTAAAAGAACTGTACACCACAGATTGGGAGCGACCTTTTTTAATTACTGGATCACCAAAGCATGACTTATATGCTGCTGATTTTTGTTGGGGGAAACCAGAAAAATTAGAGTTCGTTTCTATTTACAATGGCGATGGCGTATCGATGTTCCTCAGTAAGTCTAAGGACTCGAATGGAGATTTAGAGATTGACTTGTCTTTGCCTAAAACTCGAATGAATGCTTTTGCTGCTATTTTCACCATGGGCTTAACTTTCTGTACCAAGCCTAGCTAAGATTGTATTGTCACCACAAAATAATGTCGCATTTACATATTCCGGTGGAGTGACTAAAGATAAAATATTTCAAAATTATCCATCACTTCCTCCAACTTACTTCGGGAATTGGACACCGAATGTTTTTTTAAACGTCCGAATTTGTTTAAGAGTTAAGACCATTAGAATGTGTTTGTGCATGTTCTTCCTTGTTTTTCTCCACAATGTTCGTCTTACACAGTTCTTTCTCTTGCGGGTGGTATCTGTGGTCGGATTGGTCAATTTAATACACTTCATCCGTGTAACAAATTTTGCGTTCGTATAAAAAATGGAAAAGGGATCAAAATGCCCCTAAACTATTGGAAAAGGTTTAAAAATACCTTTTATCTACCTATTGGGCTAAAAATACCCCTTCATCAACCTTTTTGATTCACTTATGCCCTTTGACTGTTAGGTCAATGCTGAATTAAAAATAATTACTTAAAAAAATATTTTGCAAAATATTTTTATTTTTTTAAACTAATGCACCAGTAGTCCACTAATTTAGTAAAGTCTTCTTGTTCTTTTTTCAGTTTTCACAAAAAGCAATTCAGTTTTTACAAAAAACTATTTTTATTCATTTTTTTCAATTTTTTAACGAATTTTTTTGGTAAAAGCTGAAAAATAATTGTAAAAACAGCCAAAAAAATGTTTTTAATAAAATATTTTTATTTTTTAAACACTAAAAAAAATATTTTCGTTTTTGAAAAATACTTTTTTCAATTTTTTAAAGTATTTTTTATGTAAAAACTGGAAAAAAAATTTGTAAAACTGAAGAAAAAAAATTTCGTTTTTAACAAAATATTTTGTTTTTAAAAAACTGAAATTTTTTTAAAAACTGAAAAAAAATTCAAAAAAACTAAAATATTTTGCTGAAAATATTTTTTTCAGTTTTTAAAAAACGAAAATATTTTTTTTAAAAACAATTTTTTTTCTGTATTTACAAAAAAAAAATCAGTTTTTACAAAAAAAAAAATTCTTTAAAAAACTGGAAAAAAAACGAAAAAAAAATATATTTTTGTAAAAATTGAATTGTTTTTTGTAAAAACATAAAAAAAAAACTTTACTAATTTAGTGGACTACTGGTGAATTAGTTTAATTTTGCAAAATATTTTTTTTAGTAATTACTTTTAATTCAGCATTGACCTAACGGTCAAAGAGCATTAGTGAATCAAAAAGGTGAATGGAGGGGTATTTTTAGCCCAATAGGTGGATGAAGGGTATTTTAAACCTTTACCAATAGTTTATGAGCATTTTGAACTCTTTTCCGTATAAAAAATAATATTTTTTATTTAGTATTCACATTTTTTTAAGAACTCAAATTCACTTAATTACTCAAATTTCGCACTTTTGAAGTAACAATTTTACTTCTAAATGATTACTTATATACCTAACAGGGGCGGCTCAAGAATATGTGTGGTCTAAAGACAAAGTTTAATGTGAGGTCTAAATTTTTTTTAAAAAAAGTTAAAATATATATTTCTATTTTGAAGTCTATTCTTCTAGATTTTTGAGATGCAAAGCGGTAAATGGAGTAGCAACAACAACAACATACGCAGTATTATCTCACATCGTAGGTGTAAATGGAGTAATATTTTTATAATCATTTTTTTCAAAAAAAAAAAGGAATTCAACTAATATAGCCAGCCCATTTAATCTTTCTTGAGACATTATTGATCTTAGCTAAGATTTTATCAATTTTAATTTTGAAAAACTTATTTCGCTGAGGCAACTCTTATAGGAACTGATAATATTATTCTACAAGCAATATAAGCAATTGGAAAAGAAAAATCTTTTTATTTAAATGAGTATGTTGATTAGAGTAGTATCTTCTACTTATACTATTTCCACTACAAGAAAAAGCCTTATTTAAGACCAACCTTTAAGGACGAGTTAATAATCCCGTCGCAAATAATATATGTATTAGGATGAGATTATATTGCGGTCCTTAATGCTTTATTTTATTGCGAAGGTTATAAATCTGGTCCCTAAAAAAAATAGTAGCTGGTCCCAAATTATAATTGAGAGGCCTTGAGTGGGAGAGAGTACCGCCAAACCTAATACCAAAATATTAAAACAATATTATTTTCTAAAAATTAGGCGCCAAAACAAAAAAGTAAAAGGTTCTAAAAACAAAATTAAACCTCTGCATTCTCAAAACATAGTGCCGCATAAAATTCTCTGCCCTAATCTCCGTCGATAGCGTTAGAGCCGGTCTCGCTCGTCATCAACTCATCGTCTGTGCGAAATCGATCAACTCATCGTCTGTGCGAAATCGATCTGTGCGAAATCGATCAACTCGTCTGTGCGAAATCGATCAACTCGTCTGTGCGAAATCGATCAACTCGTCTGGTCTGCGAAACTGATTGTTGGGCTGCTATAATTTTTACTGTTTGCTCAAGTTTGTTGTCTGAAGACATTCTTTCTCGATACATAGTCGGTGCTCTGAGGTACTTCTTTTCCCTTTTTCAGTTAACAGTAGAGTTATCTTTTTTCTTTTGTGAGTTTATTACAAGCTTTCTTTCTTAATTAGACTATATTTCTAATCACGTTTGCCGGGTATTGTTCGTTTCAATTCAATATGACAGTTTTTGGATATTTGATTATAGTATTATGTATCTGCTTTTTGAATTTTCTTCATGATCTCTTTTTTTTTTTTCCTGGGGTAGCTCTGTGTATTCATGTGAAAATTTGTTCAAACGCTTCTATGGAAATTTTCATATTATGTGCTCAAACTGCAACAACACTAACCAGTAATCATATTGAATTGCCGTCTTGGGAAGAAATTGTATTGAAAAGGGAAGAACTTTGATGCTGCCAACGTGTTTGAAGATATGCCTACAACTGAATATTTCTTTTCTAGACTTTTAGCTAGAGTCGATGTTATCTTCTCCTCCAAAATTTGGATGAGCTTTAGTGGTAATAACAGTGAAAATAATTCATGTATAATTAGTTACCAATTCATGAGCGCACAAGAAAATTTGTTCGCTCGAGTTGCCATACTACTTGAGTGTGTTAGTTAGTGGCTTTATCAGTGGAAGTTATTTTGCTGGTCCAATGTGTATATGTTCTGTGAGAACTCTAAGCTTTTGGTATAATGTCAAATCTTATTTATTTTTTATATTGACATTTATGGTACTTTCGATTTTGGTTCAAGATATTTATCTTGTATATTTATCTTACGCCTAAGTTTTCACTGTTACACTTGTGAAAGTATAAAATGCCCTGATTCAGTTATTTTTAATTATAGTGAAAGCAATCCTAGGAAGTTGGGTTTGCGACTACTATTTTTGTTTTGACTTATATGGGTTGATTTTCTAAAAGTTTTGTTGAATTTAGACTTTTTGTGGAGCTGGCGATAAGAGAAAAAAAGTATTGTCATTAGTTTTCAGTTTTTGCTTCTCGACTGTGCATCTTTGTACCTCCTAAACATTTGAATCTTCATTTTTTGTGTTTTCAATTGCAGGAAATATGGTAAATAATTCGTGCTTAGCTTCCCTTACAGTTTAGTAATATAAAACATTTAAATTTTCTTTTTCAGAAAAGAAAATGAATAATTCTTTCACGGTGCTCTACATCTTGATCCTACTGCACTTAGTTATATCTTTTTGACATGATTCATTGTTTTTAAAGGTTTATACTACTGACATTGTGAATATTTTTGTGCAGTGTACTTTTCCTTAGTTTCGTTGAGCATGCTGATTTATTTTATCTTATGTACATGAGCTATATGCCTTTTATATGTTGAGTTTTCAAGATTTATTGCTATTACTCATATTCTAAAATTGTTTTCAATTGCCCTATTTAATTTGTTGGGAATTAGGTCTCAAAGGCTTGATATGTTGGTTTCAGCTACATAATTGAAGCTTGTAAGATGTTAAAAAAAATAATTATGGGTGTCTGTTATTCCGTTATCTAGCAAAATAAAAAATTCTTTGAGCTTTATGGGTTTTTATTTGTTTCGTTTTACTTCAGATCTTCTTTAAATTTGTGTATAGTTTATATTGTTCCTTAATGGGTCTGCATATTTCTTTCTATTATGTTATATTGTTGACCAAACTAGTTGAATATTGGAATAGGAGGGGTTCAAATGGAGTGCAATTGATATTCTGGATTGGTAAAGCTAATTAAACTAGATTGAGATTAAGACGTAGTAATTACAATTTGTATTTAAGATTTATGTTTCAGTTATGATAATTCAATAATATTTGTATTTTCTTTGATCTTTTTCTTTGACTCATGACCTTTCTCCAAGATTATGGCACCTAGTAAGCAATGGATGCAACTTGTTGATAATCGGCTCGATGAAGCCTACTTAATCGGAGTGCAAAAGTTTTTGGATTATGCTTTTCAGAAAACAGGAGAAGAATATGAAATATGATGTCCGTGTGTCAAATGTTGTAATACAACTTTAGGAATTCGTAAGACAATTGAGACACATTTGAAAGTATATGGAATAATTCAAAATTATACTTTTTGGTATCATCACGGGGAAAAGTTAGGTGAGCCACTGTCAGAATCAGAAGATGAAGACGGTGATGAACTAGAAGNTCCAAAGAAGTGTGTGAACCACTTATTGAGTTATCTTTGTTCTTTAATGTGCTTGGATCAAAGGAGTTAAGGGTTGATGACTTGAAACAAATTGAAGCGCAAATTCCCATAACGCTTTGCAAGTTAGAAAAGGTTTTCCCTCCTTCATTTTTTGATGTCATGGTGCACTTGCCTATTCATTTAGCTAGTGAAGCTGAGATTGCTGGACCTATTCATTATCGGTGGATGTATCCTGTGGAACGATGGTTATATTTTTTGAAATCTTTGATTCGTAATAGGGCGTGTCCAGAAGGCTCTATTGCAGAGGGCTACATTACAAATGAATGTATGACCTTATGTTCACGGTATCTGCATACGATTGACACAAAATTCAATCGACCTGAACGAAATTATGACGGGGTTTGAAAAATTCTAATGGAGGTTTATCTATGTTCTATCAACTTGGAAGTACTCTGGGAGCTAAAGAACAATGTGAGCTTGAACGAAATCATTGTTACATATACTGATGGCATGATTTCTTTTAATACTATAATGTCACATGTTGTCTAACTATTTTTTTACTTTTGGCTCTTTGCAGGTTCAATATGAAACCATNGCATCTTTGTACCTCCTAAACATTTGAATCTTCATTTTTTGTGTTTTCAATTGCAGGAAATATGGTAAATAATTCGTGCTTAGCTTCCCTTACAGTTTAGTAATATAAAACATTTAAATTTTCTTTTTCAGAAAAGAAAATGAATAATTCTTTCACGGTGCTCTACATCTTGATCCTACTGCACTTAGTTATATCTTTTTGACATGATTCATTGTTTTTAAAGGTTTATACTACTGACATTGTGAATATTTTGTGCAGTGTACTTTTCCTTAGTTTCGTTGAGCATGCTGATTTATTTTATCTTATGTACATGAGCTATATGCCTTTTATATGTTGAGTTTTCAAGATTTATTGCTATTACTCATATTCTAAAATTGTTTTCAATTGCCCTATTTAATTTGTTGGGAATTAGGTCTCAAAGGCTTGATATGTTGGTTTCAGCTACATAATTGAAGCTTGTAAGATGTTAAAAAAAATAATTATGGGTGTCTGTTATTCCGTTATCTAGCAAAATAAAAAATTCTTTGAGCTTTATGGGTTTTTATTTGTTTCGTTTTACTTCAGATCTTCTTTAAATTTGTGTATAGTTTATATTGTTCCTTAATGGGTCTGCATATTTCTTTCTATTATGTTATATTGTTGACCAAACTAGTTGAATATTGGAATAGGAGGGGTTCAAATGGAGTGGAATTGATATTCTGGATTGGTAAAGCTAATTAAACTAGTTTGAGATTAAGACGTAGTAATTACAATTTGTATTTAAGATTTATGTTTCAGTTATGATAATTCAATAATATTTGTATTTTCTTTGATCTTTTTCTTTGACTCATGACCTTTCTCCAAGATTATGGCACCTAGTAAGCAATGGATGCAACTTGTTGATAATCGGCTCGATGAAGCCTACTTAATCGGAGTGCAAAAGTTTTTGGATTATGCTTTTCAGAAAACAGGAGAAGAATATGAAATACGATGCCCGTGTGTCAAATGTTGTAATACAACTTTAGGAACTCGTAAGACAGTTGAGACACATTTGAAAGTATATGGAATAATCCGAAATTATACTTTTTGGTATCATCACGGGGAAAAGTTAGGTGAGCCACTGTCAGAATCAGAAGATGAAGACGGTGATGAACTAGAAGAATGTGAAAGTGAAGAAGATGAAGTACAAGAATTGTTGAGAGATCTATATCCTAATATTGATGGAAGAACTGTGCACACTGATTGTGATGAATTAATTGAAGAGGGACCAAATATTGAAGCGAAAAGATTTTACAGNAAATGCGAACAATGGATAAAAACTCTTTGGTTCTTGAGAAAGAGCATATGCAAACCAATATTTCATTGCCTCCATCTACCGATCAAGTTATGCAACACTCTCAAGCAACTGAAACAGGTATGATATTTTGAATCAATATGTTATTAATTTATAAAACTGAATTTTATTGCTATACTTTTTACCAAATTGTGCAGCCGTAGGTTCTTCATCTAATCCTGGAAAGGTAAAGAGAGTTCGAGGGAGGAACAAGTGCAAAGAAGTTGCATCACTTGAAGTCGGACAAAAGCTGAAAATAACCTTTTACAATAATCGAACAGTTGGAACAAATAGCAAACTGTTTTCGAGGCACTTGGGAAGAATCGTTCGTGACCGTAATATGTGTCCGTTGGGAGTATCATCGTGGAATGATATTAAAGAAGAAAAGCTGAATCACATGTGGGCAGCTATTGAGGTAAGCAAGATATTTATACAGTGAAGATGCATATCATTTAGTTGAATACATGTGTTCCTGTTTGTGCCTCTATATAGGAATCACAACGAATGAACTATGATGGAAGCTTTTTCCACTCATCAGGATTGACATCTGTTCCTTTATAGCCTATGCCTATGCCTTGTGTGTTCTGTTATCATAGATTCGTCTGCCCTGTTATTTGTTCCTTGTTATCTGTTTCTTTATGCCCTGTTATCTGTTCCTTTATGCCTAAGCCTTGTGTTGGTGCCTATACAAGATTATGTACTCCTAACAGAGTATCAAAATGCGACAGATTCAGTTTAATGTGCTCCTAGCACAATATCATGATTATTTACTAAAATTAAATATTTAACTCTAACTATGTGAAAGAATGGGAGTGGTTAGTAAAGGAACATTTTTGTTCAGAAAGGTTTCAGGTATGCCTAGTGATTTAAGAGCTTATGTCTGGATCCTTTCAGATATACATGATGGCTGACAAGAACTCTCGTCTAAGTTTCACTTATTTGAGTTATCGAATTATGTGTTTTGATGTGTAGTTTAATTCAGATCGTTTAATTCCATACGAATTGCTTAATTCGTCTATAGCAGAGAATGAACACATCGTTTAATTCCATACGAATTGTTTAATTCGTCTATAGCAGAGAATGAACACATCGTTTAATTCAATACGAATTGAACACAATGTGAGAAATTCTAGCCATAAAGAAGCTGAAGAAGTTACTACAGTTGAAATAACAAGGAACACTAGTTGTTGTACAACATAAAAATTTCACAAATTTCACAGTTAACGCTGTATCGTAGGTCTCAGTTCCTTCATTACATTACATCTTTTTTTAAGAATCCAGTTAGTTCCTCTTTCATTGAGTAGCTAGTATCCCAAGAATCCACTACAAATAGCTTTATAAGATCCAAAACTAGCACTTCTTGGATGAGTAGCTAGCCTAGTTCAAGATCAAATAAGCAACACATGCTGAAACCAGTAAAATTTCTCTCTGCATTTTCTGTGATCTGCTTAAGAAAAAATGGCAGCCCAGAACAGGGGAAATAGAAAAGTTAGAACTACGATGAAGCTATAAAAAGGCTTAGATCAACAGAATGAATTCAAACTCCACATTCAGATTCATGTAATGGATATTGTCTACCAAAATTCTTCCTTCAACTTTAGATCAACAGAATGAATTCGAACTCCAACCCCCGGCAACATAAATATCAACTCTATTAAGTTATACTAGTACTTATTTCTGAAGCATTTGTCGCAAAGAAAGTTTGTAAAACTAGTCTTTAGCATTTTTGCTGCTCTTTATCATTTTTGCTGTCAGACTAGACATGTATATGTTTAAGTCAAACCAAACAGAAACTTGCAAATATCTTCAAGTAGAGGAGTATTTTGTCACACTTATTTGCTTCAGCCAATAATCTTGTTACTATTGGGGTCAGTAGATGCTCATCAGGGGCCAACTTGATAGTAAGTAGTCTTTGATTAAACAAAGTCCACATTGAGATTCTGTTGGGGTCAGTAGATGCTCATCAGGGGCCAATTTCTTACATTTAATCTTAATGTTTCACAAATATAGGCGAGAAGCAACAGGAATACAGCAAATCGAGCTAAGTTGAAGATGCTTCATCATATTGGTAGCAAGCCTATTCGTGAGATCATTTATCAAAAGGTATTTTCATAAAATTTCGATTTTCATAAGAAAAATATTTATGAGCTGTTATTTGACATGTTTGCCTTTGATGTAAAGGGCGGAAAAGATGGCAATCCACCGGATTTGGCAATAATTTTCTTTGAGACCCGTAAGAAAGATAACAAGCTTGTTGAACCTGAAGCAATTGAAAAAAATGTATGTTTGGTAAATTGAATATGTAAATTACTTGAAATTATGGTGGATTCAGATTTTAAATGTGTTTTTATATATTTTGTAGGCTCAAATCGAAGAAATAGTTCAAGCTGATCCATCTCTACCTAGCATAGAGATTGTAGAAAAATGTTGTGGACCTCAAACTCGTAGCCATGTGTTTGGATTTGGGGATGGAGTGAAGGCGAAAGATTTGAAAGGTGGAACTTCTTCAAAGGCTGAATTACTGTCCGCGCTACGTTCAACTCGAGAAGAAAACAAATCTGTGAATGAGGAAAACAAATCCTTGAATGAGCGCTTGTCTACCTTAGAAGATGAGATGAAAGAAATGAGGAAAATGAGAGAGTACTTCACTGCTCAACAATCACATGTCCCGCTTGCGACAACATCGCCTGTTTCAACTGAATGACCACTGTTTTTGTTTGCTGACCAAGTTAGTCACTATATACCCAACTTTTTAATTTTTATTCAAGATTTGCGTATAGTCAATCTTGGCTGATAAACTCATAATTTGGTAATTTATTCCTTCTGATTTCTGGAACTCAAGATTTCTGGGTTAAGCGTTAAATAGATCATGAGCTGGAAACATCTCTGAAGTTCACTGTGTGCCATTTTTTGAAGTCAAAGGGCAGTAAATTTGTCACTTTAGTTTGTTATTCTAGCTGGTTGCTCTTTCTGTATGAGTCTGAGCGCTCCATCTCTTTTTGCATTATTGAAGTTAAAAGCATTCCTGTGTCTGGTGTCTTTTTCTTTTCTGTCACTATGAATTGTGGATGTAGTCATTAAGACGTCAGGCTTACAGATTATTAAACCTGGTACGGGATTCTAGTTGTGTCTCTCTCATGTCCATATCTTATAGGTTGTTGGGGATCGTAACGGTGCTGTATTTGGTGGCCTAGTTGATGCACCTTTAAGGGCAACTATATCAGCCAAACTAGTTGATAAAAATCGAAATAACTGGGACAATAGATTTCCTAACAGTAGCAGATTCTAAAGCATTCAAGCAAAAATCCCTGTTGCCTCGATCATGCACCCGTCCAGCTATTTTTTCCAAGCCAACATCTTGTACAGTAGTAGTTTTATCAGCTGCTGATTTTTCCATTTGTTCAACTACTGCTTGGTTTAACATCTAGCGTCTCTGGTAGATGTCTGCCAAATACAACAATTTCCTAAATTAGAATCTTTGAAGTTTGAAATGACTGTAATGATGAAACAGTAGTATTTTGTTGTCTGAAAATACAAAATAGTTGTCTGTTCATAATAGTTGGTATCTTGAATGGTAAATCTCGAATTGTCGTACTGGAATTTATCAAACCAAAGTAAGATTAATCATTCCAAAGCTTTTCTAATTATTTTTTCTTATATTCTTGTAGCCTTGTTGATGTTGCTGGATAACACCTCGTGAATTTAGACTACTTTTGGGGTAAGCGATTTAACTATTGCTCATTTTAAATTATAAATGTTATTTTACCAATAGTTGTTTATCATTTTTTTTCAATCTTTTGTACTTACAGGTTTTGAAGATTGAAGCTACAAGTCAAGATGCAAGCTTAGAAGATGCACAAGCTCATTATTATCTTGCTAAAAATGTTATGCAAAACTTGATATCATAGTCTAGCTTAGGATGATAGCTAAGTTTTTTTTGTTGAGGTGTTGAGAAAACATAGAAAGTAACATCATCATGGGATTTGACCTTGATATCTTATCTTTTTATATCTAGATTTTTCGATAACAATTTGATATTTATTGATAAAAATTACTTTTTGTTGCATTGAGCTTTTAGGACTACTCATGGTTATTAATAGACCATGAATATTTCGCTAAATTACAAAATTATTTTAAATAGGGACGTCGTCTCTAAAAATAATCTAGGACCAGTTAAAGGTTGGTCGCGAAAATGGTTTAACGACCAGATGTTTTGTCGGTCTCTAATAGATTATTTAGGACCAGTTGGCGTTAGTCGCTAAAAAGATTTAACGAAGGGAATATATATATATTTTCATCGTCTATTAGGGATGACAAATATAGTCTCTAAATGTTATTTACGACCAGGTTTTCAGTCCGTCCCTAAAAGGGCATTTAGGACCAGATACAGTTGGTCGCTAAAACGATTTCACGACGGGAATAAATATTTTTTCATCGACTACTAGGGACAAGAAATGTGGTCGCTAAAAGTATTTAAAGACCGGTTTTTTTGCCCATCTCTAAAGTGATTTAACGACCAGATATTAAGCCTGTCGTTATTGACATTTAGCGACGGAGGCTATTACGACGGGTTACGACCAGCCTTTTCCCTTCGTTATATACCCTTTTAGGACCGGACTTTTACTTTTAGGGACCAGATTTTCCTTCCTTAAAGGTTGTTTTTCTTGTAGTGTTCCCTTATAAAATCAATTTCAATTCACGTTAATTATTCATATTACCCATTTTTAAGTAAGCCAAACAGTTACTTTATTTACATAGCAAAAAAGTTTTCTTTACTTTATATGAGAAAGTCTATTTTTGTACTAAAAGTGCTAAATATTTTTTTTAAATATCTATAAATTTATTATTTTAAATAAATGGGCCCCCCAATTATGGGCCTAAGGCACAAGCCTTATTAACTATAACATCTGTACCAGAGTGTATTATCTTAGAATTGGATCTAACTTTTTGTTCTCTTAAATATCCTAACAATATATTGCCAACACATTATATAAACATGAATTAAGACGGAGGAAGTAACAAAGCCAGGATAAAATTATAGTACAAAAGAGGGCTGCTCCTGCGTCAGCACCTAAAGTTATGGGTTTGATAGTTCCAACAAAAGGGATCAAAGGAAAATTAAGGGAGGGGAATTAAAAAAAAGGATAAAATAAAATAAAATAAAAAACTAAAAAACTAGTGGACGGAAATAACATAGTACAGTACTCTCTGGAAATGGGAATTAAAGTCTTGTGCAATCTGCAACGTACAGCTTTGCTTTTGAACGCTAGTTCTTTCACCAACCGGGCAAAATATATATACGGAGACACTTAAAGTTGATACGATTTTTCATTTAGATACCTCAATTTAAGGGTGTTCCTATTGAGTATTTATACTACCCGAAATTTATTTCAATTGAGCACTTCTTTGACAATCAGCCAAACTTACAAAGTTTGTCCAATGCACTCGCTGCTGACGTGGCGGATAATGAATAAAAAAAACACATATATTATTTTGAGTTAAAAAAAAAGAAGAAAAACGTATGTTAAATCTATTTAATAACCAAATTAATCAGTGGTCTTGGTGTTCTTCACTATTTTCATGTGTGTTCTTGTTCCAAGCACGATTTTAATCCAAATTTTTAAGAGAAACTCTTCCAAATTTGTTATAACTTCAGCTAAAGATTCCCTACGACGATCCGAAGACAACCCCAATATTAATTTCTCAAACTTTCATCATGTCAAGTAACCCATTTTAAGCCTTCAAGCTTTTTAAAGACCCCATTAATGGTGGCTTTCATTTAGTCGCAGTTCTCTCCAATAAGATTTTAACAATTTCTTGCTTGAACCCGGGAATCTCAAATCCCTCCAAAAGCTTCTCCTCTTCCACATGATTCCCACTCGCCCAGATGATATCATTAAACTGGACGGAATAATCCACGGAATAGAACACGTCTTGATACCCAAATCAGTGCAATAAAATTTCAACAATTTCAGCCTTCTTCATTTCAGTTTTAATCAATGATTGAGAGAAAGAAGGGGGTGCGGGTGCTTCTCTCCGGCCAGCGATGACCTGAGCAAGATTAAGAGGCGGTTGGGTTGGAGTTTTGTCGGCTATGGTCTTGGAGATGGATCGCTAGCCGCCGGCGATAAAGTCTAGCGGCATCGTGGTGGTCGTAAATCTCTTAGAGCAGCCTGATTTGTTGCGGCGGCGGCTGGAGATGAGGAGATGGGTGCAGCTGGTTTCTTAGGGTTGAAGAAGAAGAGGGGGGCTCGTTGGTTTTTTGGAGAGGATGAGGCCGCTGGTTTCTCTCGCCGGATTCCGACAGTGAAGAGACAACTAGCATATCTATTTTGTTTTTGAGGAAGAAGTAGAAGGAAATAAAAAAGAAAAAAAAATCTATTTTTCGGGGTCTTCACGCGCCTATATCGGGTGAAACTCACTTTATGTGCCAACTCAGCAAGAAGTGCTTAATTTGAATAAGTTTCGGGTAGTATAAGTGCTCAATAGGAACACCCTTGAGTTTAGGTGTCTAAATAAAAAATCGTGCCAACTTTAAGTATCTTCCTACGTAATCAGCCTAAAGTTTTCCATGATTGAGGTATTATATACTATGACCAAGTGATTCACCTAGCAACAAATCACTTAATTATATTTACATAGATGAAATTATAATTGTAGGCGTTTGAACAATATTTAGATCATGAAATTATAATTGTAGGTTTTTCTGCATTATGATTTTCTTTGTTCATATTTAAGATTTACATAAGGAAAAATTTGATTTGAGGGGCAATGAATCAAACAAGATAACTGAATAACACAGAAGCTTAAGAACTTTAATGGTATGCCCTCAGAGAATGAGCGTGAGACCAAATATACACTCCATATAGGGACATATAAACTCCATATGGGGACGTTTAAAATAAATGCATATTTGAAGTAAATATACGATATAGTATTAACGATGGGAAAATCTGCTCAATTTCGCATAGTTTAAGGCTTTATTTGGATCTTTTCCATAAATAAATTATTTGACGTGTTTGACAATTTGAACATCATTTTGACTTTGGAAAGAAAGTTTGAAGTTTTATATGTAAAAACTTTGAATATCACTTGAAAATATTATTCATATTAGTCTTTCAACTTCAAATTCTCTAATTTATGTTGGAAGTGAAATAATAAAATAAATTTTAAAACAAGAATTCATTTATACTGCAAGTTGAAATTTATGTAATAAAATAATTCTAACGACATAATGGTGCGTTATTATATTATTCTTTTTAAAAGAGCTCAAAAATATTTCTATCGCATGCAATTTCTTAAAATGAACCGTGTGATATTTCCAATCCAATATCAACCACAGATGCAATAGCGTGTAGTCGATGTGCAAGTCAGAGTCACGGACCCAACGTTTTACTCACTTTATGTGTGAAGTAACTTCTTGAAATTCTATATATTGAAAAGCCAATTACCATTGTGTATTCCTAACCAAAAACGTTACAATAATGGCGTCTGTGATTGAGCAATGCCCAAAACTCGAATGAATGCTTTCGCTTCTATGTTCACCCACGGGCTTAGCTCTCTGTAGCAAGCGTGGTTAACATTATATTTTTACCCCAAAATAGAGTTGCGTTTACTTATTGGAAAATTACCCAAACAGTCACTCTATAAACTTTTCCAATCAAAAATAGCCTAAAACAAAATATCTACGAATAAAGGGCCAAAAGTCATTTTGGATCCAAATAGTTTCAATTAATGTCAATTTTCCTTTTGAGATTTCTACAGCGTAGGACTCTTATAAAATAGTATTTATATTAATGTTACCATATTTGGATTATTCCAATAATAACAGATTATATTCCAAATATAGCATATTTGAAAGTAGTTAATAATAACTTATTTATTTTTTAACTCTTCCTTAGAACAAGGGATTATGTTTAAATTCTTAATATTTATTTTTCTCTTTGTCTCTCATATCACTCTACCATTGACTGTTAGGTGTTTGTCCAGATTTTCTTACCATAATTGGTTTTCCTATATCATGAAGGAAAGGATAACATTTTTACCATAATTGGGTTTTTCTTTTCCTAGAAGGAAAATATAATTCTTCTAGATTTGGCTAGTCCATTTTCTTGTAGGAAAAGGTTTGGAGTACTAAAAATTAAAGATCTGTCCTTCTCATTCAGTAGCATCTACAATGTAGCCAAATGGGGTTTGAGAGTCGTGTTTAGGGGGGAGAACTTTACGGGACAAGTGTTAGTGTGTCACTTGTGTTTGCCTCTTTGTGAGGTTGTTCTCTTGATACTTTGTACTCTCTTTTATTATAGTAGATTGCTCATCTCCGCCCATGGACGTAAGTCAATTGATCGAAACACGTTATATGTTTGTGTCTCTTTTTGATATATTTCTCTTTGTTGTATGATTTATCGTCAAATATAGGTTTGCTTTACTAGCTTCCGCATGACACCTGATTTTTCGTTCCTAACATTGACTCTCCTTCTTCGAATATCCAACCGCTTCACTGCTTTTTTCTATTGCTGTTCCAAGTATCAAATTCCTACTTTTAGTTTTCATTGTGATTTAATTTGAAACTCAAAATTTTAAAACTTGAGACATCGATGACGAAAAATTAATATAGACTCTATCCAGATCTATGGATATCATCTCCCTAGCATCAAAGCGAGACTTCATCCAAATATGCCACTCCTTGGGCGAGGCCTTCTGTTCTATGGACACCCCACCACTGAATGATTCACTTTCAAGTTCTCGCCTTTGACCCGGGAGAACACAGGGTCAAGCCAAGCCTTGACCCGCCTAAATGGAATTCATATCTCCTTCGTCTGGTCGAGTCACAATCAATCTATGAAAGCTTATCACATATATACCATTAACATATCTTTGTTATATCATATAAATAAACACACCAAAATAAATAAATACTGTGATGACCCAAAAGATCATCTTATATTTTAAAACTCAATTTTGCGCTCTTAAACCTTCAAAATTTTATTTTTACCCTCCTCGATTTGCGTGCACAATCCGAGCGTATTTCCGAAAAGCTTTTATGTTGAAAGTTGATGAAAATAATAATCTTTTTTCTTAAAAGTTAATTTTAGTTGACTTTGGTCAATGTTTTGAGTAAACGTACTCGGACCCGTATTTTGATGGTCCCGGTGGATCTGTAATGAAATATGGGACCTGGGCGTATGCCCGAAATCGAATTTCGAGGTCCCTAGCTCGAAATATAAATTTTTGTTAAAAAATTGAAAGACTGAAAATCTAATGGTTTAAAGAATTTGGTTAATGTTTGAACTTGTTGGTATCAGGTCCATATTTTGGTTCCGGAGCCAGGTACAGGTTCATTATGATATTTAAGTCTTGTCTGTAAAATTTAGTGAGAAACGGAGTTGGTTTGACGTGATTCAGACGTCCGGTTATGAAAATAGAAGGTTTAAAGCTTTCTTTATTCGATTTGGTGCTAAATTCATAGTTCTAGGAGTTATTTTGGCGATTTAATCGCGCGAACAAGTTCGTATGATGTTTTAGGACTTATGTGTATGTTTGGTTTGGAGCCCCAATGGCTCGAGTGAGTATTGGATAGGCTACGGGATATTTAGAACTTAGAAAAATCTGGTTTTTGGCTTCAGCTTATATCTGGTGTGTCCTTCATCGCGTTCGTGGAGGTACTCACGCGAACGCGAAAGGTAAAATGGGGGCAGGGTGACTTTCTTCTTCGCGAACGCGAAGGCTTGGTTGCGAACGCGGAGTATTAGGGGCATTACCCTTCGCAAATGCGACCAGCCTTTTGCGAACGCGTAGGCATAAGATCAAGGGAAGGGGAAGTGACCTATACTCTTCGCGAATGTGGCACATGGCTCGCGAACGCGTATGCTGGTGGGAAAAAGCCTTCGCGAATGCGAAGAGTATCTCGCAAACGCATAGCTAATTGAGCCGCTACTTCGCGATCGCGGCAGACCCTTTACGAGTGCGAAGCAGGTCTGACGCTTGTGATTTAAAACAAAAAATCGACGGGATTTTTTCAAAATTTCACAACTCTTTCGTTACAACTCGACCTAGGAGCGATTTTGAAAGGAAAATTCAACACCAAATTATAGGTTTGTACTCCTTAACTCATTTTCTTCCATTTCTAACATCACCCGTTGAATTCCTAGCCCTAATCCTTGTTCTTTCATGGTAGAAAACTAGGAATTTAGGAAGAATTGGGGATTCTTGCAAATTGGGGATTTAGACTTCAATTTGAGGTCGGATTCCAAAACCAATTGTATATCCGGGATCGGGGGTGAATGGGTAAATAGATTTTGATCCGAACCTAGGGTTTTGACCAAGCGGGCCCGGGGTTCATTTTTGACTTTTTGGGGGAATATTTGAGAAATCTAAATTTATGCATTGTAGTTGATTCCTTTAGCAATAATTGATGTTGTTGAGTTAATTGTGGCTAGATACGAGTGGTTTGGAGGTGGATACTAGAAGAAAAGCGGTATTTGAGCATTGAGTGGCCCACGGAGCGAGGTAAGTGTCGTGTCTAACTTTGACTCGAGGGATTAGGAATCCTTGACTTATTTGCTATATGAAATCCATGTGAGTGGTGTATAGGCGAGGTGACGAGTACCTATGCGCTGCCAATTTATCTGTTTTGCCTGTTTCCTTCCCGTTTTTCTTATATTGTCTTTCTTTCCTTAACTGTTACATGCTTTACTTTTATTTCCATGCCTAATTGCTACTTGTTAGATATTGTATCTCTTTGTTGAAGGTATTAGTTCTTTCGTAGCTTTGCTATCTTCTGTTATTTGTTCGAGCTGGATATTGGTACTTTCAAGGCAAATTATGGATTGGTCTCGCTGAGTAGTATTACTTGTGTAATGCCCAGTGGTGGATCCACCTTTGGACATATGGGTGCTAAAGCACTCATTGGCTTTGGCCAAATTATGTAATATATTCATAAATAATACCTTAAAACTTCAATAATTAACCATGAGCACCCACTATGATCACGTTTGACCATCTCGAATTTAAACTAAAATTAGTAAAGCACCCACGACCTATAAATCCTGTATCCGCCACTGGTAAATCCTCATAGTGTATAATCTTCCTAAATGTTTTGGTTTGAAGTTGAGCCTTGTGAAGAGTTATGTGATTTGAATTGTGTAATTTTTGTACTTGCTGAGTAAGTAATATTGACATGGCGGAATCGGGTTGCACGCCGCTACAGGTGTAATAAGGGTAGATTATGGTGAACTAAGGGTGAATTGTGATTGTGATCATTATGATATGGCGGAATCGGGTTGCACACCGCAAAAACCTTTATGCTTATATTTTCCTTGACTATGTTAGCTAAACGGTAGTCTCAAATTGCACTTAAGGATTGATAATAGCTGAGCACTGGTGATATGCTTCGAGAATTGTATTCATTCCTTGCAGGTTCTGCTCTATTTTATCCTGTCTTTCTTTATGCTTTTATTATATACTGTATGCTGGTTATATTTTGATTGCCCCACCGTAGCCTCATCACTACCTCGTCGAGGTTAGGTTCGACACTTACCAGTACATGGGGTCGGTTGTACTGATACTGCACTCCGCACTTCCTAATGCAGATTTTGGAGCAGGTTCGTGCTGATCGAGAGATTGGTTGTAGGATTCACTTGCTTGGAGGCCCAAGGTAGTCCCGTTGGCGTCCGCAGGCCCTGGCATCCCCATCTATGCCCCATACTTTGTTGTTTTCCTTATTTTGTAAACATTTGTATTTCCTTTCGGACGAATGCTTGTAGTAAAATCTTAGAATGTTCGTGGATTGTGACACCAATCTCTATCGTTCTGCTGAAAAAATCAAATATGAAACTTCATACACCTTAAAGTTCATATGGCGAAAAGAGTTTTTTTTTGAGGTCCTTATACTCATTGTGCCCAGCATTGAATAGACTGGGTATTCACCTTATCAAGATCTCAAATCAATAATGGGGTTTGTTTGGCACCTCCTAGACTATGTATTTACTTCCGCGTTCATTTCGACTTGCCTTAGATTATTTATTGTTGATCACTAAAGCTTATTGTTAATCACTGAAACGTAAAGAAATTGGCTAATAAAACTCTAACATTGTCTTGCCTAGCAAGTGTGATGTTATGCGCCATCACGATCTCGACGGTGGGAATTTCGGGTCGTGACAAATATAGATATATGGAATACCATCATTATGCCATCTATATTTATATACACACACTTTAACCAAGCAAAATCCACGCGCCGATCTTTCTAAGAATATGCAGTATTATTAATTATACATGGTTATTATTGTATAATCATCTAACATTTATTTTGGATGGAACTCCTCTCCATTTCATGTCTCTCCATTTTCCCCAAGTCCTTAATTAGATAAGATGTCACGACCCAAAACCCCGCACTAGTCGTGATGGCGCCTCTCGTGAAGACAAGGCCAGCCAACTAACCCAAATAGTCCCTTTCAAAGTAGTTAAACATAAATGAATAGCAAAATACGACTTAAGGACATTAATTAACGAAGTTTACAACCCAACACAGCCCGACCGGGGTGTCACAAGTCACGAGCATCTAGAGAAGTCTAAATACAACTACAGGGCCAACAATATACGGAATAAAGTTTAGAACCAAAGGAAGTAATCCGGTGCCGCGAACGCTGGCGGTCACTCTGCTCAGCTACGATAGCAATACCTTCAACCAGCTCAAAACCCACTACCAGGTGAACAATACCTGCATCTGCACGCGAGGTGCAGGGAGTAAAGTGAGTACTCCAACTCAGTGAGTAATAAAAGTAAATAATAACTGAGCAGCAAGAAATCACGTAAAGCAACCAACATGCTATACAGAAGCCGGGTGAAATTTTCTGAGAAAACAGTGAAATCTGAGAAATCTTTAGAAATACCATGGCTCAGTTCAAATCTCTTTTAAAAATGATCTTTTCAGTGAATACGAAAACGATTTCAAAACAGTTAGTGCTGATGCCACAGAAAATCCGCCCCACGGGCACAAATACCACGGTATAACAGGTAAAGAGGCAAATAAGTATGCAAGGAGCACATAAAAGTTCGCCCCTCGGGAAATATCTCAAAACAGTACCGGCCCCTCGGGCATGATTTATGTTCCTGGTCAGTCATAGTTACCTGACTGGTCAGCCATTGTTACCTGACCAAAACGCGTATTACAGTGCCATTGTTACCACTGGTCAGCCATTGTTACCTGACTGGTCAGTCATTGTTACCTGACCAAAACACGTATGACAGTGTCATTGTTACCACTGTCCAATTCTAAATGGGTACCCGCGCTCACTGTGGGTGTGCAGACTCCGGAGGGGCTCCTACAACCCAAGCACTATATCATCATAAGGCCTGAAAGCCTGAACATATCAACATGAGGCCTGAAAGCCTTCTCACAATACACTCGAGGCCTGAAAGCCTCCTCACATATCACTCGAGGCCTGAAAGCCTCCTCACATATCACTCGAGGCCTGAAAGCCTCCTCACATATCACTCGAGGCCTGAAAGCCTCCTCACATCACTCGATATATCCTCACATATGGCCCTCGGCCTCAATCAGTCCAAAAATAATCATAAGCCCCTCAGGCATCAGTAAAGACAATAATGCTCAGCTCAAACAATAATTCAAACATCAGTTAAAACTCAAGGTTGAGTAAAAATATAGCTGAGTTCATGAAACAGTGTAATTCAAATGGACTGAGTTCAAATAATATTTCAAATAGTGAGGAAAACAGTGATGATAGCTCACAAGGATTTTAAACAGTCGGCAATAAGCCCCAAGTATGGCAATCAGCCCAAGTCATGATAATATCAAATAAGTTTCAGTCAAATACGCGGTAAAATCAACAATCGGGACGGACCAAGTCACAATCCCCAACGGTGCTCTACCCCACGCTCGCTATCCGGCGTGCAAGTCACCTCAATATAGCACTACGGCGTGCAAATCCGGGGTTTCAAACCCTCAGGATATCATTTACAATCATTACTCACCTCGAACCGGTGAAATCTCTAGCTCGTGACGCCCTTGCCCCATCAAATCGGCCTCCACGCGCGTCGAATCTAACCAAAATCATAGCGAATACATCACAATATGCTAAGGGAACAATACCCAATCGAATACAATCGAAAAATAGCAACAATCTCGAAACTAGCAAAACCCGAGCCCCGGCTCCACTTCCCAAAAAATTGCAAAACTCACATTACCGGATTCCTCGTCTCGCCACGAGTCCATACATACCAAGAACTCCCAAATCCGAGCTCAAATGACCTATGAAATCCCAATTTGAAATATCAAAAAAAAAAAAAAACTCAAGCCCTAGCTTTACCCCCTTTTGATGAATTTCAACCAATTTCCATGTTAAATTTAGCATAATTTCATGTATTTGGGTCAAGGGACTTACCTCCAATCACACCTAGTCGAAATCCTCCTTCAAATCCGTCAATAGCTCTCAAGCTCGTGTAAAAATGGTGGAAATAACTTAACCCTCGCGGAGCAAAAATGAATATAAACTCCTACTGCCTACAGCGATTTTCGCTTATGCGGTCCCGCTTCCGCATATGCGGGACCGCTTCTGCGGCCATTTCCCCGCTTATGCGGTTTCTCACTTAACTTACCACTTCCGCCTTTGCGACATATTCTCCGCTTCTGCGGATTACCCAAGACCGCTTCTGCGGTTATTCACTCGCACCTGCGGACCCGCTGATGCAAAAAGGGGTCCGCTTATGCGGAACTCATCAATTCAACACAAGATCGCTTCTGCGCTTTTCCACCCGCTTCTGCGGTCCATTTCCGCAGAAGCGGAAATACCAGATGACATAAATCTCAGACCTGAAGCAACTTCCAAAAACTCTCGTTTAACCACTCGAATTCACCCCGAGGCCCCCGGGACCTCAACCAAATACACCAACACATCCTAACACCTCATTCAAACTTGTTCCAATCCTCAAAACACATCTAACAACGCTAAAACCATTAAATCACATCGGATTCAAGCCTAAGTTTCTTAAAAACTTCCGAATTACACATTCGATCAAAAACCCGACCAAAACACCTCCGAATGACCTGAAATTTTGCACACACATCCAAAATTATCTAACGGAACTACTGCAACTCTCGGAATTCTATTCCGACCTCGGATCAAAATCTCACCTATCAACCGGAATTCGCCAAAATACTAACTTCGCCAATTCAAGCCTAATTCTACACCGGACCTCCAAAATCAATTCCGATCGCACTCCTAAGTCACAAATCATCCCTCGAAGCTAACCGAATCACCGGAAATCACATCCGAGCCCTCTAGCTCATTAGTCAACGTCCAGTTGACTTTTCCAACTTAAGCCTTCTTGAAAGAGACTAGGTGTCTCATTCGCTACCGAAACCAATCCGAATCAATTATAACACACCAAATACTGATAGTGAAACATGAAGAAGCATAAAATGGGAGGAAACGGGGCGGTAGCTCCTGAGACGACGGGTCGGGTCGTCACATAAGAGATACTTGTCCTACTTTAAAATCAATGACTTAGATCTAATTAAGTAACTGAAAGTCCAACCATGGTTAGAATAAAAATATCTTCATAACAAATTTATGTAAAAATTGCACGGGGCGCCCTATTTGGTCGCCCCCATTTAACCTATACCTATTTTTTTTAAAAACTTTTAACTTGTACCCACTTTTTAAATAACTTCAGCTCCCTTTCTCCTCCTCCTTCATTTTCTTCTTCTTCTTTCTTTCTTTCTTTCTTTCTTTCTTCGTTCTCATCGTCCAATTCATAATCTTTGTTAAAAAAATGACTTTCTTATACCAAACACAGTACACACTCCCATGGTTGGTTCATATCCATTTGTATAATTCATTAATGAAAGGAGTTACACTATCTATTATAGTAGTTACGCTCTGCTTTAAGGCTAAAAAGTCAAAAACCCAAATACAATATAGTAGTAACTGCTGAAGCAAAGCATCTGATTCGTAGCTTACTTTAGTGAAAACATAAGAAAAAAGTAAATATAACAAATAATGCCAATTTGTTATACAGTGCTGAAGTTTTTATAATGAACTAAATAACTTCAGCTCTAGAGCTGAAGTTAGACAGTTACAAAAAAAATCTTCAGCTCTAGAGCTGAAGTTTGCCAGTTACAAAAATAAAAACTTCAGCTCTAGAGCTGAAGTTCGCCAGTTACAAAACAAAAATTTCAGCCAGTTACAAACAAAAACTTCAGCTCTAGAGCTGAAGTTCGACAATTACAAAATAAAAACTTCAGCTCTAGAGCTGAAGGTTACAAACAAAAACTTCAGCTCTAGAGCTGAAGTTCGCCAGCTACAAACAAAAACTTCAGCTCTAGAGCTGAAGTTCGACAGTTACAAAACAAAAACTTCAGCTCTAGAGCTGAACTTCAGGCCCGACTACTAGAATGCTGATGTTTTGCGTGATTGCCTTTGCTACTTCAGCCCCGTATGCTGAAGTTATGCAAAAAGGCGGGTACGCTTGGAATTTTTTTTGCAAAGCGGGCACAAGTTAAAACGTGACACAAAAAGCAGGTATAGATGCAAATGCCCCAAATTTATGAACCTTTCCATAATTACTCCTATTTCCAGATTTCTAAACTTCCATCTCGTCCCTCCATCTTGATTTTCCTCTTTTGTACATTTATGATTATTAATTGCAATGGAGTAATTTTCTTTTCTTGCACTTAGTAATCAAACATATTCAATTATTATCCCCGCTCCTAGCTTTATTTTTTATTTTTCTAAAAAAGTGCCATCTATGTTGGTATTGGCTTATAGATTTTTGATACTAAAAATAGTAAATGATTGACATCATATTGTGTTTTTCATCATATTGTGTTTTTTTTTCCTCTGTTTTTGTCACGACCCGGATTTCCCACCATCGGGAGTCGTGATGGCGCCTACTGTTGGAGCTAGGCAAGCCAAACATTTAAATATTTTCGGATAACAACACAACAATAATGAAACAACGAGTCTTTAAATAAATGCGGAAGTCTTTTAAAACATAAATAACTGAAAACCCAAAATGCGGAAGTTTAATATTTCTCTACCCAAGACTGGAGTCGCTATCTCACGAACTACTAAAGAGTGCTACAAACAAGTCTGAATAGAAAATACATAAATGTCTGTCTCGGTACAATGAAAACAAACTGAAAACATAGAAAGGGACTCCGGCCTCCGAACGCCAGCTAGGCTACCTCGTAAGTCCCTGGACTGAAGTCAGCTCCCGATCAATATCCTACTGCTGTGGTCCAAAAGCTGCTCCGGTACCGTGATCTGTGCAAAAGAGCACAGAAGTGTAGCATCAGCACAACCGACCCCATGTGCTGGTAAGTGCCTGGCCTAACCCCGACGAAGTAGTGACGAGGCTAGACAGGACTACCAAACCAACCTGTGCAGTTCAATATATATATATATGCAATAAAAGGAAAGAACAAAGAAATTAAACAGTTAAGAGGGAGGGGAGCATACTATGGGGGAGTACAGTCCGGATATAAAGTCAACAATTTAAGTAAGAAACAGGGCAATAACAATAATCAATGAGAGCAGGAAAATCAATAGTTGCACGACATCAACCTTCGTGCTTCTACCCTCATTCTCACCAAAAGCAATCAAATAAAGTGCACGGTATCACCCTTCGTGCTTTCCCTCATATAACTCTCATGTCATGGCACGGAATGATCCTTCGTGCAATTATAATCAAATCAGAGCACGGAATGTCCCTTCGTGCATAGATAATCAAAACATGGCACGGAATGACCCTTCGTGCAAATATAATCAAAACATGGCACGGAATGACCCTTCGTGCAAATATAATCAAAACATGGCACGGAATGACCCTTCGTGCAAATATAATCAAAACATGGCACATAATGACCCTTCGTGCACTATCACTCTTCCTCACCCAAACCGTAGTCACAACCAAACGGGGCGAGGGGATAAACAAATAATAAGAAATGTCCCGGCAAGGGAATTACTCAATTAACAGCTAAATCCCGGCAAGGGAGCAACAACAATACTTTCACATCCCGGCAAGGGTGATAATCAATATACTCAAACCATTCCGGCAAGGGATTAATCATATCACTTTCTATTTCTTTAATTTCTTACTCCATCGTCTTTTTATCGTTCGAGCCAACGCTCCAAAGAATTTACAATTCATAATTAGTCCTCATACTCTTCACATTGCATATAATTCATCAATTAACATGGAACGGTCATAACAATATCACGATAAGTACATACAAGGACCCACGGTCATGCTAGACACCGGTGTATAGATACTCGTCACCATGCCTATACACCGTACTCGATCATTTAGCAATTAGCAAATAATAACACTCTAATCCTATTCCTTCAAGCCAAAGTTAGATCAAACACTTACCTCGGTCCAAAGAATAGCAATCAATCCTCAAATACCGCCTTTCCTCTACAATCCGACTCCGAAACAATGATATCTAGGCACAATTAATTCAATAATATCAATAAAGTCTCAATGGTAACATCCCATAGCATAGATATGAATTTCCCAGCATTCTACCAAAAATACCAAAATTCGACACCGGGCCCACATGGTCCAAACACGAGGCTCGGACCAAAACCTAGTCACCTATAACCCCACGAGTCCAAATATATAATTTATTTTAAGATTCGACCCCAAATTGAGGTTGAATCACCCAAAATTCTCAAAACCCTAACTCTACCCAAAACCCCTAATTTCTACTTTGATTTCATGATTTAGGCTTAGAAACTTGCTAATTAATGAAGGAAAAGTGAAGGAAATGAGTGGGGAATTACTTACCCAAGTGGTCTTGAAGAGTGGGGGCTTTAATGGCTTCCTAAAGCTTGGGAGAGAAGAGAGCTCGTGAGAAAATTGGATAAATCCCGTAGGTTCTGATTCTGAAATTTTAAAATTATAGCTGGGCGATTTTGTTCTATGCGTTCGCGACCAAGGGGTCGCGTTCGCGAAGACGGGTGGACTGGAAGCACCGCGTTCGCGATAGTGGGGCTGCGAACGCGTAGAGATATTTTTCTGGGGTCTGGGGTCTGGGCCTACGCGAACGCGATAGGAGACACGCGAACGCGTTGAAGGAAGCAGCAGAACTTCGCGATCGCGATGGCCAGAATGCGAACGCGAAGGAGGGAGAGAGCAAGGCTATGCGAACGTGAAGGCAACACTGGGAACGCGAAGAAGGGTCTTCCTGTGTAAAAATTGAAGAAAAATCTGAAGTCTTTCTAAGTTTAAAAACAACCCGAACACCTCCGACAACACTCCCGAGCCCTCGGGGCTCCTAACCAATCACACACACTAACTCAACAACATCCTACGAACTTAACCGAGCGATCAAATCGCCAAGACAACATCAAAATCAATGAATCGAACCTCAAAAATCATCATTTTTCATTCTAACTTCATAAACTTCAAATTTTTGATATTTAGGTCCGAAGCACGTCAAATGACGTCCGATTCCGACCAAACTTTACAGAAAGCGCTTAACACATATTTAAGACTTGTACCGGGCGTCGGAACCATAATACGAGCCCGATACCATAGTCTTTTAATCAATTTTTATTTCCATTTTCCTTAATAATTTCAGAAAAACAATTTCACAGAAAAATTCTTTTCCCGGGCTCTAGACCTCGGATTTCGATTTCGGGCATATGCCCGAGTCCCATATTTTTCTACGGACCCTCCGGGACCGTCAAATCACGGGTCCGGGTCTAGGTCCGTTTACCAAAAATATTGACCAAGGTCAACTTTAATCATTTTAAAGCCACATTTTGAAATTCTTCACAGAATTTAACATATAATCTTTCCGGCTACGCGCCCGGACTGCGCACGCAAATCGCGGCAACTAAAGCTGAGGTTTTCAAGGCCTCGGAAGCACGGAAAAAGAGAGAAATTCGGCGATGACCCTTTGGGTCGTCACATTCTCCACCTCTAAAACAACCGTTCGTCCTCGAACGTACAAAAGAAAGAAGTACCTGAGTCGGGAAATAGATGAGGATAGCGGCTCCGCATATCAGACTCGGACTCTCAGGTCGATGCCTCGGGAGGCTGACCTCTCCACTGGACACGCACTGAAGGAAAACTCTTCGATCTCAACTGTCGAACCTGCCGGTCTAGAATAGCTACCGGCTCCTCCTCGTAAGACAGATCCTTGTCCAACTAGACAGTGGTGAAATCTAACACGTGGGCTGGATCGCCGTGATACCTCCGAAGCATGGACACATGAAACACTGGATGCACGGCTGACAAGCTGGGCGGCAAGGCAAGTCTGTAAGCCACCTCTCCCACACGATCGAGGATCTCAAATGGGCCAATGAACCTAGGGCTAAGCTTTCCCTTCTTCCCAAATCTCATCACGCCCTTCATGGACGACACTCGGAGCAAGACCCGCTCACCAACCATGAAAACTACATCTCAAACCTTACGATCCGCATAACTCTTTTGCCGCGACTGAGCCGAACGAAGCCTATCTTGAATGATCTTGACCTTATCCAAGGCCTCCTGAACTAAATCTGTACCCAATAACCGAGCCTCTCCCGGCTCAAACCATCCGACTGGAGACCGACATCACCTACCATACAACGCCTCATATGGAGCCATCTGAATGCTGGACTGGTAGCTGTTGTGTACGCAAACTCTNTCGCGACCAAGGGGTCGCGTTCGCGAAGACGGGTGGACTGGAAGCACCGCGTTCGTGATAGTGGGGCTGCGAACGCGTAGAGATATTTTTCTGGGGTCTGGGGTCTGGGCCTACGCGAACGCGATAGGAGACACGCGAACGCATTGAAGGAAGCAGCAGAACTTCGCGATCGCGATGGCCAGAACGCGAACGCGAAGGAGGGAGAGAGCAAGGCTATGCGAACGCGAAGGCAACACTGCGAACGCTAAGAAGGGTCTTCCTGTGTAAAAATTGCAGAAAAATCTGAAGTCTTTCTAAGTTTAAAAACACCCCGAACACCTCCGACAACACTCCCGAGCCCTCGGGGCTCCTAACCAATCACACATACTAACTCAATAACATCCTACGAACTTAAGCGAGCGATCAAATCGCCAAAACAACATCAAAATCAATGAATCAAACCTCAAAAATTATCATTTTTCATTAACTTCATAAACTTCAAATTTTTGATATTTAGGTCCGAAACACGTCAAATGACATCCGATTCCGACCAAACTTTACAGAAAGCGCTTAACACATATTTAAGACTTGTACCAGGCCTCGGAACCAAAATATGAGCCCGATACCATAGTCTTTTAATCAATTGTCATTTCCATTTTCCTTAATAATTTCAGAAAAATAATTTCACAGAAAAATTCTTTTCCCGGGCTCTAGACCTCGGATTTCGACTCCGGGCATATGCCCGAGTCCCATATTTTTCTACGGACCCTCCGGGACCATCAAATCACGGGTCCGGGTCCGGGTCCGGGTCCGTTTACCAAAAATATTGACCAAGGTCAACTTTAATCATTTTAAAGCCACATTTTGAAATTCTTCACAGAATTTAACATATAATCTTTCCGGCTACGCGCCCGGACTGCGCACGCAAATCGCGGCAACTAAAGGTGAGGTTTTCAAGGCCTCGGAAGCACGGAAAAAGAGAGAAATCCGGTGATGACCCTTTGGGTCGTCACAGTTTTTCATGGATGGTGATCAATATTGACGGTTAGTACGTGATGTCGATAACAAAAAAATTAAAAGTGGTATAAATTATGGAATTTGAGAACAATTTTTTTGTATTTGGTTCTTACCAGCACCAAACCCCCATATTTTAAATATTGAATCAATTATATTAATTCAAATTTTAGCAAATTTGATCCCGTGCATTATTAATAGCTAAATTTTTCCTAAGAGGTGAAATATATAGCCAAAAGAGGGGATAAAGTGGACTATATAGTCAACAGAAGGGTTAGAACTTTGAAATATGAGAAACTTGAAATATGAGAAACTCGGGAAGAGAGATGAAAAAAACTTAATTTTCTTATGGATATGAAAAAGTGTTGCTAAAATGATGGGATTATGAAATTTTTAGAGAGCAATATATGGAATATTTATTATTCTAACTACGATTAAGACCTTCATTTAATTAGTTAAATTTAAACCGATGATTTTAAAATAGGACATGTGTCTCTTATCCAAGTTACAACTCGGGGAAAATGGAGATAGAGGAAATGGAGTGGAGTTATATCGATTTATTTCTTATACCAAACATATGAATAATTTATAATGTATACATACCATATATATACCTCATATATTTTCAGTAAATATGTGTATTTTACATTTTTCAGAATATAAGGATGTTTATGGTAGACATACATGATTTATTTCAATATTATACATATTATTAATTATACGTGATTTTTTAATTAAAAAATCAATGAAAATATTATTAAAGAAAACACATTGAGTGAATGTATATTTCAATTCAAGAAGAGGAGCAATCACTTAAAACGTATAATATAACATGAAAGTGCGGTAATTTACATGTGATGGGTAGAATTTATATATAACTAATTACATGCCTACTTTAGTGGAGTTTGGAAGAGAGCTTTATTTTTGGATGAAAGTTCATCTTTCCTTTTATTTTTGCTTACTTTTAAGGATTTTTAACTAGCATCCCTATTTTAATGGGATTGAGTGATTTTTGCTGCTAGGTTTTTACAATTTATACTCAAATATTGCCTATTTATGTTTTTTCCTCTTTCCTTTTTGTATCCGTTATATTTGTAATACAGATACCATTCTTTCTCTTCTCTAAGTTTTCACTCTCTCCCTATCTCTCTCTATATGCGATTTTTTGCTAAATTGAACCAAAATTGGTGAAATTGACGACAAAACAACAAACATTTCCGGTTATTTTCGTCTGATTCCAGGTAATTTGGAGTAGAAAATCTCTTATTTTGTATATTTTTTCGGATCGCATGTATTTTTGGAGAAGCGATGTCGCTTTTTAGGCTTTTTCGACTGAATTGTTTAGTTAGAGTTCATCGTAGGTATCTGTTATAGATGATTTTATTAGTTTTGGTTGAGTTGTGTATCAATTTATTCACAAAATTCTGTAACCGTTTGTTCGCATAAATTTTTTTAAAAAAATTTCTCATTGAACCTAGTTTCAATTGTGAAACAGGGTAATATGACAAGACAAACTCGTTCGATAAGTTCATCACCTTATTCAAAACCGGTTTCAATTGAGAAATTGAGCAACATGAGAAGAGAAACTAGGTCGATGAGTTTATCTCCTCATTCAATCCCGGTTTTAGTTGAGAAATCGATTGATGAACGAAATATGGTAAGACAAAATCGTTCCGACAGTGTTAAAATGTTAGAATTTCTAAAGGATGTTGTTGGACAATCTGAGAAAAAGAAGAGCAAAAGGGTTAGAGTGGATGATATTGACGGTAAGAGAAAACATGTCGTGGAGGGCAAAGTGAATTTTGGTGTCAAACCAAAAATAAGGTTCAGAAGGCAGAAAAAGTTAAAATTCCTAATAAAGTTTGTAAGATACATACAATTTTTCAATTATGATTTTTTCTATCGTTGAAACTTCTTTTAGAATTAGATTTAGTTTGTATTTGTTTGTTTTTAATTCGTGTCATTTATTTATAGCCTTGGAAGCTTTATATTTCAGTTGATGAGCCTTTCACTACTAGAAATTCAGCAAAACCCGTCCAAAAACACGACCAAAGTAAGTCGGTAATGGCCAATAACCGTCCAAAACGCGACCATTAATGTGTGATCAGTATTTTGAAGGTCGGAAGGCCATACAAATCAAAGGTGGCCGGAAATTACCGACCAACTTTGGTCGGTCAATTAAATTCAAAAATAAAAATTGCCAAAAAAAATGACAAAAGTTGGTCGGTATTTTAATTATGTAATTAAAAATGCACCATCTAGGAATTGAACCGGGTCTGTACTATGGTAGGATACTATTCTACCACTAGACCATTGGTGCATTTTATTTTAATACTATTTTTATTTCATTTATACTCTTTAATTATATTTTCGCACGAAAATAACCGACCAATGTCGGTCGCTTTTCTTAAAAAATAAAATTACCGACCGAATTCGATCGATTTTTTAAAATGACCGGCTGAATTAACCGACCGAATTTGGTCGATTTTTTAAAATGACCGGCTGAATTAACCGACCGAATTCGGTCGATTTTTTCAATATTAATTTTAATTCATTTTCAATAAAAAACTGACCAAAGTTGATCGTTTTCATGAAAATAAATTTTGCGGGAATCAAAAATAGTTTTACGCTTTTTTTTCGCCAAAGAAAACTGATCAAAGTTGGCCTATTTCGTACTAAAAAATTAAAAAATAAAATATTTTGAAAAACCAACCAACTTTAGTCGATTTTTTGACCAGCCAAAATTGGTCGGTCGACCGCGGTCGTTTTTTTGCCGAATTTCTAGTAGTGTTTTCCTGTTACTCATTGGATATCATGCACTAATGTGGACATCGTATCGTTTTATAGTCAAAGTAGGCTGATGTCCAGCTTCAGATGTTTAGGGAAAGCTGTTTTGGCTATTTCCTTGATTTACCTCGAGTTGCTATCCAGGCACAACTGATTCGTTCTTTAATGTTTAGGGAGTTGGCTCAAGATAAGTGTGATCAATGTTATGTGAAATTGAATGACGAATGTGTTTTACGTTTGGTCTTCGGGAATTTGGTGTTGTAAGTGGTTTAAACTGTTATGGCAATGAACGTGTTGAGGGTAACTTCAGTGGACCCAATAGGTTGGTGGATACTTATCTTTTTGATCTTGAAGCGGTGTCAAAGAAGTCGTGTATCGATTATTTTGAGAAGAAGAAATGGCACTCTGATGAAGACACGGTTAATATTGCAATCATTTATTTCCTAAACATATTTCTAATGTCCACTCAGGCTTAGAAGACATTTATAAGTAAATGTGATTTCCATCTTGTCGAGAGTGGTGAGTATGTGTCCTTCCCCTAGGGTAAGATTGCGTTTCGAGCTTTAATAAAGTCGGTGAGGGACAGGTTGAGGGGAAAGTCTGAGTTTTATAGGATTGGTGGATTTCCTCTTGCACAACAAATGTGGTTCTATACTGTAGTTGATTAAAAGTTTGATGTTCGCGTTGGAGATCATACACCATGCATATTGTATTGGCAAATGACAGACAGGCCAACGTGTGAGGACTTCTCTACTGGTTTCTTCAACAACACAGGGAATAAGGTACCATCTTTTATGTATAGATGGGATATACATATATAATACACTATAATTCATTGCGATACATCAAATATTCAATTTTTATACATCTTTGATACATCTAGGACTGAAGCACTTTTTGTTACATTTGCAGTTTAAAAACATTTCTCCGAAATCTGAAGAGCTAAGGATATTTACTTTGCCTGTTGAAGTTAACGATAAGTATCAAAAATATTTGGCATCAAGTAATAGGAAAAATGTGTCGACCCGACTGGTCGTTTTGAGTATCTGCACTTTGCTTGGTATTTAAAGGGCTCGAGTATCTCCGCATGATGTATTATGACTTGCATAAATTGTCGGTATTGGTTTTCAAGTTATCCAGAAGCAATTTGGAAGAATGAACTTCAAGATTTAAGTTCTAAGTTGGAAGAGTTTACCAAGTTTGACTTTTTAGCATTTGACCTCGGAATGGAGTTTCGTCAGTTCGGTTAGCTCGAAATGGAGAAAGTTGGATCTTTGGGAAGTTTGACCGGGAGTGGACTTTTTGATATCGGGGTCAGATTCCGATTCCGGAAGTTGGAATAGGTCCGTATTATCAAATGTGAATTGTGTGCGAATTTTGCGATCATTCGGAGGTGATTTGATAGGTTTCGGCATCGGTTGTGGAAGTTGAAGTTTCAAAGCTCATTGATTTCGGCTTGAGGTGTGATTCATCGTTTTACGGTTTCCATGCTTGATTTGAAGCTTAGAGTAGGTTCTTCTTGTCATATGGAACTTATCTACAAATTTTGGCGCCATTCGAAGTTGATTTGATATGGTTCAGACGCTCGGTTGTGATTCTAGAAGCTCTTGAAGTTTAGTTTGATTTTCATGCGTTTTGGCGTCCGATTCGTGGTTTTAAAAGTTGTTTTGATGATTTGAGTGCGCAAGCGAATTCGTGTTGTGTTTTTAGACTTGTGTACCTATTCGGTTTGGAGCCCCGAGGGCTCGGGTGAGTTTCAGATTGGTTTCGGAAGGATTTTTCATAGTTTCAGATTGCTGGTTTCTGGTGTCTGGTGCTCTCTTTCGCGATCGCGTAGCTCCAGTCGCGATCGCGTAGTGTTTTGTTGGTCTTCCCATTCTCCTTTATCGCGTTCGCATAATACCTCTCGCGATGGGGAAGGTCTTCTTTCTTCTTCTTCACGTTCGCATCTGTTCCTTCGCGTTCGCGCAGTAGAAATTAGGAGCTGGGGGCAGTTTGCTATTTCCTCTTCGCGTTCGCATCAATTGCCCCGCGTTCGCCTAAGATCCTACCCATTGTTCATCGCGTTCGCGTCCCTTCACTCGCGATCGCGAAGGGTATATTTTTGACAGCCTTAATTCTCTTCTCCGCGATCGCGACCCAATCTCCGCGATCACGATGCATGAACCCCTGGGAAGACAGAATATAATCCCAAATTGAGGGTTAGGCATTTTTATCATTTTGGGAGTTGTAGACCTCGTCTTTGGGAGATTTTTTGTGGGTTTTCAAGAAAATCATCGGGGTAAGTGTTCTCAACCCGAATCTTATCAATATTTCATGAATCCATTGCTATTTTCACCATCCAATTAGTGAATTAAGTTGGAATTTGGGAAAAATTTGTGAAACCTTTCAAAAATGAAAAATAATGATTTGAAGGACGAATTGGTATGGGAACTTGATAATTTTGGTATTTCTAAACTCATAGCAGAGTAGGTGTTCGGGTTTTGTAAATTTTATCGGGTTTCGAGGTGCGAGCCCGGGGAGTTGACTTTTTAGAAATTAAAGAAAAATCATAGATTTATTAATTAAAATTATTTCTTTTTGCATTGTGTGATGTATTCAAGTCACCTTGGGCTAGATTGAGATGAGCGGATGGAATTTGTAAAGGAAATGCAAAAATTGAGTATGGAGTTAGCCGAATTGAGGTAAGTGTTTTGCCTAACTTTATTGAGGGAATTTTTTCTCCTATTTGTCATTGTTTTCTACATGCGGGGGTGACACATATATGAGGTGACGAGCGTATATGTATGTGCCAGGGTTGGGGTGAATTGTGTTATATTTGTGTTTGTAGAATTTTGTTACATTCTGTTAAATGCCTTACTTGACTCTTATATATTAAGGTCATAATACTAAGTGGTAGATATCAAGACTTAGTTTGTTATAACTTCATAAAACTTGATGGAAATTGTAAGAATACATTAATGTGTCTAATACGACCATCTCTATGTGAAATCATACTACATTACTATAAACGATATTCTTGAGATGATAGACTCTATACTTGTGTTGTGGATCATTTATGAGATTTGTGGAAGTTTGGAATAACACGGTTCCTGAGAATTGTTGAACCATTGTTGACTTGGAAAGTTGTGATTGGGAATTGTTTGGAATATCCATTAAAACACTCTCCTTGATGTCATTTATGCTTCCTGCCTTGCTTGTCCTTGTTTTATATGTGCTTGTAAGGTAGAGTGTAAAACACGAAGGATGATGCCGTGCCATTGTTTATACATTATAATGTGAGGGAGATTGTAAAGTACGAAGGGTGATGCCGTGCCACATTATTTAGGGTAAAAGCATGAAGGGTGATGACATGCCACATTATTGACAGTAAAATCACGAAGGGTAATGCCGTTCCACATTATTGAGAGTAAAAGCACGAAGGGTGATGCCGTGCCATATCATTTGAGAGTAAAAGCACGAGGATGATGCCGTGCCATTTCATTTATATTGTCATGCTAGTATGTTATGGTGAGGTCATGACACGAAGGGTGTTTCCGTGCAAGTGAGGACGAGGGACATGCATTATGATGTGATATCTGTTTTCTAGGTATACGTTTGAGCCCTTACCTTGAGATGGTATTTTTGTATTTACATGTTTTATGTGACTTGTTGTTATTGTCATGTACTTGACCTTTATCTCTATTGTTGTTGCATTGTCCATGTCTTTTACTTGCTTAACTTGCAAATACCGTGTCTACTTCCTGCTTTTATAATTATACTCATGTTGTATCTATTCTGTTACGCTTTAGTATAAGTCTTTCACCATGCTAGCCATTCATGCCCTTACTTGTTAACTTGCGAAGATCATGTATTTCCGTCTAAATTGTTATAATTGTACTTAGGCCTCCAATATGCTAGTTAATTGAAGTCGATATTCCTTACTTTCTAGTTGTTGCTATTACTCATGTGCTTTACTTCTAGTTCTTATTGTTGCCCACGTGTATATCCATATCCATTGTTGTTATTTACGTATTCCCTACTTTGTAATTCATGTCATTGCGTTTCTATCATATAGTGGGTCCTGTTATACGTTCATTTGGAGGAATGAGTTGAACGCACGAAGGGTGTTGCCGTGCTAATTGAATTGTTACATAATCTACTTATACATGGTTAGGATGAGATAAAAGCACGAAGGGTGTTACCGTGCCATGTGATTTGACAATTGACATTTTGGACATATATTTCATGCCAGGAAAGATCGTAAATATTCTACTGTTTTTCTTTTTGTAAAATTTAACTGTCTCGTGGAGTTGTTTATGATATTTTTATTTGTTATGATTCGAACTGCTTTTACTGTTAATCTAATGTACAGGTTATAATAGTAAGCATCTTTTAACTCAAAACCTCATCACTACTTCAATGAGGTTAGACAAAATACTTACCAGTACATGGGGTCGATTGTACTAATACTGCACTCTGCACGTCCCGTGCAGATTTTGGAGCAGAGCTGCTGGTGATGTCGGGTGCTGATTCGGAAGATGTTCATGCGTTTGGATATAGCTGCCACTTGTCCTTGGTAGTTTAGAT
Organism: Nicotiana attenuata; assembly: GCF_001879085.1. Lineage (NCBI taxonomy): Eukaryota > Viridiplantae > Streptophyta > Magnoliopsida > Solanales > Solanaceae > Nicotiana > Nicotiana attenuata. Next base: position 42,190,276 of record NC_031991.1, on the reverse strand, counting down.
TGTTGCTAATCTGTTTATGTAACCTTCAAACAGAACGTGTATTTATTTGTATCAGTTTTGAAATTCTAAATCTTAGAAGCTCGTGATTCGTACTACCAGGTCTTGGTTAAGCTTGTAAAGGTTCAGTTAGCTATTCTCTATTTTCTTAGTATCTCCGTCGTATTGTGTTGTTCATATTAGTTGGCTTACCTAGCAGTTGAGTTACGTGCCATCACGACTTGTGGTTTATGGGTCGTGACAAGGTGGTATCAGAGCACTAGTTTCGTAGTTTCTACGAGTCATGAGTAGGTGTCTAGTAGAGTCCTGTATGATGACGTCCATACCTATCCTCGGGAGGCAATAGGGCATTTAGGAAAAATTTCCCTTTCTTTTTTTCTTATCGTGCGGCGTTTCTTCAGCTTGAAATCTACGACTTTGAATCTTCCGGATCGCTCATATGTGATGTCGTGCGCTTAGTATTCGCTATGTGCCGACGATCGATGATGCTGTAGATGGATTATGATGGGCTATGGATGCTTGATTATCATCGCAATGTGCTGTCCAGCCTCAGAAGCAGATGTAGTGTTAAATGTTCTAGTCGTTCGTTTGTGGTGGGAGGCAAGTTCATATGTCTGGTTGCTGAGCACAGATTTGGGTAGATTGGTTGGTGGCCAGGCTATTGTGATTAGGGTGAATTCATGGCATGGCATTGATTTGAGTATAACTGGTGGGCCATCTTCTGCATGATGAGTGTCGATCATGTGTCTTGTATGAGGTTTCCATTTAGTGGGGTGCATATGTCATCATTTCGGAGCATTGGGGGAATGTTGCTTGACTATTGTAATGATGGGTAAGCGTTTGTCAGAGTCTTCGGGGTGTTCTATGATCAACATTGCGTGAGTTTTTGAAGTATTCAGCTAAATAGTCGTGTAGTATCGAGGCATGCTGTGAAGTATGGTACTTTGGGTTGTTGCTGGGGTGTTCTATGGCTTTGAGCTAAGTGGTGGAGTCTGCTAATGACGATCGGATTGAGTTACTTTCGGGTTGTTAGTCTACATGACTCGATTGAGTTAGAGGGGATTGGTTCTGATTACGCGATTATGTGTTACTGAGTTCCGGAGAATTTATTATGGTTATGACCAAGGCTAGAGTTAATGTTTTCTAAAAGTATAGGAGCTATATTGTGTGTGGTGTAGATGGAAGATTCTCTGTTGGTGAAGTGTTCAATTTGCGTAAGGTACAGAGTCGACTATGAGGTTTTCATAGTGTTGCGAAATAGAATGTTAGAGGCGATGCGCCATGTGGGGTTGAGAATTTCATGTGCAAAGTTGTGGTTTAGTTTTGGAGGGAAGGATACGAGATCTTGATGTCTCGAATGATTTTCGATGTCTAATGTTTTGCTGGCACTATGTGTTTTCACCGGAGCGCCTGTTGGCAGATACATTGTGTTTTGATTTATGGGTTCATTACCAAGAGATGATGTAGTATGAGTTAGGTGTCAGCTATTTGAGAAGCGGTGTTGAGATTGGATATGAAAATTCTGGTATTCGCAGGCTCAAAGATTGAATGTTCTTATTGGCGGACTATTTAGTAAATTGTTAGTTGTGAAGGATGTGTAGAAGATTTGATGGTTAATGGTAGGTATTATGGAAAGGTTGCTATAGACTTTTGAAAGGTTTATAACATGTTTGAGGATGATCGGAATTTGGTTTGGGGATTATTTTGAGCCAGTGAGGGTGTGTGTTCTGTATCAGGTTGGATTTGCTTGCTCTTGCGCAGTTGGTGCCATATGTATATCGTCGAGCAGAGTGGATGTTATTCGCACCTTGGTTTATGTCGTGTGTTTCTCTCTCATACTACGATGGGTTCTGAGGTTTACATGATTCTTCGCACGCATGTTGTGATTCAGTTTAGGCCTTGTGGCACTATGGGCGAGGTGGCCTCGTGATGTTGCTTAGCTTATTGCACCATAGTTGTGTTTGTCTTTATTAGTATTGTTTGTTCCTAATGATTTCCCTCACAGTTATATTTTGTACACTCTATTGTGCTTGATGTTGATGCACATGTGATTAGTGAGCCGAGTATTCTCGATGGGTACCCTATGTGGATTGATATGATGGGATCGGGTTGCACGCCGCAACAGTACAGTGATGAAATGTGACTCCTTATTCCTGTTTTGTGAATTTTGCTTTCACCTTGTTAGAAAAGTTCATTGTGAAGTGCTAAAATTTCCCTGTCTGTTTAGCTTATTTAGTAGTCTTTTTATTTAGCTTTCTCTGGTATCTGTCATGTCTGAGTTACTACTTGTTAGTGTACGGAACCGGTTTGCTTGTGATTCCATATGATTATTGTTGATGCTTATCGGTGTGTCTTCTTGTATTGGCTGAGATGAGGTTTCTAGACCTGAGATTTGCGCTGTTGTATTGGGACGAGGAAGGTTTGGGAGAATAACACTATGATTTGTTGATGATTTGGACAATGGCCCTGGTCGGGCAAGTGAGTTTCTTGGCTTATCGATCAGATGAGTGGTTAAGCGGTTATGCGTGTTTCTTTCATCACCAGTAGGGCATGAAGGTTTTGAACGAGGTTCTAATCAGTATGAGGTTTGCTACCGGCACCGGATTTGTGTTTGGGAAGTATTGGTGGTCATCAGTTACTACTGTAAGTGTCTAAGTGATGGGGTATATCATGTGATTACATCTTGTGTTATGATTGTGACTTGATACAACTTGCTCAGACTTATTCAGTGTGTGGCTGTGGGATTCGGGTCTTATAATGAATTCTGGATGGTAGAGATGAAGTTATAAGGTTTAAGGACCAATGTCGAAGCAAGGATCTCTAATGGTGTTATGTTGACAGGTTAATATGGAGCAGAGTGACGTGGGATCACCCCCCGGGTTTATGCTTAGTAAGGTTACACCGTGATTGGATGGCTTTGGAACGACTCCTGGCACATTCGAGAACGAACGCATGTTTAAGTGGTGGAGGATGTGACGACCCGACTGGTCGTTACGGGTATCTGCACTTCGCTTGGTATTTAAAGGGCTCGAGTGTTGGCCCAAGTAAAGGAGAGTTTTGAAGATTGACAAAGTAACTCAGACATGGACCAGGTCCATCCTAGTGAAGCACAGATACGGTCAACTCATGCATGTGAGATGCACGTGAAGAAGATAAACCTCACTTACAAGAAATCATATCTCCTGATCCTGATCGAAAAGGTTGCATATTAGATAAGGAGAAAGACTTCTTAATCAAAGAGAATACAGCTTAAGAGATGGATTGAGTTAGAGGTGGAGATCAACTAGAACTCTTCCACCAAGAAAGAGTAGCATCAGAATTCTAGTCAATCTCTATTTACTAACTCCATAAGTATTAGTGTTGTTCTCTTTTACAGGTAACGCAGACAAGCAGAAGTTAAACATGAATTGAGAGCAAAATAGCAAGGCGATTTCGCAAGCAGTTCGTGTGTGATTCAAGCGTGCAAACCTGAAGCTACATGAACCAGATAGAAGAACCAGTTCCAAGTGTCTGTCTTTTATTCTAGTTCAATTGTAGTAGGTGTTTTCATATTGTACCTTTCAGCTTATCTAAAAGCAATTGTATTAGGTACTCAGAGTTTTCAAGTTAGAGTTAACTTGAAGTTGTCGCAACAGTTGAGGGTGTGTGCTACAATGGGATTAGAGTTAATCCTAGGTTTACAAAAGAGTTTTTGTAAATGCAGTTTTTGGCTCAGTGATTTTAGTGGAGAGTTTGGAAAAATCCTACTGGAAGGTAGGTCGTGGTTTTTTCACCTTTTGAGTCAGGTGTTTCCACGTAAAATCTCTGTGTTCTTTAAATTTTGTATTTATTATTCCGCAACAGTAGTAGTTGGAACACATAGAAGAACCAGGTCCTTCTATAATCAGGTTAAACGAAAAATTGGGCCCCATACAAATCACCCCCCCTCTTGTGTGGTATTGAAGTATAGAAAATCAATTGGTATCAGAACGGCTTATCCTTGAAGAGGTTAATACCTTAGGAACAGATCAAGATGAGTGCACCCTTGGAAACTGGGAAGGACAATCCACTGCTAGGCCTCCACTCTTTAATGGCCAGTACTACTCCTGGTGGAAAAACGAGATGAGAGATCATATCATCGGAGAGGACTATGAACTCTAGGACATTGTTACTGATGGTCCCCAGACTACCATGAAAAAGAATGCTGAAGGAGTGGATGTGCCAAAGACTAGAGCTGACTGCACCGGTGAGGACAAGAAGAAGTGGGAAAAGAATGCTAAGGCCAAGAAATGGCTTGTGTGTGGACTTGGTCCAGACGAGTACAGCAGAATTCAAAGCTGCACTAGTGCTAAGGAAATTTGGAACACTTTACAAATGGCTCATGTAGGAACTCCTCAAGTGAAGAGATCAAGAGGAACACTGCTGTATTCTCAATATGAGAATTTTACCATGAAGGAAGGAGAAACCATCCAAGAGATGTATACAAGGTTCACAACACTAACAAATGAAATTAAGTCTCTTGGAAGGATTATCCTTGAAGAAGACAAAGTTGAGAAAATTCTGACAAGGGTTTTTCCCTGTTACTTGGGCAAGCAAAATCACTGCTATTCAGGAGCCGAAGAACACTATAACTCTCAAGTTGGACGAGTTAATTGGAAATCTCACTGCCTATGAACTGAGAAGGCAGACCATGAAGATGGATGCTCCCAAGAATGAAAGAAGTCTGGCTCTCAGAATCGCTGAAGGTGCAGATCTAGAAGAAGATGAAATGGCTATGATCACGAGGGACTTCAAGAAGTATCTAATGAGAGGAAAGGGTTCTTGAAGAGGTGAAAATTACAACAAACCAAGGGTCCCTGAAAAATAGACCAACGAGGGTTGTTACAAATATGGTAAGGCTGACCACATGATAAAAATTTATCCTCAATGGGAAATTGAATGGAAGAAGGAAATGGGTGAATGAAGGAACAGGAAGAAGGAACAGGTTCATCCCAAGAAAAACAAAGGATCAACAAAGTCTATGGTTGCTGCCTGGGGAGAAAGCTCAGATGAGGATTCAGAAGATGAAGATGGAGATGAACAAGCACTTATGGCCATTGGAGAATCAGATGTTGAACAAGAGGTAAGTGTGATTCATCTCAAAGATAAGATTAAATTTTTGTCTAAAGAAAGACTATCTGAGTTACTGCTAGATTTCATTGAGTCTGAGGTCATAAACAATGAAAAGGAATAGCTGTCTAAGGAATATGTAATCTTGAAATCTAAGTGCAAGAATCTGGAACTCAGGGCTAGTGAAAGTGATAGTAAAAATACTGAGTTGAAGAACCGGGTTCTTGAACTTGACAACACTATGTTAGAGCTTAGATTTGAAAATTTAAAACTAAAATTAGGAACAGGTAAAAAGAAAGTTGATAACATACACCTCACCTTAGAAGAAAATTTAGAAAAAATGAAGGATGAGTTGTACAAAAAGGATGAGCAGATGAGAGTCCTAAAAGAAGATCTAGACAAGGTTAAGCATGAACTAGACAGAACCTGCAAATGGAATAAGTCCTCTGATGCACTATCTTGGCTACAAGAACATCAGAGTAGAAATAAGATAGGACTTGGCTATGGGACCCCTGCACCTAAGTGGGATCCCAAAAGCAAGTATATCACACTTCCGGAGAACAAAATCTGCACACACTGTGGTAAGACTGGTCACTTTAAAAGTGAATGTAATGCAAAAGAAAAGGCCTGTCAAAAGAAGCAAACCTTTGTTCAAGAGAATAATAGGCTTCCAGGATGGGCTAAAAAGAATTTAATTCACCCTTTTCCTACAGAAAGGGACCCAAACTAGTTTGAGTTCCTAAGACTAACCCCTTATTTTCTCTTCTAGGTCAAAGTGAGGGGGAGCAGCCAAATATGGTACATCGATAGTGGCTTCTCAAAGCATATGACTGGAAGCAAGAACCCGTTCCTTTCACTTGAAGACCTCAAAGGAGGTAATGTCTCATTTGTAAATGGTAAGAAAGGTGAGATCATTGGGGTTGGAAAGGTAGTAAGACAGACTCACATTCCATTGAGAATGTCTACTTGATAGATGGCTTGAAATATAGCCTAATTAGTGTATCACAACTGTGTGACAGATGCAACCTGGTAGCATTTACCTCTACCAAATATTTTGTGATAAATCTTACCACTGACAAGATTATTTTGCAGGGAAAAAGAGTAAACATTATATACATTGTAGATTTGTCCACTCTTTCAGAAAATGAAATCACTTGCTTAAGTGTGTTGGACAATGATCCCCTTGGACATGCAAGTCTAAGTCAACTCAAATTAGTCTCCAAGGACCTGGTGATAGGGATGCCTAACATCAAGTTTAAGGAAGACAAAGTTTGTGAGGCTTGTGCAAGGGGGAAACAGGTAAGATCCTCTTTTAAAAGCAAGAAAGTGGTAAGCATGACCAGGTCGATGGAACTGGTTCATATGGATCTCTGTGGTCCAATGAAAACATTAAGCAGAGGTGGTAAGAAATATGTGATGGTGCTTGTTGATGACTACTCTAGGTTTACTTGGACTTTGTTTTTAACATCTAAGGATGAATCATTTGACATGTTTACTGCCTTTGTTAGAAAAACTCAGAAACAACTAGGTAATTAACTTACATCAATTTGGTCTGATCATGGAACTGAATTTGAAAATGCTAAGTTTGCTGAATTTTGTGATGAGCATGGTATAGATCATAATTTCTCTACCCCTAGGACTCCTCAACAAAATAGAGTAGTTGAAAGAAAGAATATGACTCTTGAAGATATGGTTAGAACTATGCTTCTTTCTAGTAAACTGCCCTATAGCTTCTGGGCAGAAGCTATAAACACTCCATGTTACATCATTAATAGGTGCATGACTAGACCTCTTGTAGAGAAGACTCCCTATGAGTTACTTAAAGGGAGAAAACCAAATATATCCCATCTTAGGGCATTTGGATGCAAGTGCTTTGTGCACAATAATGGAAAGGATCATTTGCAGCAGCCGACTTGATTTTATCAAGAAAATCAGACTCAAAAAGTCATGTAATGGAATAAACAGCAGCAAACACCTCTTTCCGACTCAATGCATCCGTAACTTGGTTGTGTCTTCCCAGCTTGTGCTCCACACAAATCATATTCTGCTAAAATCCTGCCAACGTGCTTGCTTTGGACTTAGTCTTTTTCTGTGTTTGAAAAAACTGTATTAGCCATGTATCCATCCTCGACGCGTAAACTCTGTTCCNGGAGAAACATCAAACAGAAACCAGTTGGTTGTGAAACCTTACAAGTATCAAAGTTCTCATCCCATTGAGAACATAATTACTGATCCAACCTCTGGAATTAAAACTAGATCTCAGTTAAAGAATTTGTGTGCTTTTGATGCTTTCTTATCTCTTATTGAACCTAAAAATGTTGTTGAGGCTTTGCATGATACAGACTGGGTGAATGCAATACAAGATGAACTCAATCAGTTTGAAAGAAGTCAAGTTTGGCATCTGGTTCCAAGACCCAAGGACAGATCAATAATTGGCACTAAATGGGTCTTCATAAACAAACTTGATGAAGATGGAACTATTACAAGGAACAAGGCAAAGTTGGTGGTTTAAGGTTATAGCCAGGAGGAAGGCATAAACTATGATGAGACCTTTGCTCCAGTTGCAAGATTGGAAGCGATAAGACTCCTCATAGCCTTTGCAGCACACATGGAATTTATTCTTCACCAGATGGATGTCAAAAGTGCTTTCTTAAATGGCTACTTAAAGGAAGAAGTGTTTGTCAAACAACCTCCAGGTTTTGAGAGCAAGGAGTGTTCGGAACATGTATACAAATTAGACAAGGCTCTCTATGGACTCAAGCAGGCTCCTAGAGCATGGTATGAACGACTATCCAAATTCCTGCTTGAACATGGCTACAAGAGAGGTAAAATTGGCAGTACTCTATTCATGAGGGAAAAATGTAAGGACCTTCTTGTAGTGCAAATATATGTTGATGACATAATTTTTGGGGCAACCACTGAAAAACTAAGTAAGGAATTTGCAAAACTTATGGTGAGTGAATTTGAAATGAGTATGATGCTTGAGCTTAATTTCTTCTTAGGCTTACAAATTAAACAAAACTTAAATAGAACCATGATCCATCAGCAGAAATATGCAAAAGAGTTGATTAAGAAGTTTAAAATGGAAGAATCAAAGGAAATAGACACTCATATTGCAACAGCCACAAAATTGGACATAGATGAACCTGATTCATCTGTTGATCAGAAGTTGTATAGGGCTATGATTGGTTCACTTTTGTATCTTACTACTAGCAGACCTGACATTGTTTTTAGTGTAGGGCTTTGTGCTCGATTTCAAGCAAATCCAAAGGAATCCCATTTGACTGCTGTCAAGAGAATATTGAGATACTTGAAAGGCACTACTGATCTTTGTCTTTGGTATCCAAAAGGTAGTAACTTTAACCTAGTGGGATATACTGAGGCTGACTATGCAGGTTTCCTTGTGGATAGGAAGAGCACCTCAGGTATGGCACACTTCCTTAGTTCATGTCTTGTGTCATGGCTACTAAGAAGAAAAATTCAGTGGCCTTATCCACTGCTGAAGCTGAGTATGTTGATGCTGCTTCCTATTGTGCTCAATTACTGTGGATCAAACAGTAGTTGATGGATTTTGGTATTGAAGTTAGTTCCATCCCTATTTTATGTGATAACATTAGTGCTATTTGTATGACTAAGAACCCGGTTCATCATAACAGAACTAAGCACATAGATGTTAGACAACAACTATGAGAAATGACTGATCTCTATAGAATTTTGTGCTATCGATAAACAGATTGCTGACATTTTTACAAAAGCACTAAGTAGGGAGAACTTTGAAAGGAACATGTTAGAATTAGGGATGATTGAGATCACCTAATGGGACCAGTTCAGAATGCACAATGAAAAAAAATTTAAAAAAAATTTGGTTAGAAAATCTGGAACTTGTGTAAATATCTAGATTAATCTTTGCTCAGTCTCATACTGTAAATAGTATACTCTTGTGACATGTGTTGATATGACTCACTGTTCTCTGACAAATTTTTCTCTATTTTGGTAAATTGAGGCATGATCAAGAGGATTCTTAGTGAAGAACCTGGTTCATCAGTACTGGTTCATTTGAATACCGAGATATGTTTCTACACTCTGCACATTAGAAATATTAATATTTAATTCATGAGCAGAGTCCACCTATATTCAAAATTGTCACAAAAATTTATCCGTCTAAAGTTTGAACCAGTTCCATCTCTAATAGAATCCTCACCGCATAAAATGCCTAGAATCTAGGGAAGCTTAACCGCTCATTCAACCTAAAATTTCAAGTTGATTGGACTTCTAATTGATTACAAAAAGCTGCCGTTAATCATTAATTAAACCTCTATATTTAAAAACCCATCATCACAATCACTGCCACTCTCATAATTCTCTAAACCGTCGAATTTCTTCTGCTCTCTATTCCACTCTGTTCCAAAACCCCAAATCCTCCTCCAGAATAGCAACATGTCTAACCCTCAAGATAACCTAGGTACTCCTCCACAACCTACCCCCTCTGATTCCTCCACCCCTCCTCAAGCCAGCACAACCCCCCAACCTAGGAGAAGGCGAGTGAAGATGCATGCTCGCAAAACCGTGGCTACAGGTGCGCTTTCAAAGAAATTGAACGCAGAATTAAAGGCTAGCCAAGCCCAAGATTCTGAAAACTCAGATAACTCCTTCAAATCTGCAAGTGAGGGGGAAGGAACTAGGTCTTCTGATTCTGAGAAGGCTCACAATTCCCCTTCTGAGGTACGTTCTATTTTAGTTGAAAATTTAGACAATAGTTTTGTTCTGGTTGGGTCTATTAGGAATGTGGAAATTCCTGAGTCAAGAAGGAGAGGAGGTAAAAATAAAACTTAAAAAGAAAAGGAGAGTGAGGGTGTGACTAGTGATGTGAGAGGAAAAGGGAAAGAAGTGGATGATTCATCACCCACCTCTGAAATGAGTAGACCAGCTATCTGTAGGGAAGAGGATGAAAATATGGGAGAAAGCTGCAGGAAAACAAGGGAAATGGTTCAGGGGAGGCTGCTGAAGGGTTGGTTAATCTCAGTTCACAGGCAAATGAACCTGGTTTATTTATTAAGGAGACCTTAGCAGACCTCCTGAACAAAGTGGGTGCAAGCTATAACCCCAAGAAAAGGAGAAACCGAACACCAAAAGCTTCCAGCACTGCAAAAACTACCAAGAAGAGGAAGGATACTTCTCCAACAACTATTGAGATTTCTCTACCAAAATGAAGGACCACCAAGAGTAAGTTGAAGCAGAGTGAGGATGAGTTACAAAAGGCTATGGCAGAAAGCAAGAAAAAAAGAATGGACAAAGGGAAAGCCAAGGTTGCAGAGCCTGATGAGGCTAATGATGTGGATGTGATGGACCCGGTCCATCAAGATGAACATGTGACTGTGGATGTGGAGGTTCAGACCCCTAAGCCAAAGAAAACCAAGACTTCTTCCAAGAAGTCTTCATCTGTTTCCAAGGCTGCTGAACCTTCTTATTTAGCTAAAAGAACAAGGTCTGCTGTAAAAGCCAAACAAGTTAAGATTACTAAAGATGAAGATTGAAGTGATGAAGAAGAGGGTGAATCTTACCATGAACAAGATAAGGTGGCTAGGTTTGGCAAAAGAAAAATCTTAAAGGGTAGACTTTTGAAGGACTTGGTGGAACCAGGGATGGTTCGACCGATTGATGCCCTAGATGTTTAGGGCTGGAAGGACATGGTTCTTCAGTTGGATGGCAGGCTGGGAAGAAAAGAGGTTATTGAGTTCATGGCCAATGCAGAGGTCATGGATGGCAGACTTACCAGCCAGGTGAAAGGGGTTCAAGTGACCTTTGATGCAAAGGAGCTGGGTGAGATTCTTGACATCCCTTCTGAAGGGTATGATGACTACACGAGGCAAATATGGCCAACTCTGGACTCCCTTCCTACTGCCCTTGTATTACTAGGAAAATCTGTGATAGCACGAGGTGAATGAGGCCAAGGTTGTGCATAAAAGTGAAATGAAGCCATGCCACAAAGTATTGTTTGAATTTGTCAACAAGTGTTTGCTGCCTAGGTAGGAGCGAAGACACATTGCTAACTACATGGATTTGGTTTTGATGGAGTGTCTTGAAAGTTGAAGGCAGATAAACTGGCCTGCATTTATGAGCAAGCTGCTGGACAGGGTTATCAATGGCTCCATGGCCCATGCCACTCCTTATGGGTTTATTCTGACTATTGTTCTTGTCGTTGGAAGGTGCCACTGAAGAAGTGGGAAATGGCCTCAAGCAAAGACCACTTTGGAATCAACACTTTGATTGCTTGTGATTATGAGGTCAATGCAATCCCCAGTGAACCTGGTTCATCCAAAAAGACACATATCAATAACAAAGTCAGAGCTCTAGTGCAGGAGAGTGGGGCAAAGGATATTGAGATAGCTAGGCTGAAGGCTCGTTTGGCAGATGTTGAACCTGAGAGAGATGCTCTCAGAACTGAGTTCACAAGGAAAAGGAGAAGAATGATGACATTCTTCAAGACATGTTGCACTTTCTCCGGGCCAAAACCCAACCCTCCAGCTCTTCCAAGCCTTAACTTCTTTAGCCTTCATTTCCTGAACCTTGTCTAGACCTCTCAGTGACCCAGATTAGGGATTTTTTTTGCTCATATTTTAACTGTTTTTGTTTCTTTTTGTGGATTGTAGCAGAATCATATTATCTATCAATGAAGTTTGATGTGTTTGCTCTTGTTGACTGTTTATTTTTCTTCGATAGTTTGAATATGTTTGATTGATTACTGATGATTAATCCATGATTGCACTTGTAGTTGCCCCAGTGGCCATGAGTAATTTTAAAAATTCTGGGGATCACACTGCGTTTATGCAACTTTTCGATGAGCCAAAAGGGGGAAGAGATATTGTGCTTTATATTCTGAATAAGTTATATTTATAACCTAATGAACCAGGTCCTTGATGATAAGTGAAAAATTTCTAACTTTGTATTGATGAATAAGCTCTGACAGGCCTAAGTGAGTGAAAAACACAGAGTTTGTCATCATCAAAAAGGGAAAATTTGTTGGCCCAAGTAAAGGAGAGTTTTGAAGATTGACAAAGGAACTCAGACATGGACCAAGTCCATCCTAGGGAAGCACAGATACGGTCAACTCAAGCATGTGAGATGCACGTGAAGAAGATAAACCTCACTTACCAAAAATGATATCTCCCGATCCTGATCGAAAAGGTTGCATAATAGATAAGGAGAAAGACTTATTACTCAAAGAGAATTAAGAGATGGATTGAGTTAGAGGTGGAGATCAACTAGAACTCTTCCACCAAGGAAGAGTAGCATCAGAATTCTAGTCAATCTCTATTTACTAACTCCATAAGTATCAGTGTTGTTCTCTTTTATAGGTAACACACACAAACAGAAGTTAAACGTGAATTGAGAGAAAAATAGCAAGGCGATTTTGCAAGCAGTTCGTGTGTGATTCAAGCGTGCAAACCTGAAGCTACATGAACTAGATAGAAGAACCAGCTCCAAGTGTCTGTCTTTTATTCTAGTTTAATTGTAGTAGGTCTTTTCATACTGTACCTTTCAGCTTATCTAGAAACACTTGTATTAGGTACTCAGAGTTTTCAAGTTAGAGTTAACTTGAAGTTGTCGCAACAGTTGAGGCGGTGTGCTACAACGGAATTAGAGTTAATCCTAGGTTTTGCAAAAGAGTTTTTGTAGATGCAGTTTTTGGCTTAGTGATTTTAGTGGAGAGTTTGGAAAAATCCTACTGGAAGGTAGGTCGTGGTTATTTCACCTTTTGAGCCAGGTGTTTTCCACGTAAAATCTCTGTGTTCTTTAAATTCTGTATTTATTATTCCGCAACAGTAGTAGTTGGAACACATAGAAGAACCATGTCATTCTATAATAAGGTTAAACGAAAAATTGGGCACCACACAAATCACCCCCCTCTTGTGTTGTATTGAAGTATAGAACATCAACGAGTATCTCCACATGATGTATTATGACTTGATTAAATTGTCGGTATTGGTTTTCGAGTTACCCGGAAGCAATTAGGAAGAATGAACTTCAAGATTTAAGTTCTAAATTGGAAGAGTTGACCAAGTTTGACTTTTTAGCATTTGACTTCGGAATGGAGTTTCATCAGTTCTATTAGCTTTGTTGGGGATTTTGGACTTAGGAGCGCATTCGGATTGTGATTTGGAGGTCCGTAGTTGAATTTGGCTCGAAATGGCGAAAGATGGATCTTGGGAAAGTTTGCTGGGAGTGGACTTTTTGATATCAGGGTCGGATTCCGATTCCGAAAGTTGGAATAGGTCCGTAATGTCAAATGTGAATTGTGTGCAAATTTTTAGTTCATTCGGAGGTGATTTGATAGGTTTCGGCATCGGTTGTGGAAATTGAAGTTGAAGTTTCAAAGTTCATTGATTTCGGCATGAGGTGTGATTCATCATTTCGCGATTGCCATGTGTGATTTGAATCTTCTAGTAGGTTCGTCTTGTTATATGGAACTTGTCTGCAAAGTTTGTCGCCATTCGGAGTTGATTTGATATGGTTCGGACGCTCGGTTGTGATTCTATAAGCTCTTGAAGTTTAGTTTGATTTTCATGCGTTTTGGCATCCGATTCGTGGTTTTAGAGTTATTTTGATGATTTGAGCGTGCCAGCGAGTTCGTGTTGTGTTTATAGACTTGTGTGCATATTTGGTTTGGAGCCCCGAGGGCTTGGGTGAGTTTCGGATTGGTTTCGGAATAATTTTTCATATTTTCAGATTGCTGGTTTCTAGTGTGTGGTGCTCTCTTTCGCGATCGCGTAGTTCCAGTCGCGATCGTGTAGTGTTCTATTGGTCTGCCCATTCTCCTTCATCGCGTTCTCATAGTACCTCTCGCGATCACGAAGGTCTGCTTTCTTCTTCTTCGCGTTCGCCTAGTAGAAATTAGGAGTTGTGGGCGGTTTGCTATTTCCTCTTTGTGTTCGCATCAATTGCCCCGCGTTCGCGTAAGCTCCTGCCCATTGTTCATCGCGTTCGCGTCCCTTCACTTGCGATCGCAAAGGGTATTTTTTTGACAGCCTTATTTCTCTTCTCCGCGATCGCGATGCATGAACCCCTGGGCGGACAGAATATAATCCCAAATCGAGGGTAAGGTATTTTTATCATTATAGGAGTTGTAGACCTCGACTTTGGGAGATTTTTCGTGGGTTTTTTCAAGCAAATCATCGGGGTAAGTGTTCTCAACCCGAATCTTATCATATTTCATGAATTCATTGCTATTTTCACCATCCAAACAATGAATTAAGTTGGGTATTTGGGAAAAATTTGTGAAACCTTTCAAAAATGAAAAATCATGATTTGAAGGACGAATTGGTATGGGAACTTGATAATTTTGGTATTTCTAAACTCATATCGGAGTAAGTGTTCGGGTTTTGTAAATTTTATCGAGTTTCGAGGTGCGGGCCCGGGGAGTTTACTTTTGTTATCTTTTTAGAAATTAAATAAAAATCATAGCTTTATTAATAAAAAAATTTTTTTTTTTTGCATTGTGTGATGTACTCAAGTCGCCTTGGGCTAGATTGAGATGAGTGGAGATGAATTTCTAAAAGAAAGGTGAAAATTGAATGTGGAGTTAGCCGAATTGAGGTAAGTGTTTTGCCTAACTTTGTTGAGGGAATTTTTCCTCCTATTTGTCATTGTTTGCTACATGCGGGGGTGATACATATATAAGGTGACAAGCGTATATGTATGTTCCAGGGTTAATCATGCTCGGAGGGGGGGGGGGTGGATTATGTTATATTTGTGTTTGTAGAATTTTCTGACATTCTGTTAAATGCCTTACTTGACTCTTAGATATTAAGGTCATAATATTAAGTGGTAGATATCAACACTTGGTTTGTTATAACTTCATAAAACTTGATGGAAATTGTAAGAATACATTAATGTGTCTAACACGACCATCTCTATTTGAAATCATTACTACATTACTATAAAAGACATTCTTGAGATGATAGACTCTATACTTGTGTTGTGGATCATTTATGAGATTTGTGGAAGTCTGGAATAATACAGTTATTGAGAATTGTTGAACCATTGTTGACTTGGAAAGTTGTGATTGGGAATTGTTTGGAATATCCGTTAAAACACTCTCCTTGATGTCATTTATGCTTCCTGCCTTGCTTGTCCTTGTTTTATATGTGCTTGTAAGGAAGAGTGTAAAGAAGGAAGGGTGATGCCGTGCCATTGTTTATACATTATCATGTGAGGGAGAGTGTAAAGCACGAAGGGTGATGCCGTGCCACACTATTGAGAGTAAAAATACGAAGGGTGATGTCGTGCCACATTATTGGTAGTAAAAGAACGAAGAGTGATGTCGTGCCACATTATTGAGAGCAAAAGCACGAAGGGTGATTCCGTGCCACATTATTGAGAGTAAAAGCGCGAAGGGTGATGCCATGACACATTATTGAGAGTAAAAGCACGAAGGGTGATGCCGTGCCATATCATTTGAGAGTAAAAACACAAAGGGTGATGCCGTGCCATTTCATTTATATTGTCATGCTTGTATGATATGGTGAGGTCATGGCAGGAAGAGTGTTTTCGTGCAAGTGAGGACGAGGGACATGTATTATGATGTGATATTTGTTTTCTGGGTATACGTTTGTGCCCTTACCTTGAGCTGTTATTGTTGTATTTACGTGTTTTGTGTGACTTGATGTTATTGTCCTATACTTGATCTTTATCTCAATTGTTGTTGCACTGTCCATGTCTTTTACTTACTTAACTTGCGAATATCGTGTCTACTTCTTGCTTTTATAATTATACTCATGTTGTATCTATTCTGTTGCGCTTTAGTTTAAGTCTTTCACCATGCTAGACATACATGCCCTTACTTGTTAACTTGCGAAGATCATGTGTTTCCGTCTAAATTTTTATAATTGTACTTAGGCCTCCAATATGCTAGTTAATCGAAGTCGATATTCCTTGCTTTCCAGTTGTTGCTATTACTCACGTGCTTTCCGTCTAGTTCTTTATTGTTGCCCACATGTATATCCCTGTCCATTGTTGTTATTTACCTATTCCCTACTTTGTAATTCATGTCATTGCATTTCTTTCATATGGTGGGTCCTGTTATACGTTCATTTGGAAGGATGAGTTGAACGCACGAAGGGTGTTGCCGTGCTAATTGAATTGTTAAATAATCTACTTATACATGGTGAGGATGAGATAAAAGCACGAAGGGTGTTACCGTGCCATGTGATTTGACAATTGACATTTTGGACATATATTTCATGCCAGGAAAGATCATAAATATTCTATTGTGGTTATTTTTGTAAATTTTAACTGTCTCGCCGAGTTGTTTATGATATTTTTATCTGTTATGCTTCGAACTGCTTTTATTGTTAATCTAATGTACATGTTATAATAGTAAGCATCTTTTAACTAAAAACCTCGTCACTACTTCGACGAGGTTAGACAAAATACTTACCAGTACATAGGGTCGGTTGTACTGATACTGCACTTCTGCACGTCCCGTGCAGATTTTGGAGTAGAGTTGCTGGTGATGTCGGGTGCTGATTCGGAAGATGTTCGTGCATTTGGATATAGCTGCCACTTGTCCTTGGTAGTTTACATTGTAGCTAATCTGTTTATGTAACCTTCAAACCGAACGTGTATTTATTTGTATTAGTTTTGAAATTCCAAATCTTAGAAGCTCGTGATTCGTACTACCAGGTCTTGGTTAAGCTTGTAAAGGTTCAGTTAGCTATTCTCTATTTTCTTATTATCTCCGTCATATTGAGTTGTTCATGTTAGTTGGCTTACCTAGCGGTTGAGTTAGGTCCCATCACGACTTGTGGTTTTTGGGTCGTGACAAAAAAACTTCCTATTAATGATAGAGATGATTTTTTCACGCCACCCCCGAAATAGATTAAGGAGCATGTCCCACCAAAAAAGGCACCGAGTGTCCAACCTGTTGATTATGACCGTGAGTTGCAGAAGTTGAAAGCTAATATTAAACAGGTTTGCATTGGTTTTTTATATATTTTTTTAAAGTTTTGTTAAAAATGTATATTCAAATTCTATTATCTTTCTTATTTGTTTCATTTTGTAGCTCCATAAGCAGTTAAAGTCCTTCATGAAATATGTTTCTGTCACGACCCTAAATCTGAACCCGGTCGTGATGGCGCATATCGTGAAACAAGGCCAGCCGACACAACTACCAATTCATTTAACAGGTATAATAATTCAATTGAAGTCATTAACATGCTAATAATCACAAAATAAAAGTGAATTACTACAATTTGAGGAAGAACCAACACAGCCTGACATCGGGGTATCACCAGTCATGAGCATCTAACATAAGTCCAAGTGTATGGAAAAAGGGACTACACAGTGTGTTACAGATTCCAGTACAAGGGAAAATAAAGATAAAAAGGAGAAAACACTGGGCTGCGAACGCCGAGCAGCTAGCTAGTGGACTCCGAACAATCTGCTGGAAGCTATCAACCCTCGCTAGCAGGACCTGAAGCTCCTATATCTGCACACAGGTTGCAGGGAGTAATGTGAGTACTTCAACTTAGTGAGTAATAAAAATAAATGAAGGATAAATGATAAGAAAGCACGTAAAACATAACAAAATGCTACAAAGAGGCAGGGTAAAACCAATTCAACGCAATAAAACAGTGAAGATCTATTTAAAGCCTCTTTTAACAGTTAAACAAGTAAATGATAAAGCAGCAAGAACAGATAAACATGTAAAAGAAGCCAATATCAATAGAATCAGCCCCTCGGGCATTAACATGGAACAATACAAGCCCCTCGGGCTATATCACATATCACACTGGGTACCCGCGCTCACTGGGGATGTGCAGACTCCGGGAGGGGCCCCTTACGGTCCAAGCGCAATAACAAGCCATCTTGTGGCATAATCAACAGGCTCTCGGCCTCATATCTAGCCATCTCGTGGCATAATCAACAGGCTCTCGGCCTCATATCAAGCCACCTTGTGGCGTACAACTCAGGACCTCGGCCTCATAATCATAATCAGTACAACACTGCTTTGGCATGCAGCCCGATCCCATAATAATCCTCACAATACAGGCCCTCGGCCCTACTCAGTCAGAAATCTCTAAAAGCCACTCGGGCCAAGTAAAACATGATGCTCAGCCCAAAATATCATTTAAAGTGTTGAAACAGAGTAAACATGGCCAAGTTATGAAAACAGTAGAATATAGCATGACTCAGTACAGATGTAAAAATCAAAACAGTGAGGAAATAGCAGTAAAAATCCTTTAAGGGTTCAAAACAGTTGGCACGAGGCCAAATATGGCATTCATCCTAAAACATGATGATAGCAAACAGTTTTCAATCAAATACACGGTAAAACAATCATTCGGGATGGACTAAGTCACAATCCCCAACGGTGCACGACCCCACGCTCTTCATCTAGCGTGTGCGTCACCTCAAAATAGCACCACGATGTATAATCAGGGGTTTCATACGCTCAGGACAACATTTACAATCATTACTCACCTCTACCCGGTCCAAACTCTAGCTCGCGATGCCTTTTCCTCTCGAATCGGCCTCAGGATGCTCCAAATCTAGCCAAAATCAGTACATAGCAATCAAAATATGCTAAGGGAACAAAGCCCACTCAAAAGAAATCAAAATACCACGCAAATTCCGAAATTAACCAAACCTAACCCCTGGGCCAACATATCGAAATTCGATAAAATTTACATCAATAGACTCCTTATCTCCCCACGAGTTCATACATATCAAAAGTACTCAAATCCGACCACAAATGACCCCTTAAACCCTTGCTCAAAGGTCTCCTATCTCAAGCCCTAGTTTCCCAATTTTTCAACCCTTAATTTCCATTAATTTACAAGCCAAATCAGTGAAATAACACCATAGAAATAAGTTTAGGGTCCAAAATCCTTACCTCAATGAAATTCCCTTGAAATCCCTCTTCAAATAGCTCCCTCAAGCTCAAACCAGTATGAAAATGATGAAGAAATAACTCAAAATCGCAAAGGAAATTCTTTTATAACTTCTAGCCCTGGCTTTTCGCACCTGCGGTCCAAATCCCGCTCCTGCGGTCCCGTTTCTGCGGTCCAAGACACCGCATCTGCGGTTTTCACTTATTCCCTCATTTCTGCATCTGCGATGCAAAGCCCGCACCTGCGCTATCGCAAGTGCGCTTCCTTAACCACTTCTGCGCTTCGAGCTGATACTCCTCTTGCCGCTTCTGCACTTACTCTACCGCACCTGCGGTCTCGAAGGTGCGCTAATATTTCCGCACTGAGCTTCTTCGCATCTGCGGCTGGCTTTACGCTTCTGCGGGTACGCACCTACGGTCCCCAATCCGCAGGTGCAGTTATGACATCAACAAAAACGCTTCAGCTTCCAAACTCAACTCCAAACCTTCCGTCAATTATCCGAAATAACCCCGAGGCCCCCGGGACCTCAACCAAAAGCACAAACAAGCCATATACTACAATTCAAATTATACAAATCTTCAAAATACCTCAAACAACATCGAATCAACCAAATTACATCGAATTCAAGCCTAAAGTTTCAAAAATCTTCTGAATTACGCTTTTGATCAAAAAGCCTATCAAACCACGTCTGAATGACCTAAAATTTCGCACACACATCCCAAATGACACAACGAACCTATTGCAACTCTGGGAATTCCATTCTGACCCATATATCGAAATCTCACCTACCAACCGGAAATGCCAAAATTCTAATTTCGCCAATTCAATCCTAAATCTACTCCTTACCTCCAAACCATATTCCTATCACGCACCTAAGTCCCAAATCACCTCCCGAAGCTATCTGAACCATCAGAACTCACATCCGAGCCCTTTAACACATAAGTCAACATCAGGTTGACTTTTCCAACTTAAGCTTACTCAAAAGAGACTAAGAGCCCGTTTGGCTTAGCTGATTTAGAGTAGCTGATAAGCATTAGGTGCTGAAAAGCACTTTTAAGTGCTGGAGCTGATTTAAAAAATAAGCAGTTACGTGTTTGGATAAAAGTGCTGAAATTAATAATAAGCAGCTGAAGAACTAGGTATACGAACAGTTTTGTTCTAAAAAGAAGTATTTTTGGGATAAAATAGTAAATATTTTGGTCAAACCTAAAGTGCTTATAAGCTGAAATTTGATAAGTTGGGGGAGACCAACTTATGGCTTTTGGCTTATTTTTGGCTTATAAGCACTTAACTTATAAGCACTTTTTATTTTACCAAACGTGTAGATAAGCCAAAAAGTGCTTATAATCCAGTTTGGCCAGCTTATAAGCTTAGCCAAACACCCTCTAAGTGTCTCAAACCTTACCAAAACCTCTCTGAACCCGAGCCAACCAACCTGATAACACATAATACCGCTAAACAAGACAACAAGAAGTAGAAATGGGGAAAACGGAGCGGTAACTCATGAAACGACCGGCCGGGTCATTACATCCTCCCCTTGTTAAACAAATGTTCGTCCTCGAACGACTCAAGAAACATACTTGAAGCCTCAAACAGGTGAGGATATCTGCTCCACATCTCCCGCTAGGTCTCCCAGGTTGCCTCATCCACAGGCCGACCTCTCCACTGCACTTTCACTGAGCTATATCCTTTGATCTCAACTTTCGAACCTGACGCTCCAAAATAGCCAGTGGATCCACATTGTAAGTCAAATCACCATCTTACTGAACCGCTCTAAAATCCAGAACATGAGACGGATCCCCAATATACTTTCGGAGCATAGAAACATGAAATACCGGATGCACACTCGACAAGCTAGGTGGCAAGCCAAGCTCATAAGCCACCTCCCGAATCCTCCGAAGTACCTCAAAAGTCCCAATAAATCGAGGACTCAATTACCCCTTCTTTCCAAATCTCATAACACCCTTCATGGCTAGAACCTTCAGTAGAACCTTCTCCCCGACCATATAAGATACATCACGAACCTTCCTATTGGCATAACTCTTTTGGCTCAACTTCACTGTACAAAGCCTCTCCTGAATCACCTTCAACTTGTCTAAAGCATCTTGTACTAAGTCTGTACCCAATAGCCTAGCTTCATCCGACTCAAATCAACCAACTAGAGATCTACACCGCCTCCTATACAAAGCCTCATATGGAGCCATCTGAATACTTGACTGGTAACTGTTGTTATGAGAAAACTCTGTGAGCCGTAGAAACTGATCCCATTACCCTCCAAAATCAATGACACAAGCGCGCAACATGTCCTCCAATATCTTAATAGTGCGCTCGGACTACCCGTCCGCCTGATGGTGAAAAGCTGTACTCAACTCAACCTTAGTACCCAACTCTCGTTGCACTGACATCCAAAACTGCAAAGTGAACTGAGTGCCCCTATCTGAAATGATGGAAATTGGGACACCATGCAAACGAACAATCTCCCGGATATAGATCTCTGCCAACCGCTATGAAGAATAAGTAGTATACACAGGAATGAAGTGCACGGACTTGGTCAGCCAATCCACAATCACCCAAATAGCATCCAACTTCTTCAAAGTCCGTGGGAGCCCGACTACAAAGTCCATGGTGATCCGCTCCCACTTCCACACTGGAATATCCATCTGCTGAAGCAAGCCACCCGGTCTATAATGCTCATATTTCACCTGCTGACAATTGAGACACCAAGCTACAAATTCCACAATGTCTTTTTTCATTCTCCTCCACCAATAATGATGTCTCAGATCCTGATACATCTTCGCGGCACCCAGATGTGTGGAATACCGCGAGCTATGGACCTCCTCCAGAATCAATTCCCGAAGCCCATCTACATTGGGCACGTATATCCGGCCCTGTATCCTCAATACCCCATCATCACCAATATTCACATCTCTGGCATCATCGTGCTGAACTCTGTCCTTAAGGACAAGCAAATGAGGATCATCATACTGGCACTCTATGATGTGATCATATAAGGAAGACCGACAAATCACACAAGCCAATACCCGATTGGGCTCCGAAATATCCAACCTCACGAACCGATTGGCCAAGGCCTGAACATCAACTGCAAGAGGTCTCTCCTCAACTGGAATATATGCCAAACTCCCCATACTCACCGCCTTCTGGCTCAACGCACCGGCGGCCATATTGGCCTTCCCCGGATGGTACAAAATAGTAATATCATAATCCTTTAGAAACTCCAACCATCTCCGCTGCCTCAAATTGAGATCCTTCTGCTTGAACAAGTGCTGGAGGCTACAATGATCATTAAACACCTCACAAGACACACCATACAAATAATGCCTCCAAATCTTCAACGCGTGAACAATGGCAGCCAACTCCAAATCATGAACATGGTATTCTCATGGGGCTTCAACTGACGAGAAGCATAAGCAATAACTCTACCCTCCTACATCAATATACACCCAATACCAACTCTCGAAGCATCACAATACACGATATATGAACCTGAAGCCGATGGCAAAACTAACATTGAAGCTGTGGTCAAGGCAGTCTTGAGCTTCTGAAAGCTCTCCTCACACTCGTCCGACCACATAAAAGGAGCACCCTTCTGAGTCAACTTGGTCAAGGGCGATGCGATATAGGAAAATCCCTGAACAAACCGGCGGTAATAACCCGCCAAACCAAGCAAACTGCGAATCTCTATGGTTGAGGACTGTCTGGGCCAACTCTGAACCACTTCTATCTTCTTTGGATCAACCTGAATACCCTCATTAGACACCACACGCCCCAAGAAAGCCACTGAACTGAGCCAAAACTCGCACTTGGAGAACTTTGCATAAAGCTTCTCCTCCATCAATCTCTGCAATCCAACTCTCAAATGCTCCGCGTGCTCCTCCTGACTACGCGAATATACCAGAATATCATCAATGAAAACTATGACAAACGAGTCGAGATAGGGGCGAAACACGCTGTTCATCAAATGCATGAATGCTGCTGGGGCATTGGTCAGCCCAAAAGACATCACAAAGAACTCATAGTGACCATATCGGGTCCTGAAAGATGTCTTAAGAATATCCGAGTCCTTGATCTTCAACTGGTGATAACCTGAACGGAGATCAATCTTGGAGAACAGTCTCGCTATTTTGAAGCTGGTCAAATAAATCATCGATACGAGGCAAAGGATACTTGTTCTTGATTGTTACTTTGATCAACTGCCTGTAATCAATGCACATCCTCATCGTGCCATTCTTCTTTCTCGCAAATAAAACAGGCGCACCCCAAGGCAACACACTAGGCCGAATGAACCCCTTATCAAGGAGTTCCTGAAGCTGCCCCTTTAACTCCTTCAACTCCGCTGGTTCTATACGATACGATGGAATAGAAATGGGCTGAGTGTCCGGAACCAGATCAATACCAAACTCAATATCCCTGTCCGGGGGCATGCCCGACAGGTCTGTAGGAAACACATTGGGAAAATCCCTCACTACGGGAACAGAATCAGTACTGGGAGTCTCTGCACTGACATCCCTCACAAATGTTAAGTATGAAAGACAACCCTTCCCAACCATACGCTGGGCCTTCAAGAATGAAATTACCCTACTGGGAACATAATCGGTCGAACCTCGCCACTCAATCCGTGGCACTCCCGGCATAGCCAAAGTCACTGTCTTAGCATGACAATCCAAAATAGCGCGACACGGAGATAGCCAATCCATGCCTAATATCACAAAGTCCACCATACATAGTAACAAAAGATCCACACGGGTCTCCAGATCCCCAATAGTCACCACACACGACCGATACACACGATCCATAATAATAGTATCGCCCACCAGCGTAGATACACAAATAGATGAAACAAGAGACTCACGGGGCGTATCCAAATAACGAGCAAAATATGATGACACATATGAAAAAGTGTAACCGGGATCAAATAATATAGAGGCATCTCTGTGGCAGACTGAAATAATACCTGTAATCACAACATCTGAAGCAATAGCATCGGGCCTAGCTGGAAGTGCATAGAAACGGGCCTCACCACCACTTGGTCGACCTCCCTATCTAGGGCGACCCTAGCTGACTGACCTCCACCCCTAGCTGGCTGGGTGGGTGGTGGTAAAGTAACTGGCGCTGAAGTCGATGGCTGACTCCTCTGCTGAGACGAACCCCCAAGACGATGAGGACACTGCCTCCACAAATGTCCTAACTCTCCACACTCATAACAGCTCCCTAGTGCTGGAGACGGGGACTGAAGGGAACCCCGAGCACCAGAATGACTAGCAGATGCACCTGGCATAGAAGAGCCCTGAACTGATGGGGCACGGGACGAACTTTGGGCTGGAAGGGCACTAAGTGATGAATGGCCCTGATGAGAACTGTGAGAACCATGACCCGATGACGCCCCACGATAACCTGGGCGAGCTGGCTGAGCATGCCTGAATGGACAGCCTCTGGCGTGCTGAAATGATCAAGCAGACTCCCCCACTTTGCCCAAATTTATAGATCAAAACACATGACAACTCATAATGCCTATACTCTATTACTGTCATAATGCCATCGTGAGATTAAACTCAATCCTTCATAAGCTCGTGCAACACAAACCATCCAATATTTCAATCTATCTGCAATTCTCGCATTCGCTCTTGTAACAGTCAAGCCCACTCTCATAAGCGATCCAAACTCAAGTTCTAGCACACATATATTCCACATATAAAAGAGTACTCCCAACCAATAGCATAAGGATCACACAAACCTCAGGATACTCCATAGGAGATAGTCCACTTGCTTAGCCTCAAATTGGTATCTCTCTATACCTTTCCACAGCCATAAACATTTCGCAATCACTTACTCTTCCTGAGTCTGAGCTCATATCACCACACGAATTCTACTTCACTTCCCAACTAGACAACAAGAATAGATCCTTCAACACACCCGTAACTCGGGGCTACACATCAAATCGAGATGGAAATCAAGCACCACATCATTCTTTTTACCCTCAAGTAGACCCTTTTTTATCACATCTAAATGATATGAACACATCACGCAGTCACATCATGCCAATCACATAGCCATCTAGCCGTCACATCCACTAATAGAGACACTACTAAAAATATAAATCCATAAGCACGTGCTCACATAATCAACACCTCAGCACTCAATCTACACGCAAAGCCCGCCACAAGTCCTCCAGACTGGCCAAACATCAACATACAGAAATCACATCTCGCCTCTCAATTCGGGGAATCACAAGCCGTCGATGCACAGCTGATACCGAGCACTCATGTACGCATACGAACGTGTGGAAGGAATTTCAAGAGTTACATTTCAAGATGAATCAATGTCGCACGATAAGAATTCAAGAATGTGAAGTTTTCCTATAGGTTCTGCAGCCTCCCGAGAATAAATACAGACGTCTCTGTACCGATCCGTGAGACTATACTAAACCTCCTCATGACTCGTGAGACCTATGTAACCTAGGCTCTGATACCAACTTGTCACGACCCTAAATCCGGTCCCGATCATGATGGCGCTTATCGTAAAACAAGGCCAGCCGAAACAACTCCAAATTCATTTAATAGGTATAATAATTTAATTTAAGTCATTAACATGCTAATAATCCCAATATAAAAGTGAATTAGTACAATTTGCGGAAGAACCAACACAGTCCGACATCACGGTGTCACCAGTCATGAGCATCTAACATAAGTCCAAGTGTATGGAAAAAGGGACTACACAGTCTGTTACAGAATCCAGTAGAAGGGAAAATAAAGATAAGAGGGAGAAAACACTAGGCTGCGAACGCCGAGCAGCTACCTAGTGGAGTGCGAACAATCTGCAGGAAGCTATGAACCCTCGCTAGCAGGACCAAAAGCTCCTGTATTTGCACACAGGGTGCAAGGAGTAATGTGAGTACTTCAACTCAGTGAGTAATAAAAATAAATAAAGGCTGAGTGATAAGAAAGCATGTATAACACAACAAAATGCTACAAAGAGGCAGGGTAAAACCAATTCAACGCAATAAAACAGTGAAGATCTATTTAAAGCCTCGTTTAACAATTAAACAAGTAAATGATAAAGCAACAAGAACAAATAAACACGTAAAAGCAGCCAATATCAACAGAATCAGCCCCTCGGGCAATAACATGGAACAACACCAGCCTCTCGGGCTATATCACATATCACACTGGGTACCCGCGCTCACTGGGGGTGTGCAGACTCCGGGAGGGGCCCTTTACGGCCCAAGCACAATAACAAGCCATCTCATGGCATAATCAACAGGCTATCGACCTCATCTCTAGCCATCTCGTGGCATAATCAACAGGCTCTCGGCCTCATATCTAGCTATCTCGTGGCATAATCAATAGGCTCTCAGCCTCATATCAAGCAAGCTTGTGGCGTATAACTCAGGCCCTCGACCTCATAATCATAATCAGTACAACACTGCTGCGGCATGCAGCCCAATCCCATAATAATCCTCATAATACAGGCCCTCGGCCCTACTCAGTCAGAAATCTCTATAAGCCACTCGGGCACAGTAAAACATGGTGTTCAGCCCAAAATATCATTTAAAGTGTTGAAACAGAGTAAACATGGCCGAGTTATGAAAACAGTAGAATATAGCATGACTGAGTACAGATGTAAAAATCAAAAAAGTGAGGAAATAGCAGTAAAATTCCCTAAGGGTTCAAAACAGTTGGCACGAGGCCGAAATATGGCATTCAGCCCAAAACATGATGATAGCAAATAGTTTTCAATCAAATACGCGGTAAGACAATCATTCGGGATGGACTAAGTCACAATCCCCAATGGTGCACGACCCCACGCTCGTCATCTAGCGTGTGTGTCACCTCAAAATAGCACCACGATATGTAATCTGGGGTTTCATACCCTCAGGATAACATTTACAATCATTACTTACCTCTACCCGGTCCAAACTCTAGCTCGCGATGTCTTTGCCCCTCGAATCGGCCTCCGGATGCTCCAAATCTAGCCAAAATCAGTACATAACCATCAAAATTTGCTATGGGAACAAAGCCCACTCAAAAGAAATAAAAATACCACACAAATCCCAAAATTAACCAAACCCGACCCTCGGGCCCACGTCTCGGAATTTGATAATATTTACATCAATAGACTCCTTATCTCCCCACGAGTTCATACATATCAAAAGTACTAAAATCAGACCACAAATAGCCCTTCAAACCCTTTCTCAAAGGTCTCCGATCTCAAGCCCTAGTTTCCAGATTTTTCAACCCTTAATTTCCATTAAATTACAAGCCAAATCAGTGAAATAACACTATAGAAATGAGTTTAGGGTCCAAAAATCCTTACCTCAATGAAATCCCCTTGAAATCGCTCTTCAAATAGTTCCCTCAAGCTCAAACCCGTATGAAAATGATGAAGAAAAAGCTCAAAATCGCGAAGGAAATTCTTTTATAACTTCTGGCCCAGGGTTTTCGCACCCGCGGTCCAAATCCCGCTCCTGCGGTACGTCTTCTCCGGTCCAAGACACCGCATCTGCGGTTTTCAGTTATGCCCTCATTTCTGCATCTGCGATGCAAAGCCCGCACTTGGGTATTGCAGGTACGCTTCCTTAACCGCTTCTGCGGTTCCAACTGATACTCTTCTTGCCACTTCTGCGCTTACTCTACCGCACCTGCGGTCTCACAGGTGTGCCAATATTTCTGCACCTGCGCTTCTTCCACATCTGCGACTGGCTTTACGCTTTTGTGAGCCCGCACCTGCAGTCCCCTATCCGCAGGTGTGGTTATGACAGCAACAAAAATGCTTTAGCTTCCAAACGCAACTCCAAACCTTCTGTCAATCATCCGAAATCACCACGAGGCCCTCGGGACCTCAACCAAAAGCACAAACAAGCCATATTCTACTAATCAAACTTATACCAATCTTCAAAACACCTCAAACAACATCGAATCAACCAAATTACATCGAATTCAAGCCTAAAGTTTCAAATATCTTCTGAATTACACTTTTGACCAAAAGGTCTATAAAACCACGCCCGAATGACCTGAAATTTTGTACACACATCCCAAATGACACAACAAATCTACTGCAACTCCTGGAATTCCATTCTGACCCCTATAACAAAATCTCACCTACCAACCGGAAACGTCAAAATTCCAATTTCGCCAATTCAAGCCTAAATCTACTCCGTACCTCCAAAACACATTCCGATCACGCTCCTAAGTCCCAAATAACCTACCAAAGCTATCTGAACAATTGGAACTCACATTCGATCCCTTTAACACATAAGTCAACATCTGGTTGACTTTTTCAACTTAAGCTTACTCAAAAGAGACTAAGTGTCTCAAACCTTACCAAAACCTCTCCGAACCCGAGCCAACTAACCCGATAACACATAATGCCACTGAACAAGACAATAAGAAGTAGAAATGGGGAAAACTGAGCGATAACTCATGAAACGACCGGCCGGGTCGTTACAGTTTCTAATAAATTCAAGGAAGCCTTTGAGTTGATAAATTTCAAGGTATCTGTTTCTTTTCCCTTGCACATTTCCTTTTCTTTTAGCTAACTTACTGTATCCATTTTTTAAAAATAGCTTGGTGCAAGCAAAGACAAATATGGCACCTCCAGAGTAAGACGCCAGTGGTCATTAAGATAATAATGATTTTGTGAGCAATATGGTATTTGGTGGCAATAAAGATGTTGAAATGGATGGTTATAAGGTGTGTTTGGTTGTGCATTCTGCACTTTTCCTTTTCTTTTCTTTGTTATTTTTGATAATTCGATTCTTTTTAAAAAAAAAGGTCGGTGGAAGTGAAGGCAAAGATGTTCCACATTCTTAAGGAGATACCAGTTAGCAACATCGTAACAACATTGTGCTCGATGCAGCAGATCAGTTAGGTATCAATATCATGGAAGAACCTTCTGGTGTGAAAGTTAACATATTCGTTGCTAAAATAACTTTCACACCAAATGTAGCGCATGCTGGCGCTATTGGTGAGACTGCAAATGAGGCGGCAGGGGAGACGAAGGAAGAATCTGAGAAAGAAAAGGTTCTCGAATTTCAGACTGGCGCTATTTGTGTGATTGCAAGTGTTTATGAGGCGGCATGGGAGATGAAGGAACAATCTGAGAAAGAGGTTCCTGAATCTCAGATCGTTCTGTACCAGCCTGAATTACTTCCTGAAATTTTGCCGCAAATGGAAAAAAGAAAGAGATGTCCTGCAAAGCTCGTGCAATCTCCGTTCATTAGTGTATTTGATTCAAGTTCCTGTACTGGTGGTGTTGCAGCGAGATAAAAAAAGCAAATTTATGTTGTCAAGCATCTTTTTCAAAGCAAAATCGGAACTGGCATTAACAACTCTTTTTGAATGTATTTGCTGCGTGGGTCAAAGAAGGGAAGTCTAGAAAGAAGTATGTTTCCAACTTCTGAGTTTTGTTTAGTTTTATATTTTAATATATTATCGCTTATAGTATTATTTTATATCAAATCACTGTAGCTCTTTTGTGTATATCTTTTACCAGGAATGAAATTTACCCGAACCTTGTTAGTAAACTCAATCCTACTTATGATCTTGGTGTATATCATGTTGAAAATAAAAAATGATTTTACACTTTGGCATATAATGGTCAGCCTTTGGATGACTCGGTATGTAAGAAGTTACTTTTACAGTTTTTTTTAATTGTAGCCTGTGTACACGTGATCAGGCCTTTTAAATTAGAATAGATTATTAATTGCTATCTTTCCTGGAACTAGAGAAGTAGTGAGCATTGATTTTCCTTTGTCTTCTGTGAATTTGGTTTGAAAAGGCATAGCTGCTTAAAGCTTACGAGCCTTCAGTGATTAATTATTTGTTTCAGCACATTGATGTTTTTTCTATTATTTGAGGAAGAAGAGGAAGTATGACAAAGACCTACCTGTAATATTCACCACCACAGATTGGTACTTCGACGAGAAAATTAATGAGTTGTGGCAGGCGTTTGTTGATACAGATGAGACAGTGAAGTGTGCAATTCGAAACATGTCATTGTAGAGTATATTCATGGGTATGTCTTGGATGCCAATGTTCCATGGCACACCGTCGAGCACGTCTTAATGCCAATTAATGTTGCAGAACAATGACATAGGATAATGGTTGTGATGTCCTTCAAGGATAGGTGCATTTATGTGTATGACTCTATGCGCGGTGGAGCTGCTCATCAAGCCAACGTTCATAAGACAATGCGCAAGTATTCTGTGTTACTGCCTTATTTTTTCGTGCACGCGCATTTCTATTTAAACAAAAAAGATATCAATTGGCGTACTGGTGTCTATAAATCAAAGGACTTGATTACCCTTTTTGATGTAAAACTGGTTGAAGGACTACCTCAACAAGTCGAAGCGTATAAATTTCTTTCAACAAAATCTGTTTTGTTTTTAGATTCTGTAGCTTGATAATTGTTGTTCTGTTCATTTTTGTAGTGATTGCGGTGTATTTGCGGCATCATTTACCGAGTATTTCATTGAGAGCAAGACGCCTCCTAAAAAATTCAATGCCTATGCACACCGGCGCAGATTTGGTGCTTTCTCGTGGGATTATGCTAGAAAGAAGATGGAACTGAACGCGCAAAGTGATGATGAGATTATTGGCCGACAGAATAAGTCACAGAAGCGGAAGAAGTTGTTGCTTTTGTCATTGTTGTAGGACGAACTCAATAATTTCGTTTTGTATTGTGTTATGTTATGTCGTCATTGTTGTAGGATAAGATTTATTTGTGTTTGAATTTTATGAATACTTTTAAGATTTGTACGGAAAATGAGATGCCTGCTCTGTTATAAAGGTTTAATGAGTTTTAGTGCAATATTGGAGTGTTGCATTTTAGTTTATTTTGGTGTTTTCTCCCTTGATTTTGTGTTGTAAATTCAAGGTATGAAAAATATACGGTAGTTTAAGATATAATGTCTCTTCTAGACACATGCATGATACAGATATGATACACATATGATAAACACATGATTCATAGATGATACAATCGTTTTGGATTATTGCACAATTAGTTTCTTCACAATGAGTTCTGCAGTTTATTCGGTTTCGAAATATGTATTGATGAAGCCACACTCTTATTTGCAAATTTCTAAAACTATTTGCACAGTTTTCTAGCTGCTACGACTGTTTTCCATTAGTTAGCTTTGTTACTATACAAATACAGACATGAGTAAGATCCGATACACGGAGATACATAGGTGATACACAAGAGTACATAGATAATACATAGCTGATACAACTTTAATCAAACAGATGTATAATTTGCCGATACACAGAGATACATAGGTGATACACAAGAGATACATACATGATACATAGCTGATACAACTTTTTTTTAATCAAACAGATGTATAATTTAAAAAATACACTTGCAACACAATTTTAAATGATAGATCAAATATTTATTCATATCTAAAATTCAAATGACATTTTGTATTGATACATTTCTTGATATATTGGATTCTTCTAAATCTCTATGATATTCAGTAAAGTAAAATAACAAGTAATTCTAAGGTTGACATATTTCATTCTCTCTTTGAATTATATCTACAAGTTTTTCTGTCGTGACCTTCTTCTCCACATTGTCCACATGAAATTGGCCTTTTTCGTTCCCTTCACCTCCCCTTCCTTGGCATTCCTATTGATTTAGTCACATCAGGTGGCAAGAATTTTTCATCTAGAACTTCTGCGGGAATTTTTCATGTGCTTTGTTTAGGAACCAAATAAATTGGAATTTTATAGGTCTTCAATAGGTACTTCCTGGTGTAGTACACTGAGCAATACTCAATGTATTTATATTTTAATATTGCCCAAGCATGTGCACATGGCGTCTCTTCAAACTGAAACCTTCTACAGTTGCAAGTTCAATCTTTTAGAAACAACATTCTCTGCTTACCCTTGTTAAGTACTAAATATAATTAACTCGCCGAAGGGGTCACCTACAAAATTTATCAACTATCATTAGTGGTGAAAAAGCAGATTCCCTCAAAATACATATACTGGAGGGCCTACAACTTTTAAAATAGCTTAATATCATGTCAAACCAACCAATATTTTAGCAGTGGGGTAGGCATAGATGCTATATTAAATTGAAAGCCTTATATGCATGCTGGTAGTTACCTAAAAATTGAACAATTTGTTTACATAATGACTAATTTCTCGCATGCCCCAGAAGAAATATAGAATAGGGGTAGACAAACTAGCTTTAAAAAGAAACAGAAAACCTAAAACCTCCGATAATAGAGATAAGACCCTCCATTACTTGAATACTATAATAGTGTTTTTTGCAAACAATGAATTTATAAAACGTCAGCTTTAATCAATTTGGTCTCTCTGTGCCGTCCAGGTGGACACTAGTTTAATAGAATCACAGAAAGAGTTCAAGATAAAATAGATCCATGAATTCGGCATGATTACATATTATATGCACAAGTATCTACAGATTCTAGTCATACCTTCATCCGATGTGACAATTCGAGATTGTCCATCAGCATTGTATCATATTTTTTCCAAGATCAGTAAATGACTCTATTTCATTCTTTTGGTTTGTAACGTTCCATCGTCCGATCAATTGCCTTATATACTCCAGCAAAGGCTGTACTGGAGTTCCCTAGCATCCTTGAGCGCTGCATTGATCAACTCTGCAATGTTTGAAGTCATTGTCAATGTACTGTTTACAATGGAAGGTGCTCTAGACCATCTTTCATACCCAGCGTTGATTAAGTAATCTTTGGCCCTCTTATCAATTCTCTCTACCTCTGCCATGTGGTAATCAAACTTCTCAATTTTGTATGCTTTGGCCATTGTAAAGAATATGTCTTTGAGCTGCAAATGGTTTTTCTTGTAATTTTTTTAACATTATTCTATAGATGCCATATGCAGACACAGTGAGGTACTTGTAGATACAATGCTGCCGCTGCATTTTCAATGCCTTCATTCCTGTCCGAGACTATGCACATTCCCTCCCTTTTTCCAAATGCATCCTTGAACCTCGCAAAAAATTACTCCCAGGAAGTATTATTCTCTGAATCTACAATGGCATATGCGAGTGGTAGGATACTACCTAATAAATTGAATCATATAAACATATGTGAGTATATATATATACACACACACATTATTATTATTATTTTTACCTGATGGATCTTGTGTGGATGCTATCAATAATGTTCCTCTATATGTTGATTTAAAAAAGGTTCCATCTACAACATGATCCGGTTTGCAATACTTCCATCCTTTTATAGATGGATGTAGTGCAACAAAAGCATACATGAACAGGTCTTCCTCTAATTTTTTAAAACTTACCGCCGACATACGATTTGTAAGAACAAGCATATAAAAGTATCTTGGCAGCTTTTCATATGATTCGCTCGGGTTCCTCTCAGTAGTTGAACTGCATATTCTTTCGATCTCCATGTTTGCATATATGTCATTTGAAGACCATACTGCATGTTCATATCTCCAATTATGTCATTAGGAGTGTATATTATTTTTGGGTCTTATACTTGTCTATCATAGGATCGCCGATGAATTTTGCAGTAACTTGACGTTGTGCGTAAGATCTGTCTTTCAGCACGCATGAGTGCAGTTTGCTGAAATTTCTAACTTTGAAAAGTTTTGCTTTTTTGAAGCTCGAAGACTTAAAACACTAATCGCAGCTGTTGTTGATGCTTACTAGGCAGTACCTACGACTA
Source organism: Nicotiana attenuata (assembly GCF_001879085.1). Classification (NCBI taxonomy): domain Eukaryota; kingdom Viridiplantae; phylum Streptophyta; class Magnoliopsida; order Solanales; family Solanaceae; genus Nicotiana; species Nicotiana attenuata. The sequence continues at coordinate 42,156,595 of NC_031991.1, read as the reverse complement.
GGATATAAACTTTTTCATCAATAAACAGAGTGACATGAAATACAATGATATATAGTGATACACACTGCCATCAATAATACTAGATGAAAAAATAAAACGACTATACAGTACTACACGGTGACAACCATAACTTAAAAGTGTACAACCACAGACTTACAAGCAGTAACTTATTTTCTGCACAATTATGCTTCTAACATCAACTACGATATACATTTAGATACATAATTATACAGTAAATATTTTGATACCTGCTTTCACTTGATCTATGCATCTTAAACTAAATTTTTTTTTACTGCCAAATGCTCCATGACTTTGATTATCATAGCCTTGTCTTTATAAATTTGATCTTCTTCTACATCTGTGTTGAGGGTTAGTTAATATTGTATTTTCATCAGATTCTATATCCTGCGAGTCTTCTCCATCCCCAAATTCAATCATATTAATTGTATCGCTATTGTATGTCTCCTGTATAACTGAGCTTTGTGCACACTCTGAGGAAATCACAGCAGAATTTGAATTGTAGCAGATCATATCCATATCCTTTTGATTCGATGTAATACAAAGATTTCGAGCTTCTTTTCAGCTCAAGATATATAGATACACCCATATTATTGTGTATCACTATTGGTGGAGAACCGTTTAGGACAATGTATTTGATTTCAATAACATTCAATGAAATATCTATCATAAGTTATTTCGAAATCACGTCTACAAAATTTTTAAAACTTATATTTGGAGTAACTAATACAGCATCGGCATTGTAATCCACAAAACTGTTGTCAACATTCCATCAGCCATCATACTGAATAAAAATCGGCAAATTTGCCATTGTAGTGGCTGAAATTAGGCCAAAAGTCACTAATTCTTTGATTGATTTTGATTGCAGTTCGTAGTTCCTTCATCAAAGTTGTATCTACAGAGAAATTGCAAAAGGAAATTGTTACTTCTACAGTGAAATTGATTGATTTTTGAGTGAAATTTGAACTCCTTTTGGGAATTTTTTGGGAGAAAATGTCGTGATTTACAAAATGTAGGTCTTAGTGAAATTGATACACTTAAAAAATAGGAAAGGAAGGAAGATCTTTAGCGTGATTCTCGGATGGAAGAATCCTTCCTTCCGTGTATCTCTAATTTTCGACTACTTTTGATAAATATCTAATCTTAAGCTAGAGGTCGGTAAGTTTGAGTTTAAATTGGTTATTTCTGTACTTTTCCTTATTACTTCAAATTGTAGCTGCAATACTGGGATACTTTGGTACTAGTCAAGATAAGAGTTCTTTTTTGAAATGCGTGCTATTTACTGTATCTTAATTTCGGTTACTTTGTTACTCAATCTACTTTGTCATTCTTTCTATATATTTGGAATATTTCAGTTCGTCTTTTTTAAAATCCCAATTTGTTTAAGACCATTCTACTACTAATAATATTATTTTATAGAGTATTCACATTTTTTAAGAAATACATACATACATATATATATATATATACATACATATATATATATATATATATATATATTTTCTCATCCTGGTTATCGTCGCTACTTTTCACCTACATCACACTATTGATAATAATTCTCTTATGCTTAGACAATTCTTTTGTTTGAAACTTGTACCCATTAAAATGTACTTAGACATTATTTTGATCTCGAGGTTCAGTCCTCAAGCTAGTGATATCATCAAAAAATTGATCACGTACTGTTACTTGGAATAATGGACCTATGTAGAGTTAAAGAAACCCGAAAAGCTAGAAAACACATATAGTTTGTAAATAATGAATGTCATGTTTACAAATTAGCTAACACTTAGAGAATCTCTAAATTGCTCTAAAGAGCTTGGATAAGCAGTATCATGGACAAACTGACTCACGAAGTAACTGTCCAACACATTTACAAATGTCATTAGTTAAAGATATTAATGGTTTGTGCATGTAAGTCAATAATATAATTCGAAACTTACCTATAATATGGTTGAGCTTCCGGAAAATTCAATAATATATGTGTTGTAGTTTATATTTTCTCCATATCAATCAAATATTAATTACGAGCATTTTCAAACCTCTACCAAGTTGATTGAATATGGATATAGGTGGTACCAAAGGATCTATCTCACTTTTGTCATCCTGCTGATGTGGCCTATTTTTTCAAATATGACACATGAATATAAAAATAATATGAACACAAACAAGAAGTTTCCTCAACTACATATACTTTGCATATAGATCTCTCCATCTTGGCCTTTTGTTTTGTGGGTTGTCTACATTTGCCAGTATTCCTGTATAACACAACTTTAGACGAGTAAAAAGTTTAATCATACACGACAAACTATATACAATTTATTAGCTTTCGAAATAATACATCCATCAACTGACCTTTCAAATTCCGCTCTTGGTGCAAGCTGAACTAGAAGATGTTCTATTGCGTCAAATAAACCACATGAGGAAAATTTCTCCAGTTTAGTAATGATTAAAATGAATGTTACATTCCATCAAAATTAGGTGCTATTTATGGGGGAGAAATTCAAAAATAGCCAGATTTACCACTGGTCGTTGAAAAATAGCCAAGTTTCAAAAGTCATCGAAATTTAGCCACTTTAAATCTGAGCGAAAACACTGTTCAAAATCCGGAAAAATACGCCCGCAAATTTTACGGGAGTTCCAGCATAAGTATGCTTGAACTCCCGTATTTACGGGAGTTTCAGGATGACTATGCTGGAACTCCCGCAAATTTTACGGGAGTTCAAGCATAATTATGCTGGAACTCCCGCAAATTTTATGGGAGTTCCAGCAAGTATAATTGTCCAGTATAATATACTGGAGTTTGGAGCACTGGTGCTCCAGTCTCCCGCAAATTTTACAGGAGTTAGCAAAGTATACCGGTCCAGCATAATATGCAGGAGTTCGTACACAAATGCACCAGAACTCCCGTATATTATACTGGACCGGTCCCTGTTGCAGCAAAATAGTGGCTATTTTTCATTGACTTAATAAATGCTGGCTATTTTTCATTGACCAGTGTGAAAACTGGCTATACCATGATATTTTAACTATTTATGGTGTCCTATTTCTGCTATTTTCAGTCACTTAGGTTTGGGCCATTTTTAGTTAGTTGGTTATAATTTTTTTTGGGCCAAGCCTGGTTGGTCTTGTATTTATTTGTATCTGAAGCTAATGTAGAGTTAGTATTAGTTGGGTGGGATGTAGCTTTTGGTCGGTTTTATAGCTTGAGTTTTCGGATCTCTATGAATAGAAAGGACCCAGATATTATGTACTCCTCCGTTCACTTTTAGTTGTCAAGTATTATAAAAATAAATTTTCATTTATATTTGTCACATTTCGTATATCAAGAGAAATATAATTTATTTTTTCTTATTTGCCCTTAGTATTAATTACTCATTCCAAATTATTTTCTAAATCCATTAAGACTATACACCAATTAATATGGGTATCATGGTAAATTATATATGCACTTTATTTATTATTTCTTAAGTGGCGTGCAAAGTCACTAGCGGACAAGTAAAAGTAAACATAGCGAGTTTATAGTGATTTCATTTTTCCTGTTTTTGTTCATAATGAAGAGCTCATTTTCTCTTCCAGTTAAATAAGCCAAAGAAAAGTGAGAAAAAAGAAACGTAGAGTTGCTTGTGCTATCGTTTCTTTGGTGAACAAGTGAAAATGAAAAGGTCGTTATTGGTAAGCGAGTGAAAACTATTTGATAGTGACCCAGGCAAATCACCTAAAGTTGTGCTCAAACACAAAATTCAAACTTCTCCGGATATAATTCCCACGTAACTTAAGGGAACTGGATATAAGCTTTCCGAACCAAATATAAAATGTTTCTGGTATAATTTGTTGAGGTTTTAAGCTAAATTAGGCTTAAAAGAGGGTGAATGGGAAATGAAGGAAAAATAAAATATTTGAGTTTCATTTGAGATTCCTCCTTGACAAAGGGACATTGTCTCATATTGGAAGAGGAAAATATTTTTGATGGGTGTATATACAATTACACTTCTTCTACCTCTTAAAGAGTTAAGAAGAAGGAAAGCCTCGCGCCGCTGTCGTCGCTCGCTCTGCTTCGGCTTCGACTTCAGACAAATTTTTGATTGATTAATTTTTTAGACCAATTTTTTTTCCGTTATCCGTTTTCAGTTTTCCGATTTTGTAACTGAAAATTAACCTCCCTCTTCAATTCCCGGTTTATTATTGCTTAAATAGCCATTTATGTTATGACCGTTTTACCTAAACAACCATTCTGAAGAATTGCACCTCTTTAGTTTTGAGCTCAACATTGGCTATAAATACTAGTCTATTCTCTCAGATTTTTTATACAATTTTCTGAGTTCTCCTCATTTCTTCTGCATTGTTTTAACTTCAAAGAAAGCAACAATAAGTGTGATTTGCTACCGAACTTTGTGTTCGCTGAAATACTGGAGTTTGAAGTATCACTACACCAGTGTGTAATTCGTTCTATCCTGGGAGGAAATTATCCACAACCTCGGGTACTAGGAGGGGGTTAAATTCCTTAAAGAAACACTCTGAATTCAGTGGGCTCGGATTAACTTCTGTTTCGTTTATATTTCTTTTTATATGTTATTTTATTTTCTCCAGAATTATTTTACAAATACAGTATACTAACAAGCTTAAGGAATTTATAATTATTTTTTGCAATTGTGTTATATTCACTGTTCTAGAGATTAAAACCTTTTTGGTTTTCTACTCCATTGGAGATTAAAATCTACGTGATTTTAACGTTTGTTTGTGTCATTCTTTTACAGAAATGACTAATACCAATGGGAATCGGGCTATTCCGATGGTAACTGCCAATGCATCGACAAGCCGAACACCGGCGTTGGCACCGACAGAAAAATATGAAAAATTTTTCGGGACTGATTTCAAGCGGTGGCAGCATAATATGTTTTTCTACTTTACAGTGGCGTGGAAACGTCAAAAGAATGTGGACTGCGCCTGAAAAGAAATACAAACTGAAGATGCCGGGTTGAAGAAATTCGTTACCGCTTAGTTTTTGGACTACAAAATGTTAGATAGCAAGTCTGTTATTACCCAAGTCCAGGAATTGCAAGTGATTATTCACGATCTCCTTGCTGAAGGTATAAGTCGAATTAATACTGATGTTTAAAGTAGAAATTTTAGTATTTTTACTAACAAAATTTTCATTGAAGGTCTTGTCATCAATGAAGCATTCCAAGTAGCAGCGATGATTGAGAAGTTGCCTCCTTTGTGGAAGGACTTCAAAAACTACTTGAAACACAAACGCAAGGAAACTCAACAATAATGGGAGAAAACATTATTGAGGATACTCCTCAAAATAAGAGAAAGATGAAGCAGGCTTCTGGACCGAAAAATAACCCAAGCAAGAAGCGGTTCAACAAAATTGCTACAATTGTGGAAAAGCTGGACACATATATGTAGATTGTCGTGCTCCAAAGAAAGACAAGAAGAAGGGTCAAGCAAACATGGTTGAAAAGCACGAACATGTTGATGACTTGTTCTATGCTTTCTGAATGCAACCTAGTGGGAAATCCTAAGGAGTGGTGGATTGATTTTGGAGCCATTCGCCATGTTTGTGCTGTTAGGGAAGCATTTGCTACATATGCTCATGCTGAACCCGAAGAGACGCTTTCTATTGGAAATGCTGCAACGGCCAAAATTGAAGGATGCGGGAAGAATTTCTGTAAATGACTTCTGGCAAGGTGGTGACTTTGAACAACGTCCTTTATGTTCCCGAGATTAGGAAGAACTTAGTCTCTGCTGGACTTCTTGTTAAGAATAGTTTTAAGTGTGTCTTTGTATCCAATATGTTGTAATAAGTAAGAATGAAATATTTGTAGGAAAAGATTACCTCACTAAGGGCCTTTTCAAGATGAATGTAATAGTTGTTGAGAATAATAATAAAATTTCAGCTTTGTCTTACTTACTTGAGTCAAATGAGTTATGGCATATACGTTTGGGTCATGTCAATTATAAAACCTTGCGGAAAATGATTAACTTGGAAATATTACCTAAGATTGAATGCGACAAATCAAAACGTCAAATATGTGTTGAATCTAAGTATTTTAAACATCCTTATACGTCAGTTGAAAAGAAATCAAATCCTTTAGACTTAATTCATATAGATATTTTCGACGTGAAGTCAATACCATCTCGCTGTGGAAAGAAGTATTTCATAACTTTTATTAGCGATAGTACTCGATATTGTTATGTTACTTACTTAATAGTAAAGATGAAGCAATAGACGCATTCAAGAAATACAAAAATGAAGTTGAAACACAACTTAAAAAGAAAATCAAAATGATAAGAAGTGATATAGGCGGTGAATATGAATCTCCTTTCGAAGAAATATGTTTAGAATATAGAATTATTTATCAAACAATGGCCCCTTACACTCCCCAATCCAATGGGATTGCGAAAATAAAGAATCGTTCATTAAAGGAGATGATGAACGCATAGTTGTAAAGTTTTGGTTTGCCACAAAACTTGTGGGAGGAATCCGTTCTTACGGTTAACAGGATACAAATAGAGTAACCCATAGCAAAACAAAATCCATTCCATATAAAAAATGGAAAGGAAGGAAGCCCAACTCGAATTATTTTAAAGTGTGGCAGTGTTTGGCAAAAGTGCAAGTGTAACGACCTGACCGGTTGTTTCATGAGTTTCAGCCCCATTTCCCCCATTTCTGCTCCCTTATGTGTTGTTCAGCTGTATTTCATTGTATCGTGTTGGTTGGCTCGGGTTCGGAGTGGTTTTGGAGTGATATGAGACACTAAGTCTCTAACTTAGAAGCTTAAGTTGGAAAAGTCAACCGGATGTTGATTTATGTGTAGAAGATCTCAGATGTGAATTTTGATGGTTCGGATAGCTCTGTTAGGTGATTTTGGACATAGCGGTGTGTTCAGAATGTAATTTGGAGGTCCGGGGTATATTTAGGCTTGAATTTGCGAAATTGGAAATTTGGCGTTTCTCGGTTGGTAGTGGAAATTTTGATATCGAGGTCGGAAAGGAATTTTGGAAGTTGGAGTAGGTTCGTAGTATTATTTGTGAAATGTGTGAAAAGTTTCAGGTCATTCGGGTGAGATTAATAGGTTTCGGCATCGTTTGCGGAATTCGGAAGTTTAGAAGTTCTTAAGCTTGAATTCGAGGGTGATTTGATGGTTTGATGTTGTTTGGAGTGTTCTAGAGGTTGGAATAAGTTTGAATAATGGCATATGACTTGTTGGTATTTTTGGTTGAGAACCCGAGGGCCTCGGGATGAATTCGGTTGATTAACGGGAAGATTGGAACTTGGTTTGAGCAGCTGAAGTTGCTGCTTCTGTCATTTCTGCACCTGCGGATTTAGAACCATAGGTGCAAGGTCGCAGGTGCGAGAGGGAGGCCTCAGATGGGGAGAATTTGGAAGTGAGGCAAAGCCGCAGGTGCGCACAAAGGACCGCACTTGCGAGACCGCAGATGCAGGTATATGACCGCAGAAGCGAAATTTTGAGGTTTAAGTGGAAACCACACCTGTGATAGATTTTCCAAAGGTGCGGCATCGCAGAAGCGACATGGGGACCGCAGATGCGGGAAACGCTGGGCAGAATGTATAAAAGGTCTCCTTCGCGAATTTTGCCTAATTTTCTCCATTTTTAAAGGGTGTTGAGCTTGGGCAGTGATTTCTCAAGAGGGATCAAGGGTTTTCAGTTGGGTAAGCAATTTAAGCTTTATTACTTGTGTTATGACGATTTTTCCATTGTTTAATCATGATATTTGTGGAAATAAGGGAAGAAATATGGGGGATTAAGGCATGAAATTGGAGAGTTTAAATTGGGGATTTGAGGGAGCATTTGAGGTCCGGTTTTGATGATTTTGGTATGAATAGACTCGGGACTGAAAAGGGTTTCTATTTTTCACAATTTTTGTTGGATTTAGAGACATGGGCCCGAGGGCCGGGTTTGAGCCAAATTCAGGATTTTTGGTCTAATTTGATAATTTTTTATGGGTTTCATTCCTTTAGCATATATTGATGATAATATACTAATTTGGTTAGATTCGGAGCATTTGGAGGCTGAATCGAGAGGTAAGGGCATCACGAGCTAGAGTTTGGCTTGGTTTGAGGTAAGTAATACTTCCAAACTAGGTTCTGAGGGTTCGAAACCCCGAACGATATGTTCTATGACTTATATTGAGGTGACACAAATTCCAAGTGACAGGCGTGTAGGCGTGGACCGTGAGAATTGCGGCCTGGATCATTCCATAGCACCGTTTAGTGACTCTTTCTTGCTAATATCTATGTAGTGATTGAGCTGTAAATCATGCTAATTATCATGTTAAGTCTTCACGCCGATACTATTAAGAACCGAGAAGCTTCATTGATATCCTATACTCAGTTTTGTTCATGCATATTATATCATATCTCAGTCTTGGTTATTGTTGTTTGGCACATCATATCATTGTTTCGGGCTAATTTCTTGGTATTGTGAGCCCGTGTGTGTTAGACTGGAGAGTCGACTAAGTGAGGCCGAGAGCCTGAATTTGGTTCAAAGTTAAGGGTTGCACGCCGCAACAGATTATTGATTATGCCTTCATTGGCTTGTTATAGCACTTGGGTTGAAAGGAGCCCCTCCGGAGTCTTTACACCCCCAGTGAGCGCAGATGATACTATTGAGGAATGGATTTCCCTGGACATAGATTTGTCCGAAGCACTGATACCTGGAGATGGATTTCTTCTCAGGGTTGGATTACCCTTGTTCCTTGGTGCCGGTTGACTTGAGGTCAGTGTGTTACATATATTGCGGGATGGATTTCTGTGGGCTGGATGTCCATATGCGGTACCGAGTGGTTGAGTACTTGAGAGTGGGAGCACATGGTGCATTTTCGTACATTCCTGGCATTGACATGTAGAGTTTTACTGAGCTTTATAATTCACATTGTCCGGATTAGTACTTTTTTACTGTCAAGTTAAAAATATTGAATTGCCAGCATGTCTACTTTCTGGTACAATCTAAATTTTTTATAATTGCTGAGGTTTAGTTCGTCACTACCTATCAGTCCATTGTTTGGACGTGTTACTTACTAAGTTGGTGTACTTACTTACCCCTGCACCTTGTGTTCAGATCCAGGTATATCAGGCCACGGTAGTGGCTGTTGACTGTTCCAGACGCATATTTCATCAGGATAGCGAGGTAGCTGCCTGACGTTCGCAGTCCCGCCTTTCTCCTTCGTTATCTACCCTCTAGTATATTATGGATATTTTCGGACTATTTTGGTCTAGTTATGTTTCGTGGCAGATGTAGTATTGCTCATGACTTAGTGACACCCTAGGTCGGGGGATTTTATCTTTCCGCTCTTATTTTGGTTTGACTTTATATGTTTTATGGAATTTCAGTTGAAAATGGTATTACTTAAACTTTAAATAAATTGTTGAACTATTTTAGAAATGTGTCGGCTGGCCTAGTTTCAAGATATGCGCCATCACGACTGGGTCGGTTTGGGGTCGTGACAAGTTAGTATCTTAACCTAGGTTACATAGGTCTCACGGGTCATGAGCAGGTTTAGTAGAGTCTTGCAAATCGGTACGGAGATGTTTGTACTTATCTTTGGGAGGAGTGCGAATCTGTTGATTCTGGTAACTAAACTTATGTTATTCTATTCTTTCACAGATGGTGAGGACACGTGTCAGGACGGACAACCACCAGTATGCCCAGTTGGGGACACTAGAGGTCGAGGTCGCGGTCGAGGCTGTGGTTGGGGCAGGGGTGTAAACCGCACAATAGCTAAGGCAGCACCTAAAGATCCACCAGCTACCCCAGTTCAGGATCATGTTCTAGTGGGGGATGCTCCAGCAGGACCAGCTCAGGCACCGAATGTGCCTATTGTTATTCTGGGTCTTCATGAGACCTTGGCTTAGATCTTGACCGTGTGTACTAATCTTGCTCAGGCGGTCGCAGTTTCTACTACAACACCTACTTCTCAGGCCTGGGGAGGCATTCAGACTCCCGCCGGTTGTACACCCGAGCAGAATGTTCAGGGACTGCAGACACCGGAGGCACCACCATCCCAGCCGGTTGCACCGACTAAGGATTAAGTGGTACCAGTTATGCCTAATGGCGAGCAGTGTCGATTGGAGAAGTTTGGTAGACTTCAGCCTCCGACTTTTAGTGGTGCAGAGGGTGAGGATGCCTAGGGTTTCTTGGACAAGTGTTAGAGGATGCTACCTACAGCGGGTATTCTGGAGACCAGTGGGGTCTCATTTACTACTTTTCAGTTTTCTGGAGTTGGCTTCACTTTGTGGGAGGCTTATGAAGCGTAGGCATGTTAGTACAATGCCCCTTACCTGGCATCAGTTCTCCATTCTCTTCCTAGAGAAGTATGTACCGCATTCCCGTAGAGAGGAGCTGCAGAGGAAGTTCGAGCAGTTGCATCAGGAGGATATGACCGTGATACAATATGAGATGAGATTCTCCGAGTTGGACCGTCATGCTATATGGCTAGTTCCCATGGATGGGGAGAGGATTAGGAGGTTTTTTGATGGCCTCACTTATCAGCTATGGATTTTTCTAACAAGAGAGAGAGTATTTGGCACTTCCTTTAAGGAGTAGTTGACATTTCCAGAGAGATTGAGTTAGTTTGCTACCAGGAGCGAGTTGAGAGGGAGCCAAGAGGCCTCGGGGATCTGGTAGTATTGATGGTGTTCCTTCTGGAGGTCAGTTTCAGCACGGTAAAAGCCGTCCATTCAGACATGCTCAGTCAGCTCGTTTGGGTCACCATGGTGGATCATCTGGCCATGGTTCTCACAGTTCGCATCGGGATCACTCATCTCTTAGTTCCCTTCCAGCTCAGAGTTTAACTCATGCACCATCAGTTCAAGGATCATCTATGCCTGGTTCGTCTTGTAGGTATCCCGGTGCTCGGGGCTCCCTTTAGTCCCCATTGCTAGTGGCTGGTAGAGGTTTCTTCGAGTGTGGAGTTTTGGGTCATATCAAGAGTTTCTATCCCCGTCTTACGGGAGGTTCATCCCAGCAGAGGAGTCGGACTTCAGCTTCTGCACCAGTCACTTTCCCACCCGCTTAGCCAACTGGGGGTGGAGGTCAGTCAGCTAGGGGTTGCCCTAGAGGGGAAGGCCGTTCAGGTGGTGGTCAGGCCCGTTTTTATGCACTCCCAGCCAGACAAGATGCTATTGCTTCAGATGCGGTGATCACAGGTATTGTGTCAGTCTGCCACCGAGATGCCTCTGTATTACTTGACCCTGGTTCCACTTTTTCATATGTGTCATTATATTTTTCTCATTATTTGGATATGACCCGTGAGTCTCTTGTTTCACCTATTTGTGTATCTACTCTGATGGGCGATACTGTTGTTGTGGACCGTGTATATCGGTCTTGTGTGCTGACTATTGGGGGTTTGGATATCCGAGTAGACCTTTTATTGCTTTGTATGGTGGATTTTGATGTGATATTAGACATGGATTGGTTATCTTCGTGTCGTGCTATTTTGAACTGTCATGCTAAGATAGTGACGTTGGTCATGCCGGGTGTGCCACGGATTGGGTGGCGAGATTCGACGGATTATGTTCCTAGTAGGGTGATTTCATTTTTGAAGGCCCAGCGGATGGCTGGGAAGGGTTGTCTTTCTTACTTAGACTTTGTGAGGGATGTCAGTTTAAAGAATCCTAGTATCGATTCTGTTCCAATAGTTAGGGACTTTCGGGATGTGTTTCCTGCAGACGTGCCGGGCATGCCACTGGATATGGATATTGACTTTGGTACTGATTTGGTGCCGGGCACTCAGCCCATTTCTATTCCATCATATCGTATGGAACCATCGGAGTTGAATGAGTTGAAGGAGCATCTTCAGGAACTCCTTGATAAGGGTTTTATTCGGCCTAGTGTGTCACCGTGGGGTGTGCGTGTCCTATTTGTGAAGAAGAAGGATGGCCCTATAAGGATGTTCATTGATTACAGGCAGTTGAACAAAGTCACAATCAAGAACAAGTATCCTTTTTCTCATATTGATGATTTATTTGACCAGCTTCAGGGAGCGAGAGTGTTCTCCAAGATTGATCTCCGGTCAGGGTATCACCAATTGAAAATCAGGGACTCGAACATCCTTAAGATAGCTTTTAGGACCCTATACGGTCATTGTAAGTTCCTTGTGATGTCTTTTGGGCTGACTAATGCCCCAGCAGCGTTCATGCATTTGATGAACATCGTGTTTTGGCCTTATCTCGACTCGTTTGTTATTGTATTCATTGATGATATTCCTATATAATCTCATAGTGAGGAGGAGCACGCTGAGCATTTCAGAGTTGTATTGCAGCGGTTGAGGGAGGAGAAGCTTTATGCAAAGTTCTCCAAGTGTAAGTTTTGGCTCAGTTCAGTGGGGTTCTTGGGGCACGTGGTATTTAGTGAGGGTATTCAGGTTGATCCGAAGAAGATAAAGGGGGTTGAGAGTTGGCCCAGATCGTCCTCAGCCATAGAAATTTGCAGCTTCCTTGGCTTGGCGGGTTATTACCATCGGTTCGTTCAGGGATTTTCATCTATAGCATCATCCTTGACCAAATTGACTCAAAAGGATGCTCCTTTAATATGGTCGAATGAGTGTGAGACGATCTTTCAGAAGCTCAAGACTGCCTTGACCACAGCTCCAGTGTTAGTTTTGCCATCAGCTTCAGGCTCTTATACAGTATATTGTGATGTTTCTCGGATCTGCATCGAGTGTGTGTTGATGCAGGAGGGTAGAGTGATTGCTTATGCTTCTCGGCAGTTGAAGCTCCATGAGAAGAACTACCCTGTTCATGATTTGGAGTTGGCTGCCATTGTTCACGCGTTGAAGATTCTGAGGCATTATCTCTATGTTGTGTCTAGTGAGGTGTTTATTGATCATCGTAGCCTCCGGCACTTGTTCAAGCAGAAGGATCTCAATTTGAGGTAGCGGAGATGGTTGGAGCTGTAAAAGGATTATAATATTACTATTTTGTACCACCAGGGAAGTCCAATGTAGTGGCCGATTCCTTGAGTAGGAAGGTGGTGAGTCTGGCAGTTTGGTATATATTCCTGTTGGGGAGAGACCTCTTGTAGTTGATGTGCAAGATTTAGCCAATCGGTTTGTAAGGTTAGATATTTCGGAGCCTAGTCGGATCTTAGCTTGTGTGGTTTCTCGGTCTTCCTTGTTTGATCGACTCACAGAGCGCCAATATGATGATCCTCATTTACTTTTCCTCAAGGACAGAGTTCAGCACGGCAATGCCAGAGATGTGACAACTGGTGATGACGGAGTATTGAGGATACAGGGTTGGATATGTGTAGGCAGTGTGGATGCGCTTCAGGAGTTGATTCTGGAAGAGGCCCACAACTCGCGGTATTCCATCCATCCGGGTGCCGTAAAGATGTATCAGGATTTGAGACAGCACTACATGTGGAGAAGAATGAAGAAAGATATAGAGGGATGAGTAGCTCAGTGCCTCAATTGTCAACAGGTGAAATATGAGCATCAGAGACTGGGTAGCTTACTTCAGCAGATGGTTATTCCAGAGTGGAAGTGGGAGCAAATCACCATGGATTTCGTAGTTGGACTTCCACGGACTTTGAGGAAGTTCGATGCTATTTGGGTCATTGTGGATCGGCTGACTAAGCCCGTGCACTTCATTCTTGTGTGTACTACCTATTCTTCAGAGCGGTTAGCTGAGATTTATATTCGAAAGATCGTTCGCCAGCATGGTGTTCCAGTTTCTGTCACACCTCCTTTGTCACTACCCCCGGGAAGGTATAAGAGAGTTTTTCCAATTAAAGTGACAATTGAAATGTGATTATTTATTAGATTCAGAGTCGCCACTTGGGATAATTTATGGTGTGCCAAGTCACCGGCTTAGAGTCCCGAATCGAGGAAAGATTTGACTCTGTTTATGTCTGCGAACACAGAAATCCGGGTAAGGAATTCTGTTAACCCGGGAGAAGGTGTTAGGCACTACCGAGTTCCGTGATTTTTGCATGGTCGCTTCGATCATACTTGGCTTATTAAAATTGTCTAATTACTGATTTTAAAACCTATGTGCATTTACCTCTTTTAATTAAGAGATTATCTTAAAACAGGTCATGCGTGCGTGTACCCATTTTGTTTGGCGCGTCAAAAATCATGTCACGCCAACGTGTCCACAATTAATAACGCTTTGTTATTAAGAAAGTTTTAGCCGAAGTTGCGCGAACGCATACTCCGATTTTGTTTTCAGGATCGTAATCATGTCACGCAAACGTGTACACGATCACGATCATATATGCTAGTTATTCACATTTAGAAATGTTTAATACTCACTACTCTATTTGTTGAGCTATTTTGATATCCATTAATTTGTAAAAAGATGGTCTAACTTACAATTTGTTACCCTAACGGTCTGCTGTTAAAGTGATTAATATAGTTCTTTCGCAAATTTCAGCCAAAATGGAACCTTAATTTCATTCAAAACCTCGACATGCCAGTAGGTCAAACATTTCAGAAGATGGGGAATTAGAAAAGATTTCAGTCTGATTACAAATTTGGTGAAAATGACTTTAAACTACTGAACCTTACAGGGAGCAGACTTCAGAGAACGTGATATATAATCCTACTAAGTATATTTCTATGGTAAAGGAAAAAAAAGACAAAAGGGGCTCTCCTATACTTTGCACGAGAAAATAGGAAGAAAAAGTTAGATTTCATTCTAATCTTATACTCCAAATGACATTAACTCAAAACAAAAATACCTAAACATTCATCAAAGATTACATTATCCACTCATTAACAACTGTAAGTTCCAGATTCCTAAAAATATATATATACTCTTTGAACGTTTATTGAATAAAATGAAACAGCGGCCAACTCTAAATTATAATCTCGTGAAACAAAGAAGTAATCAGATTCGGAGATCCAAGCTCAACAAAATGTACCAAAATGTCATGCCATCCAATAATTACACAAAATCGATTAACACAATCAATGATGAAACAAGCTATGAATAGGAGAAAAGAGTGACATGAATTACTTTCAATTTTTCAAAGAACTTGTTGCCTGTTTACAAAGAAACTCAGGCCGATGAAACTAAAACGCGGACAGACCCGACGGAATGGGCTAATCCGATTTGTCCTAAAAATGGGTCGTTTGAACCCAAGTTTTATTCTTTCTTCGCGAACAAGACTAAAATACTAACTTATTTATTAATTAATCCTACATAAGTAAAATAACTATTAAAATGAGACTGAACGTTAAAACAAAACTATTTTTGGTATTTTTCAAGATTAAAAATGACTACAAAATATTAATGAAACTATTTTTTGTGATTTTTGTTTTCTTGTAATAAAATAAAGTAAAAGAGTAAAAATGAGTTAAAATGGCTATATTAGGTCTAAATTAAATATTTACGTGCTAAAATATGAAAAATCTTGGGGAGGGTCAAAAATCACATGTCTACAGTTTCCATCATTTCAGATAGAGGTAATCAGTTCACATTGAAGTTTTGGAGAGCCGTACAACGAGAGTGAGGTACTGAGGTTGAGTTGAGCACAACTTTTCACCCTCAGACGGACGAGCAATCTCAGCGCACTATTCAAATATTGGAGGACATGTTGCGCGCTTGTGTCATTGATTTTGGGGGTTCATGGGACCAGTTTCTACCGCTCGCGGAGTTTGCTTACAACAACAATTATCGGTCGAGTATTCAGATGGATCCATATAAGGCTTTATATGGGAGACGGTGTAGAACTCCAGTAGGTAAGTTTGAGCCGGGCGAGGCTATGCTTTTGGGTACAGACTTGGTACAAGTGTAAGGCCCCGAAAAATTTTTCTAAGTAATTTACGATTTCGCGGTACCACGTACGCTAATTATAATATTTTATATGCTATGAACATGGTGGTCATCAATTGGATTTGGTAGATAAGTGTATAAGTCTTATGGTAAGTAATTTGGGGTCCAAGGAAGGGCCTAAGTCCAAGGCAAATTAGAAAAGTTCATAATAGGCTAAAATTCCAAATAAATACGCACAAGACCTCACTTTGGACGAGCATATCTACGTGTATTTAAGGAGTTGTGGGATGCACAATCTATCAAATTAAAGATCTTTGAGTCTAGTTTCCAACGCATCAAACCGTTTGTCATTTGGAGGTGAATACAGAAAGTTATCACCATTTTACCCGACCCATGTCAGACGCGCGTCACGCGGCGCGACCGCGGGAAACCTGATAGTTTCTGCCTCCGAGCGCGGCAAACCGCGGCCACCGCGGCCCGGGCGCATTTTTAACCACGGTCGCGCGCCTAGCAGCCCTATAAATACCCCAAGACCGGGTATGGAGAGTCTCTAAGTCATTTGTTTGAGCTAGAGCTTGCTCTATCAAGGGGAATCCGTCCCATACTTCCCTCCTATGATCCAAGGTAATGTTTTTGGAGTATTTTGAGTTGATTACTTCTCCTAAATACTTATATTAAGAAGGATTGATCTTGAAAAATCCATAGATTCCCATCCAAATCCCTAAATTGATCAAGAACACTTCAAGTGGGGATTCTCAAAATTCTTACTACAAGAGGTATGTATATCATCTCTAACTACTCTATGGTGATTATTTATGTAAGATATATACGTTAGAACTCATGGGATGGTGGTTGGAAGCCATAAGTGCCTAACCTAGGTGGTGTTGGTGTTGTAGAGATTGAAAGGGTGATTATTTGATATGGTTTGTTGGTTGGGTGTGAATGGATGGTCATACATATGTTGTTGGAAGTTATAAATTGGTTAGGAATGATGGTGAAATAAATTGTTGGTTAATGGTGATAGTTGGATGAACTAATACTATGGTTATGAGATGAAAAGATCTATACCTACAAGGTGTTTGATAATATGCCTAAATGGCTTAAGTTATGGAATTTGTTACTAATATAGGTTCCATTGAATGTTGTATTGTAGATTGAAGTTGCTTAAGTGTATTGGATCATTGTAGTATCATTAAGGGGCGAATTTGAGGTATGTATGGCTAACTTTAACTCTTGTAGAATCCCCTTGTTGTGACGAGCATACGGTATGTGTACCTTGTATGAAAATATGTGTATTGATTGTCGTAGTTGATTTACACACCACCATGTTATATGTGATTGTGAGAAGAGATTTGATGTGCCTACCTTATTATGTGCAAAGTTTGTAAATGCTTGAGGATACCGACGTGGAAGTATGTGTTAACGAATGAAAGAATGTTAATGTGTCCAAATGTGGGAATGTGTATAATGGCTAAAAACCCTGCATGGTAAGTAATGAAAGAGGGTATTGTGAAATGAAGTAAATAAGTTGAACGATTACGACAACACCTTGTACATGAATTACTGCTTGGTGACAGTTATGGTGCCTTGGGCCTAAATGTATGAATTGTTGATATGAACTTGTGTTTCCTTGAAATGATGATTCTTGTGATGTATTGTTTGTGGTTGTGATTACAAAATGTGATTGTCAGGCGGGGTCGGGTTGCGCGCCGCAACACGATGTAATAAGGTGTGGGTCGTGGTGATAAGGGTGCCCGAGGTAATAAAGGTGGCCGAGGTAATATGAGTAGAAACGTGACTGTAATCACTATTGAAATGAAAATAAATGAAACTCTTGAATATGGAAATGTTGGAAAGGGAAAAGGAGAGATTGTGAAACTTTTGATTTTGGTTGTTTCTTCCTACGTGCAATGCTTGTTGGTTCTATTACTGTCTCTTGACTTTGTATTGTTTGATTGTACTTGGGATAAAGTTTGTTCATACATACCAGTGCAATTCAAATGTACTGACGTCCCTTTTGCCGGGGGCGCTACACTCGTATGATGATTGTAGGTGGTTCTATAGCAGGTAATTCAGCCCACCGACAGTAATGTCTCCTCTCTATTCCATCAGCTGCATTGGTAAGCCCCACTTCCTCTTGAGGCCATGTGTGGTTCATGCCACCTTCTTTTGAGTTTACTGTGTATTGTAAGGTATAGCCGGGGCCTTGTAGCCGGCAAGTATTGGTTAAATTCCTAGTATTCGTAGAGGCTCCGTAGACACAATGTGGGTGGTGTATAAAAGTATTTTGGGTAGTAACTGTACGGTTCGAAATCGTGGTCCACGTTGGTAAATGTTGTATGTATTTTTGCAAGTACTTGGTATCAAATTTTGGAAATGATAAAAAGTAGAAATGAACTCAAGTTGTAAGCTTATGCTTAAGTCTTAAATTGCTATTTCACAAGAATAATGTATATTGAAATCACGGGGTAACGCGTGGGATAGGAAAGGCAATTCCAGGTCCGCTTGACCGGGGTCCTCCGGCTGAGCGCCGGTCGTATCCTTCGGTTTTGGGGCGTGACAAACTTGGTATCAGAGCCTAAGGTTTTAAAGTGTCCTAGGATGTCTCGGAGCCGTGTCTAGTAGAGTCTTTCTTATCGGTGTGTTGTCGACCACATCTATAAGTTGGAGGCTACAGGGACATTTAGGAATGTTACCCTCCTTCAACACTCCAGATCGTGCGATAAAGTTTAACTATAAGATTGTTTTCTAACTCGTGCATTGAGATTCAAGGTAATTTTAAACGCTCTTTCGTCTATTTCAAGTAATGTTGTCATATGACATGACCAATGGGCAAAGACATGGAGATTAAGGAGATGGCACATGTATCCTATTGAACGAATGGTATGGACATATAGTATAAGTACATAGTACCATGAGCATACTTTATTTGAGAAAAGTGTTAAAAGTGATTACCCGCACAAAGAGGCATTGATCTGATATATGAGACGTAAGCTTGAATAGCACACGTGGATAGTGCGAGAAGCATGTATATGATCCTAAGGTGTAAAAGAAAATTTGTTGTATAAGCATGTGATATATGTAAGGCATGACTAGGAGAGTAATGAAAAACATGCAGGTCTCTTACGGGAGACAAGAAGTTATGAAAGGAGATTCAATTGAACCCACGATGAGAAGACCCATGTACAACGAACTTTATAAAAATCCAGAAGTGTACGAAGTGCTATTACACTCCTAACGGATATTGACATGAGGAATTGGAATCCTAAGCCTGTGTGGCTGACTAAGAACATAGAACTTATGAGATTAATACTATGGTGACTTAAATCTCCCTAATAGTTGAATATATATATGAGGGATAGAGATATGAGACATATGTCCCTAAAGTTTGCAAAAATTCAAGACTTGTGTCGAAATCCGGGACATTCACACCAAGTGGGGGAGGAAGGTCCATAGTGAGGCCACTTAAATACAATGAAACAATAGTGAGACCATGTAGCTATGATGTTTGAATATTTTGTTGAAGACATGCGGAGTCTAGAAAAGTGATAATGGATAACGTGATTATCTGAAAGGATATGCTAATGGTAGACCACTAGTACCCCCAAAAAGGTGGAAGGTAAATTCTTTATACATGGAAATGTGAATGATAGGGTCAACGATCCTAGAAACTAAGAGTATGTTTGTAAAGGGATTTTATACTTGTTAGAGGGTTAGGAACAATGGAACCTAAGGAAGTACTATAGGTCAAATGTAGAAGGTTGCAAGTTTTTAGAATGGGTTACTCATAGATTTGCGATTTAACCAATGTTCCAGGACGTTAAGAAAGGCGGAATGAGTGGGAGAAATGAATGTGATGCTATAATAACCCAAGAGGGTATTTGGTCTTGATGGAGAACCTAAAAAAAAAACTTACAAGCAAAGAAGTGTTAAGTGATATGCGGATGAACACAGTTTCCCACGGATATCCTAATAAGATTTAAGAGGTGAGCGTGATGAAATAACTAAGGGAAAAGACCACGTAACATATGGAAGAGTGCATGGCTATTCACTAGCTAGGAAGAATGAGGCGAGAAGAAATGGGGAGAAAACCTATAAATTGAGATGGTCATGGTTATCGTAAAATATCTTGTACTAGGATGGTGGATGCGCTTAGAGCATAACTGTTAATTGAAGTTATAAAGGACTAACTGTAATGCAACTGACTTGGGTGACACTGAATATCAATTAAAGGATCTAGATATAGTTCATGCCTACATACAATGGAAAGTGAGACTACTGGAGGTGAAGTTGTGGTATGATAAACTCACTAAACCAGGCACAATGATATTACAAGGTCACGGGAGGTAGACAAGTGTGTGGCACAATAAGGCTATCAATTATGCACTATGAGAAAAATAGAACGGGAATGAATGTTCCAGTTAAAAAAAATGGTACCAGCATATTGTCCAGGCCAAAGGGCGATAAAAAGGGGAAAGAGAACACAATCTACCCAAAGGGAAAATGAAAGGTTCAAAATAGATTGAAAGAGGATGAACACTTGTTATGGACCAGGCATGTTTAACATGGTAACTCTTAAACCGCAATATCAGGGGACTCTATTGGTAGCTACAATACGAGGAATGAGGTGAGTTACTCATCGAGGATAGAATCAGGTGGACTAAGTCTTACACTTAAGAGTAAAACCAAATGTCGTTATTGAAGAATTGGGGAGGATCTAAAGTTTCGGAGAATTCCATTCACGGGCCACTACTCTTCCTAAATTGTATACATATAAAGGGTGTTGATATGTATTTTGGGCGGTGTTTAACCGTAAAGAGGGATCGTGAGAATATTCACAGAGGAAGTAGTGCGGTTTCTTAAATTCTATAAGGCACATATGGGGAGAAGAGGTTGGCTAAATAAAAAGGGGTTGGAGCACAATGTTACCATACATTTGATGCAATGTCGTGCATGTTGATATTATCAGTGTATGTGCGTAAATTAGCAGGTGTTATTCATTTGAGACAGAAGGTCCTATGAAAAGGAAAAAAAACTCATTCAGTAATATCTTTTGTTGAGAATTTGGAAGAGTTAGTTGCAAGTATTCACAGGAGATTGTAACCATATCAGGGAAATTATTGTAGAACTCAATTCGTGGGAGGTCTTATGTAAGAGAAATATGATACAGATGTTCCACTAATGATGCATCGTGTTAAGGTGATAGTTTATGCCTCTAGGCAACTCAAGAATCATGGGGGAAAAAAATACAACACATGACTTAGAAATTGCAGCAGTGGTATTTGCATTAAAGATTTGGCACCATTGTTGGTATAGGGTCCATGTGGATATAGTCACGGACAATAAGAGCCTTCAATATACTTTTAAACAGAAACAGTTTAATTTGAGGAAGAGAAGATAGTTGGAGTTACTCAAAGGTTACGACATCGATATTCTATATCACCCGGGAAAAGCCAATGTTATGGCGGACTTTGTGGCAAAATGTCTGAACTGTCAGCAAGTGAAGGTTGAACATCAAAGGCCCAGAGGATTGTTACAAAAGAATAGAAATTCCAATGTGGAAATGGGAAATGATCAATATGGATTTTGTGGTAGGATTACCGCACATTACGCGCAGGTTCGACTCAATTTGGGTAATCATGGATCGACTCACGAAATTAGCGCACTTCGTGCAAGTCCAATCTATTGACACAGCGGAATAATATGCTAAACTGTATATCAAAAAAAAATAGTCAAGTTGCATGGCACTCCAGTCTCAATGCTTGAGAATATGTTGCGTGCTTGTATTCTTGATTTCAAAGGTATCTTGAATGATCGTTTGTCACTCATAGATTTTTCTTATAACAACAACTTTTATGCTAGTATTCAGATGGCACCATTTGAGGCGTTGTATGGTAGTAGAAGGAGATCTCCCATTGGTGGTTCGAGGATGGGGGAAGCTGAATTGATAGGGCCAAACCTTATTTATCAAGCTATGGAGAAGTTTAAGATTATTAAGGAGCGGTTGAAAACTGCTCAGAACCGTCAAAAGTCCTATTCGGATGTTCGTCGAAGAGAATTGGAATTCCAAGTAGATGATTGGGTGTTCTTGAAAGTATCTCCCATGAAGGGAGTCATGCGATTTGGGAAGAAAGGGAAATTGAGCCCAAGGTATGTCGGGCCAAATTGGATCGCTCAAAGGATAGGACAGGTGGCTCATAGGCTGGAATTGCCCCTTGAGATATCATTAGTGCACCCGGTGTTCCATGTGTCTATGTTGAAGAATGTGGTTGGAGATCCATCCGCCATCGTGCCTGTTGAGATTATTGAGGTGAGTGACGACTTATCATATAAAGAGGTTCCGGTTGCTATTTTGAATAGGCAATTCTGAAAATTGAGGAACAAGGAAATTGCTTTAGTTAAAGTATTGTGGCAAAGTCAACAAGTCGAGGAAGCCACGTGAACAGCGGAAAAAAGAAATGAAAGAGAAATATCCCCATCTGTTCGAACAAGTCTAGTAGTGATCGTGCGGACGATTGTCTTTAAGCAATTTGAGGTAGTGTTCAGATTTGTGCAAAGGCACCCCATTTTCCCCAAATTTCCTTATTGTTGTAACTTCCCAATGTGTGCCAAATTGTAAATGTTGTTGCTATTTGGGTAATGTGCAACCCTTGAAGTAAATGAAAATTTTGTGAAACTTATGTGGTAGGTAAATGATTAATGATAGTGTAGATTGGTAATGATTAATTGAAGCATTCTTGGCATGTTAAAGTGATTGAATTGTATGGGGCTCATTGAAGTGACCCAGTTGTGTGCAAGTAAATGACATTGGTTGAACCATGTGCAATTTGTGGTGTAAAGAGAATGAGCTACGTGTAAGTTGTTTAAAGTGTATGAATATGTACAAGTTGTCGAGGTAATGAATTGTATACCAGTTGTAGGGATAACAGAAACTGGGTAATGGTACTTGGAAATATGTTTCGGGGGCTCTCTGTCAGGTAGATAGGCCTAATAACAAAGGAAACTCTGGCGAAATTTCTGAAAAATTTGGGAGTTAGTCAAAATTTAGGGACTTGAGGTAGGTGAGAAAAGAGATACATTATGTTAAGCGCTTGGAGCAGACTCTACTCCTCATTCGAGGACGAATGATCCTAAGGGGGGGAGAATGTAAGGCCCCGGAAAATTTCGCTAAGTAATTTACGATTTCGCGGTGCCACGTAGGCTAATTATAATGTTTTATGTGCTATGAACATAGTGGTTGATGTTCCAAACGTCAATACCACACAAGAGGGGTGGTGATTTGTGTGGTACCCAATTTTCGATCTAGAAGAACCTGGTTCTTCTAGGTGTTCTAACTACTACTGTTTGCGGAATTAAAATACAGAAAATAAAAGAACACAAGGATTTTTACGTTGAAAACACCTGGCTCAAAAGGTGAAAAAACCACGACCTACTACTCAGTAGGATTTTCCCAAACATCCACTAAACTCAATGAGCCAAAAACAGCATTTACGAAACTCTTGTAAACCTAAGGATTAACTCTAATCCCTGTGTGGCACACAACCTCAACTGTTGCGACACTTTCAAGTTAACTCTAACTTGAATACTCAAAGTACCTAATACAATGGCTTCTATGAAAGCTGGAAAGGTACAAGTTTTAAATCACCTACTACAATTGAACTAGAATAAGAATAAACACAATGGAACTGGTTCTTCTATCTTGTTCAAGTAGCTGCAGGCGTGCACACTCAATCTCACATAAATTGTTGCAAAATAGCCTTGCTCTTTTGCTCTCAATTTTTCTTAACTTCAGCGTATGTGCATACCTGTAAAAGAGAACAACTCAGTTATTTATTAGATTAGTAATTGGAGTTGGATTGTGACTCAATTTCTGATCCTCCATTGAGTTTGAGTCCTAGACCAATCCAAACTCCAACCCTTATCCGGATGTGTTCTCTTCTCATAAGGAGACATCTTCTCCTTATCCCATATGCAATCTTTTCGATCAGTTCAGAAGATATTCAGAAGATATTGCTGCTTGATCCCCAAGGACTTATCTTCTTCACGTGCATCTCATGTGCATGGGCCATAACAACTGTGTCTCCTAAGATGGACCTGGTCCTTCACTGAGTTCGTTTGTCATTGTTCAAAACTTCAACTAATCTTGGGCCAACAAATTCCCCCTTTTTGATGATGACAAACTCAGTGCTTTTACTGATCAGAGAACCTGTGGAACTCAGCTAAAATATCATCACTTGAAAACTTTAACTTATCATTAAGGGTCAGATTTAATTAGGTCATAAACATCACTGTTCAGAAAAATAGTTTTTAAGCACAATACACAATATCTTCCCCCTTTTGACATCATCGAAAAGTTGCATAAACATGTGAGTTCCAGAATATTAATCATTACTCATGGCCACTGGGGCAACGGCAAGTGAAAGCATGCTTTAGTTTATCAAAAATCAACTTGACAAAAATAACTATTAAGAGCAGAATCATCATAAAACAAGAGAAATGCAAATTGTCATTGATAAGGCAGTGCTTCTACAAGACAGTCCACAAAAAGAAAGAATAAAAACAACCAACCATGAGCAAAAACAAGAAAAATCCCTAATCTGGGTCTTTGGGGGTTAACTGAACTGGTTCAGAACTAGGACAAAGAGGGCTAAGGCTTTGAAGAACTAGAGGGTTGGGATTGGAGTAGGTTGAGCATTGTTTGTAGCATCCCTTCACTCTTTTCCTTTTCTTTTGCTAGTTCTGCTTTCAGCCCATTCCTTTCTTCTTCCAACTCAGCCATACGAGCCTGAAGCCTAGCAATCTCAGCATCTTTGGTCTCACATTCTTGAACCAAAGCCCTAACCTCGCTATTCACTGGAGTCTTTACTGATGAACCAGGTTCAACAGGGGCTACACTTAGCAGATAGTCACAAGCCTGGAGAGTCTTGATTCCAAAGTGCTCCTTACTGGAGGCCATTTCCCATTTCTTCAAAGGAACGTTCAGCCTGTCCAGTACAGTTGTCAGAATGAATCCATAAGGAGTAGCATGAGCCTTTGAACCATTGATGACTCTGTCCAGCAGTTTGACTATGAAAGCAGGCCAATTAATCTGCTTACCCCTCACAGGACACTCCATGAGAACCAGGTCCATGTAATTTGCAGTGTCCCTCCTCTCCTGTCTAGGCAGCAGACACTTGTTCACAAACTCAAAGAGCACTTTATGCTCTGGCTTCATTTCACTCTTTTGAACAAATCTTGCCTCAGGCACCTCTTCAGCATCCTTTGTATCACAGAAGTTCCTGGTGATTTGGAGTGCTGTGGGCAGATCATCTAGACAAGGCCACCTTTGCCTGGTGTAATCATCATAGCCCTCACTTGGAATGTCTAGAATCCTGCCCAATTCAGGTGCATCAAACTTCACCTTCACACCTTTCACCACACTGGTCACTAGCCCATTTTTCACAGAGCCATTTGCCATGAATTCAATCAGCTCTCTTCTGGCTAGTCTTCCATCCATCTGAAGGACCATGTCCTTCCAACCCTGTGCAGCTAAAACATCCAACAACCTAAGCATACCTGGCTCCTCCGGGTCTTTCAGCAACCTCCCCTTCAATATCTTCCTCCTGCTAAAAATAACAAAACGATCTTGCTCCTGTTCAGAATCCTCCTCTTCTTCTTCTCCACTCCACTCTTCATCTTCTTCTTCAGTAATTTTCACTTGTTTTCCCTTCACTGCAGGCCTAGTTCTTCTAGCCAAAGAAGGTTCAGCAGGTACAGGTTCTGAAGACTTCTTTGCAGGAGTCTTGGTTCTTTTTGGTTTATTAGTGGGAACCTCCACAGTTGTACCTCTCTCTTGATGGACCAGTTCCATCTCCTCCTCCTCTTCTTCAGCAGCCTCAGAACTTTCCACTACCTTTTCTTTTCCCTTTTCCTTCTTCTTTTTCTTACTCTGGCAAAATTTTTGAGAATTTAGGGGTTAGCCAAATTTAGGGAACAGTATATCTTGCATGTTGTGAAAAGCTGAGGTTGCATAAAAAAAATTTTAATAAGTGAACCTTGATCCTCATTCGAGGACGAATGATCTTAAATGGGGGAGGATGTAAGGCCCCGTGAAAATTTCTACTCAAAACCCGAGAGTTCGTAGTGCCAAGTTAGGTATAAATGTTAGAGATTTGTAAAATTCCTCGCGGCGAGCTTGCAAGTTGCGGTTCGGACCCTTTAGACTGATCTATGCATTAAAAAGTTAAGGAATAATGTTTTCCAGAAAAGTGCGATTCTGCGGTCGCATAATAGCCATGCGGACCACATAGTCGCCGTAGAATCAGGCAGTGTGATGATCAATTTTGGGGTCGACTATGCGGCCAATTATGCGATCGCATAATCAATATGCGGGCCGCATAGTCATCGCATAATCCCCTTGGAATATTTGTAAGGGGCAGTTCTGCGGTGCATAATGCGACCGCAGAACAGGTATGCAGACCGCATTTCTGTCGCATACCCAGACAGTGTGTTCAATGTGCTATTCTTGGTAATTGGGGATATGTGAAGAATGTGAACTATATGCCAAATTGTCTAGATTTCAAGTCAAGTTTAAATTGTTATTATTATGCCGACTCATGAGAATCCCTCTCTATGCTTATAACTTAAATTGTTTTTGTATGTGCCTATGATCTTAAATGGCAAGGTAAATGTTGAAAATGGGAACAATGTGAAACGTGAGTTATGAATATGGTAATTGTGGCCCTAAGTGCCGATGAACTATTACATGTTAAACCAAAGATTGAAGTGAGATGATTAACGGAAAATGGTAACGTCTCGGGGAGACGGCTTAGCCGATCGGGCCGTGATCGGACGCCATGTTATACACACATGGTTGTAATGTATTGATGATTGAAACTGGAAAGTGAGAATGAAATAAGGGTAACGTCTTGGTAAGACGGCTTAGCCGATCTGGCCGTGATCGGACTTCGCTCAAGGAAGCGGTGGTAATGTGGATAGTGATGCAACATTATGGAATGCCCCAATCTAAAATTTCAGAAATTATGTGAAAACTATGTGAACCTCTCATATTGTTGACGTGGTGCTTATGTGAAGCTTTGTTGTCCTTATGATTTCTTTTTACTCTTGTATGGTTCTTCTTTCTAACAGGATGGTGTTTAGTTATACAGACCAGTACTATTCCATGGTACTAACGTCCCTTTGCCGGGGGCGCTACATTTTTAAATGAATGTAGGTGGCTCCATAGCGGATAGTGCCGATCTCGCGTAGCGGAGCGTCATCCTCTCAAAGTCTTGGTGAGCCCCTTTCTCCTTCAAGGGGTTATGTTGTACATCTTTTGTTATAGATATCCACTTTTGAGGTATAGTCGGGGCCTTGTTGCCGGCGTTGTTATCATTGTCTTTTGTATCCTTAGAGGCTCCGTAGACGTTTGTGTGGGTTATGTACGGGCGTTGGATGGGTCCGTGAACTATGTTGTAATTATAAACTCTTGCTTTCCTCTAAACTATAACTGTCTGAAATCTTGGAAACTTAACTACGGTTAAAGATTTGTGATATAAAAAAATGAACTAACAATGTTGAATTCTCGATTTTGCTATTGTCTAAATAAACGAAAGCATGGTTTCTTTAATCATAGGGAGTTGGGTAGAAAGTGGTAATAAGGCTTGCTCAGTTGGGTTCACTCGATTGAGCGTCGGTCGTGCCTGCCGGGTTGGGGCGTGACATCCAAATACGAATCCGAATCCGATGCCGAAGCCGAAGTCGAAGCCGAAGCTGAGCCGAGCGAGCGACGACGACGACGACGGCACGAGGCTTGCCTTCTTCTTAACTCTTTAAGAGCTAGAAGAAGTACAATTGTATATATACCCATCAAAAACCTTTTCCTCTTCCAATATGGGACAATGTCCCTTTGTCAAGGAGGGAATCTCAAATGAAACTCAAATATTTTATTTTTTCTCCATTTCCCATTCACCCTCTTTTAAGCCTAATTTATCTTAAAACCTCAACAATCTCCCACATGAATGGAAAATGGCTATAGCATGGAAATATGCATTAAACAAAATATGTGATTCGCAAGCAAGGATTAATTGCATCTGGATAAGTAGGTTTCCCTTTGGATTTTCCGTAGTGAACTTATGTCGGATATACTCGGTCAATCAGTAGATTTGATATCTTTGAACCGTCGAACTTTGGTGTATACCTAGACAACCATAAGTCACACAACCAGCCCTTAACCATATTTGGTTCTCATTGTTGTGTTTGTTTTATCAATGAATACCATCTGGTTTCATAAGTGCGTAGAGAACTGGCCTTACAAAATTCTCCTTGAAGCGGCTAACACTTCACACATACATAGGTGATTCGTAAACGTGTAATCCCATAGATACACTATTTGATATACTCCATATCAAATTTAGAAATTATTAAAAAGACTTAATGCTTTATCCTTGGTACTAGGAATTGTCTCATCACAAGAACGGGCAAAAATTTTAGTTGACAATGTTGAACTGTCATTAATGACTTTGTTTGATCTCCTTGAACCTAGATCTTTAGATCTCCAGTCTTCTAGGTAGAGTTACCGCCACAATGACTTGTTCGCGGCCATAGTCCCATTCCCCTCGATGATTCCTCAACTACCTCTCTAGTTAGGCCTTTTGCAAGTGGATCCGTCATATTATCACTTGACTTTACATAGTCAATTGTGATAATTCCTCTATAGAGTAATTTCCTAACAGTTTTATGTCTTCGTCGTATATGACGAGATTTAGCGATATACATAAAGCTCCCAGCCCTTCCAATTGCCGCTTGACTATTGCAATGTATCCATATTGGTGCAAACAGTTTGGGCCAAAATGGAATGTCTTTCGAGAAATTCCGGAGCCATTCAGCTTCTTCACCGGCTTTATCTAAGGCTATCAACTCAGCCTCCATTGTAGAGTGGGCAGCACAAGTTTGTTTGGACGACTTCCAAGATACCGCTCCTCCAATAGTGAATACATATCCACTTGTGGACTTAGAATCAGTTGAACCGGTGATCCAATTTGCATCACAGTATCCCTCAATCACCGCAGGATATTTACTGTAGCGCAAAGCAAAGCACTGGGTATGTTCTAAATATTCCAAAACTCGCTTAATTGCCATCCAAAGAGATTGACCTGGATCACTCGTGTATCGACTCAATTTACTTATAGCACAAGCTATATCTGGTCGTGTACAATTCATGATATACATTAAGCATCCCAACACACGAGCATAATCCAATTGTGATATGCTTTGGCCTTTGTTCTTTATTAATGCAAGATTCGCGTCAATTGGAGTCTTTGCAACTTTAAACCCTAAGTGCTTGACTTTTTCAAGTATTGTCTTAATATAATGAGATTGTGACAATGCCAGACCTTGAGGAGTCTTATGGATCTTAATCCCCAGAATTAAATCAACAACTCCAAAGTCCTTCATATCAAACTTGCCAGTTAGCATACGCTTAGTTGCATTTATGTTGGCAATGTCATTACTCATTATCAGCATATCATCCATATATAATCAAACAATTACTATGTGATTTGGAACATTTTTAATGTACACACATTTATCACATTCATTTATCTTAAAATTATTTGATAACATTGTTTGGTCAAACTTCGCATGCCATTGTTTGGGTGCTTGTTTTACTCCGTAAAGGGACTTAACAAGTCTACATACCTTCTTCTCTTTACGTTGAACCACAAATCCTTCAGACTGTTCCATGTAGATTTCTTCCTCCAAATCTCCATTCAAGAAGGTCGTCTTAACGTCCATTTGATGAATTTCAAGACCATACACTGCAGCTAATGCTACTAACATCCGTATGGACGTAATTCTTGTAACTGGAGAGTATGTATCAAAGTAGTCAAGACCTTCTCATTGTCTATATTGACTACAAGTCTTGCCTGAAATTTATTAATAGTTCCATCATCTTTAATTTTTCTCTTAAAAATTCATTTAGAACAGAAAGGTTTATTTCCAATAAGAAGATCAACTAATTCTCATGTATGGGTGTTCAATATGAATTCTATTTTACTATTGACTGCCTCTTTCCAAAATAATGATCCGAAGAAGACATAGCTTCTTTAAATATTCGAGACTCATTTTCTAATAAGAAAGTCATAAAATCTGGTACAAATAAAGTAGACATTCTCTGACGTTTCCTACGTCTTGGATCCTCCTGATTAAATGTACTTTCCTTTTTTTCTTCCCGAGGTCGTTTAGATCCTTCACCAATCGACTCACATTCCTTTTTATACGGATATATATATATATATATATATATATATATATATATATATATATATATATATATATATATATATATTAAAAGAACTCAACATTATCTAATTCTATAATCGTATTATTATGAATGTCGTGATTTTGTTATTTATGAACCATAAATCGATATGCTTTACTATTGGTCGCATATCCTATGAAAACACAATTTTTAGTCCTATTTTTACCCTTTTGGGTTTAGGAACTTGTTGTCACGACCCCAAACCGACCCAGTCGCGATGGAGCCTATCGTGAAACTAGTACAACCGACACATTTCCAAAATAGTTCAACATTCCATTTAAAGCTTAAATAATACCATTTTCAACTGAAATTCCATAAAAGATATAAAGTCAAACCAAAATAAGAGCGGAAAAATAAAAGCCCGACCTTGGGTGTCACTAAGTCATGAGCAATACTACATCTGCCTCGAAACCTAACTAGACCAAAATAGTATGAAAAATCCCAAATATATTAGAGGGTAGATAAAGAGGGAGAAAGGCGGGACTGCAAACGTCATGTAGCTACCTCGCTATCTTTGATGAAATTCGCATCTGGAACAGTCAACAGCCGCTACCGTGGCCTGATATACTTGGATCCGCACACAAGGTGGAGGGGGTAACGTGAGTACACCAACCCAGTAAGTAACAAGTCCAAACAATGGACTGATAGGTAGTTACGAACTAAACCTCAGCAATTATAACATATTTAGATTGTAGACATGCTGGCAATTCAATATTTTTAACTTGACAGTAAAGAGAAGTACTAATCCTAACAATTTGAAGTATAAAGCTTAGTAAAACTCTACATGTCAATTCCAGAAATGTATGAAAATGCACCATGTGCTCCCAATCTCAGGTGCTAAACCACTCGGTACCGCATATGGCCATCCGGCCCAGGGAATCCATCCCGGAATATATGTAACACACTGACCTCAAGTCAACCGGTACCGAGGAATAAGGATAATCCAACCCTAAGGAGAAATCCATCTCCAGGTATCAGTGCTTTGGACAAATCCATGTCTAAGGAAATCCATCCCTCAATAGTATCATCCGCGCTCACTGGGGTGTATAGACTCCGGAGGGGCTCCTTTCGGCCCAAGCGCTATAACAAGCTAACGAAGGCATAATCAATAATCTGTTGCGGCGTGCAGCCAAATCCCATAACTGTCACTCAAATTTAGGCTCTCGGCCTCACTCAGTCATAATTCTGCAGTATCACACACGGGCTCACATTACCAAGAAATTAGGCCGAAACAATGATATGATGTGCCAAACAACAATAACCGAGACTGAGACATGATATAATATGCATGAACAAGACTGAGTATAGGATATCAATGAAGCTAACGATATGGAAGTAAGAAACGAACTCTGCTGTCTTAATAGTATCGGTGTGAAGCCTTAACATGGTAATTAGCATGATATACAGCTCATTAACTTAATCACATAATCACTACACTTGTATTAGCAAGAAAGAGTCACTAAGCGGTACCATGGAATGATGCAGGCCGCAATTCTCACGGTGCACGCCCACACACCCATCACTTGGCATTTGCGTCACCTCAATATAAATCACAGAACATATAGTTCGGGGTTTCGGACCCTCAGAACCAAGTTTGGAAGCACTACTTACCTCAAATCCAGCCAAACTTTAGCTCACGATGCCCTTGCCTCTTGATTCGGCCTCCAAATGCTCTGAATCTAACCAAAATCAGTATATTATCATCAATATACGCTAAAGGAATGAAACCCATATGAAAATTATAATACTAGATCAAAAATCCTAAATTTGGCTCAAACCCGGCCCCCGGGCCACGTCCAGGAATCCAACAAAAATTGCGAAACATGAAACTCCTTTCACTCCCAAGTCTATTCATTCAAAAATCATCAAAATCGGACCTCAAATGGTCCCTTAAATCCCCAATTTAAACTCTCTAATTTCAAGCCCTAATCCCCCAAATTTCTTCCCTAATTTCCACTAATGTCATGATTAAACAATGGAAAAATTGTCATAACACAAGTAATAAAGCTTAAATTTCTTACCCAACTGAAAACCCTTGATCCCTCTTGAGAAATCACTGCCCAAGCTCAACACCGGTCTTCAAAAATGGAGAAATTAGGAAAAATCCGCGATGGAGACATTTTATACTTTCTGCCTAGTGTTTTCCACATTTGCGGTCCCCATGTCACTTCTGCGATGCCGCACCTGCGGAAAATCCATCGCAGGTGCGGTTTCCACTTAAACCTCAAAATTCTACTTATGCGGTCATGCACCCGCATATGCTGTCTCGCAGGTACGGTCCTTAGTGCGCACCTGCAGCTTTTCCTCACTTGCAAATTATCACGCCCCGAACCTGGGCCTGGACGTAACACGGCACTCGGTGCCTGACTACATGTGATCGAGCGAACCAACTGGCTGGCTGAATCAATATGTGATATCATAACATACTGAATGCGGAAGATAAACTAGCACATGCTGATATACTGAAAGTCTAAATGAGATAAATCAAAATGCGGAAATACTAATACAATTCTGAAACATATTTGTAGCCAACATAGCTTAATATGAAAAGACTGCAACTCTGTCTAACTATTACTCTAGTCTATGAAGCCTCTAATGAAGTACTGAAAACACTGACTGTTTGAAAATACTGAAGACTATAGTTATGACAATTCCCCGAAAGAACTGGGGATCACCAAATAGCTTGTACGAGAATCCTAGCACTCTGAATCGTCAACCTGTAAATCATTACCTGCATTGTGAGATACAGGCCCCGGGCAAAAGGGACGTCAGTACATTTGAATTGTACTGGTATGTAAAGCAACTGAAAGAAAGAATTATAAATGCTGAAACTGAAACTAAGCTGATAACTGAAATTATAACTATTGAAACTGAAACTGAAGTGAGAACTGGTAACTAAACTGATAACTGAAAAGATAACTGATAACTGATAACTGAACTGATAACCGAAAAGATAACTGATAACTGATAACTGAACTGATAACTGATAACTGATAACTGAACTGAACAAAGGAAGTAAGGATATGAATACTCCTTCTTCTGAATGATGAACAACCTGTTTATCTGAATATTAAACTGCAGCCTCAGGCCCAATATATATAATATATATATATGCACAAGCTGCGGCCTCGGGCCCAAGTATACGTATACATAACTGCGACCTCGGGTCCAAAATGCATAAAACATAAACTGCGGCCTCAGGCCCAAAGATGCATAAAGCATAAACTGCGGCCTCAGGCCCAAAGATGCATAAAGCATAAACTGCGGCCTCAGGCCCGAATATGCATAAAGCATAAACTGCGGCATCAGGCCCAAATACAGGTGTTCAACATTCAGAAACTGAGAATCAAACTGTAATACATGATAATGAAATACTGAATCACACTGAGTTACATGATACTGGAATACTGGATCACACTGAGTTATATAATACTGGAATACTGGATCACACTGAGTTACATAATACTGGAATACTAGATCGCATTGAGTTACATAATACTGGAATACTGAATGGGACTAGACTGAGACATGTATTCTTGAACTGATTATGAACATTGGAACTTCAACTGTTTATGGCATACTGAGTAATCTATACTAAGACTCGGGGGCATCAAACCCAAGTCTATATTGAATACGCACTGAGCTCACAACGTTCAGAATGAAAGTGGTGAACGAGTTATGAAGCTAGAGAATAGAAGTTTTGCAACTATTCAAGGAACTAGGCTAAACTATATTTCTGAGGCAATTAGTAACGTCGTAAAAGAAACGTAGTGTTGGGAGAATCATTAAAGTTCCCAAACATAGAGAGTTAGCCTCACATACCTTAACTTCCTGCTCTTGATCATAATACAATATTTGCCAACCCTTTCAACTTCAATCTATATCAATACAAGTCAAAGGGATTCCAAATTAGCAACAATAGTCATGTTTTGGTGTTTCTACACCCAATAACCCATTCTCTTGCTCCTAAATAAATTCTAAAGTCTCAAATGGTTATAAACAACATTATTCTTTATCACCCATAAGGTAATCAACACCCATAACCAATAATAACCAATCAACAACCCAAACCTATCACCGTTCATGCTTTTCTACCAAACCCATCAACTCATATCTCATGAAATAGAGTCTATAATCATTAATTCAATGATAGAAAATCAACTAGAGGGTGAAGATATTACCTTTTTGACGTTCAATCTTCTTGAATTCGAGTTCTAGGGTTTCTTCTCTCAACAATGGTGTCCCGATCAAATATCTAATGATATGGAGGGTTTACCCATGTTAATAAGATGTTGGAAAATTGAAATTAAGTTAGAATCACCATTAGAACTTACCTTGGGTGGTGGAGGGACTCTTAAGGAGTTAGGTTTTTGAGAGCTTTAATTTCTAGAGCAAGTTTTCATGTTTTGGGGCTGTGGGGGACGAAATAGGGCTAAAAATATGACTTTCCAAGTCATCCACCACGTCCCCGTTGGCGCGTCCGCGGTCTTGACCGCGGTAAATCGCTGGAACACTGCCTCACCACCGCGGTCGCGGTAAAACGCGGCGGACCGCAGTGGTTGCATACCATTATGTAAAACGGGCATAACTTTTTGCACAGAGCTCCGTTTGGGCTCCGCAATATATAGTTGGAAAGCTATTTTAAAGTCCTACAACTTTCATTCTTTGTTTTTTCTTAAATTCCTTACGCATCTTTACTAAAATTTGCTGGAAGAAGGACCTTCTGCAAACTTAGTTGATTTTGTCAAATCTTATGCACTTCACTCTCCGTCTTGATTCCAAAACAACTATTTTCGCCCATAATCATCCCGATGGGACTTCACATGTATAAATTATCAAATTAATACCCATTTAATATGTCCACACCTAGTCCGAATGTACGGGATGTTACACAAATTCTTCGCATTTGCGGCCTCCCTCTCGCACCTGCGACCTCGCACATGCCGTCCCCAATCCGTAGGTGTGGAAATGACAGAAGCACCAACTTCAGCTGCTCAAACCAAGTTCCAATCTTCCTGTTAACGAGCTGAATTCATCCTGAGGCCCTCGGGACCTCAACCAAAAATACCAACAAGTCATATACCACTATTCAAACTTATTCCAACCTCCGGAACACTCCAAACAACATAAAAACATCAAATCACTCTCGGATTCAAGTCTAAGAACTTCTAAACTTCCAAATTCCGCAAATGATGCCGAAACATATCAAACCTCGCCCGAATGACCCGAAACTTTACACACACGTCAAACATGACACTACGAACCTACTTCAATTTCCAGAATTCCATTCCGACCTCGATATCAAAATTTCCACTACCAATCGAGAAATGCCAAATTTCCAATTTTGCCAATTCAAGCCTAAATCTACCACGGACCTCCAAATTGCATTCCGAACATGCTCCCACATCCTAAATCACCTAAAGGAGCTATCCGAACCATTAGAATTCACATCCGAGATCTTCTACACATAAATCAACACCCGGTTGACTTTTCCAACTTAAGCTCCTAAATTAGAGACTAAGTGTCTCATATCACTCCAAAACCACTCCGAACCCGAACCAACCAACATGATACAATGAAATACAGCTAAAAAACACATAAGGGAGCAGAAATGGGGGAAACAGAGCTAAAACTCATGAAACAACCGGTCGGGTCGTTACATCCTCCCCTTTTTAAACAAACGTTCGTCCTCGAACGAGTTTAGAAACATATCTGAAGCCTCAAATAGGTGTGGATATCTGCTCTGCATCTCACGGTCGGTCTCCCAAGTAGCCTCCTCCACGGGCCGACCTCTCCATTGCACTTTCAATGAAGCTATATCCTATGACCTCAACTTTCGGACTTGCCGCTCCACAATAGCTACTCGCTCCACATCATAAGTCAAATCAACGTCTAACTGAACCGTGCTAAAATCCAAAACCTGAGACGGATCACCAATATACTTCCGGAGCGTAGAAACATGAAATACCGGATGCACGCTCGACAAGCTAGGTGGCAAGGCAAGCTCATAAGCCACTTCCCCGATCCTTCGAAGCACCTCAAAAGGCCCAATGAACCAGGGGCTAAATTTGCCCCCTCTTCCCAAATATCATAACATGCTTCATGGGTGAAACCTTCAGTAGACCCTTCTCCAAACCATATAAGACACATCTCGAATCTTCCTGTCACCATAACTCTTTTGTCTTGATTGTGCCATACGAAGCCGCTCCTGAATCACTTTCACCTTATCCAAAGCATCTTGTTGTCACGCCCCAAAGCGGAGGGACACGACCGGCGCTCAACTGGAGGACCCAGTCAAGCGGACCTGGAATTGCCTTTCCAATCCCACGCGTTACCCCGTTATTTCAATATACATTATTCTTGTGAAATAGCAATTTAAGACTTAAGCATAAGCTTACAACATGAGTTCATTTCTACTTTTTATCATTTCCAACATTTGATACCAAGTACTTGCAAAAATACATACAACATTTACCAATGTGGACCACGATTCCGAACCGTACAAATACTACCCAAAATACTTTTATACACCACCCACATTGTGTCTATGGAGCCTCTACGAATACTAGGAATTTAACCAATACTTGCCGGCGACAAGGCCCCGGCTATACCTTACAATACACAGTAAACTCAAAAGAAGGTGACATGAACCACACATGGCCTCAAGAGGAAGTGGGGCTCACCAATGCAACTGATGGAATGGAGAGGAGACACTACTGTTAGTGGGCTGAATTACCTACTATAGAACCACCTACAATCATCATACGAGTGTAGCGCCCCCGGCAAAAGGGACGTCAGTACATTTAAATTGTATTGGTATGTATGAACAAACTTTATCCCAAGTACAACCAAACAATACACAGTTAAGAGACAGTAATAGAACAAACAAGCATTGCACGTAGGAAGAAACAACCAAAATCAAATGTTTCACAATCTCTCCTTTTCCCTTTCCAACATTTCCATACAAGAGTTTCATATATTTTCATTTCAATAGTGATTATAGTCACTTTTCCACCCTTATTACCTCGGCCACTCTTATCACCACAACCCACACCTTATTACTTCATGTTGCGGCGCGCAACCCGACCCCGCCTGACAATCACATTTTGTAATCACAACCACAAGCAATACATCACAAGAATCATCATTTCAAGGAAACACAAGTTCATATCAACAATTCATACATTTGGGCCCAAGGCACCATAACTATCACCATGCAGTAATTCATGTACAAGGTGTTGTCGTAGTCATTCAACTTATTTACTTCATTTCACAATACCCTCTTTCATTACTTACCACGCAGGGTTTTTAGCCATTATACACATTCCCACATTTGGACACATTAACATTCTTTCATTCGTTAACACATATTTCCACGTCGGTATCCTCAAGCATTTACAAACTTTGCACATAATAAGGTAGGCACATCAAATCTCTTCTCACAATCACATATAACATGGTGGTGTGGAAATCAACTACGACAATCAATACACATATTTTCATACAAGGTAAACATACCATATGCTCGTCACAACAAGGGGATTCTACAAGAGTTAAAGTTAGCCATACATACCTCAAATTCGCCCCTTAATGATACTACAATGATCCAATACACTTAAGCAACTTCAATCTACAATACAACATTCAATTGAACCAATATTAGTAACAAATTCCATAACTTAAGCCATTTAGGCATATTATCAAACACCTTGTAGTTATAGATGTTTTCATCTCATAACCATAGTATTAGTTCATCCAACTATAACCATTAACCAACACTTTATTCCACCATCATTCCTAACCAATTTATAACTTCCAACAACATATGTATGACCATCCATTCACACCCAACCAACAAACCATATCAAATAATCACCCTTTCAATNACAACACCAACACCACCTAGGTTAGGCACTTATGGCTTACAACCACCATCCCATGAGTTCTAATGTATATATCTTACATAAATAAACACCATAGAGTAGTTAGAGATGATAGACATACCTCTTGTAGTAAGAATCTTGAGAATCCCCACTTGAAGAGTTCTTGATCAAATTAGGGATTTGGATGGGAATCTGTGGATTTTTCAAGATCAATCCTTGTTAATATAAGTATTTAGGAGTAGTAATCAACTCAAAATACTCCAAAAACATTACCTTGGATCATAGGAGGGAAGTATGGGACGGATTCCCCTTGATAGAGCAAGCCCTAGCTCATAAAAATGACTTAGAGACTCTCCATACCCGGTCTTGGGGTATTTATAGGGCTGCTAGGCGCGCGACCGCGGTCAAAAATGCGGCCGGGCTGCGGTGGCCACGGTTTGCCGCGGTTTGCCGTGCTCGGAGGCAGAAACTATCGGGTTTCCCGCGGTCGCGCCGCGGCTGCGCCGCGGACGCGCGTCTGACACGGGTCCGGTAAAATGGTCATAACTTTCTGTATACACCTCCAAATGATGAACGGTTTGATGAGTTGGAAACTAGACTCAAAGAGCTTTAATTTAGTAGGTTTTGCATCCCAAAACGCCTTATATACACGTAGATATGATCGTCCAAAGTGAGGTCTTGTGCGTATCCATTTGGAATTTTAGCCTATTATGATCTTTTCCAATTTGCCTTGGACCCCAAATTACTTACCATAAGACTTATACACTTATTAACCAAATCCAATTGATGACCACTGTTGGCCCAAGATCAGTTGAAGTTTTGAAGAATGACAAATGAACTCAGTGAAGGACCAGGTCCATCTTAGGAGACACAGTTGTTATGGCCCATGCACATGAGATGCACGTGAAGAAGATAAGTCCTTGGGGATCAAGCAGCAATATCTTCTGAATATCTTCTGAACTGATCGAAAAGATTGCATATGGGATAAGGAGAAGATGTCTCCTTATGAGAAGAGAACACATCCGGATAAGGGTTGGAGTTTGGATTGGTCTAGGACTCAAACTCAATGGAGGATCAGAAATTGAGTCAAAATCCAACTCTAATTACTAATCTAATAAATAATTGAGCTGTTCTCTTTTACAGGTATGCACATACGCTGAAGTTAAGCAAAATTGAGAGCAAAAGAGCAAGGCTATTTTGCAAGCAATTTATGTGAGATTGAGTGTACACGCCTGCAGCTACTTGAACAAGATAGAAGAACCAGTTCCATTGTGTTTATTCTTATTCTAGTTCAATTGTAGTAGGTGATTTAAAACTTGTACCTTTCCAGATTTCTTAGAAGCAATTGTATTAGGTACTTTTAGTATTCAAGTTAGAGTTAACTTGAAAGTGTCGCAACAGTTGAGGTTGTGTGCCACACAGGGATTAGAGTTAATCCTTAGGTTTACAAGAGTTTTGTAAATGCTATTTTTGGCTCATTGAGTTTAGTGGATGCTTGGGAAAATCCTACTGAGTAGTAGGTCGTGGTTTTTTCACCTTTTGAGCCAGGTGTTTTCCACGTAAAAATCCTTGTGTTCTTTTATTTTCTGTATTTTAATTCCGCAAACAGTAGTAGTTAGAACACCTAGAAGAACCAGGTTCTTCTAGATCGAAAATTGGGTACCACACAAATCACCCCCCCTCTTGTGTGGTATTGATGTTTGGAACATCAATTGGTATCAGAGCAGGTTATCCTTGAAGAGGCTAACACCTTAGGAAAAGATCAACATGAGTGCACCACCTGGGAACTGGGAAGGGCAATCCACTGCCAGGCCTCCACTATTCAATGGACAATATTACTCATGGTGGAAGAATAGGATGAAGGATCACATCATAGGAGAAGACTATGAACTCTGGGACATAGTCACCGATGGTCCTTTGGCAACTACAATGAAAAATGAGGAAGGAGTGGAAGTGCCAAAGACAAGGGCTCATTGTACTGCTGAAGATTTGAAAAAATGGGAGAAAAATGCTAAGGCCAAGAAATGGCTTGTGTGTGGACTGGGTCCAGATGAAT
Organism: Nicotiana attenuata; assembly: GCF_001879085.1. Lineage (NCBI taxonomy): Eukaryota > Viridiplantae > Streptophyta > Magnoliopsida > Solanales > Solanaceae > Nicotiana > Nicotiana attenuata. The sequence goes on along the minus strand of NC_031991.1, from coordinate 42,116,594 downwards.
ACAGCAGGATCCAAAGATGTACTACTGCAAAAGAGATATGGGACACTTTGCAAGTGGCTCATGAAGGAACACCTCAAGTGAAGAGATCCGGAGGAACATTGCTATATTCTCAATATGAGAATTTCACTATGAAAGATGGAGAAACCATTCNCCTTTGAGAGCACGAGGCTTTACAAGGAACGGATGAAGAAAATGCATGATAAGCACATCGTGGATAGAGACTTCAAACCCGGTGATATGGTGTTATTGTACAACTCAAGGTTGAGATTATTTCCGGGTAAGTTGAAATCCCGATGGTCAGGGCCATTCCGAGTGGTGCAAATGTTTGCTAAGGGAGCTGTGGAGATTGAATCAAAAGACGGGACGAACAAATTCTCTGTCAATGGACAAAGGTTGAAACACTACCTTGGATCAGCTGACGAAAAAGGGGATACAGTGGTGTCACATTTCAAAGAACCCCAATACGAAAACGAGGAGTAGGAACTCCACTATTTGCGTCGTGCCGCGACGTTAAATCAGGCGCTGCGTGGGAGGCAACCCACGAATTGTTGTAAGTGTAATGTATAACTGTATATATATAAACAAAAAAAAGAGTACACGAAAAACGCCTCCACCGCGGTCCAAGCGTGACTGCGGTGAGACCGCGGTGGAAGAGGCTCTCTGAAGCTTTCCCACCGCGGTCCAAGCGTGGCCGCGGTGAGACCGCGGTGAAAGAGGCTCTCTGAAGTTTTCCCACCGCGGTCCAAGCGTGACCGCGGTAGGACCGCGGTGGTACATAAACGGGCCAGTCAGGTAAGTTACTGAAATTTTTTTTTTCTCTTTTCTTTCTTCTAATTTCTCCCCCCCCCCCCCCCCTTTTAATTACCCTTATCCAAACACCCAACCCCTTATTCCCCACTAAAACCCACGACCCAAACCCCTTTCTCTCCATATTCTCTCCACAATTTTCCTCTCTTCTTCTTCCTCCCCAAGCCCTAACCCCCATTCTTCACCAAAATTCTCCTTCTTCAACTCCCTCATCTCATCTACAAGGTAAGCTTTCTTCTATTCTCTTCTCTTTTCATAGTTAGTTTAAATTAGTTTCTTAACCCTAGATTTTGTTGTAATATATAAATTGTATCTTTTTCTTTGTTTTCTCTTTTTATTTGATTATTTTAGCCATGGTGGATGCTTAGATGTTGGTTTTCATGATGATTAACTTGTGGGGAGGGTTTTGTAAGGTTTTTGAGACCCAACTATAATTTTTAGGGCAAAGTGTGGTGGTTGGGCCTATATGGCCGAAAATTTGGAATTGTTGTAACTCTTGGAGCACTTTGTGCTCATTGTAATTGGTTGTGGTGGTGGTGGTTGAAATATTTCGCTGATGAAAGGTTGGGTATGTTATAGTAGGAGAGGTTGACATGTTGATGAGGGTGTGAAGTAATCATAGTATGGGTTGGCTAATTGGGGACACTTAGCAATAGGGTGTTTTGGCATTGTTGGCCATTGATAACTGTTTAGCGCCAGCGGGTGGCGAAGTCTGAGTAACCATTCGCATGGCCCAGTTTAGGATGTATTTGATAGTTGCCCTGTCTTTTTGCAGGTATTATGGCACGAAAGAGGCACAAAGGTTCGGCTAGTACTTCCCAGGGGCCCACATATGATGAAACTAGGTTCCAGTCTCCCGGGGCTGAGGATGCATTCCATGCGAAAGCCACAAAGACCTTCGTCCCGGAGATTGCTGTGGATAGGGCTGCCCTCCGCATGGAAAGCCCAGCCATGTATGAAGAGATACGGCGGAGGGAGATGGAATTTTTGTTTGAGGAGCCCGAAAAAATGAATCCAATGCTAGTCCGGGAATTCTATGCAAATTGCCCGGAGCATTTTAGCCGGGAGGTAATTGTGCGTGGCATGGTGGTGGATNGAGCGTGATCAAATTTTGGCGCCGTTGCCGGGGAATTAACGGTGTTATCAATTACAATTGAAAGAAATACAAAGAATCCAAGTGTAATCCATTTTCTCTTTACCAATCTTTACATTGAAATTCTAACGGTTGAAATCTTGTGGGAAGCAGGTGTATGCCTAGAAATTCTTCGAGGACTGGAGAACTAATAGAAGGACTCTCAGACCCCAAGAAAATATTCAGGGCATTGAACCGTGCCAACAAAGGACTTCAACAAAATCAACCAACGAACCAACCCGAATTTGATATGGGTGACGTGAACAACGCTAACGGAAACAACAGGAATGAGCAAGTTGACCTGGAAGTCAGGGGAGTGGCACCTCTTGTGCCAGAGGCTGCACTTTATGACTGGGCACAGCCTATAGCTGACGATTTGGCCACTGCCATAGCTGTGCCTGCAATTCAAGCGGAGAATTCCAAATCACCAACAACATGCTGCATCTGCTACATAATAAGGGATTGTTCTCCGGGTCAAGCATTGAAGACCCGCAACAACACATGAAAAAGTTTCTGTCAATTTGCATGACCCAAAGGCAACCCAATGTAACCGCTGAAGCTATCAAACTGCTCTTGTTCCCATTCTCAGTAACCGGGGCAGCTCAGACTTGGTTAAATTCGCTCCCTATAAACTCTATTACCATTTGGGAGGAATTAGTCAAGCAGTTTCTGAACAAGTTCTATCCGCCTAACAAGACTGCACAGCAAATTGATGCCATATTACAGTTTAGGCAGCAGTCCACGGAGTCCTTGCAAGAAACTTGGGAGAGATTTAAAGGGATGCTTGTGAAGTGTCCTCATCATAGCATTCCAGACCAGATGCTTGGCCAGAGATTCTACATGGGTCTAACTGACAACTTGAAGGCTAATGTGGATGCTTCGGCTGGAGGTGCGTTCTTAAGCAAAACATTCACCGAGTGCAAAATTCTCTTAGACAAGATGTCACAAAATGCGGGGTGGATGACTAGAGGTGCAACACTAGCACCCATAATACATTCCGTTCCATTGGATCCCAATAATTCACAGGAAGAAAACATGGCCACACTCCTAACCCAGATGAGCTTACTGACAAAGAAGATTGATGAGATGGGTACAAAACAGGTGCACATTGTTGATGCAACGAATGGAGGATTATGTACACCATGTATTAATCAGTCATATGTTTGTTCATGGAGCGGAGAAGGCGAAAACCAAGGGGTCCGGGAAGATATGAACTATGTCAACAATTATGGGGGCCAGAGACAAGGAGCACAACAGTGGAGACCGCCACATAATCAGCAGTACAGGCCTAATATGCAGCAGCCTGGGGGTATGCACCCTCAAAATCAATTAGTGCCCGTACCTTATCAGAAACCACAGGGTTTCCACAGCAGAATCAGCAATCTAAGTGAACCGTATTGTGCAAATAGCTAGCGTAGCTTGAGAAAGTGCGTCTAGTAGATTATTATAATTACTTGAGAAAGAATTATGATAGATGGAGAGTTCATGATTGTGAGAGATAGCTAAATCATAGTTATAGGACATATACAACCAAGGAAAGTACCAACGGGGGAAACCATTGCCTTAGAGTTTATTTCTACTGTTTACACATCAAGTTTAGTTAATTTTTAGCTGTTAATTACTTTCAATCTTTAGTTGTTAGAAAATCAACCATTGTGAATCAAAAAGTTTGGGAAAACAGATTGTGTGAATTTAGTAAATCTGACAATAGTGATTGATAGGTTAGCTCCCTGTGGTTCGACTCTGGGCGATAATACTCAGATTATATTTGCAACGCCCGCATAATTTTTTGTGAGACTTAGTTGAGCGTGATCAAAGAGCAATGAGAGAATGATTTCATCTCTTATAAAATATGGTAAGGGTCAAATATATCTTTGTACATTCGAAAATGGTTTAAAATATCCCTCATTGTACTATTATATATGGCCCACCGTCATACTTTGAAACAAAAATAATCTTATTTTGAATGGTGCTCCATGTCACAACACCAAATTAAAATGATCCATTTCTTATTTTACCCGATCCATTTAAAAGAAACCCACCACCGGACTCAAATTTCACCATACTTAAAATACAACTAAATGTAAAAAAGAACTCATTTTACCCCCTCTCCATTGAAGGTTGAAATAGATAAAAGCCCTGACCGTTGAAACAGAAAGAAGACCCATTTTTATACCTGACTATTTGCTGCAGGATTTTTCTTAGTTTCTACTGGTTTTAGTGTACCTTTATGGGGTTCAATGCGCTGACAGCCTTGTTTGAATTGTGTTCTACATTATTTTAGTATAGTCCTTACCTATTTTGTGTTGGTTTTAGTGAGATGAAAAAAGAGTTAATAGGTAAAACAAAGAAGCTACCAAATTATGTCATGTGTGATGTAGTTTTGGTAAATAATGTAACTGGGGGCTTGTTTCTGTTTCAACGGAGGGGGTAAGGTAAAATGGGTCTTCTTTTTTACATTCAGTTTTATTTTAAATGGGATGAAATTTGGGTCCGGTGGTGGGTTTCTTTTAAATGGATCGGGTAAAAAAGAAGGAAAATTCGGGATAAATTCAAAAATAGCCAGATTTAGAAGTGGTCGTTCAAAAATAGCCCAGTTTCAAAAGCAATCGAAATCTAACTTTTCATGTAAAGATAAATCTGAGCTAAATCACTGATCAAAACCCGGAAAATACGCCAATATATTATGCTGGAGTTTCAGGATAAGTATGCTGGAACTCCAGCATATTATACTAGAGTTCCAGGATAAGTATGCTGGAACTCCAGCATAATATGATGGAGTTCCAGCATAAGTACACTAAAACTCCAGCATAATATACTGGAGTTCCAGCAAAGTATACCGGTCCAGTATAATATGCTGGAAGTTCATACACTAGTGCTCGAATCTCCAGTAGATTATGCTGGAACTTTCCGTGTGTTGGAGTTCCAGTATAATATGCTGGAAGTTCATACACAGGTGCACCGAACTCTAGTATATTATGCTGAACCGGTCTCTGTTGCAGCAAAATAGTGGCTATTTTTTATTGACTTGGTAAACGCTGGCTATTTTTGAATGACCAGTCCGAAAACTGGCTAGACCGTGCTATTTTAACGGAAAATTCTCACTTTATATCCATTAAGCCTAAGCTATTTATCCTTTAATACCCAAGCCTAAATTATTTACTTTTCCTACCTATGCGGGCCAAATTATTTACCCGGCCAACCCATTAGCTATTTGCTTTCTCATTTGAAGTACAGAATGTTAAAAACATTCGGCTTCATTTTTGCAAGCTTACCTGGTAGTGGACTTGAATGGATCTACTTCTTCTCTGCCAGATCGATCTTCATTAAGAGGGTCAACCCAAGCTATTGCTCTACCTCCTTTCCTTACGATTTTGTGGTGTGTATGAAGACCTACCATTGTTGAGCTTGAAGCTCCTGAATTAGAAGTTTTATTTTGAAGATTTATTATTTGATTTGATGTGGGTGCTATAAAATATTGCTTATAGTACCTTCGAGTTAGCTTTCCAAATCTAAATTTTTATGTGTGTTTGAATATCACTATTATTGGCTTGAAGTTTATTTCTTTTTTGAAGATTTCTTGTTTGATTCAAAGTGTGTGTTATCAAAATATTGCTTATAATACCTTCTGGAAGTTCATACTGAAATTTGATTACATTTGAAGTTGATTTGCGGTGATTGAGATCGAATCTTTCAGCTGAAAATCGAAGAAGAACACAATCATTATTACAATATATAATATGTTGTAGGAGTATATAGCTACACTGCAATAATATACTATTATAGTATACAATATAATGCAATGGTATATTGTAATAATCAAAGAAGAACACAGTTACCTAACATTATACCATTACGGTATACAATATACTGTAGGGAGTATATAGCTATAATTCAAATGTATACTATTATAGTATATAGTATACTGTAATAGTATATTGTAATAATATGCAATATACTGCAACAATATGCTGTAATAGTATACAATAAATATACTATTTTAATATAATAGTATAATATTGAGTGAAGAACCTAAAACATCATTTTCATATATTGTATGCTGTTTTGGTATATAATATATAATTCAGTACTATATAGTTTACCACAATAATACATTGCTATAATATACAATATGATGTTATGTTGGCCCAAGATCAGTTGAAGTTTTGAAAAATGACAAATGAACTCAGTGAAGGACCAGGTCCATCTTAGGAGACACATTTGTTATGGCCCATGCACATGAGATGCTCGTGAAGAAGATAAGTCCTTGGGGATCAAGCAGCAATATCTTCTGAATATCTTCTGACCTGATCGAAAAGATTGCATATAGGATAAGGAGAAGATGTCTCCTTATAAGAAGAGAACACATCCGGATAAGTGTTGGAGTTTGGATCGGTCTAGGACTCAAACTCGATGGAGGATCAGACATTTAGTTACAATCCAACTCTAATTACTAATCTAATAAATAACTGAGTTGTTCTCTTTTACAGGTATGCACATACGCTGAAGTTAAGGAAAATTGAGAGCAAAAGAGCAAGGCTATTTTGCAAGCAATTTATGTGAGATTGAGTGTGCACGCCTGCAGCTACTTGAACAAGATAGAAGAACCAGTTCCATTGCGTTTATTCTTATTCTAGTTCAATTGTAGTAGGTGATTTAAAACTTGTACCTTTCCAGCTTTCATAGAAGCAATTGTATTAGGTACTTTGAGTATTCAAGTTAGAGTTAACTTGAAAGTGTCGCAATAGTTGAGGCTGTGTGCCACACTAGGATTAGAGTTAATCCTTAGGTTTACAAGAGTTTTGTAAATGCTGTTTTTGGCTCATTGAGGTTAGTGGATGTTTGGGAAAATCCTACTGAGTAGTAGGTCGTGGTTTTTTCACCTTTTGAGTCAGGTGTTTGCCACGTAAAAATCCTTGTGTTCTTTTATTTTCTGTATTTTAATTCCGCAAACAGTAGTAGTTAGAACACCTAGAAGAACCAGGTTCTTCTAGATCGAAAATTGGGTACCACACAAACTACCCCCCCCCCCTCTTGTGTGGTATTGACGTTTGGAACATCAATTGGTATCAGAGCGGGTTATCCTTGAAGAGGCTAACACCTTAGGAAAAGATCAACATGAGTGCACCACCTGGGAACTGGGAAGGGCAATCCACTGCCAGGCCTCCACTATTCAATGGACAGTATTACTCATGGTGGAAGAATAGGATGAAGGATCACATCATAGGAGAAGACTATGAACTCTGGGACATAGTCACCGATGGCCCTTTGGCAACTACAATGAAAAATGAGGAAGGAGTGGAAGTGCCAAAGACAAGGGCTCATTATACTGCTGAAGATTTGAAAAAATGGGAGAAAAATGCTAAGGCCAAGAAATGGCTTGTGTGTGGACTGGGTCCAGATGAATACAGCAGGATCCGAAGTTGTACTACTGCAAAAGAGATATGGGACACTTTGCAAGTGGCTCATGAAGGAACACCTCAAGTGAAAAGATCCAGAGGAACATTGCTATATTCTCAATATGAGAATTTCACTATGAAAGATGGAGAAACCATTCAAGAGATGTACACAAGATTCACTACACTGACAAATGAACTTATGTCTCTTGGAAGAGTTATTCTTGAAGAAGACAAGGTTGAAAAGATCTTGACAAGAGTTCTGCCAGTCACATGGGAAAGCAAAATCACTGCCATTCAGGAGTCCAAGAATATGGCCACTCTCAGACTGGATGAACTGATTGGGAATCTTACTGCTTATGAACTGAGAAGGCAAACCAGGAAGATGGATACACCCAAGAAGGAGAGAAGTTTGGCTCTCAAAATTACAGAAGGTTCAGACCTAGAAGATGATGAGATGGCTATGATCACTAAAGACTTCAAAAAGTACCTAATGAGAGGAAAGGGTTCATCAAGAGGTACAAACTTCAACAAGACAAGAGCTCCTGAGAAACAGACAAATGATGGCTGCTATAAGTGTGGTAAGACTGACCATATGATCAAGAATTGCCCTCAATGGGAGATTGAGTGGAAGAAAGCAAGGGCTGAACGAAGAAACAGGAAGAAGGAACAGGTTCAACCCAAGAGAAACAAAGGTTCAACCAAGGCTATGGTTGCTGCTTGGGGTGAAACCTCTGATGAAGACTCAGAAGATGAAGCTGAAGAAGAGCAAGCTCTTATGGCCATTGGAGAATCAGATGATGAGCAGGAGGTGAGTATTCTGCATCTCAAGGACAAAATTAAATTTCTGTCTAAAGAGAGGTTGGCTGAGCTATTGTTAGACTTCATTGATGAGTCTGAAATAGTTAACAATGAAAAGGAAGTTCTGTCTAGGGAATGTGTTATCCTAAAAGCAAAATGCAAAAGTCTAGAATCTAGGGCTGATGAGAGTGATAACAAAAATGCTGAGTTGAAGAACCAGGTTCTTGAACTTGGCAATAGTATTCTAGAACTTAGTTTAGAAAATCTAAAACTGAAACTAGGAACAGGAAAGAAGAAAACTGATCACTCATTTCTCACTCCAAAAGAAAATCTAGGAAAAATGAAAGATGAACTGTATAAGAAAGATGAATTGATTAAGGTTCTAAAATAAGATCTAGGAAAGGTAAAACACGAACTAGACAGAACTTGCAAATGGAACAAAGCTTCTGCTCTCTCATGGTTGCAAGAGCATCACAGTAGCAATAAAGAGGACTTGGCTATGGGACTCAAGCTCCAAAATGGGACCCCAAAAACAAGTACCTCACTCTTCTTGAAAATAAGATCTGCACACACTGTGGTAAGACTGGCCATTATAAAAATGAATGTAATGCAAAGGAAAAGGCTAGTCAAAGGAACAAAGCTTTTGTTCAAGAAAAACACAAACTGCCTAGCTGGGCAAGAAAGAATTCGATTCATCCTTTTGCCCAAAGAAAGGGACCCAAACTAGTTTGGGTTCCTAAGACTAACCTCTGATTTCTTTTTGCAGGCTCAAGTGAAAGAGAGTAGCCAAATATGGTACATGGATAGTGGCTGCTCAAAACACATGACTGGGAACAAGGACCAGTTCCTTTCACTTGAGAACCTGAAAGGAGGTAATGTCTCCTTTGGAAATGGAAAGAAAGGTGAGATCATTGGGGCTGGAAAGGTAGGTAAGACAGACTCTCATTCCATTGAGAATGTCTACTTGATAGATGGCTTGAAATATAGCCTAATCAGTGTGTCACAACTGTGTGACAGAGGTAACCTTGTAGCTTTCACCTCTACCAAATGTTTTGTGATTAACCTTACCACTGACAAGATTGTTTTGCAGGGAAGAAGAGTTAACAATATTTACATTGTAGATTTGTCAACTCTTTCAGAAAATGAACTCACTTGTCTAAGTGCACTAGTCAATGATTCCCTCCTGTGGCACAAAAGACTTGGCCATGCCAGTCTAAATCAGCTAAACAAATTAGTCTCCAAGGACTTGGTGATAGGGTTACCTAATATCAAGTTCAAGGAAGACAAAGTTTGTGAGGCATGTGCAAGGGGGAAGCAGGTGAGGTCATCCTTCAAATCCAAGAAAATGGTAAGTACGTCCAAGACGTTGGAACTGGTTCATATGGATCTTTGTGGTCCAATGAGAACCATGAGCAGAGGTGGAAAGAAATATGTGATGGTGTTTGTTGATGATTATTCTAGATTTACCTGGGTACTGTTTCTAACATCCAAAGATGAGGCATTTTAAATGTTTACTGCCTTTGTTAGAAAAACTCAGAAACAATTAGGAAATCAACTTGCATCCATTAGGTCTGATCATGGAACTGAATTTGAAAATGTAAAATTTGCTGAATTTGTGATGAAAATGGTATAGATCACAACTTCTCTGCCCCTAGAACTCCTCAGCAAAATAGTGTAGTTGAAAGAAAGAACAGGACCCTTGAGTATATGGCAAGGACCATGCTTCTCTCTAGCAAATTACCCCAAAGCTTCTGGGCAGATGCTGTAAACACTGCATGTTACATAATCAATAGATGCATGACTAGACCTCTTGTTGAGAAAACTCCCTATGAGTTACTTAAAGGGAGAAAACCAAACATATCCCACCTTAGGGCATTTGGTTGCAAGTGCTATGTGCACAACAATGGAAAAGACTCCCTAGGTAAGTTTGATCCCAGAAATGATGAGGGAGTATTCTTGGGATATTCTTCACATAGCAAAGCATATAAAGTATTTAATAAAAGAACTCTGTGTGTAGAAGAAAGTGTGCATGTTGTATTTGATGAAACTAACATTCTTTCTGAGAGACAGGAACATGAAGATGAAGCCATTGGCTTGGTAAGAGAATTGACTGAAGCAACATCAAAAGAAGGAACAGGTGATGGAACAGGTTCTTCTAGTCTGGGCAACCTGACAGGGGGAACTAATCAGGGAGAAAATGAAACAAACTCTTTACAAGAACCTGTTCATGAACCTGTTCCTCATCAACAGAACACAGGAGAATCATCTAGTAGAAACCAGTTGTTGGTGAAATCTCACAAGTATCAAAGTTCTCATCCCATTGAGAACATCATTAATGATCCAACATCTGGAGTCAAAACTAGATCACAATTAAAGAATCTGTGTGCATTTGATGCTTTTCTATCTCTTATTGAACCTAAAAATGTTGTTGAGGCTTTGCAGGATGCAGACTGGGTCAATGCTATGCAGGAGGAACTCAATCAATTTGAAAGAAGTCAAGTCTGGCATCTAGTTCCTAGACCCAAGGACAGGTCAGTCATTGGCACCAAATGGGTCTTCAGGAACAAACTTGATGAAGATGGAACTGTTACAAGAAACAAGGCAAGGCTGGTGGTTCAGGGCTACAGCCAAGAGGAAGGCATTGACTATGATGAGACCTTTGCTCCAGTTGCAAGACTAGAGGCAATCAGACTCCTCATTGCCTTTGCAGCACATATGGAATTCACTCTCCATCAGATGGATGTCAAAAGTGCCTTCCTAAATGGCTACCTCAAGGAGGAAGTGTTTGTGAAACAACCTCCAGGATTTGAAAGCAAGGAATGTCCTGAGCATGTGTACAAGCTGGACAAAGCTCTATATGGGCTCAAACAGGCCCCAAGAGCTTGGTATGAACGACTATCAAAATTCCTACTGGAGCATGGGTACAAAAGAGGTAAAATTGACAGCACTTTGTTCCTAAGGGAAAAAGGTAAAGACCTCCTTGTTGTACAAATATATGTTGATGACATAATATTTGGGGCCACTACTGATAGGTTGAGTAAGGACTTTGCAAAATTAATGGGAAGTGAGTTTGAAATGAGTATGATGGGTGAACTAAATTTCTTCCTAGGCTTGCAGATCAAACAAAGTCAAAATGGGAATACAAAAGAACTAATCAAAAAGTTTAAAATGGAGGACTCCAAAGAAATATATACACCTATTGCAACTGCCACTAAATTAGATGTTGATGAACCTGGTTCATCAATTGATCAAAAGTTGTGTAGGGGTATGATTGGTTCACTTTTGTATCTTACTGCCAGCAGACCTGACATTGTTTTCAGTGTAGGACTTTGTGCTCGTTTCCACGCAAATCCAAAGGAGTCACATTTGACTGCTGTCAAGAGGATACTGAGATATCTGAAAGGCACCACAGATTTGTGTCTTTGGTATCCCAAAGGTAGTAACTTTGATCTGGTAAGATATGCTAATGCTGATTATGCAGGGTTCTTAGTGGACAGGAAGAGTACTTCAGGTATGGCACATTTCCTAGGGTCATGTCTAGTGTCATGGGCTACCAAAAAGCAAAATTCAGTAGCCCTGTCTACTACTGAAGCTGAATATGTTGCTGCTGCCTCTTGTTGTGCTCAATTGCTATAGATCAAACAACAGCTGGTAGACTTTGGAATTGAAGTGGGGTGTATTCCAATATTTTGTGATAACACTAGTGCTATAAGTATGACAAAGAACCCTGTTCATCATAAAAGGACCAAGCACATAGATGTTAGACACCACTTCTTAAGAGATAACTGTGAGAAAGGGTTAATCTCCATAGAATTTTGTGCTACTAATAAACAAATAGCTGACATCTTCACTAAAGCACTTAGTAGAGAAAACTTTGAAAGGAACAGGTTGGAATTAGGGATGATTAAGATCACCTAAAAGGTCCAGTTCAGAATGCACAATGAAAAAAAAAATTGAAAAATGAAAAAAATTGAAAAAAAATTATTGGTTAGGAGTTCTTAATTCAATGTAAATATCTAGACTAATTCTTACTCGGTCTCATACTTTAAGTAGTATACTCCTGTGACATGTGTTTATATGAATCTTTAATCTCTTACAAAGTTTTTCTATTCTGACATTTGAGGCATGATCAAGAGAAGTTTTACTTGAAGAACTTGGTTCATCAGTATATGCTCATGAGAAAGTTCAGGTATGTTTCTATACTTTGCACAATTAGAAAGATAAAATTACCAATCATGAGCAGAAGTCCTAATTACACCAAACTTTCAGAAATTCTATCCGTTGAGCATTGAACCAGTTTCAATATCCTAGGAGTCTAACTAAAACGGGATTGTTTCCTAAAAACTAGCGTCACTCATTAATCTCTAAAGAGACCGAAATTCTAATTTGATTAGACTCCTAATTGACCACTGAAAAGGCTGCCATTACAGGCTTAATCATGATCCCTCTTTAAATACATTCCACACCTTCTCTCATCACTCATAACCGTCATTCACTTCTCCAATACTTCTGATAATCCCCTTTTCTTCTCCAAAAATTCCCAAAAGATTTCCAGAAATACTCCACCATGACTAATCCTCAAGACAATCCTGGAACTCCCCCACCTGTTTCCCTTAATACCTCATCATCAACACCTCCAGTTGAAACTCAAAAACCCAGATTTCGCCGGCAAAAGATATTAGCCAGAAAAACTGTAGCATCCGGCTCTCTCAGAAAAGCCTTGAACGAGAAATTAAAGGTCAGTCAAAGGAAAGAGGTTTCAGTTGAAGAATCTGACTCAAGCTCTGAGTCTGAAAAGTTCATCTCTGCTAGTGAAGGAGAAGAACCTGGGTCTTCTGATAATGACAAGAGTCAAGAAACCCCAGGTGAGGTAAACACCTGTTTTGTATTTTTTGATGTAGCAGAGAAGGAAGATAGTAGGTTTGTGTTGGTGGGTTCTGTGAAAAATGTTGAAGGGGCTGAGTCTAGGAGGAGGAGAAAGAAAAAGAAAGGGGAGGTTCTTGCTATATGTGGTGGTGGAGAAGAAGGTGGCTTAAAGTCAGGGGGAAGCGGATCAGGAGAGGCTGCTGAGGGACTTGTTCAAATGAGTAAGCAACAAGAAGAACATGGTTCTTCTGTGGAGGAGACTTTAGCAGATATTCTAAAGAAAGTGGGGGCCAGTTATGACCCAAAGAAGCGCAAGGCATTTTCACAAAGGACCCCAGTTGCTTCTAAACCCTCAAAGAAAAGCAAAGTAACATCTCCCAAGACTGCTGCTACTTCTGTACCTAGGGGAAGAGCTACAAGGAGCAAAGTAATAGTTTTGCGCCTCCTGATTTTGAGCCAATATTGGAAGATGATGCTCCCCTTCCTCATGAGGAAGAAGTGATGCAAGGCAGTCAGAGATGCAAAATAAGTATCTTACTGTTGTTATTGTATAAAAATTCTTTTATATATGACTTAAATTGAAATTTGCAGGGTCATGTGAATCTGAAAAGGCAAAAAGGGTGAGAGGAGCGAATAGGTGTAAAAAAGTTGCAGGACTCAAAGTCGGAGAAAAGTTGAGCGTTACTTTTTACCATAATCGAGTTGTTGGAAAGAATCATGTCTTATTTACCTTTGTAACTAGGCCTATCCACATGTCAGAGAGCCCCAGAAACATATCCTAACATCATATACATGTTCCAAAAACACCACATAACTTGTACAACACCAACCATGGCCGCATAGGAAACATATAACCAAGACAGAACAGTTTTACATTGATCAAATCAAAAGATAAGAGTTCCTAGAGACCAAATGCATAAAAAAGCTATTACATGGCTACACAAACAAGTGTGGGTACTTCTTTCTCATTTCTTCCTCGGCTTCCCAAGTGGCTTCCTCAACCTGCTGGTTCCGCCATAACACTTTTACGGAGGAAATTTCCTTGTTTCACAATTTCCGGACTTGCCTGTCGAGAATGGCAAATGGAACTTCTTCATATGATAGTTCTTCATTAACCTCAATAGTTTTAACTGGCACAATAGTGGACGGATCTCCTACTACCTTCTTCAACATAGACACATGGAAGACTGGGTGTTCCAATGACATCTCGGGTGGCAGCTCGAGCTTGTACGCCACCTGACCAATCCTCTGAATGATTCTGTACGGTCCGACATACCTTGGACTCAATTTTCCTTTCTTCCAAAACCGCATGATACCCTTTATGGGGGAAACCTTAAGAAATACCCAATCGTCTTCCTTGAACTCTAAATCTCTGCGACGAACGTCTAAATAAGACTTTTGGCGACTCTGTGCAGTTTTTAACCATTCCTGGATAATTTTGACTTTCTCCATGGCCTGGTGCACAAGGTCCGGCCCTATCAATCAGCTTCTCCAAGCTCGAACCACCCAATGGGAGACCTACATCTCCTACCATACAATGCCTCAAATGGCGCCATCTGGATACTAGCATGGAAGCTATTGTTATAAGAAAATTCTATGAGCGGTAAATGGTCATCCCAGCTACCCTTGAAATCAAGAACATAAGCACGCAACATGTCCTCGAGCGTCTGAATAGTCCGCTCTACTTGCCCGTCGGTTTGAGGGTGAAAAGCCGTGCTTAGATTTACCTGCGTGCCTAAACCTTGCTGAAATTTCTTCCAAAAGTTGGCTGTGAACTGAGCCCCCCGATCTGAAATGATTGGGACTGGAGTGCCATGCAATCTGACTATTTCCTTGATATACAATCGAGCATACTGTTCCGCTGTGTCGGTAGATTTAATTGGCAAGAAGTGCACTGATTTTATGAGTCGATCTGCAATCACCCAAATTGAGTCAAACTTGCGCAGAGTGCACGGCAACCCTACCACAAAATCCATGTTGATCATCCCCATTTCCACATTGGAATTTCTATGCTTTGAGTCAGTCCTCCGGGTCTTTGATGTTCGGCCTTCACTTGCTGACAGTTTGGACATCTAGCCACAAAGTTCGCCACATCCCCTTTTATGTTATTCCACCAATAAACTTCCTTGAGATCATGATACATTTTCATAGAACCTGGGTGCACGGAATACCTAGAAGTGTGAGCTTCTGCCATAATCCTTTCCTAAAGACTGTCGATATCCGAAACACATAGGCGGCCTTGGTGCCGTAGGGTACCATCATCCATGACAATGGAAAAAGTTGTGGTCTTGTATTTATGAATCCTCTCCTTCAGTTGTGCCAAAAATGGATCGTTGAATTGCTTCTCTTTCACCTCCGCTACAAGCGACGATTCAGCCCTATTCTGCACAATTACCCCTCCTTCATTAGAGTCTGTAAGGCGAACTCCCAAACTAGCCAATTGATGAACCTCCCGGTCCAACGACCTCTGATCCACCCTCAAATGAGCCAAACTTCCCATAGATTTTCAACTAAGAGCGTCCGCCACAACATTAGCCTTTCCCGGGTGATAGAGAATACCAATGTCATAGTCCTTGTGTTTACCGTGAAAATGGCAACAACAATTAAATTTATTAAATGGGACTCTAAAAATACGTGATCTATTCCCGAGTTAATTTGTTAAAGCAGATGATGCTAGTACTGTGAGTTTTAGCGATGGGACGAAAGATAAACGAGGTAATGAGCGAACCAAAGGGCCTGTTACCCGGGCGTAGACTTGGTCGATTGATACTTCGAGGTCGACCTCGGGGTCGAGCTCGGGTTGTCGGAGATATTCGAGCGTAATCAAACAGCTAGAAATACGATCAAACGGAGCTATTTATAACCGAAAGTGAGTTTATATGATGGAGAGCACATATAAAATGAAGAACACGTTTAGAGGGAAAGGATATCGAGGTATCCTTAATATCAGTGATAACCAATGAGCTTTTGTAAGAAAAGAGAGATAGAGAGATATTATTGCACTTTGTAGAATTGTGGGAGAAACAACAGTTGTTTACAAAGTAAGGCGAATCCCCTTTATATAGAGAGGGAACTCGGAATACATGTATATTTAATTCATGAAATACGAAGATGTGACAGCTTGATTCGACACCCCAGCATGGGCTGGGGATAGGCTGGCCCTGTCGGACTCAACCGCATGCTTTGAGGGCTCCCCCTTTGTCTATATGTCGGCCTCGGACCGGACCTTGACGAGCCCCGAAGGAGAGGGCCAAGTCGTGGCTTTGTATCCTCGAGGTCTCGAGGTACCTCCCCGAGATGGCTCGATGGTGGGAAATTGGGTCCTCTGATTTCACCGCATACAGATAGTCTCCGCGTTTCTTGGAGTGAAGGCGACGAGGAACGATAAGAAACGATTCTGAACCCTTGCTTCTTCTGATGTTTTTGGATATCAGATATTAAGACGTGTTTCACGCAATGTTCCTGCGGATTTCTACAGTGACTGCGGCGGTTGTCTTTCTTTAATGTGCCCAGGATGCTTTTGTAAATACTTACTTCTCCTCTTTTGATTCCCTTTTGCGTTTAAAACCCTCAGCGAGGTTTGCTTCCCCTTATTTTTCATTTCTTCTTAGGAATTCAAGTCCCGCCTTTTTTCTCCTCTCCCTGAATTCGTCTAAGGATGGCGAACGCTACAATTTCTGCTTCTCAGGAGGATGCTGGCTCATCCTCTTCATTTTTCTCTCGGGGTGAAGTGGCTAATCCGCCCCGTGCTGAAGAGTGCGTTCCAGGACCTTTTGCGATGACCTCTTATTTTAGGGTTGAGAGGCCCTCCCCGAAGTCAGGGTGCCGCGAGCCCGTGACTCGGTATGTTAGCTCTATAACGGACATCAAAAGAGTGAAAGTGGACTGCTGCTGGGAGATTTCGTGCTCGTGGAGATCCCCACTCGGGATGAAGATATTACTGCTCACAAGGCCGGCTTTCTGAGTGTGTATACCTATCAATTTTCCTTGGGGCCGGTGAGGTCGTCCTCGCCCCTGATTGACCCCGTGATTCTTGACTTTTGCCGGAGTTATCAGGTGACCTTAGGTCAAGTCCACCCTTCGTTCTGGCGTGTGTTTTGTATGATCAGGCACTACACGAGCATGATAGATGGGATGCCCTTCACCCTAAACCATTTAATCCGGATGTATAGCCCTCGCCTGCTTCGTGGTGGTTTAATCAAGCTTCGCTGTCGAGCTTCGAGGTCCCTTTTCGCCCCTACTGAGGAATTGGATGATGCGTGGTTAAGCCGATTCGTTCGAGTGAGGACATCCGATCTGATTCCGGTGGAAAAGATATCGTTCCCTAAGGAACGGAACGCTGGGCGTAAGTAGTTGCAGTGCCCTTGCCCCCTTTCCTTTTGTAACTTTTCTTCATGCGTCTGATTCTTCCTTTCTTGTTTTCTTAGCCGCGGCGATCTACCCCGATGCGGTGCTGGACCTTCGGGGTTGGGTCTGTTGTATGCACTCCATCTGCCCGAATTTCGACCAAGTGTGGCGGGATTTGTCCCGAGCCCGTCAAGAGGCTGAAGGCCCTGGTAAGTCTGGAGTTTTGACGTATTCGTGCAATCCATCGTTAATGAGGCGTTAGTAGCTTTGCGGTTTCGATGCCTTTGACATCTGTACTTATGCGGGTTCGGTGGGGACTCTACCGGTGAAGGAGGCACCGTCTGTTATAGGGGACGCCCAGATGCATGACGAGGAGGGGAAGAGGAAGGAGAGCCCGACAGTCGGGCTGCCGGCACCCAAGAGGAGCAGAGTGGATGGTTCCGATGTCGACCCTTTGGCTCCTGAACCCGAGGTGACGGAAAGTCCTTGTGTTGAAGGTGAGGGGGGAAAGTAGTTTTTCGGCACCCTTGGAAGGGTGCATGAAGATGGTTGACTGTCAGGCCGTAGGAGTAGACGTTTCCGGACAAGGACCCGGTGCTGACGCGGCTCGGGTTGGTGGCGAAGCAATGGATGGGGTATCTAGCACTGACCTTGATGTAACAGGAGGCTAGGGTTCTCCCCGAACTGGGGCGCCTTTGATAGTCAGTTCGGAGGAGCCTCCGTCTCGACCCCGGGATGAACCGAAGACGGAGGTCCAGATTAAACCCTGCTTGCCCGCTGGTCATTGCTGCTCCCCCAAAGGGTGATATTCTTCCATTTTGTCGTATGCAAGAGGAATCTCGCGAGGAGCTTTTCATGGCGGGAGCATTGACCAAACGCGAAGGCGCAGTTGGAAGGCCGGCGATCGTTTGAGGGTGGTTCCGAGGCAGACGTCCTCTCTATCTTCAGCGAAATGGGCAGGCTGTGTGAGCGGGTAACTTTACCTAGAACTGTTTGTTGCATTGGGCTATTTCGCCCTTTTCTCTTCTTTAACTCTTTTGTGCGGTTTCAGGCCGAGGCACTTTATAATCAGGTCCTCGCCCAGTGTAAGGAAGAGGTGAGTCGTCGTCAGCGTGAGAAAGCTTTCTTCGCTGAACAGGTTGTCTATCCCTTGCTCTTGCTATCCTTCGAGTTTTTGTAGAATATCGTAGCTTTTAACTCTTTGGGCCCTGATCCGTGCAGTTTGAGAAGGAGAATGCCTTACTGAGAGGGGAGCTTCGGGCCAGGGATGCTGAGATCTTCGAGCTCAGCCGGCGTGTAAGCGCGGTGTATTCTGAGAGGGATAACCTTAGGGAGAGAGTTACATTGATCGAGCGCCAGCTCCAGGACACAGGGGAGGATAACGGCAAGTATAAGGGCCTTCATTCCGATTTGATGGCTGCACTGCTTCGGATCAAAACTGAGGTCGAGGCGCTTGTATCTTTGCACGGGGGAGAAGCTGTCGTCGCAGATTCCTATGTAGAGAGGGCATCGAGGAGGCTGGCCCGACATTGCCTCGAACCGTGGGTCGCGCTTATCCAATTTTCCGAGGGCTGTCTGTTGAGGGCGCGTTTGGAAGGCAGCTCGAGCGGGGTGAAAAATGGAGGCGGATCCCCGGTGAGGGGGGATGCTGTTGAGAAGGTGCCCTTACGGGGTCTGTAATTACCTAGATGTAACCTTTCGACGCCATCGGCTCAGGGATAAATTAGGGCCTGCTATCCTTTTTCGTTGGTCTCCTTATTTGTAGTGCTTCTTTAACTTGGTACTTGTATAAGGAGAATTCTGCAGCTTCATTTACCCTTTGATTTTATCAATGATTTGGTGGACGAAAAAACTTCGGGCCTATAATATAGCCTCGTGGCCTTTTCGGGCTGGCTCAGACAAAAGGGCCTCTTACCTTGGATCATTTTGTCGTTTTGCTGCTTCGGGTCCATTCTCCGAGTCGCGTTGCGACTCGAGGTTTATTTGACCCTTGACTTTTTTCCTGCCCGCATGGGCAGATAATGGTAGTTTATGCCCTGGGTCGAAGTGACCTTACAGGTGGGTGGCCCGGAGGCTTTATTCGATCGGTGAAAGCGCCATTTATGTTGTGCCCTTAGGCATTTTGTAGTTTAACTTATTTCGGGTCCAGCCTCCGAGTCGCGTTGCGATTCGAGCTTTAATTGACCCTTAAGCTGTCAGTTTTGGCTGGTGACAAGGGCTCTGACGCATTTTGGTCGTGGAGACCTTTTTGATATGTGGCTCGTAGGCTTGTGTAGTTAACTATTTTGGATCTGGTCTCCGAATAGGGTTACGATCCGAGCTCACTTTAATCCTCAAGTTGTCAATGTTTGCTGGCGACAATGGCTCTTATGCTTTTTGGCCGTAGAGACCTTTCGATGTGTGGCCCGTAGGCTTGCTTAGTTAACTATTTTGGATCCGGTCTCCGAATCGAGTTACGATTCGAGCTCACTTTAATCCTCAAGTTGTCAATTTGGCTGGCGACAATGGCTCTTACGCTTTTTGGTCGTAGATACCTTTTGATATGTGGCCCGTAGGCTTTCTTAGCTGGCGATAATGGCTCCTACGTTGTTTTTGCCCATGAGCTTTTTGTAGGCTTTGTTTTCCGCTCGTTAAGGTCTTTTTGAAAGATTTTTCCCTGACCCGTCGTTGGTTCTAGCAGAACCTTGATTTCAAGTCGTAATCGGCAATATTTTGGGCACCTCGGAAGGGTCATAGCCCGTTGTTTGCCTGTTGAGGGAAGCTTGTTTTAACCGGTTCTTTCCGAAATGTATTCGAAGTAGTGGCCTGCGATTTTAACAACGATCAGGTGTCCCCGAGTCACATTATTTTGGCTGTATCAGCCGTTTTGACTGTAGTCATGTGCATTTGATCGTAGCCATTTTTGATCCCGAGTGATAGTTTAGGCGTCCACATCGAGGGTATGCCCTTTTGGGATTCTTACAAATGCGACGTATAGCCTAAACTTCGGGATTTTCATGCGTGTTGAGGTCTTACAGTTTGTTATGCCTATTGAGGTCTTACAGTTTTTTCGGCGATGTAGTATGGCGATCGTCGTCAGTCTCCGAGTCATCAAGTTGTTTAAGTGTGAAGACCGCTTCTTGTGAACTCGGAGCTGTGTTTTTAGGGCTATATGAGCCCGGAGTTCCGGTGCTGGAGTTGTGCGAATGCCCTATTGCGGGCATTAAGTATCCGAGTATTTCGGAATGCATTTGGAGGAGGGGGGCCCCATGTCGGGGATACGCTTGAGACTTCTCTGTCCGGAGAGTAAGGCATTGAAAAGATATCTTTTGATTGCCTCATGTAAGTACGGCCCGATATAGTGTTTCGATCGGGGCCTCGTTCGTCTTATCCCAAGGGTGGAGCTGACCGTGAAAGAAGCCTTGTGGGTTTCTTGGATCCTTCTGGAGAAAAGCATGGATGTCGCCTCATTAAAAACCTTGTTGACAAAAAACCCGCTTGGGGAAAAGATTTAGAAGGAAAAGAGTACGACGTCCGTTCGAAGATGTTTGCGGGGTTCCATGTTCGGCCGTCCTAGCAGTAATACCGCTTAAGCATCGATATATTCCAGTTGCTCGGAAGTTGTTCGCCCTCCATCGTACCGAGCTTACAGGAGCCTTTGCCAATTATTCCGAGGACACGGTAAGGTCCTTCCCAATTTTCGCCCAGCTTCCCTTCATTAGGGTTTCTGGTGTTGAGGGTGACCTTCCTTAGAACCAGGTCATAGGCAAATATTAGGGCAACTTTCAAATTTTTCCTTTACACCTTAGTCCCTTATTAATTTTCAGATTTCAACTACTTAAACCCCTCATTTTATGCCTTGTTGGCCAAGTAACACTACTAACTTTCTGAATTTCAAATTAGGACCCCATCTAGAAGGTTCTAGTGATTTCCAATTTCAATTACTGCACTATTCTCTATTTTGAAATACCTATACTAGCCCTGCCCTTACCCCTGAATTACATAACCTAGTTATACTAACCTCCAGCCCCCTACCTTGGTCAAATAACCATGGTTAACTACTCACAGGGACTGAAAGGTTCAGCTATAACCAAATTCAATTATAACAAAAACTCTGAAATCTGAATTAACTACTGAATTCCGGATTGAAAACTACTACTATCTATTATCAGTCAAACCAAAAATTAAGAAATGAACAAAATTAACACAGAATCAGTAAGAACAGAGGAGAAAAGAAAAATAGAACATTAGCAAGCAAAAAAATCGAAGAACAGGCAGAAGTACTAATTGAATTATCAAAACTAAATTAATCAAATAAAACTATGTAATTAAGCAGGAAACTCAAAGACTTAAGCATGTGTTAACAACAAACTAAATAGACCTAAGACAAACAGGGAACAAACTCAAGAAATAATCCTGGGTTCAATTCGGAACCCTAGCTTAAACCTAATGAAAGAAGGAGAAGAATGAAAGGAAGACACGAGGACTCACCAACTAGGCTTGATTCCTGACCCTCAACTCTGATTTGGTCTTCACTTGACTGCCTTTGAATATGACTCCTAAATAATATTATATGCCGGTTCTTTAACAAAACAAACACATAATATCATTTTAGAACCATTTGAACACTGATAAACCCTCGAATCTGCGACTTAGACTTTGGCCTAAACCCTAGATTTGGGATTCGAAGGATTTAAGCCGGGTTTGAAGGAATCCGGTTTGAGATTTGGGAAGAGGGGGTTAAGGCGAGTCTGGGGTGTAAGTTTGGTGGGGTTTGAAGGAGACGCCACCACCGGAGAACAAAAGCGGCGGCTAGGGTTCATGGCTTCAAACAAAGATTCGAGGGGTTTGGGCGTGTTCTGAGGGAAATGGGGGCCGGATTGGGAAAGGGGAGGAGGAAAGGAGGTTGTGGTGTTAATTTGGCGGCCATCAGAGGCGGCGCCGCCAGGGGGAGACGGTGGAAAAAGGGGCGGCGAGATTAGGGTTCTTGAGAGAGGGGGGTTCGAGAGAGACGAGTGAGGGGATAAGGGGGGGGCTTCCGACACTTTTATACCCTAATCCTCATCAGTTCCGGACAGTTGGATTGACGAGATCCAACGGCCGTGATTAAAATAGGCGAAACGACATCGTTTTGAGCATAAAAAAGTTGGACCGGGTTGGGAGCTCGAGTTGGACTGGGCTGGACGGGTTGGGGTTGATTAAGGGGTTTTGATTTGGGCTTGAATCACATTTGGCCCAAAACATGGGTCTTTAATAAGACCTCTATTTTTGCATTTTCCTTTTTTTCTTATTGTTATTATTTATTTATGAACAAAGACCTGATTTTAAATCTAGAATTAAACTAATTAATTTCAAAAAATTAACCAAATCCTAATTTTAAAATGAAAACTTAAGTAAAAATAGAACATGACCATTTTTGTTATTTTCTCTTATTTTATAATATTAATTAACTAATAAAACTAAAAATATAAAATGGAGTCCTAAATTCAAAGGTACTATATTTTTGTATTTTTTATGAATTATACCAACTAAAAACGCACATAAAAATGCAAACAAACACAAAACTATGCAATCAAATCCTAAAAATCAAATAATTAAAGGAAAAATCCTAATTTTATGTATTCTATAGGAATAATTCAAGCGAGACAAAAATCACGTGCTCACAGCTGCCCCTCTTTGCTCGGAGACACGAAGGGTTTTCGGGCAAAGATAAATGAGAAACTATGGGATTTTTGCCTGCTTGACGCTCCATGAGAAGCATTTTTAAAACCGTCTGACCGAACCCTGCTTCAAAGGTTGCCTACATATCCTTGGCTACAAAGGAATCAGGTTAGTGTAGTTCTGGAAGGTTTGGTAACTGGGACTACCAGGAGCTGTGATTGCCACTGCTGTTGCTGCTGCTACTGCTTGCTGACCTCCTTATTACACCAAAAGGAAAATCGAAGCTAAGCTAGCTGTGCCTAACAACTATGAGTTACAAGATTCCTATCTATAATTCTCTTGACACTTGATCTTGAGTCTTAGCGGACTTCAATCTGAATCTTGATGCTCGCAAGTTGTAGGTGTCTACTTCTTCATGCAGCGTTGAGTCAAAACAGGGCCAACGGAGCTTGTGACTTCAATCAGATTTTGAGCAATCCGCGCCCTTACTTGCTTCACATTTTGAGTTCATCTTTTTTGTTCTTTTCTTCTTTTCTTGATTCTGGATTGAGATTTATTCCATTGGTCATCCCACACCTTGTGTCTTGAGGTTGACCTGCTTAGGATACCAAAACAAACAAACGAACGAAATTTTCTGCCCCAGTTTTCACTAGGAAAATTTCGTGAGTTAGTTGTGACACATATCTAGTCGAATTGGGAATGTGTAAAAGGGATCCTCGGTTTTTGTTCCGGGATTTGGAAAGAAAAAGCTCCATGGTTTTTGTGCCGGGAGATCCTCGGTTTTGTTCCGGGATTTGGAAAGAAAAGGCTCCACAGTTTTTGTGCCGGGAGGTCCTCGGTTTTTGTTCCGGGATTTGGAAAGAAAAAGCTCCACGGTTTTTGTGCCGGGAGATCCTCGGTTTTTGTTCCGGGATTTGGAAAGAAAAAGCTCCACGGTTTTTGTGCCGGGAGATCCTCGGTTTTTGTTCCGGGATTTTTTAAGGAATGGAATCCTATGCTATCATGATTTGTTTTTCTTTTTGGGATTTTTATTTTAACTTCTTTTCTTCTTTCTTCTATCTTTTGTTTTTCCTTTTCATGTTTCTCCTTTTATTTTGCAAACACATGAAAGAAACTGGAGAGGGAAAACTTCCTTTTTGGTCGTTCTCCTGCTGCAAAGCTGTTTCTGTGCTTGCGCGTTTCATTTCTTTTCGGATTGCACCTGCTTCTTGCAAGGTTGCTTTGAATTAAACCTGTTTTCATCAAAGAACAATTGGTTAGTTTGAAACGGTGGTTGGTTTTGTGGCCTTGATCCTATTGATTGCTTGGTCCCGGCCCCATTTCCGTTGAAAACTTTGCTGCTTATCGCCTTTGAGAGTGAATCTCTGTTCGAACCGACTGGATTTAGCCTCCGGGACTTCATTATGAATCGCCCGTGTGGGCTCTGACCTTGTCACTTTATTCTGCCTTTGCCTTTGATTTTCTTTCTTTTTTTTTCAATATTTTTTTTTTTGCTTCAAAAGCATCAATCACTATGGTCAGTCGAGATTGGCCTAACGCACTCGCTGAGGCTGGGTATTTCTGCGACCCTGACCAGGCGAAGCCCTGTGAAACCAGTCCTGCCACCTTTTCTTTGTACTAGTTACGGAATCAGAGATAAACCGAAAGGGATTCAAAGAAAAAGTATGCAAAAGGCAAGCATATGATTTTAAAGAGGAGCATCCCTTTCGGGGAAAAAGGAGGACTTATCTGGGGTGTGCATGCTGGCTTCAAATGAACATGACATGCTTCTTGGACTGGATGCCCGACCCACACAAACTTTCTGGCTTCTCGTGAAACCATTAATCAGTATTTCAAAACCAGGGAACCTTGCCAGGACTCCTTTAGTGGCGGGATGTCTTCTTTTCGTCCGACAGCGCCCTTTGCGGGTTTTCGCCAATCGACCTCTCTCATTTCTCTTCTCACCGCTGCCCGATAGTGCTCTTTGCGAGTTTTCACTAAGCGGACTCTCTCATTTTCAGTTTCTCTACTCACCATCGCCTTATGGTGCCCGAAGGTTTTCACCGATAAGACTCTCTCATTTTATTTCTCTCAACTTGCATTGTGTCAGATTCCAACGACAACGTTTTCCACTTCTCTGCCTTTGCCAATTGATCGGAAGGACTTGGATAAGGTTTCGGGGTAAAAAGGATTTTGGGCAGAACTACAACTTTGGAACCATTTCGGCGGACTCATGGCCGAACCATTATATCATCTGCCCCAGTTTCATTTTTGGGGAAATTGGGATTTTTGTTTTGGTGTGACTGAACCTCAGAGAGAGGCTGCCTACGTACCTTTTCGGGATCAAGTCAAACGTAGTTCAGGTACATTTGTTTTTTGGTTGTTTTTATTTTTTTGTTTTTTTTTTCTTTTTCTTTTCATCATATTTTTTTTCATATATTTTTTCGTTTTCTTTTTTTTTTTTTTTTTTTTTTTCTTTTTCTCTTTTTTTTTTTCTTTTTTCTTTTCTTTTCGTACTTCCGGGTTCCAAAGAGGGTAGTCAAAGAAAGGTAACCGGCTCAAAAGGGGTTTACAAAGGATTGACAGTGTTTGGTTAGTGAGAAAGAAAGCCTTCGTCATCTCAATTGCACAAAAGCCATCGTCGAATGAGGATTAGACGTAGTACCTTTTTACTGCATCTGCGTTGACTGCAGTCTCAGGATCATTCCCTTCGATGTCTCCCAGATACAGTGCTCCTCTTGGCAATATTTTCCGGATGATGTATGGACCTTTCCAATTAGGGGCAAACTTCCCTTTTGCTTCCTGATGATGAGGGAGAATGCGTCTGAGTACCAGCTGTCCCACTTCAAAATTCCTGGGACGCACTTTCTTATTATAGGCACGGGCCATTCTTTGTTGGTACAGCTGTCCGTGACAAATCGCGGCCATCCGTTTTTCATCAATTAATGACAATTGCTCTAGTCGGGTTTTAACCCATTCACTGTCCTCAATCTCTGCCTCAACGATTATCCGGAGTGAAGGAATTTCCACTTCTGCAGGTATGACTGCTTCGGTACCGTAAACTAACAAGTATGGTGTTGCTCCAATTGATGTACGTACTGTGGTGCGATACCCAAGTAATGCGAAGGGTAACTTTTCATGCCATTGCCGGGAGCTTTGAATCATCTTTCTCAAAATCTTCTTGATGTTCTTATTTGCTGCCTCGACAGCACCATTGGCTTTTGGCCGATAGGGAGTTGAGTTTCTATGCGTTATCTTGAATTGTTCACATACCTCCTCCATCAGGCGACTGTTCAAGTTAGCTGCATTGTCGGTAATAATAATTGCAGGAATGCCAAAGCGGCAAATGAGATTGGAGTGCACAAAGTCTACCACGGCTTTCTTGGTGACTGACTTGAGGGTGATGGCTTCAACCCATTTTGTGAAATAGTCGATTGCTACCAGTATGAACCTATGCCCATTCGAAGCTTTCGGCTCGATCGGCCCAATGACATCCATGCCCCAAGCAACAAACGGCCAAGGTGCTGACATCGGATGGA
>NC_031991.1:41801549-42090062 GCF_001879085.1 Nicotiana attenuata | reverse complement strand
TTAAAACATTTTTGGTCTGATTTAGCCGCTCCCGGCTATACTCCGGACCTATATTGCTTAAAGGTTTTGATCCTACTGTACGGTTGCATTGTACCACTCTAACTTGCCAAGGTCTAGCAAAATTGAAGATTTCGTAGCTTTTTGTGAGCACATATACTCAGAATTCAAAGAAACTGGACCGTTTGCCAGTAGTTACAGGGGACTCCAATCCTATAGCGGGTGGATCTTCGAGAAAGTTACGAAGTGAGACCTTACGCAGTAGAGAATATTGCCTCAGGCGAGAATCCTTATTATCCTTAGTAACAAGTGTCTCGCGGCGATATACTTAGTCGTCGCGGCCTCCCTCGCGTGGCGACCCGCGTATGCCCTCACTTCAGGAGATTACATCTTCTCTTGGCAATATACTCTTGACAAGACCTGACCGCTCACACTCTCTCGATACTCTCACCAAAATTGGTTTAATATCTTGATATTGATGTGAACTCAGTGGCTAATGAATGCCGATAAAGGACTACGCCTTAATTACAATCGCCGCTCGCGCTGCCATATATTGTCCACCGCGTCTCTTCCTCTGGGCCTAGTCAGGGAGAGTCTGCGCGCCGCCTTAAATGAGATTAATTTGTGTCTGCTCATTGTCTGCCAAATTGATCCGGACGATCCACTCATATCTCACGTGCGGTTGTTTTTACATCTCCCTCCCACCCGGATATTGTTCTTTCGCCCCATAGTATATATACGGCTCCAACCATTTCCCTCAAGCACCCTTCTAATCACCCCTATTATATTTGCCCTCTCTCTCCTCTGATAGTCAATAGCTATACTGTTATGGGTTTGTTTCCGGGTGAAGTGCCTAACCCAACACGCCTTTTATTGTTCGCGTCTGTTTTTTGTTTCTTCTCGTGTGTTCCCAAACCCTTTCACCGTCTGGCTACATTGCAACTTCCTACTGATTTATCTCTTACCTCTCTCTACCGATCAAATCTTTATCGTTTAGATCCTCTCATGTACCTGCTCAGTTTCCTCTCCTCCATCGACTCGAACACTCTATGGCAAAACACCACTTGACGGTATCGCCACTGTTCACATAAGAATCTCCAGCGCCGCTCGGTAAATACTTCCATAACGAGTAATCCCTCCATAACTAACGGGTATTGTAAAGGTCACACCATAAGTATAGTACAATTCTAGTAATTGCATGGATAGGGGAGCTTTATAATTCTTTTGAAGGTGGTGAGTTCAAATATGGACTGTTCATAAAGGAATATTACGAATTCACTTAATAAAGCTTATGTGTGTTTTGTTAAAAGGAACCGCGACATTTTTAGATGTTGTATATTTAAGACTGCATATTGCAAGAGGCCAGAATACAACGAGTGAATGGTGAGGCCAGAAATAGCTAGAGTATATTGAGGGTCAGGAATCAGCTATTGGTTGAGTCCCTCGTGTTGACTTCCTCTCGAATATCTATCATGCAATTTTGTCTTACATAAGAGAGTTGCATTTAGGTTTTAAGCGTAGAGCCCGAGAGCATTGATTAATCAGAAATGAATGAGCCAGGGATTATTTCTTAGGTGATGTTTTGTATGTCTCACAGTGGTTATTGTACTTACACGGTTCATTTTTACGCTATAGATGTTATGTTAAACAGGTCAAGTGCTTAAGTTAGTGCTTCTTTGATCTCTAATGGTTTACAATTTATGATTCAGGTGATGTAGTTTTGATGAATACTTCAATTTTTGCGTTAAAGTGTCCCTGAACCGAAGGTGTTATACTTCACCGGTAACTATTTCCTCTATTATGACGATTTTGTTCAATGTTACTATGGACTACATGAGATTTTTTTTACTATTTCTAAAACACTACTAATAAAATAAGAACTGGGAACAAGTGTTACCTGTATCAGTAATATCAATGCCCTTCTGTAGTTGTTAAACCTTTTGTTACAATTTATGCACTTTAAATGTTTTTTTTGGTTTGGACTTTGGATTCTCAATTTAGCGACTTTTTATTCAGATTTGTCATTCCCCAAATCCGGTGGAATGCATTTGTCGTTGTAAGTTGAGTTTCATTTTAAATTACAGATTTGACTCATGTAGTGTGCTTCTCTGTTATTACATTGTATTATTGGTTCTATTAGACATACGCAAACAACTTATCCTTAACTACACGATTCCCTTCTCTCGGAGGATATACCGCGTAAATTAGCAGCCATGTGATAGTTTAGATTCCTCTGTATGACCCTTGCGTCTCTTTAGCGGGAGAGAATCGACAGCTTGGTAGGTAGTATAACAGTTACGGTTATACTGTAAAAATTCAAAAAAAGAGAAGACGGGGCAGGGCGAAGTATGAGATAAAAAGTTTCATCAATAGTCACTACGCGAGACTTAGAGTGTTTATTTCTAGAAAGTTTCAGCTTCCAGATAAATATATATGAGAATTGGAAAAATTCAAAAAAAAAAAAAATAGATGCACGATAGAAAATACGCATGATATACAGTTAAAAAAAGAAAGGAAAAACCCAGAAAGAAGAAAGAGGAATTTAACACAGGATAAAAAAAAGAAATTTTAAAAAATTCAAGAAAGTTAAGATAGTGTGTAAAACATTGACCAAACGGAAAAGCAATAATATTAACAAAAAAATAGATTAGTCCTGTGTGGGAGAATTATACGAGTGTAGTTGTTGACAACTTCTTGAGAATAATATATAAGGTGGCTACTTGTACAAACACAAGGATGTGAAACATAGGCACCTTGAACAGAGTCGGTCGAACACATTTTAGATAAAAGTAATGCACTCCTAATTTACATATGCACTCCCACACGAAAAATTAAGAAAGGCGTAGTCGGTCTTTACTCCTCGGATGGACGTGTGTTTTTAGTCTATACCGTCTGAAAAATAATTCCCACACTACTATTCAAACCCTAAGAATCACCACAGAAGAGATCCAGAGCTCACAAAGAGGTAAAAATATTCTCAATATATAATGATCTCAAAAATATTTCTTCTCTATGGTCCGAAATCTCACACACAATATAAGGAATAGCCACAAAAAAGTCCTTTTAAGAACAAAATATAGTGGAATATCCCAACAAAGATCTAAAAAAAGTTGACTAACTATTTCATTGCAATTTTAGCTCAACTTCAAGTTGATTAGATGTGATTTGCATTGTTGTAGATATTTCGTAGATTTGTCGCTTGGTGAACGCGTGGCTTGTCTGGTCGTATGTTCCTAGGGGATTCATATTTCAATTTTTGAGTCTTCTTGGTATTGAAATTAGACATAATTTCTTCGTGGTGTCTGATCTAATGTGGAGTATGGCTTACTGTCCATTAAAATCAAGCCTGCACGATTGTCCAGCCTTGATATATGCTCACTCCCAGGGTCAAAAAATTATATACACTGCTCCTACAAAATTGCTATAAATTGCTCGGTTGTGTTTGGAATCATTGACTGTGGAGAGTAATAGGAGTGGTAACAAGAATGGCCGACCCTCGCCTATCATTGTCGCATCGCGAAATCAACATATACATGAATGTCTAATTATTACTTAAACAGTCAATGCGCTCTAGTTGCGCTCAAATACATATTAGAAGTATCACAAGATAGGGACTATTTCAAGTTCCCTCTCCTAATAAGTGCCTGAATGTCAATTAAAGAATACTGATTGTCTAAATTACAATGACATATTGAGAGATTACTGCTTTTCGGTCAAAAACCTTTCACAGCACCATAAGGCGTAGCAGTGGTGGATATGTATTGTTATTTCGTGAAAAGAGAAATGCAAGAATTCAATTGTTAGAGAGTTTGGTTGAGTGCGTTAATAATGGTGTAAGTATAAAGCCAACTGTGGCTCTTGGGTAGCATATAGTGGATCTGGTTCTAAGGCTGGCTCCTTATTAATAGTGTGTTTCGAGATTTCGTCTGTGAAAATCGGCAGGAATACGATTTGGAGAGCTCCGAGATTACTAATCCAGGTAGCAGTTGTTGTAAGAGGCTTCTCCAATGGTCTTCGTTGAAAACAAAATCAGATGAATTAACCAAACAATGTTTTAATCAGGGGTCGAACATTAAAAGTAGCACTTTAGTAATTGGCCCAACTGACAATGCCAATTATAAGTTGTCATCGCAGACCATTAATGCCCTATGAATACGATTGCATTGTTCAGGATTGAGATTCAATTACACATGGATTATTGAGCAATGATAACAAAAACGGATAATATTCACGAGTATACATATGCAATCCTGAAATGCACCAAGTTCTCAATATTGTAAATTTATGCTTTGTATAAGAAGGTATAGCATCTTACTAGGTCCCATTAGTCGCACAGCCTCAAGTTCCTTATTGGCCATCAATGTATAACTATACCCTTCCTTCTTGAGCTGCTGTGTTGGTCAAGAGAACAAGTGGAAGAAACTGACTAAATCAGAAGTTTAATTCCAAGACTCCAAACCATAGCTTTTGAACCTAGAATTGTAGCAACGACCAATACAGACATGACTAAACTTGATCCCTGGCTGCTTCGTCGGGAACATCATAATGGTGGCCAGGCATAAGGTCCAAGAGAGGAAGGAATCAGGTGTATTGCTGCACCTAATAGTTTTGGGGTCCACCCAACAAATCAATCGATAGCTGGTGGTGGGATTACAGAGTAAAAACTAATGTACAAAAATAGGTGCCGTTAAGAGTGGTCCAATTGATTCTATGTGAGCTGAGTAAACAGGATGAACGTACGGGAATTTATAGGTGACCCAGGGCAAATATCATTTGGTTAGACCTTGAGTGTGTGCCCTCCGATCTTTATGGTAGAACTATTGGCTCCAAAAGCATGTGAGTTTTCTATGTGATAATTAGTTGGAAGGTTCCGAACTTGAGTTTCGATATATTATGAATAATTTCCTTTAAGAAATAATAAGCTAAGATTCTGCAATAAACATGTGTCGAGGCCTTTCCCATCTTATTATCCCGGTTGAAATCAAAAGCGTAGCCGAATGTATTTAATATTGGCTTAAGAGTATTCGAAGGAGCCCGATCCTTTGGCGCTCCAAATAGTCATCCGGAGGACTTAGTGATATGAGGCCCCAAATGGCGGCTACACATATAAAACTCTAAACCACATTTATATTGGTTCCTCTTTATATAAGAAACTCTTTAACAAAAAAAATATTATATCATTGATAAATGCATCTATAAGGTAACCTTAGGAATGGTGGACCATGTAAAATAAGAGTGACTCGGAGAGTCGCTTCCCAAATAAAATTGACATTAAACTATCCCGAGACGCTTCGCCGTGCAATATAAGCTTTAAACTATTAAAATTATATTATGATTCGGAATCTACTAGGCGCCATGTTTTAATTATGCGGACTTTTCATTCCGACATCCCCGCACATGGTTATATCAATTGACAGCTAAGCGACACTAAGTTAGGCGTCATGGCTTTTATAGAAGATCACACATCACCCCAGGAGAAGCAACTTCATCTTTTAGTCCTTTTTCCGTGAGACATCATTTAAACTTTTTACGTGAAGGACTCTATCCAACTCGCAACAACCAAACACCATACATAGTAATAGCGAGAGAACCGACAAACTATACCTTAAACAAAGCTTATTTGAGGATCTACCGCGCGTATGGCGGACGACAAGTCTATTTCTCATTGTTCGATATGATCTCGTTGGGATTCCACCTCATAGAGAGAGTTTTGAAAAGATCGGCCACTGACCCGGTTCATCTCCTCTAAAAGACCGAGCGAGTTCAACACTTTCTCTACGGTTATATGAGAGATATATCTCAAAAAAAAGTGATCATATATTATTGTAAGTGTGTAAGGAGCAGTTAAGATACCAACTTTTCTTTCTAAAAAACTATGAGGTTTAACCCTAGGGGACGCGACGCACGTTATAGGGATCTTCCATAGAAGACCTAGCTTGTCATAAATGTCCCAGAGTTATTAGTTTTATAGCTTCATCTTATGGATATCCGAAATCGACAAATCTTCTTCCTAACTCATTGAACGGATTCCTGCTCCGCTGTGGAGAAGGACGCCACTTAGAGCGCAATGCGTGGTTGAGAATCATCAACAGCGATCCTTTCAAACCTCTAGCCCGTCTAGGAAGACGCACTTACACTAGACCAAGGGTCCTCCAAGAATAAGAGGTATGAGCTGTGTATGGATGACGCAAACTAATCCAATAAAAAAAAGCTACATGTGGATATCTCCATATTATAATACACATATCTCGAATCGGGATTCTCTTGACGGCAACGCGCAATCTCTCAGTTAGTATGAATCATTGGAAAGTCAGAGAAATATCTACTCTTCCTCAATCAAGCGAGTACTGAACGACTTACCGTATCCTATTAGTCGGCGGTCGTCTTCAAGTATATAATAATTCTGTGCTTTAGGTA
Organism: Nicotiana attenuata; assembly: GCF_001879085.1. NCBI lineage: Eukaryota > Viridiplantae > Streptophyta > Magnoliopsida > Solanales > Solanaceae > Nicotiana > Nicotiana attenuata. The sequence continues at coordinate 42,083,648 of NC_031991.1, read as the reverse complement.
GTAATCGCCAGCTTCAGATTGAATACTATGCGGAATCTGCCGAACAACTAAATACCAACAACACCATAAGACCAGGAAGAGACGCCCTTTCCAATAATAGTTTTGATATCTTATTCTAACAATTTAAATCGGACTCATACCTAGGAAGAATCAAAACTAAAACGTCAAAAGTTTGGTAGCTTCCAGTTTTTCGTAATTGTAATGTTACTTAAAAATTTACGTGGGTAGGAAGAAACGCACCTTCCCTCTTAACCCACAGATATGGTCAGTGTACTATCTCCTCCGTACCGAAATGTCGTAAATATGCATGGTATAGAGAATAATAAGAACCGAAGAGACGCATTCCCTCGCTGTTGACCATGTGACTAGGCATGCATGAGCTTTACAAAGTTAGCGAGAGTCAATCAAGGTGATGCACTTTCCAGTTTTCCAGTCATTCCGATACCAGTGATACGGACCCCTTAGGCATTGCAGTTAGCGAGCACCCTTCCTAGGGTACGTGGTGGTATTTGTTCAGTGTCGGATATAATTTGTGTGCCTGCTCTAGGAGGATGCAATCTTTCCGTAGATTTGAGCCGTTAACCTCACGACGCCACCGACCATAAGGAGACGCGTTTATACTGTCGCGGGAGTGTAGCTGTTGCGGATGAAGTTCTCACGACCCGACCAATGATCCAAGGCAGCATTCGGGTGTTATTTTGAAAGGGTCATTCCTAGGAGACGCAACATTCCGTTCAGACTTTGAGTATTGAAGTTCCACCCCTAGGGAAAGACTGGTCGCGCGACATTTGGACCTAGTTATGGATTTGTTCAGGACCTTGAAAAAACCCATAATAGCCTTTAGTGAGAGAAGCTCACTTCTCAAACTTCATTGAAAAGAGAGTGGATTTAGAACCGAGGCCCCTCCCGTTAGATGACAGCCCAAGCGACTTAGTCCATAATGATTGTATTACGCTGCTGCACTCTAGGAAGGCCCATTCATCTTCTTCATGCGGCCACAAAGTGAGCGCGAGGAGGCGCAGTTTTCCATTGTGCCTTAGAATGATATCAGTATCAAGAGTTTTTCTCTCCACCGCCAGGTGGGACCGAGATGACCGCCTCCGCAAACTAATCAAGGTCTTTCAAGTATATTCTTTGAGTGAGAGCAAGATACGCTGACTTTCTTCTCCGAAAAATTGAGAGAGGTTTTCACCCTTTAGACGACGCGACTTCCTGGGTTCTATAGAGTGTAAGCCCAATACCCAAATTTGTATAACTTGTTAGAGCGACACCTGCAATGCATTCCTTATATGACTGGAAGTGAGGGTCCCACTGGTCGAGGGTAAATTGTGGCATTTTGAGAGTAGAAATCAGCATTTGCTAAGTTCTTCAAACTTGAGTATCTCGCTTTGGTTTACTCACAGGAGATCGCAGCATTTTCTAGTACTTGTAGCCTTTTAGGTTTTAGCGTTTTGACATTTCACTTGCTCTATTTGCCTTCCACGTACAACATTCTAGACAATTTACGTTTGTCTCTTTGTACAGCGTTTATTTGTCTCAAAGCAGCACCTCTACACAAAATACAGTCTCCATTCCAGTGAGTTCACAAAAGACCTTCTTCCAAAGTCCAAAAAGCCCGGAGTTGGCTCGCTGTGAGGGGTAGACGAATTAGTGGCAGAAAAATTTTGTAAGTCTCGTTGTTCTGCTGTGTTAATTTGTGGATGCAGGCAAGCCCACCTGTGCGGAGGAAAACATTTAAGCGACCATTGGAAATTTTCCGCTCGAGTAAAGTGAGGGGGACGAGTATCTATAGTGTGTGCAATACTGTGTGTTACAGACGTACAGTTCGATTATGGTCGCGAGCCCAGCGGTTGTATCTCGAGAGAGCGCGCCATCTGATGAAGCAGGTAATACGACCCCGTGGGCATTTTTTTGGCTTCAGTCATTGAGTGTTTGATATCTTAATTTTTGGCTTTTTCAAGCTTCAAACAAAAAAATTAATTTAATTGCGAAGAGCTTTTAGAGTCAGGAGAGATACGAATTGCATGAATCGAAGGGGATAGTCTATGAATTCAGAATTCAATTCAAAGATGCAGCAGCGTGATACGGTCTTCGATTAAAGAAACTACTGTCGCGAGAAGCTAGGCCCTCGCACGAGATGAGATTCAACTTCAAAGTGGTGCGCGGCAAAGGGAAGGAGATAAGAGGACATTGCGCAAAGTACTCAGACAAGGACCTCCGACATACTGGACTAGTGGTCGACCTGACAACAGACGGTTTCGTAGCATGAGTTCTCTCGAAGCCGCTGAAGTCCTCCAGCAAATTGGTACATAATACAAGAAAAGAATGCCTGCATACAGATGCAAAATAGCACATAATCGATCCAGACCATGTGACAGAGAGGCGTAAAATACCGAAAGCATGTGAGGATTGGCTCACAGAGACCATTGAGCTCGACCGGATTAGCACGGAGCCCTCTAGACTACATAGCTGTCCGGCACGTTTAGGGATTCGTAGTCGACGACAACTCATGAGAGAATAATATATGCGAGTATTGGAAGGGCAATCGAATGGAAGCTTTTATCTAATGAGATCGAAGGTGTTTGAAGGCCATGGAGGAAGAATCGCAAGCAACCTTTCGCTAGTGCTAGCAAGCGCTCTTGACTCTGTTCTCTTTGAAAAATCTGAAATGAAGTCTCTGCTCAATGGCACAAGAAGTCGCGATTCTTAAGTGACTCACGTGATCAAGCTTCAGGTCGAAAGCCAAGCCTGGCTCAGGTGAAAGATGGAAATGAATTGGAAAGACCGTAAAAAGTGGTTTGGGATTCCCCAAGCGTAGCGGGTAGTTGACAGGGAGGCTTATGGCTACCAATCGGTTGTGGTCTTTTCATCTTTTGATTGTTTTCCGATGTTCATTTATAAATAGGACCGCGGACCGGAACCTCGACGGACAGGGCACCTCAATCAGCTCTGGAACCTCGGTATACTCCATCCACTATTCCTACTCCCCTTCTAAAACTACACGTGGCCTTGATTCCTTTATAGCCAAGGATATGTAGGCTCTCAGATACCAGGCTCAGTCACATTCTCCTTTTCTCTTAAGTAGTTTGGTTCTCTCTAAATAGGGTCGGGGTAAAAAAACCTTGTGGCCAGTTGTCAGAGATAATCGGTTCTGTTCTGTAAGAGACTGTTACGCGGTGCCATTCAATAAACACCTATGCTCCAGAAAGGTAGGGAAGCTGGCAGCACGTTTAGGCATGTGATTTTGAGACCCTCTCCAAGATTTTTATATATTTTACGCGCGATATTTACATAATGCAATTAGTCTTCCAGCGCCTGAATATCGCTATTTCAATTTAGTTTTGACTCTTTTACTTTATTTTTGTCACAAAAATAAAAGATTACAAAAAATATTCTTCTTATAGCTAATTAATTTTTAAATTCTACTTTAATTAATTAGAAATGATTTTCATATTTTTTGTAGTTGCTATTAGGAACTAATATTTTAGTCTACTAGAGTTTAAATGACCACTTTTAAAGGTATATTTGGCCAATTTGGGTCCCGATTTCGTATGCTAGAACCCTATTTAAATTGGCCTTTATGTTTGCACCAATTATCCTCATCTAACACCTTTAAATTCCTTAAAGATTCTTAATAGTAACTGGCTCCATAGACGAGAAATGACCTATGACAAGAGAAGGCCTATGGTCATTTGTTAACCTAGAAAGGGACCCCAACCTCCCTCCGACCCGCATCAGCATTCCGTGGGTCATTCTCACATTACCATCTTCTCACTAACAATCGGCCACTCCACCCTCTAACTGAACTAAAAACTATAAAAACAGCGAGCAGCAACCCTACTCCGCTATACCACTCATAAACGACAATTACTCTGACCTGCTTCTTTCTTGTAAACCGGTTTCCCTTACCATCACCCCAATTCGCCTGAGAAACACCAACAGCAACCAACCCCTCACTCATTGAAACCAATTATCTGCCGTATACTTGACAATCTTAATTTAATGATGATCTATTCTGGAGACTTCTATTCTGAGTGGAAAGTGGTTCTTGTTTTCCCTTTGTAGGACCCAGCTAATTTGAGGAATAAATAGAATCACGATGTGAGTATTTGGCTTGTGGTTTTGTGACCTTATTTGAACTCTCTAGGATTTTTTCTTCACCTTTTCATGATTTTCATCTTAGTTCATGCCGATTTTAAGGATGAGGAGTAGTTTCAGTTGATTTTCTTAGCATTCAGTTTTAGCCATTTTTTATTCTATGACACTCGAAAAATATAATTTGAAAAATATACTAGCCTGTTCTCTTTGATTCTAGGTGGCTTCCAGAACGGATTATATGTCGGAAGTTAGAAATGGCACGGTCGTGTATTGCGAATCGTAAAAGAAGTATGATTTTCCTGTGATTTTGAACCGAGAAAGGCGCGACATGTACCGAGTCACTAATGATTCTCATGAAGGGTTTTCCGTGGCCGTCCCACGGTCATTCGGGTTCGAATTTGAAGGATCATATTGTCTACTTTGTTTTTTGAACCGGTCTTTTGAGCTACGATTGAGCCCAACAATTCATAGGTATGGATCAATATATCAAACTGCTGAATCAACTATCATGAAGGTCCAACTCCTCACCTCCTGTTTCAGGTAAATCTTAAAATTTTTTGCTTGTTATCTAAATCTTTGTAAACTCTAGGCGTATTTGTAATTTTTAGTGGCGAATTTCGTGATAGGCTCTTTAGGCGGCCTACTGGCTCAATTTATGTGTGTCTTCGTATTGGGCGATTTGTTTTCTAAATTTACACGAATCGGCTGACAGATGATTCCCGGCAATATGTACAAATATCACCATACCTCAAATCTCCCAAATACATAAGGAATACTAAATACCGTTGGATCCACAATACTAATATCACGAACATTGACAAAACCAAACTAATGCAAGAGACTACCAATGCTAAACTAATAGCATAGAATATAAGACTACTCCAGTATGCAAACAACCCATTGCCAGTAAGGGCAATCAAGTATATTATAAGCTAATGCATTATGTATTATAAAACTATCGATCACTGCACATAGTAATCGTGCGTGAATTATTATTCTGTCGCTCAACCCTTGTGAAACATTTGATTTTTGCAGTTATCGTCCGAAAGGTCAACGATAGAGAATAGACCCTGGCTCTTCCCACTGAATTAGACTTTAGATGACTAGTTAGTACTGGATAGACTGTAGACGAACATAAGCATGAGCGTGGAGCTAAGCGCGGGAGGGCAAGACACACTGCAGTGCCCATGTTCGTATTATGTTTAAGTAGAGTCATGTTTTACGAAATCGCAGCTATCTCTATAGTCTTCTCCCTGCTGTGCGACTGATTTTTGAGCAATATCCCCATGATCTTGGTAATGCCTGCCCTTATTTGCCTCGAAGCCGATTGTTCTGATAAAGTGTCAAGGCGTCATTATTTATATTCCATGTGTCGAAAGACTAGTTCCAACTATACTCACGTAGTAAATACATCTCACTCCATCACAAATATAGTCCAGAAAGTAAGAGACCCTCAAATTAAACCTGTCCTCTAAAGTATCTGAAAAGTGCATACTCTTAGTAGATGTAAAATCCTAGATTCCTTAAGTCTTCCAGCAATGCTTTCTCTGTTTGTAGCGTGTGCTTTGGTGAACACTCGTGTAATGGTTAATATATACTCCTAGAAACAGAATCCAAGCACTCATATCCTCGCCATAATGTCTAATAAGTAGATCCAAGAAGACGTTAAATATGCCGCTATCCTTAGAAGAGCACAACCTGGTGGGCCCGAGACGCGTGGGGTCATCTTTATTGTGACAACACCCATTCCTTTTATATTGAATAACCAACCGGTGAAACGGAATGCGAGTACCCTTTAGCCCAGAAGAGAAATTTTCTTCCACCATTAAAAAGAGAAAACATAACCTCTTACCTGTAGGGTTTACGATACCTGCAATATAACAATATTATATTATTGCCTCAAAAACTCAACTAAATCACCTGATGAGAAGAACAAACACAATAACTATAATTATATTGCCAGGATGGCCAAATTGTTAACTAAGTAATAGAATTCCTCTTTGTAACATCTTTGCAGACTACCAATCAATGGACTGCTGCCGCAAAACGTCACACTTACGGAACATTTGTAAAAATCAGTTTGCTCCGAAATGTGTAAGGGCGACGCACAATTACATGCAAAACGATAAATTTGTAATATACTCCGATAGACTTATACACATCCCAGAGAAAGCATCAAGAATCCGGTGACGAGGTTCCTCGTGAAATGTCATTAATAGACTATTATAATTTACCAAATTCGGGGAGCCACAATTCTAGTAGTGGGACCTCCAATAAGGCACCACTAAGGACAACTACATAGAATGATATAAGAGTGAATAACTTAGGAGCCTACACCCACTAGTGCTCGGCCGAATAAAACCTTAATAGGTCTGTGGATCAAGATAAATTTTAGGCCAACTCAGCGCCGGAACCGTAGCTGAACAGACCAACCCTAGAACCGAAGGTACTCAAATGAACCTAAAATCACAAACCACAATTTCTCCACTAATACTTCGGTGACACCAAAACACCAGCTTACTACTAGTATTCAACACTCAAACTAACCGAATAACAGTAAAAGCCAAATTTTCTTTGTATTCGCATCACAAACGAAAATTAGTTAAACGCTAACAAAATCTGGATTTAAACAAAGTCAAACTTCCTCGATTCGGCAAGAGAAAGACATTAAAAACCAGGTGATTGGAGACATGAACCATTAATTATCTCATAACAAAAAAGTAGACGACTCTGAAATCTGAACCTAACAAACTCACTCCAGCACACAGTTTCGGATTATGTTCACCCACACCACATAATATAATAAACCTAGGAAAATTCCCTATACCCCAACACTTCCAAGGCCCAACGCCCAACAAAACCATAACCCAAGGAATCAAGAAAGAACGGAAACAACAAGAGCCAAGGTCAAATTAGTACAAAATAGAGCAACAAAAAAATGGCGTCACACGCATCACAAGGACAAGCTATAAGGACATAAAACTCCGCCCAACCAAATTAAAAGGCTACGGACCAACACCAAAAAAGGCTTACGACACTGCAAATTTTACACACCACACTCGGAGGAATACGTATCACACCACAAAACAAAAACATGCCGCTCTAATAACTACTCCTAACCAAATGGCTCCAACAATAACTATCGGAAAAAGAACCCAGATCGAGTAATAATCATGGACTCTATCCACTCAACCTAAAAATAAAAAAAAAAAAAGGCATAAGCAAAGGCCAAGCTACAATGATTAAATTATTCAGCAACATAAATACAAAACCGAGAACAATAACACAAGGAGCCATCAGCCACAAAAACAAAAACTCAGCCTTCCGAATAAAAAAAACCCAGGCCTCTCAACCAAAAAACCATTCAAGCCTCCTCACCAGAAAAATGAAAACCGTTTCACAACAACAAATCCCTCTCAGACACCCGTCGCGAGGCTACCCGCACCATACTAAGGTACTCAGCTATCAGTCACACAATAATCGACTCACATAATCGAGATTAACACTGAACCGCCGTCCAAAAAAGCCCACCAAATCGAACAAACATGACCACAAACCGACTCCCCAAACCATGCCAACCGCATACTCAAATACCTTCCAAAAAAGTCCCTCTTAGAATCGGCAATGACGAGAAGAACACCCCATCATAGCCCAATATTAAGACGGTACGCACACATCGACCCGACCTCTAGAAATAAAGAGCTACAAGGCCAGCCTAAAAGTAGACCCTAAAGGGCCACATACTCGCTAATGCCACCAACGCAGAACCCCACGAGAATAAGTGTAAAAATAGAAACCCTAAGTGTCCAAATAGGAAGTCTAGATGAGCTCAAACACTTAGAACGTTTCGAGACGAACCTGGCACAAAACCAAAACAACCAACACAATACAAACTAAACAATCACACCAACAATCACAACCACAAAAACCCCCTCCCCCAACAACATACAACCCACTCCACCAACACACCAAGCGATAAAACCCAACCAACCCCACACCACACCCCAACTAAACCCAAACCCAACCCACAATCCCTCCTACACAAAACGCCACCCCCAAAAAACCACAAACCCCACAACACCCTAAAACAACACAAAAAACGAAACCACAACAACCCAACCCAAAAACCACAACAAATCATAAATAATCCCCCACTCAAAACAAACAACAAATATCTAACCCACAAAAAAAAAAACCCTAAAACAACCCCCCACAACAGCACACAATCACGCACCAAAAAAACAAAAAAACTCAACACCCCATAACCACCCAAACCATGCATATACAACCGCCACAAATACCATACCATCCACACAAAAGCAATACCCAAAAAACCAGACAATCCAACCACCAAAAAACGCAATAACAAAACCACAATAACAAAACCACCCCAAAACTAACAACAACACACAATCCACAAACCAAACGGTTATTATCATCAATTTACTCCATCGAGCATGAAACACAATAAGGGTTTTTTATCATAAGCTTCGACACACCGAACTGGTTTATTCAATCCAAGCATCAATTTATTCCAAAAGGGCAAGGGAAAACCAAGAAATACGATAGGCAAAAAGTCATATATATATATATTATATATATTATATATAATATATATAAATAATATACCGATAATTTTTCTCGACAGTCACATTTACAAGGTTCACACCTGGAGCCCTTTCACGAAAAAGGAACGAATGAAAACCTAATCTATCACAACAAAACCAGGGTATAGCTTAATCGGACGGAGCTCCCTCGAAATTTGTGCCTCCAACGGCCTGGCCCTTAGACCCCTTGGAACATCGATGGCCTCCTTCCCCCTCGGGGCAATCCACTTTCGTCCTCATCACCTTCCGAGCCGCTGGTCGAATCAACTGGCTTGAATCATTCATCAAGAAGAAGCAGAGTTGCCCCGATTCTTCCCCATTGGCCTTCACCCTATCGATCTCATTTAAATAAATCGATGCCCTCTAGAGCCCAATATATATACCTCAAGAGCTCTCCTAAATCTTAATCGGGCATTTCTAGGGCTTCGGGACAAGATAAGCTCGGGCCTCTTCGCGGGATACCTTCCCTGGCTCGAGCATTTGCCAGCACAATCAGCGAAATCTTTTCGGTGCTATGACCGACCATGAGCTCAGCGGCTTTCAAGATCTTAAGCTACAGATAGCTCAGCGACTAGTTCAGTAACATGGCAAGGTACTTTCGTACTTGCAGCTTTCCTTCCCTCGCCCTTGAAAGTTGGACATTCCACACCGAGGCAGCTTCTCTCGAAGAGTTTCTTTATCGGAAGACACCGTATCCACGCGCATGCTTCAAACCAACAAAAGAATTCGGAACAAATATCTACTCGACTCAATAGCTCAATCATAACGCATTAAATTATTTTTTGTCCTCCTGAGCTGAAAAAGCCCACCGAAAATAAAGATATCAAAACACCTCATATTGCAAACTGAAAAAGAGGCACAAAAATGCCAACCAACGCCCACGAGGTCGTAAATTACTCTGCTAACATTCAGAACTCGGCAAACGCGTCTACAGACAAGAATAACCAACGCTCCAAAATGAATGCTCCCAAGATCATAAACATAGCTACTCCCTCACTTTTAGGGCACAAATGCCAAGTGGCCTTAATGCTATACGACCCAATACGAAAACGAAGAACTTTCCGTAAATTCAGCCTACACAGCGAGCCAAACTAACACGCATTGACTTGGAGAAGGCTTCGAATTGCGAACAGCTTAAAGGCCAGAATAGCATCAGTAAAAAGAGAGTCGGGAAAGAACAAGAATCACAACAAACACAACCGATAATCACAACGGTCAATAGTCAAAGCAATTCACACTGTATACTCAGAAAAGCTTCTCGGCCTTCTTCACAAAACATACAATGAGATTCATACAAATAAAAACCCATGTAACCAGATCTAAAATATCGCGGCCAATAATCACTTCCAACCCCGTTAAAAAAAATCCTATCAAAAAAAAGAATATAACTGTCTCTCGGGGATTGCAACCCCTCGGCGAGAACTTTTCATAATCATGACATCCGTTATTTGAAACCAACAGATAAGAGAAATGATGGGAAGACCCTGCAGAAGGCGACCTTCATTACAATTGAATCACCATCCGGAGAACTGGCCATCCAAAACGGGGACCACTCAATATCTTCCATTTCGAAAGTGCCTTCATCATTGGTATTTTCAGGTCAAGAAATCAGACCAAACTATGCCCCTGCGAGAACTGCAATACACACCGATGTGCTATGGATTACATTGGAGCCGCGGTCAGAAACATATACATCCCGAGTCCTAACAAACTCAAAAAGCAACCCTAACGCTACGGGTCAACCATGAAGCACCCACTCCACAAAAGGCAGCCCTCAATCCGACATACAAAACCACCTTCGCCAAACTCAGCATGACAACATAATTACAGACCACAAAGCACAGGCAGCAAACATTTCTTCATCCCTCAGAATGCCAACTAACACGGTAGCATTGTCACACTCTCCTTTCTAATACCCACCACCTACCCACTGAGGAATACATGACATAAGGGAGATTTTTTCATTTACAAGTGGACATTATTCGAAAAGGGTAATATAATAATACCTTATTTTCTAGCACGATCGATCCACTGACGATAGAGGTTAGGCTATTAGGAAAATCAAACCAAAAGTCCAACACAATCCGTACACACAACGCCAGAATTTCAAATTATAATAATCCCACAATCAATCAATATGACGGAAAAAATTCGGAATTCCCAATTGAGTCTGCGAAACCATGGAAATATCTGAATAAGAATTCATGTCGACGCCGAGAAAGGAGTAGTTAGGCCACCACCCCGGATCCCGGGTTCGTAGCACGTTCGGCACTTACCACAAATTATAATATATAATGGCATAAAAATCTGGCTTTTATAACGATATATAATAAAACCAATATAGTGACAATTTTTTAAGACATTAACTTACCACTGTTTAGTTTACTCTTTGTTTTATTAACGAAAGTAAAACGACCGATTTAAGACTGTGGTTTATTAGGATCCAGTCCCTACATGATAATCCAACCAGGATCCTAAACACCTCTTATTAACGTTTTGAGATTGGTTGGAGTTGCATGATTTTAAATGTCACACCCGAAGTTTAGGAAAGTAATATAAAACGCAGCCTAAATGTGGCAATAAGCGTCTTATTAACTTTGCGGAAAGCCATGAAATTCGACTAAATAGTGTTCCCCGACTCTCTAAGAATATTTTAATTATAGTTATTTAATGAGGACCCGCAATTATATGCATTTTATTTGGCCGAGGCTCGTCCCACTTTTATTTAAAGGTCAATCCGTAAATGGACCTTATGATTTTCTATTTATTTTTTATTTCTAAAAGGACCTAATTAATTTAATTATTACCATTTGGCTCAAATTCAAGTTCGAAACTTTAAACAAGAGGAGAACCTTCTTAATTAAATCTGCTACCTAATTTGGAAGGCTCTCAAAATGACTTTGCTTTATTTAAAGGAAAATTATCAAAATGAAACAAGGAACCATTCAACAATTAATTTCCCATGTTTGGCCAGTGTCACAAAGAGGAGGAAAATCAAGGTCTAACCAATGATTGCCTCGAGCAGCCCCTAATCACTTACAACTTTAGCAAATACCTATGCCGAAAGAGCCAGCACAATTCATAAAGATACTTCTCATATATTGGGCAATCAATGAAACACCCTGCCCCTGGCCCAACACACATCCAGCAGATGATCAAGACCTTAAGCAAACTAGAATATGCTTATCAATCACGTCCTAATTGTATTAAACAATTCATTAAGTTGTTCTAACATTCAAACGCGTTTACGAATGAACATAAATAACTTAGCATTTTAAAGAACAAATCATAAGCTATAATATCTTAAAACTATTAGCTGAACTTGAATTATTACTAGATGTGGCATCAATCAAAAGGACTTATGCTACTATTAAAAGCGTGATTTTCCAGTTTGTGAGTCAATATGCTGTAAAAACTCATGTTGAAACTTAATCCTTTAATCGACAGGCTTTGTCTTCATACAATATGATTAGTGCACATTATTAGTGCTTACTCCCTGATAAAACAAATGTAGACTTCAGTATCAATTTTTAAACAGCATGACACTACTACCACATGTAAGTAATCGTAATGCATACAACTCCTTCGAGATTATAAACAATCCGAAAACAAATTAAAAGCAAGCCCAGAACAGTACAGTACCTAATTATACAAGCCATACTATTAAATCCATCAACAAACATCTACAAACTGATTCCCAATACAATCACACAGTATAATCCTAATAGAGTCATGAATTAGACAACATATTAATGACATCAGGCAAGGGGGAACGAATAGCATTTTACTTCAATTGCAATGCTTGAGATCTACAAGAGGTGTACCTGGGAATTCGAACACAAAAGAAGGATAAGGAGTCAGCAGTAGTAGTCAATAATCAACAGCAATGATTCAACAACCAGCAACAGCTTTGAACTAAATTTGACCCAGGACTGATATATCAGCTGACCAGGATTAATTACAACCCATAGATCACCCAAAAATAGCTCGAATTCATCCAAAACAAATTGAAATTGATCCCAGGACACTCCAGAACAACTTCACCAATCAAAACTCGAACTAAACAATGCAAATCCACACTACAACTTGAAGCTGAGCTAAAATTGCAATGAACAGTAGTATATTTTTAGATTTTTGGTTTTCTATTGTTTTTGGGTTTTGTATTTTTGAATTTCGAATTGAAAACTGAAAATTATAAGAAGAATACTATTCTTGATGGCTGGGATCTCTGGGATTTCTTAGGCTGAAAGCTCTTGGAATTTTCAGAGGGTCTAAAACTTCCTCTGCAAGGCAGTAAAGACTGCCTTTTATAGGCAAATATTAGGGCAACTTTCAAATTTTTCCTTTACACCTTAGTCCCTTATTAATTTTCAGATTTCAACTACTTAAACCCCTCATTTTATGCCTTGTTGGCCAAGTAACACTACTAACTTTCTGAATTTCAAATTAGGACCCCGTCTAGAAGGTTCTAGTGATTTCCAATTTCAATTACTGCACTATTCTCTATTTTGAAATACCTATACTAGCCCTGCCCGTACCCCTGAATTACATAACCTAGTTATACTAACCTCCAGCCCCCTACCTTGGTCAAATAACCATGGTTAACTACTCACAGGGACTGAAAGGTTCAGCTATAACCAAATTCAATTATAACAAAAACTCTGAAATCTGAATTAACTACTGAATTCCGGATTGAAAACTACTACTATCTATTATCAGTCAAACCAAAAATTAAGAAATGAACAAAATTAACACAGAATCAGTAAGAACAGAGGAGAAAAGAAAATAGAACATTAGCAAGCAAAAAAAAATCGAAGAACAGGCAGAAGTAACAATTGAATTATCAAAACTAAACTAATCAAATAAAACTATGTAATTAAGCAGGAAACAAAATCAAAGACTTAAGCATGTGTTAACAACAAACTAAATAGACCTAAGACAAACAGGGAACAAACTCAAGAAATAATCCTGGGTTCAATTCGGAACCCTAGCTTAAACCTAATGAAAGAAGGAGAAGAATGAAAGGAAGACACGAGGACTCACCAACTAGGCTTGATTCCTGACCCTCAACTCTGATTTGGTCTTCACTTGACTGCCTTTGAATATGACTCCTAAATAATATTATATGCCGGTTCTTTAACAAAACAAACACATAATATCATTTTAGAACCATTTGAACACTGATAAACCCACGAATCTGCGACTTAGACTTTGGCCTAAACCCTAGATTTGGGATTCGAAGGATTTAAGCCGGGTTTGAAGGAATCCGGTTTGAGATTTGGGAAGAGGGGGTTAAGGCGAGTCTGGGGTGTAAGTTTGGTGGGGTTTGAAGGAGACGCCACCACCGGAGAACAAAAGCGGCGGCTAGGGTTCATGGCTTCAAACAAAGATTCGAGGGGTTTGGGCGTGTTCTGAGGGAAATGGGGGCCGGATTGGGAAAGGGGAGGAGGAAAGGAGGTTGTGGTGTTAATTTGGCGGCCATCAGAGGCGGCGCCGCCAGGGGGAGACGGTGGAAAAAGGGGCGGCGGGATTAGGGTTCTTGAGAGAGGGGGGTTCGAGAGAGACGAGTGAGGGGGTAAGGGGGGGGCTTCCGACACTTTTATACCCTAATCCTCATCAGTTCCGGACCGTTGGATTGACGAGATCCAACGGTCGTGATTAAAATAGGCAAAACGGCATCGTTTTGAGCATAAAAAAGCTGGACCGGGTTGGGAGCTCGAGTTGGACTGGGCTGGACGGGTTGGGGTTGATTAAGGGGTTTTGATTTGGGCTTGAATCACATTTGGCCCAAAACATGGGTCTTTAATAAAACCTCTATTTTTGCATTTTCCTTTTTTTTTTCTTATTGTTATGACCTGATTTTAAATCTAGAATTAAATTAATTAATTTCAAAAAATTAACCAAATCCTAATTTTAAAATGGAAACTTAAGTAAAAATAGAACATGACTATTTTTGTTATTTTCTCTTATTTTGTAATATTAATTAACTAATAAAACTAAAAATATAAAATGGAGTCCTAAATTCAAAGGTACTATATTTTTGTATTTTTTATGAATTATACCAACTAAAAACGCACATAAAAATGCAAACAAACACAAAACTATGCAATCAAATCCTCAAAATCAAATAATTAAAGGAAAAATCCTAATTTTATGTATTCTATAGGAATAATTCAAGCGAGACAAAAATCACGTGCTCACACTGCTGGCTAGACCCTGATGGCGGTGCGCTAGCTTATGACTGTGCAACAGATAGGGACGGCCCTAATGTCCCTCCCCTAATAAATGATCTTCCCCCACCTAGTGACTCACCCATGTTGCCCGTAGACCGGGTCTTTCTGTTACCCTCTCTCTCCATTCTGTTCTTTAATTTACGGCTCTCTGTGGCCTGAGAAAATGCCACCATCTTCCCATAATTCATGTCATAATTCAATGCAGTTGTAGAAGCCTCATTAATAGTTAAAGGATTAAGACCCTGAACAAATCGGCGCACCCTAGCCTCTATTGTGGGCAACATGTGAATATCATACTTAGACAGGCGAGTAAACTCCATATGGTACTCCCACACACTTCTGCTACCCTGCTTCAGATTCTCAAACTCTGCTGCACAGGCTGCCCTTGTCTCAGCGGGCAGGAAATGATCTATAAATGCATCGGCAAACTCGCTCCACCTCGCCGGAGGGCTGCCCTCTTTGCGGGAATTTCCCATAACTCAAACCACACATAGGGCTCCCCTCTACTCCCTCTTTCTCAGTTGCACGCATAACCGTGAGGGTCTTGTGCATCTCATCAATAAAATCCTGAGGGTCTTCTTCTGGATTGGCACCCATAAACACTGGAGGGTATAACTGAAGAAATCTATTCACCCTGGAACTGGTGGAATCCCCTTGCTGGCTAGATAAACTGGGTGCAACGCTTGACCTCTAGGCCTGAGAGGCCACTAGCTGAGTCAATATCTGAATAGCTCCGCTAAGATCCCCATCAGAAATACCAGAACCGGAAGCTGGGGTTGGAGGCGGAATAAGAGTCAATGGGAGGGATAGTAGTACCCTCCGCAGGTGTAGGAACTGGGTTAGTCTGCTCTGTAATAGGAGAACCAGACAGGGTGATAGCAGGGCGACTACCCTCAACCGCAGTATCAAGCAGTGATTTATCAGCCACTCCTGAGGTGGCATTAGCTTCTTGGCCAATTCTCGCTTTCTTCTTAGGTGCCATTTACTGAGAGATAGAACAATGTAATAGTTAGAGGGGGAATAGTTTCACATTTGCCGCACAATCCAGAATATCAAAGAAGGGTGTAATTCCTAATGCCCGAGTAGCCTCCAACTTATAGATGTGGTGGACTACACACTGATAAGAAGGACTCTACCAGACACAGCTTCGAGACATCCTAGGACACTTCAAAACCTTAGGCTCTGATAGCAAGTTTGTCATGCCCCAACCCCGGGAGGAGCGACCGGTGCTCAATCGAGTGAACCCAATTGAGCAAGCCTTATTACCACTTTCTACCCAACTCCCTATGATTAAGGAAACCATGCTTTCGTTTATTTAGACAATAGCAAAATCGAGCATTCAACATTGTTAGTTCATTTTTTTATATCACAAATCTTAAACCGTAGTTAAGTTTCCAAGATTTCATACAGTTATAGTTTAGAGGAAAGCAAGAGTTTATAATTACAACATAGTTCACGGACCCATCCCTCTTGTGTAGACAGCCGTTCGGATTATGCACCGCTGCTCACTCTCCTACCCAAGCCTGGTGTGGCACTTTGTCCTTAGGGTTCTTTCTTTCCCGGGGGATAAAGTGGCACTACCAGTCGTCGAGGTAGGGGCCCACCGAATCTTGAACCTTTGGCTTCGGCGGGCTATGTCTCTTTTCTCTACCTCCTCTGCGTCCCCTCCTTTTCCTCTTCTTCATCTTCTCCGGCGGGAATCCCTTGAGGGATTGAGCTGGGAGCGTAGAAGAGGTGGAGGTCGAAGGAATCACCCTCGAGGGTGCGTACTCGAGGGGTGACGCTCGAGGATGCTGATATCGGAGGTGCATATTCGAGGGCGGACCGGGCTTCAGGGTTTCATCACATGTACATCCTTTCGTTCCTTTGCTCTAGGAGTAGACTCCCATAGGCTTTCGTAATTGTATGTAATGACCCCTCGAGGGCTGTTGTAGATGGATTTTTATGAATATGAATATATCCCATTGAATTCTGCTTTCGATTTTCGCTTTGTAACTGTATATTTTCATACTCTCGAAGCCCTTCGAACGCCTTCTTTTACTTCTTGACTGCTGAAATCTGACTTGGGTGCGAGCGTCCTTTCCGCTTCTCTACTGATTGACATGGTCTCCTCCGATCCCATCATGGTACCTCGGAGCAATCCTGGATTGTTCGGACAGGCGCGGGCTACCGGGGCACTATGAATTATATGGAGATAATGCGCCGGATTTTGGGGCCTTCGAGGATATTATTCTTGATGAAGGCCAGCTTCGGGTACCGGGGGGTCCCCTTTGATATTTGATGCAAACAGCTTCCTTTAGAAATGTACGGGATAGATTTTTTTGCTGCGGAGTTGCCTATACTCAGGCGTTGCTTCGAACCTTTGCGGAGCTTTTGTGATTGGAGCTTCTTGTGTTTATTCTTCTTTTTTAGAAAAATGAACCATGGGATTAGATACTACCTCACATTGAGTGATGGCGTGAAAAGCTTCCCGAAGTCCGGTTCCTCTTCGGTGGGGATCCTCGAGGCAGGACGCTATCTTGAGCTTGGAGATAATACGGACGTCTCCTCGAGTCTTGACTCATCATCTAAGGATACTTTCGGGATCGCGTATCATCCCGTTGTTCTATACTGATGCCGTAGGCTTCTCGGGGCTCACTCCGGGTAGGTGAGTCATTGCTGCTTCTCTCATATAAGTGGGGCGGCTTCGGCTTCTTTGCAGGACTTCACTATTTTTAGGTAGCTGCTCTTCCGCTTTGGGATCAGGTTCCTCATTTCTTCAGGTGCAAAAGAGTTGGTGTACGCCCTTGCTTTGATCTGTTAGTTTTACTATCGTCATGGCAACCATTTCGGGGCCGGTCCGGCAGGGAGCGGGGAGTGCTGCTCCCAGCGATCGGGAACCGCAGGAGTTCGCACTAAAAATGGTGTCTCAGATAAGATGGGAACATCTGGAGAAGGTGAGAAAATACTGTGGATTGAGTGAGGGGATAGCGCTGCAGGTGTTTCCCCTGGGAGAGAGTACTACGGACTCCACTGACGAATTCTTGAGCGTATACCTATATCCTTTCGCGTTTGGCCCCCTCGACAGGGTCCTGCTTTATTTTTGTTTGAAGTATCAGGTTACTTTGGCGCAGATACATCCGTCGTTTTGGCGCGTGGTGCTGATGATGAGGTTCTTTTAGAGAAGGCCGATCTTGAATTGACGCTTAGTCATCTTGTCAGGCTATACCGGTCCTTTCATCATCAGGGCCTGCTAACCCTGAGGTGTTGTTCGTCCACGCCCTTTGTGGTTGACGATGAAGAGGACGATGATCGAGGATGGGCCGGCTGGTTCATTCGAGTCCAGATGGTCGACATTATCCCTGCAGAGCTTTTGCCATTTCCTGAAGGGAGGAATTACGCACGTTAGTGGAGCGTCTGAAGCCTTTTCAGATTGTACCTATAGAAAAAATTAGTTGAATAATAGTGTGTTTTTTACCTTGTTGTAGCAACTTCATGAACGCCGGGCGAAGTCTTTGACCTGCACGGCTGGTCCGGAGGCTGGTGACCCACTCGGCTTGTGATGAACGTCGGTGGCGAGCTGTGTGTTACGTCAGATGGGGAGCGAAATACCAAAGTATGTGCACGCACTGTCTTTACCTTGGCCTTCGTATATTAGAGGTAACATTTTCCCCTCCCGATTGTACCAGATTTGCCGCCTGCAGATATCGGGCGGTTCCTTGAGATGAGGTAGTGCTCTTCCGAAGAGGGGAAGGAGTTGTTGGCCTCCGAACTGAGAGACGATGGCGAAAGAGGGGTCAGCACCCACGAGGTGATGGAGCTTCTAGTGGTGCTGATCGGGATAGTGTTTCCAAGGAGAGGGCATCGTCTGAGTCTGCTGCCCCCGTAGTACCTGATTCCAGGTCGGCAATGCCTTCGAGTGAATATGTTTTGCCCGAGGTCGGTCTTCCCGGGGCCGAAGAGGCAGGATCAACAGGAGTATTTTCCGACTTCGAGGAAGTCTGTCGGCTTCACTTCGTGGTGAGTTTAGGTGCAGTTTCCCTGTACTCCGCATTTTCCACCCGCCATTGACTTTTTCTAATGCAGGCCTGTGACAGGCTTATGTCGGAGCTGGTCCGTCAAGGGGTCAAGCTTCAGAAAATTCAGGGTGAGGGAGAATCTCTTAGGTTGCTTAGCGAGGAGAAGGAGGGCGAGTTGCTGTATTGGCGATGTGAGGCATAACGGAGCTCGAATTACGAGAGCTATTTGATGGAGAAGTTAACCTTTTGCAGCTCGAGCTTTGCTCTCTTCGGCCTCTTTAAGTTAACGCCCCTTTTTGTTATATCATCTGCAGAGAAAGGCGGAAGCTATGGAGTACCTTTAGGGCGATATCGACCGCGCCAGAACTGCTTGTGGTGAGCTAAGGGCTCAGGTGCAAGCTCATGCTTTAGAGGAGGCAAGCGCCTTGGGCAAGGTCCCCGTCCTCGAAGTCCAACTCCGCTTGGCTCGAGATAATGCCAATGTCCAAGTAGATATGATCGAGAAATTCGAATATGAACTTTCGAAGACAAGGGCCGAGATAATTGATGCCCGGGCTAAGGCGATGCTAAGTCGACCAAGGCTGATCAGGAGGTGGCGATTCAGATGAAGGACGCTGCGGACGCTCAAGCCAAGCTAAAGCGAGCCCTCGACTGGGAGAAGAGGATCAAGGAATATGTCCATTGCAGATCCCGAAGAGAAGTACTCGAGGAGATTGGCGTGAGAGGCTTCATTCTTTCTGATGAATTGGATCGAGCAAGGGCGGACGAGCGTGACGCGTGGTCATTCCTTGCTGATGAGGTGGAGAGTGAACCTGGCAAGCTTTAGCCCTTCGGGATGGATCGCAGGTTGTGCCGTTTTGTCGCTTTATTTTTGATATATGTAGAACATGTCTGTAGATGGCGAGTGCGTCCCCCCCTTCCTTCTTTTTACGTATGTAATATAAGAGGAGACTTTGAAGCCTTATTTCTTCTACATCTCTTTTCTGTTATTTCCTTCGATCATGCAGGCTAGTTTGGATGTGTGGCGGGATCCTTGTAGGTCCGGAACCAATCGGACGTGCCCGGGGCTCCTAGGTGCGATTCTTGACGCGAGAAAGGGTTGCGGCCTCTGTGCTTTGTCCGGCCATTAAGGTCCAGTCTCTGAGTCGTGCCGTGATTCGAGCTTTAGCTGACCTTCAAGTTCTTTCCTGCCTGCATGGGCGGATGGCGATGGCCTTTCGTACTTCGGGTCGCAATGTCCTTACAGGTGGGTGGCCCGGAGGTTCACTTGGTGGGCAATCGTAGCATTTATGCCGTGCACTTAGGCATACTGTAGTTTGTGCTTATATTGGGTCCAGTCTCCGAGTCGCTTTGCGATTCGAGCTTTAATTGACCCTTAAGTTCTTCCCTGCCTGCACGGGCGGAGGATGGTGGCTTTTTATGCCTCGGGTCGAGGCGACCTTATAGGTGGGTGGCCCGGAGGTTCACTCAGCAGGCGGGCGATCGTAGCATTTATGGCGTGCCCTTAGGCACACTGTAGTTTGTGCTTATTTTGGGTCTGGTCTCCGAGTCGCTTTGTGATTCGAGCTTTCATTGACCCTTAAGTTGTCAATTTTTGCTGGCGACAATGGCTCTTACGCTGTTTGGTCGTAGAGACCTTTTGATGTGTGGCCCGTAGGCTTGCTTAGTTAACTATTTTGGATCCGGTCTTCGAGTCGGGTTTTGATTCGAGCTCACTTTAATCCTCAAGTTGTCAATTTTTTCTGGCGGCAATGGCTCTTACGCTTTTTGGTCGTAAAGACCTTTTGATATGTGTCCCGTAGGCTTGCATAGCTGGCGACAATGGCTCTTACGTTGTTTTTGCCCGTGGGCTTTTTGTAGGCTTTGTTTTCCGCTCGTTAAGGTCTTTTGAAAGATTTTTGCCTAACCCATCATCGATTCCGGAAGAACCTCGATTTCAAGTCGTTACCGACGATATTTCAAGCACCTTTGAAGGTTCATAGCTCGTAGGCTGATTAGGTCAAAGCCTTTGTGATTTGGAGCTGACATGGTCGAAGCTCGTTTTTGCCTGTTGCGGGAAGCGTGTTTTAACCGCTTCTTTCTGAAGTATATTCGAAGTAATGGCCTGTGATTTTTGTTTAGCGATGGTCGGGCATCCCCGAGTCGCATTATTTTGGCTGTATCAGCTGTTTTGACCGTAGTCATTTTTGATCCCGAGTGGTAGTTTAGGCGTCTACACCGAGGGTATGCCCTTTCTGGGTTCTTACAAATGCGACGTATAGCCTAAACTTCGGGATTTTCATGCCTGTTGAGGTCTTACAGTTTGTCATGCCTATTGAGGTCTTACAATTTTTTCGGTGATGTAGAATGGACCTGGTTATGCCGAGTCTGCCCGCTAACGGTCTTACAGTTTTAGGTGTTCCAGCGCATGGCGGTTGGCGTCAGTCTCCGAGTCATCAAGTTGTTCAAGCGTGAAGACCGCTTCTTGTGAACTCGAAGCTGCCTTGTAGGGGCTTTATGAGCCCGTAGTTCCGACCCTGAGATCGTGTGAGTGCCCAATTGTTGGCATTAAGTCTCCGAGTATTTCGGAATGCATTTGGTGGAGGGGGCCCCTGTCGGGGATACACTTGAGATTTCCTTGTCCGGAGAATAAGATGCTGAGAAGATATCTTTTTATTGCTTGGTAAAGAAGTACATTGTTTCGTCATCGTGAGCTCGACCCGCGCGGGCGCAGCTTCTCGGACCATTCGACCCAGCTTATAATTCCCGATCGGGGTTTAGCCCAGCGTCTCCCGGTCCTCCCGAGGGGGCGATGCTCTTAGAAGCAAACTATCGTTCGTCGTTGGGCCGTTGGAAAAAGGCCTGCGACCCCATCGGATCTTCCTCTCGTATGATGCTTCGCCAATAATCTTGCTGACAAGGTCCTTTTTCGAGGTGGAAGCCCGACTGAAGGGAGAAAATGCGGCGGTCGCCTATATAAGGCCCAAGGATCTCCAGGTAGAGTTGAGAACCTTCGAATATCCTAGCCAGTTGTCTGTGTTCGGGTTAGTAAAGAGAAAATGAGGGAGTAAAGCAGTTCTCCCTCACCGCGGGAGGCATAGGCGATGTTTTGGGATTCGGTATGCAGGGGCAATTTGGACCGTTAATGCAGACCGCCCTATTGACTTTGGTCCGATATCATTGTTGTAAGCGACCGAACTACCTAAATTCACGAACACATGTTTTATTTAAGATAAATCAGATGAGGGAGAGGGTTACCAATACGCTGGTGCGACCCTGGGGTGGATTCTTGGTGCCCTTTCCCTTGGATGCAAGAGTATCCTTGGAAATATTTTCCTGGATCCGCCTTTATCCCGGCGGTGGGCATTTTTACTTCCCATGCTATGTGTTCTTGAGGGGTGTCGTCGATTCTTCACTGTCGTGGTAATACGCCGTGGCTTGTTTACTTCATCCTTCCCGGTTGTCTTTTTTCCTCGGGGCTGGATTCGAACCTGACCGCTCGATGGTACTTGGCGGCGATTTTGACTGAGTAACACGGCTGTCATTTTTTCGAGATGAGGGCCATTTGTGGCCCCACGTTCGCTCGCGTCCTGCGGACCCGCATCAGGTTGTGGTTCTTTCGAAGGGGCCTTGGTCGAATAAGCCTGGGTCGCTCAGTATTCCTGGTTTCGCTTATGGTGACTACGATGTTTGGCATAGCAATGTTGAGACCGTACTCTGCTGGACGTCGTTCGTGTGCCGGCCATGCCTCATCGGATCTAGTTCCACTGAAGGTTCCTCGAGGATGTTGCCCTCGAACTACTCCCCTACCGTTGCGAGGCGGGTTGGATCTTGCGGCGTTCCTCCCATTCGCGGCGCATGGATGGTATCTCCATCTGTCTGGCATTAGTTTTATTGCGGGAAGCCTGCTTGGGTGCACCGGGCGCGCAGAGGTTTTCGGACGGTCGCTCATGGCCCTGATTCGGGGCCAGTGCTGGGTACGGATGCATGGCCAAGTCTCGGCTGGGTATCTAGCTAAGCGTCCTTTGAAACGACCTGGAGTCGGCGGGTATGCTTTGTTTAAACCCCGAGCGAAGGCCAGGGTTGTCCGTTCCTCTAAAACCGGATGCGATCTCATTCGTCCTACCAGGGAACAAGATACTACTTCTTGTGGTGTTTCATCCTCTCTTCGTTCGGCCTCCGACTTGTCGGGCTCCCCTGTTGCTGCTTCGATGGCATCGGTGTATGTTTCTACAGTTGGATCATCTTGAAAGTCGCTGTCTCTCTTCGTGCATACGTAATCAGTGGTGCGCTCGTCGGGATTCGAGGTCCTGTCATACCTAGGGAGTTCCGAGGTTCCGGATTTTTGTGAAGCGGGTTCCGGGATCGCTTCCCCCGGGGAGAACTATCGCACGAGTCTTTGCGGACCCGACTCGATTCTTTTGGAGAGGCCCACAAGCATCTTTGCTATGGTGGGGTCAGCCATGGATCCATTGTCGCTTGATCTTTCGGGTATTTGCTCGGCGGGGGAAGCTGTCTCTGGTGCTGTTGCGCTGGGATTTCTCGGATGGCTTTGCAATCGAGCAATGGCCACTTGTTGTGCCAGCAAAGTTTCAAAAATAACATAAAGACTAAATTCCAGTTTTTCCCGGGTCGGGGTTTGTTAAGCTTCCTGTTGGTCGCTGTGCCGCAAGCTTCTTCCGGTGTGAGAAGTTTAGTTGACTTGCTGTGCGTCCTATGAGTCCGCGTCCGCTAGAATCGGTGGGGGTGCATTTTCTGGATTCTGTAGTGGTGCTCAGGCGGTCGGGATAGCTACACCATTTTCCCCGTGCTCTTCGAGGCGATTGTTCTCGACTCCGTTTACCGAGCCAGAAATTTTGACTTGAAATCAAAGGATCTTGGACAAGAAAAAGCATGAATGATAATATGCGTTTGTGTAATGAAACTAGCAAGAAAATAATCACTATTATTTTTAGCCGCACGGTGGGCACCAAACTGTTTACCGTGAAAATGGTAACGATAATTAAATTTGTAAAATGTTATTCTAAAAATACGTGATCTATTACCGAGCTAGTTGTTAGAGCAGTTGATACTAATAATATGGAATTTAATGATAGAGCGCGAGTGAAAACGAGATAATGATCGATCGAAGGGCCTGCTGCCCGGATATAGGCCTGGCCGATGGGGACTTCGGGGTCGAATTCGAGCTATCGAAGATAGTCGAGGATGGGATAACAGTTGAAGATATAATCAAATAAGGCTCTCTATAGCTAATGTTAAGTTATAAGATGAAGAACACGTATAAAGGCGAGGGATATCAAGTACAAGGTAGGGTGAGTCCCCCTTATATTGGAGGGAACTCGGCTATAAGTACATGTGCATTAATTACAAAATACGGAGATGGGATGGCTTTATGCGATGCCTCAGCGTAGGCTCTGGATAGACCGGCCCTGTCAGACTCAGTCGTGTCTCTTGGGAGCTTCCCCTTTTTGTCCTGGCCTCGACAGCCGCCTTCTTTGAATCGGGCCCTGTCAAGCCCTGAGGGAGAGGACTAAGTCGTGGCCTCATGTCCTCGAGGTCTCGAGGCATTTCCCCGAGATGGCTTGATAGCGAGAAATCAGGCCATCTGATTTCACCGCATACATATACTATTAAGTAAAATTGCAAAAGAAGTTATGAAGTAAAATGCGGAAAGTAAACTAAATATGTACAATAGGGGATTTAGACGAATATGCATAAGAGGGAATGAATATATACATGAGAGAGTAACTTTATATACAGGCCAAGATTGAAAAATAACGAAAAGTGAAATAAATGGTAAAGTTATATACATACCAAAAGTGAAAAATAAGCACAAAGAAAAACATAGTATCATCCTACAGACCAACTACCAAATCATCAAAGTAGGAACACCCCTTCAAATGAAAACTAGCATTGTGCTCAATGCTAAATCACCAAAAATAAGATTAAAAAGAAGGGTAGAGAGTAAAGAAAACTCCCTATGGGTCCTCTGTCTGCATGGGGTCCTATGGCTGGGTTCCTGGATCACCTGGCTCAGAGGCCTGTGGCTCGCCAGAGGCACCTCCTTCAAGATCCTCCAGCTCAATCTCTACATCATCAACGCGGGGCATCACTCTTCTCCTCCTGGGCTCTCCATCAGTCTCCTGCTCCTGAACCTTCTCTATCTGAGCTGCTGGAAGCTGGTCCTGCAATAGTAGCTCTAATGGTAGGTCGCTAGTTGACTTGATCTTCTCCACCTCTCCCCTTAATTGCTTCACCGACTCCTTCGAGGCTCGAGTCTTTTTCAGCTTCTTTGTCCGCTTGCTCAGCTCCGTAAGTGTTTTTTACTTGAACTGCAAGAGCATCCATGATAATCTTTTGGTTCTCCAGGAGCTTCTTCTAGTTGTCCATAAGTTTCTTGAGAGACTCATCTACTGAAGCTGGCACCTGTGGCTGCACGGGAACTGACTGGGCTGCCACTGAACTGGATATGGGAGGCATTAGCGTAGAATTCCTTGACTAGGTGCTCATTAGCATCTGGTACCTTGCTGGTGAAGTACCCTCATCCCCCTCTTTCATTGAAGTGCTGCTTCACATTGGGGTTGCGGGGCAGAAGGTCCCGCTCAATAAACTGGCGCTCATGAATGAGTGACTTTTGAGGCCACCACTCCCTGAATTTATGGTATGCCAGCTTACAGACAAACCTCTGTTGCAACACCTCCGGGTTTCTGGTCCTTTCCACACCTCTGGTCTGGGTGTCACCCCCTCTCCCGTCATCCGGTACCTCGGCATCTACATCTATGGGATCCTATGCTGGTGACGAAGTTGTGGGTGTGGCTGAAGCTGAGGACTCACCACTCCCCGCTGAGCCATCAGACGACTCAGATGAGGCATGAGAAGTAGGAGAGGCTGGGGGTGTGGGCTCATCTGTCAACCTAAGTCTCCCCGGGAAGTCTGGTACATATGTTGGCACAGAGTCACCCTCTGAGGTCTTCCGAAAGGGGACATAGTCACTTCCCTCTGAGTGGGAAGCAGCTCTATTTGCACCTCTGATGTTCTTCCTCATTTCCCCAATTGATTTTCGAATTGCTGGGGTTAACTTAATTTTTCCTCGTCCTCTACCCTGGAAGGACTCTGCTTTCCCTTTTTGCTTCTCACCGCCGCCTCTAGATTTAACCATTGTCTACAAACATAATAAGTGGAAAATTGTTAGTACTAATTCTAGAAGAGGCAGTGCAGAAAAGCAAAAGAACAATTGATTGTGCTTGAACAAAATTACAGACTGCTAACAACGGAAAAAGAAGCGCGCAGAGGTTTCACCGCTATTGATACCCAATTTTCCCTACATATTTTTCATATACAAAATACTTACAAAATAACATATATATGCATATATAAGCATGCCCAAGTGTTTTGGTATTTTTCCTAATTTTTAAAGATTTTTANGCAAAATTTCAGGTACTTCGGACAAGGTTTGATAGACTTTTTGATCGAAAGCGTAATTTGAGAGTTTTTGGAGTTCTTAGGCTTGAATCCGATGTTAAATTGGTGTTTTGATGTTGTTTTGAGCGTTCCGAAGGTTGGAACAAGTTTGAATGTTATTTTAGGATTGGTTGGCATGTTTGGTTGAGGTCCCGGGGGCCTCGGGTGAGTTTCGGGTGCTTAACGGAAGTTGAATTGGACTTAGGAAGAATTTGAGGTTGCTGTACCTGTCATATCCGCACCTGCGTGTGTGGGACCGCAGGTGCGGCGTCGCAGAAACGGCTTGGTGATCGCAGAAGCGAGTTTAGGCCAAGGCTTCAGGAACCGCAGGTGCGGCTGGGTGATCGCAAATGCGGAGCCGCAGATGTGGCCAAGCGGCCGCAGATGCGGACCCAGTCCGATCAGTGAATTTCGCACCTGCGATGCCTATTCCGCAGGTGCGCTCCCATGACCGCTGATGCGGTAATCGCTGGGCAGAAATATTAAATTTCGAGGGTTTGAGTTCATAACTTGGAAAATCAAACTTGGAGCCCGGGGTAGGGCGATTCTGTGGGGGTTCTTGAAGAGAAGATCATTGGGTAACAATTCCTTATCCCTTTCTAGTTGTATTCCATTAATCTATTGTTAGTTTAATCATTTAGTTTCGGATTTGGGGTGAGAAATTGGAGAAAATTTTGGAAAAGTTCTTAAGCCTATGTTTCGAGTTTTGACTCAGGATTTGACATCGGATTTGGATAATTTTGGTATGTATGAACTCATGAGAGTGTGAGGATTCTGAATTTGTAAATTTTACCCGATTCCGAGACGTGGGCTCGGGGGGCGTTTTGGTCATTTTTCCTAATTTCGCGTATTAGCTTAGAATTTAATTAGTGGAATTTGTTACTTGAATTTATATTTACATTATGCAATTGAATTGACTAGATTTGGACCATTTGGAGTCGAGTACTCGTGGCAAGAGCGTGGTTTCGGGCTAATTTTGAGCCGGTTCGAGGTAAGTGGCTTGCCTAACCTTGTGTGGGGGAACTCCCCTTAGGATTTGGTATTGTTGATAATAGAAATGCCTTGTACGCGAGGTGACGAGTGTGTACTTGTGCTAATTGTTGAAAATCCAATTTTCATTAAGTAACAAAATTGAGTTCCCTTTCCTGTTTATACTACTTGCAATTTAAGCCTGCTGTTAGCTTAGGGAAGCATGCCTAATTGACTTAATTGTATATTTGCTCAACTGCCTTATATGCATTATGTGCAACATGCTAGATTAGAAATACCTGTTTTACCTTGGTATGAAATTTGAATTGAATTGAGTACTCTTCGTGTTGCTGCTGTGTATTTACTTTGGGACTACGGGACGGTATCCCGGGAGATCCCCTGTATGTTTACTTTGGGACTATGGATTTGTATTCCGGGAGATCCCCCTGCACTTTTATATTGGAAATGTTGATACCCAATTTTTCCCTATGTATTTTTTATATACAAAATACTTTCAAAATAACATGTATATGCATATATAAGCATGCCCAAGTATTTTGGTACTTTTCCTAATTTTTAAAGATTTTAAAAATCAATTTATTGTCCACTTTAGCAGTACAAAAATCAGTAATTATTCCCAAAAAAATATCAATTTTGGTGAATAATTTATTTTATTCTCATATTTATACCAAAATATAGTTGAGGTAATTTTTTGTATATTTTTGCAAATTTGTTTGGTATTTAAAAGACTAAATTGCCTATAATTGCAATTTTA
Organism: Nicotiana attenuata; assembly: GCF_001879085.1. NCBI lineage: Eukaryota > Viridiplantae > Streptophyta > Magnoliopsida > Solanales > Solanaceae > Nicotiana > Nicotiana attenuata. The sequence goes on along the minus strand of NC_031991.1, from coordinate 42,055,528 downwards.
GCCTATTTTAAGATTAATAGCATTTCATAATTATAAAATTGGTTCAAGTTTTTTAAATTAATATTTATATATTATTTACTGGCTCAGTACTTTTAATTTGCTTTTAAAATCATCTTTACTATTTTTTATAAATAAAAAGGGAAAACTGGCTATTTAACATTTAGCCCCATTTCATTTCAATTATAGCCTACTTTACATTTCAATTTTAGCCCTAATTGACCCAGTCCTAATTAGACCAACCCAATTTCATTTTACCCGGCCCCAACCCAATTTAAAAATCCGCCCGGTTCCTGCTATTAATCCAGGCCGTTGATCATTTTGATCAACGGCCATAATTCCCCCTTACCATTTTAACCCCAAACGACCTACCCTAATCCCTCGTTTCACTCTGATAGCCGCCTTTGAAACCCTTCGTCTCTCAAACTCTCTCAATGGCTCTTCGGAACCCTAGTCGTCTCCTGCCCTTTTCAACCACCACTCCACCGGAATCCATGGCTTTTCAGGCCATGAGTGGTCTATACTCACCCCCTCTACCATTAAACCTTGGATGTTCGAGGTTTCGAAGTCTGACTCCGATGGTTCTCTTTCAGATCTTCTCAGATCTTTGGTTCCATGGCCTCTCCGGCCTTTGCTCTGGCATATTCAAGCCTCAAGAGCCTGATTCTCACTCATCCGACTCAGGATCGGTCTTTCTTCCAAGCCTTTCTCATTTCTAGGATTTCTCCGAAACCCTAAACTATTCGAGGTTTGTCTCTGTTGTTTTCTTAGATCTACGCTTTATCTGTGATTTACTCGACTTTTAAAGTGTTTTCCCCAAATTTTCTTTTCAAAATCGTTTATTTTCGATTTACGATTTCTGAAAGGTTTTCAAAATATCTTTCTGATTCTTTCTGTTCTTTTCTTTATGTGTGTTTGTCTGTGTTATGCTCGTATGTTTTCTTTTCTACCACACATGTGTTTGCTCTTCTGTTTTTCTTTCTATTATACATGATTCTTCTATACATCTGTATTTTACTGTGCCTCTAGACCAGGCTCGCATGATTATTTCTGCTATGTTTTCCTACATGATTTCTATTGTATGTGTTTCCTGTTGAGTTCTTTAATTTTGCTTTACTGGATTTTTTCCGAGTTTTGCTAAGCATGTGTCATCTACTGCTTCTTAAGTTTGTATCACTCCTTCTCTTCTAAACTTGCTTAAGTTCCGAGCTTTTCTTAAAACATGTTCTTCATGCTTAAATCAATTTTTCTTTCCTTGTTGTTTCAAACATGCTATCATATCTGTTTTGTTTCATATGAGGCTCTGAAAGAGACCTTTGAGTCCGTTTCAATGTCTTGCCTTCTTATCTCTATGTTTGATTCGATTTGAAACCCTAGGATTTGGGGGTTTCTTTGGCAAGTTTGATTAGGGTTCCACTTCGGAACCCCGGACTATTAGACTCATTCTAAGTACTATGAACTGAATTTGAAACTCTTTGCATGTGATTCTGAACCTTTCTATGCCTGTCTTTTCTAATTAGCATGACAACTCCTTCTTGTTTGATATCTGTGTACTTTATATATGAGAATTTCTTCTTGCAAAAAGGGTTTTTGCCAACTAATTGATTGATTTCGAAATCCTTTTAATAAGGCTGACTAATTGTTACTGATTTTGCTTTAATTGAACCTTCTTTACCTTTTCCTGACTTGGTTCATTCGAACAAAGTCTGTGATTTTGATTTCACTGGTTGTTTGATTGATTCCCTTTCCTTATTTTTCACAAACTGTGTACCACTGAACTTTGCCTTAAATAACTCCTGTGTATTTACCTTTCTTGTGTTACTTTGGAAAATATTTTAATCAATTTTCTTTCCTTAATTGTCTTCTACCCGTTTGAAATCAGAATCCCTTAACTGAAGGGAGATACTGTGTGATTGATTGCAAACTATTCCCTTACCTTTTCTTACTTGTTTTCTGCACTATAAAAGGGGCACGACCCTTCTGCACTTAGACAACCTTGAACCTTCAATTCAACACCTTCAATTGATTTTACTCACACACTTACAATTCAGTACTTCTTTGAGTTCAATACTCGAGCACACATTATTCACTTGCAAATTTGAATACTCTTGCAACATTCTGCTCTCATTTGAGATATTTTGTACTGTTTGCTTGCAATTTGGCTTACAAGACTTCTGCTTTCACTTATTTGTTTTCCTGAAACTGGTATGTCTCAATTTTGATTTCACCTTCTTCCCTATGTGTTTACTTTACAGTTGCTACACTCTTGTCTACTTTGCTGTTCATGTTCTGTATTAAATATGCTACTCTCCCTTTGAATTTGCTGTTTGTTATGAATTCCCCATACCCCCACTCCCTTCTATGTGTTTGAGTTAAGGCTCATGGCCTGGCAGTATCCAAATTGTTGCCCAGGTCTGAACCTGATCCTCAATGGATCCTAACTCCAAAATTTGGCTAACAGGCTGGTCAGAGGTGTGCCAGCACTCCTAATTGCTTGGCATGACCACCAGCCTGGCATGGCTTTCCCTAATTCCCCCTCTATGCACTTACACTTACTCTTAGACTCTAAGTTCTGCCCCCCTCCTATGAGCCTTGCGTTGGGACCTTGAGTTCCCTCTGAACTTGGACATTCGAGGGCTGGCCCTTCCACACTGCACTATAATCTAATTCTGCAATGTATTTGGGGTGTAAGCATTGCCCGGAGTCCATTTGAGGCTCTTGGGAACTTTGACACATCCCAGATAAGAGAAGGCTTTGGAAATCTGATCCTGGAAGTTGGTTCATCTCATATTGTTAGACCTTGAGTCTGAATTAGGCTCTCCTTGGTTGTAGCTTAAATTTCTGATGTAATTTTACTTTTCTTGATTTATTTTGGTCTGTAATATTCTGTAATAACTTATGGGGTTTTAGTGAAAAAGGGGAGGGTCATTTATGTATGCAAAGGGTAGACAACATGCTCATAGGCGTGATTATTTACAAGTTTTTGTACTTATGCACATCATATAGAGATCATGTCTATAAGTTGCTGCACTTCTGCATATAGAGATCATGTGTATAAGTTGCTGCACTTCTGCATATAGAAATCATGTCTATAAGTTGCTGCACTTCTGCATATAGAAATCATGTCTATAAGTTTCTGCACTTTTGCATATAGAAATCATGTCTATAAGTTTCTGAACTTCTGCATATAGAAATCATGTCTATATGTTTCTGCACTTCTGCATATACATATGTCACTAGGCAAACAGTCTATAGGTTAAAATTATAACCAGTTGCATCCTAGATACCATGCATATAGGATTCTTGCATCCTGATAATCGTTTTAAAACCAACAACGGTTAGAAATCATGCCTATAGGAGTAACCAGTTGAATTTGATTCGTCTCTTTCATCTACAAGTCTAAAATCAGTAGTAACGTTGCCTAAAATCTGCAGAACTTGTGTTTTTCTATAATCAATAAAACTTCATTAAAATTAGTGTAAGCATTGTTAGATATCATGCCTATAGGTCTCACCTAGGCAAGCCATTAGGTAATTAGTTAACTATGTCAGTCTTTGATAAACTACAACCGGGGAAGGCCTAATTCGGACTTCTCATCTGAGAAATATGTGATAAATCAGCATGCCCTAACGCTTTAAATTTAATTCAGACCATAACCAGTACTTGTAAGTCATGCTAGACAATTTGTTTCTTTGAATGAGGAGGCCTGTTTGAGCCCTTTTAACTGTTATGTGTTCTCCCATACCTGCTTTATATGTTTTGATTGTCGCCCTAGAATTTTGTCCTTTTAAAACTCTGAAAAAGCCAAATCTCCGTTCCCTTTAAGACTAGTAGTCCCAGATGCCTCCGGGATTGATAGGATTGGGGAGGGTACTAGCATGCAATAAGCAATGACACTATTCTGCGATTTAATACCTTAACGGGGTGGGAAAGGGTAGATATGGATATGATGACCACGAGATAACACCACATGTATAAATGGTTACCGGGTGTTGTGTGGGATGATCCATATTGTTCATAAACCTAGGACCCCCTTCTCCTTTACTTGTTTATCTTTGTTCAAATTATTTTTCTTAAATTTCTGCTTTCTCTATTTTTCTTCAAACTCTCAATTCACTTGCAACATTATGTGAAAACCCATTCTATTTGAGACCTTTATTTGCTTACTTGTTGATTAAAGTCACAATTATAGCATGGCCGGGAACCACACTAGTGGATCCTGAGGGCTTCCGCTCGGGATAATTTCTAGCGCTTACCCAAACTCTAGTTCTTCCACTCAAACCCTTCTTAGTGTCCTAATGCACTTTAATAATTAGGTGGCGACTCTTCAAAATCCAAAGCCAATTCCCAAAAGGGAACGAGTTATCCTCCCAAATGTCATAAACCCGATTTCGCGAGAAAAAGGGTCGTCGACAGCATGGCGACTCTGCTGGGGATTCTTTAAGGCTTTTACCATTTCATGCTATTTGTGACTTTATGCTTCTTTACATGTCTTTCTCGTTTAAATGCCTTTAAGCATTTATTCTTTCTTCTACTATGAAACTGACTTGGCTATTTGTTTCTTTTCTTTTACCGCTTTCCTTTAATACTGTTGTAATTATGAGAAATTATTGTAATCATTACTTTATGAACGTGCAAATACGTGACAACTTGTTTAATTCTTGTAATTGCATATTCAACATCATATTCCACTCGTGCCAAACAAAATACCATAGCAACGCTTATAATGAGTGGTTGTGCCCTTCCGATATCATTACCCCCCTAAATTTGGCAAAGGCGTATTTACGGTAAAACCAGTCGATCAACGCTGTAGTTGACGGTTCCGTGCCTTTTCCTCTTGAGTTGTCCGCTCAAGGGTACCGGTCTAATACCCCATAGAAACCTTACTCTGTTCAATTGAGCATGCATCACTGTCAAAACCTAGCCGAGTCAGTTATGTTGTCCGCATAATGTCTCTTTAAGATAGCCTTGTCCAAAGTCCACTGGGTTTCCCTGGAACCCAAACGGACACTACCACGTCTGTGCATTTATTTGGAGAACTAAATGCTTCTTATGCCAATTATTGATATTTAAATAGTCGAGTCTGGCGGAGGTAAGGGCCTAACACTTTTGTCTTGCAGAAAATGAGGCATGAGTTCCCCAACTTCGGTATGGTTAGCACGCCCTCACTCTTGTTGAACTGGTAGAGGAATCTCCCATCAAGTGACCAAATCAATAAATGGAAAGTGAGGGTCACTAAGGCTAGCGAAAAGCTGGAATATCTGGAATACAGTCTGCTGGAATTGGAAGGAAAAGTGAGGAAGAGAGTCACTAACTGCCAGAACGCTGAGGGAAACGAAGGAGAACGCCTGGCAAAGGCATTTTTACTGGTGAACCTACGCGAGCTGGAGGATTTGATCAATGAGAGCATTCAACCTGGGGAAGGTCCTTCTGGGACCAAATAGATAGGAATTTACCTTTCTGTTTATAAATGTATTAAGGCCAATGGCCATTAATGACATTTTGTTTCCTGTTATTTAGTGTCGTTTTGGGATTCGACTTATTTTTATCAATGAAATGAGGCATTTAGCATTATAAGTTCTCCAAATCAATTTGTCGCTAGGCCAACCTCGGGCACAACGAGGCTCCCAAATTAGGACACGAATTATATTCCCGCACTATGTGTTTAAATATCGCAACCTCTTTTTCTTATAATCCACACTAACTTGTTACCTTTTTGTTTTTGATTTTGTTTATTCCCCTCCCCAATGGTTAGTTCGTGCACTCTGGCATCGTCATCATACTCCACAAGATCCAAGGGCCCTCCACCTACTCCTCCTCCTAGTCCCGTCAAAAACCGGAACAAAGGTAAAATGGAAGATTTGAGCAACACCAGGAAGGAGAACTCAGTCGAAAGGGTAGAGGTTCCTCGGGGTATTCAGGTTTCCAAGGAAAGTGCCTCCCAGCTCGAACAAAAGTTGTTGAAATTTCAAGAAGAACTGGACCAAGTTCGGAACTTGGCAAGCTTGTCGTTTTCCCTCACTACCCCGGATGTCAACTTTCCCATCACTCAAAACCCCACACCTCCGCAAAACATCCCGAAACCACAAAACCAACCCGCTCCCCATCATCACTGTAACACATGCCACACTTCAAACAATACCCCACTGCTCATCCCTGAACCACTGAACTCCACAAATGGTCACCCCCACACGCACCACAACACCCCCATCTATGTGGAAACAATGCCACACCCCATTCAACCCGTCTCAAGCACATCTGAGTCTGATGACAAAGACTCTCTTATCAGGAATCTGGCCGCAGAACTCAAGAAGCTGACTAGCCGAGTTCAGGGTTTTGAAGGAAACAAGGGGATCGAGGGACTGAATTACGAAGACCTTTGCATTCAACCAGACGTCGAACTGCCCGAGGGGTACAAACCTCCCAAGTTCAAGATGTTTGATGGCACCGGGGATCCCAGAGTTCATTTGAGGACTTACTGCGACAAGCTGGTTGGAGTAGGAAAAGATGAAAAGATTCGTATGAAGCTCTTTATGAAAAGTCTGAAAGGAGATGCTCTGTCTTGGTACGTTAGCCAAGACCCAAAGAAGTGGTCAAACCGGGTTAGTATGGCGTCTGACTTCATGGATAGGTTAAGGTTCAACATGGAAAATGCGCTGGATGTGTTCTACATCAAGAACTTGAAGAAGAAACCCACGGAGACATTCCGCGAGTACGCTACTCGTTGGAGATCAGAGGCTGCTAAGGTCAGACCGGCTTTAGAAGAAGAACAAATGAACAGGTTTTTCGTCCGAGCTCAAGACCCACAGTATTATGAGAGGTTGATGCTGATTGAAGGCTAGAAATTTTCCGACATCATCAAGCTAGGGGAGAGGATCGAGAAAGGTATTAAAAGTGGTATGGTCACTAACTTTGAAGCTTTGCAATCCACCAACAAGGCTCTACAGTCCGGTAATACGTCCAAGAAAAGGGATGTAAGTGCCGTAATGGTTGCACAGAGAACCAAATCACCTATCAAGTACCAAACCTACCCAGTATCTCCACTTACATATCAGCCCACTCCAAATTTCCAAACACCTGCGCCTTCCTAGCAAACTCCACCACCAACCTATAAATCGGCACCACCCCTACATATCAGCCTACTTCACCCAGATACTCCCATCCCGCACACGTCTACCAAGCCTACAACACCCAACAAGCCCACTATCAATCATCTCCCCCTCGCCAGAACATTCCTAGACCCGACCAAACTACGACCGCAGACCTCCCAAGCAGTATACCGCCATTGCCGAACCTATCGACCAGCTGTATGAAAGGCTCAAAGCTGCTGGTTATGTCACCCCTATCCCTGCCATAACCCCCGAAAACCCCTCCCAATGGGTCAACCCAAACAAAACCTTTGCATACCATTCCGGCATGAAGGGGCATACCATTGATGAGTGCCGCTCTCTGAAGGATAAGATCCACGCTTTGATTGACAACAAGATCGTCGTGGCAAAGGAGCCTACTCTGAATGTCCGCAATAACCCTCTACCAGACCACAAGGGTGGAGGCGTTCACATGATTGAGATAGAAGATGATTGGGACCCCAAGGGATCGATCGGGTTGATATCAGAGGGTGACGAGCCAAAGAAACCAACAGTCACCCTTAACCCGATTGTGGTCCAGATTCAGCCTTCTGAAGATGCCGAGGTGAACATGTCCATACCAATTGAGCTTGAAACACCATCCTCTGCAAAGATGCCAACACCAATCGAGATCGAGTTTGGGTCCCCAAAGGCATCTATACCATTTGAGGTTGTCGTATTACCTCCCAAAGCAGGGGTGCTCGTCCCGGTAGCCATGACAACCGTAACACCGTTCCACGCAAAAGCCATACCCTGGGATTACACAACCGAGGCAAGAAGGAAAGGGAAAACCAAATCCGGAGAAGCAATTGCGGCACAGGGTATGACCAGGACCGGCAGGGTTTATACCCCGGAACATTTAGTTGAGTCAAGTAAACAGACCTTTGGTCGGCCAACCATCACTGACACTGGGCCCGACTACTGTTGGAGGAAGATACAAGCCAAGAAGTATTCAGTCATTGATCAGTTGAACAAAACACCAGCCCAGATTTCTATCTTAGCTCTTCTACAAAGCTCCGACGCACATAAGAATGCCTTATTGAAGGTGCTGAATGAAGCATATGTACCAAGCAACATCACCGGAGAAGAAATGGCAAACATGGTGGGGCAGGTATTGGAGAGTCACAAGATCACTTACCATGAAGATGAGTTGCCACCAGAAGGTTTGAGTCACAACAAGGCGCTGCACATCACTGGCAGTACGAGGATCATTTCATCACCCGAATCCTGATTGACGGAGGGTCCAGCCTCAACATTTGTCCATTGGTGACTATCAGGACATTGGGAAAGATCCTGCACGAGATCAAGGATGGGGCCATCAATGTCAAAGCTTTCGACGGTTCCCAAAGGTCCACTATTGGGGAAATTAGCTTATGTCTGCAAATGGGGCCTTCTTGGTTTGATGTTGATTTTCAAGTGATAGACGTACCCGCATCTTACAACTTGCTTCTGGGACGACCTTGGATTCATGCCGCTGGGGCTGTAGCATCAACCCTACATCAGGCAGTAAAATTTGAGTGGAATCATCAAGAGGTGATTATTCATGGCGACGGTAGCAATCCCATATACAGTCGGCAGACCATCCAGCGATCGGAGGAAGAAGGAAGATAGGTGGGGAGACCTACTACCACATCGAGCGAGTCAACGCCGTTGATAAGAACAAGTGGTGGGACAACAAAATTGAAAGCATATTGAACTGGAGCGGGTATGAACCTGGCAAGGGACTTGGCAAGAATCTCCAAGGAATCGCTAAGCCCATCAAGCTCAAGAAACACGGCACCACCTTCGGATTGGGATATGAGTATACCTGGAATGAATTCAATGAATGGTCGCCACCCTGGCACGGTCCTTACTATCCGTTGGAACAACCAATACCTCGCTTAGAGCAGACTTTCCAGCCAGCCGATGTTATATATGGGTCAAAAGAAGAGGAAGCACTACCAGCAATAAGGATCTTGTTCCTAGAAGATGATGACATGGATTGTTGTGTCATTTTCAAGGAGGAAGGGGAGGAAGGCCCTTCCATACAAGCCGTAAGCCGAGGAGCGCGCCTCAACAATTGGACCTTCAGAACCACCAGAGCCCGGAAAGCTTCGGGGTAGCAAGGCTGAACAAAGCACCATGCACCATCTTTATTTTTGCTAGTCGACTTTCTTTTCGCATTTTTAATTTCGAAATAAGAGCTCCAATGTTCAAAACTGTTATGAAATTTATCAAAAGCACTTCGGTTTCTTATAAATCTTACTCTTATTACTTTCTCTCATTTACTTTATTTACACAGCATTACAATTACTTATCTTGATGAACCGATGACTGTGACTTGCAACGAGACAATGCAACAAACGGACATAGTTTCGGAGGAAGATGATGTACCAGAAGAGGTTGTTAAAGAGGTTGAGGATTTTGAGAGTAGACCTAAGTCCAACCTGGACGATACTGAGGTTGTTAACCTGGGAGATGCAGAAAATGTCAAAGAAACTCGCATCAGTGTTCATATGTCACTGTCAGAAAAGAAAGAGTACACGAAATTTCTAAAGGAGTATGAGGATATATTCGCCTGGTCATATGACGACATGACTGGTTTGAGTACATCTATTGTGGCACACAAATTGTCGACTGATCCGACCTGTCCACCGGTAAAGCAGAAGCTCAGAAAGTTCAAGCCCGACATGAGCTTCAAAATCAAGGAAGAAGTTACTAAGCAAGTCAAAGCTAAGGTTCTCAGGGTAGTAGAGTATCCGACATGGTTAGCCAATATTGTGCCAGTACCGAAGAAGGACGGAAAGGTTAGAGTCTGCGTCGAGTACCGGGACCTCAACCGGGCCAGTCCCAAAGACGACTTCCCCTTGCCGAACATACATATTCTAATTGACAACTGCGCCAAGCATGAGCTGCAGTCGTTCGTTGATTGTTATTCTGGGTATCATCAGATATGGATGGATGAGGAAGACGCTGAAAAAATGGCTTTCATTACGCCGTGGGGGATGTATTGTTACAAAATGATGCCGTTTGGGTTAAAGAATGCTAGGGCCACCTACATGAGGGCCATGACAACCATTATCCATGACATGATACACAAGGAGATCGAAGTATATGTAGATGATGTTATCATCAAGTCCAAGAAAGCCACTAATCACATGGAAGATTTGAGGAAGTTCTTCAACATACTGAGAAGGTACAACTTGAAGCTGAATCCCGCAAAATGTGCATTCGGGGTTCCTGCCGGAGAACTGCTTGGGTTTATTGTAAGTCGCGGAGGGATAGAGCTGGATCACTCAAAGGTCAAAGCTATTCAAGAATTGCCACCGCCAAAGAACAAGAAGACGTGATGAGTTTCCTGGGGAGACTCAACTACATCAGCCGGTTCATAGCACAATCCACTGTCATCTGTGAGCCGATCTTTAAGATGTTGAAGAAGGACGCCGCTACCAAATGGACTGATGATTGTCAGAAAGCCTTCGACAGGATCAAGGAGTACCTGTCAACACCACCAGTTTTGGTTCCGCCCGAACCAAGTAGACCCCTACTACTCTACCTTGCAGTATTGGATGGAGCGTTCGGTTGTGTTCTTGGGCAACATGATGAAACGAGGAGGAAAGAACAGGCCATCTACTATCTTAGCAAGAAGTTCACCCCGTACGAGGCCCGGTATTCTCTGTTAGAACGCACCTGTTGTGCTCTGAATTGGGTAGCTCAAAAGTTGAGGCACTATTTCTGTGCCTACACTACGTACCTCATATCAAGAATGGATCCGCTGAAGTACATCTTTCAAAAGCCCATGCCCACTGGCAAGCTAGCCAAGTGGCAAATCCTGCTGAGTGAATTCAACATTATATACGTAACTCAGAAGGCAATCAAAGGACAAACATTGGCGGATCATCTTGCCGAGAATCCCGTGGACGGAGAATACGAACCCCTAAAGACGTATTTTCCTGACGAACAGGTATCCTTCATAGGAGAAGGTATTGCAGAATCCTATGACGGTTGGAGGATGTTTTTCGATGGAGCAGCAAACTTCAAGGGAGTTGGCATAGGAGCAGTCCTAGTGTCAGAAACCGGTCAGCATTATCCGGTGTCTGCCAAACTCAGGTTCCCATGCACCAACAATATGGCCGAGTACGAAGCCTGCATCTTAGGGCTCAAGATGGCCATTGACATGAACATTCAAGAATTGCTAGTGATTGGGGATTCTGACTTGCTTATACATCAGGTCCGAGAAGAATGGGCAGCCAAGAACTCCAAGATACTCCCTTATCTACATCACATACAGGAATTGAGAAAGAGGTTCACAAAGACAGAGTTCCGGCATGTTCCCAGAGTTCAAAATGAGTTTGCCGATGCATTGGCTACCCTATCGTCCATGATACAGCACCCAGACACGAATTTTATTGTTCCCATCCCTGTAAAGATCTATGATCAGCCAGCTTACTTTGCTCATGTCGAAGAAGAAGCAGATGGAAAACCTTAGTTTCATGACATCAAGGAATACTTGGCAAAAGGAGAATACCCAGAGCTTGCAAATCCCACTCAGAAGCGCACACTTCGGAGGGTATCTAACAATTTCTTTCACAGTGGAGGAATCCTGTATAGGAGGACTTCAGATTTGGGATTGCTAAGATGTGTCGACGCAAGGGAACCATCTAAACTACTAGAAGAAATTCATGCTGGGACCTGCAGTCCACATATGACGGTTTCGTCTTAGCTAAGAAGATACTCCGGGCAGGCTATTTCTGGATGACTGTGGAAACGGACGACATCCAGTACGTCCGAAAGTGCCATCGCTGTCAGATACATGCAGATATGATAAGGGTGCCTCCAAATGAGCTTAATGCAACAAGCTCACCATGGTCGTTCGCCGCTTGGGGAATGGATGTTATCGGACCAATCAGCCCCCTGCTTCCAACGGGCACAGGTTTATCTAAGTGGCAATTGATTATTTCACCAAACGGGTCGAAGCAGCATCTTACAAAGCAGTGACTAAGAAAGTCGTGGCAGACTTTGTCCGCGATCGTATCGTCTGTCGATTCGGGATTCCAGAGTCAATCATTAATGATAATGGCTCCAACCTCAATAGTGACTTAATGAAAGCCATGTGTGAAACCCTCAAGATCAAACACAAGAATTCCACAGCCTATAGGCCTCAGATGAATGGAGTTGTGGAAGCCGCCAACAAGAACATCAAGAAAATTTTGAGGAAAATGATAGAGAAACATAAGCAGTGGCATGAGAAGTTATCATTTGCTTTATTGGGGTACCGCACCACGGTCCGCACATCAACCGGGGCAACTACCTATATGCTGGTTTATGGTACAGAGGCAGTCATTCCCGCCGAGGTAGATATTCCTTCCTTGAGGATCATACAGGAAGCTGAGCTCAACGACGCAGAATGGGTGAGAAGTCGCTACGAGCAGCTAGCTCTTATAGATAGTAAAAGAATGAATGCAGTCTGCCACGATCAGCTTTATCATAACAGAATGTCCAGAGCCTTCAACAAGAGAGTCAAGCCGAGATAGTTTACACCAGGGCAGCTGGTGTTAAAGAAGATTTTCCCGCATCAGGATGAGGCCAAAGGGAAGTTCTCTCCCAACTGGCAGGGTCCGTACATGGTTCACCAGTTTCTAACAGGAGGAGCCCTCATACTTGCAAAAAGAAACGGAGAAGTTTGGCTGAAGCCGATCAATTCAGATGCAGTGAAGCGATACTATGTGTAACCATTTATGATTTCCTTTATGATGTAATTTGAACTACGTCTGACCTGATTCCCGTTTAAGAGGGGATACGTAGGCAACCTTATGGGTTTGGTCACAATTCAATAAAATTTTCATTTTCCCCTGCAATTGGAAACTAGGGCAGAATTTTGAGGAGGACCCTCAAAATTCTGAAGTAACTTCAGCCGATCGTCGCAAGCAGCCGTCAGAAGTATCAACCCATTAAACTGGGGCAGAATTTGGAGGAGGACCCTCAAAATTCTGGAGCAAGAGAGGTTGCAATGTCTTTGACCGCGTCGCAGTCGTCGGTTTATCTAAAAAACTATTTCTCATATACTTACTTCGTGTATTTTAACAAACTCATGCATATTTACTATCGAAATCGCTTTGTTCAGCAACGCTACCCCTATAACATATACCGTGTCATCAGATCAGAGCCAAGCAGGACAAGCAAAGTCAGCAGGAATACGAACTAACCTTTCCCCTTTTGCAAAACTCACGATTTTTCTTTAGATGCAGGTACCCAAGTCGCAAAACCATCAAACATATTTATACAACTCATACTTTTCAGGAATGCAACTCTCAGGACCACCGCACCTATTCACGGTCACTATCCTTGCACAATATCCCCATCGGCCGCAATATCACAATCAGCTACCAGCTATTAGCTAAGAATTGTTATTACTATTCGTCTTTCATCTCTTGCATAAGGCTACCATTCTGGCTTCCGAGGTTAAGCTCCACCTCCATCTGCATTTCTTGCATTGCATAAGGCTACCATTCTGCCTTCCGAGGTTAAGATCCACCTCCATCTGCATTTCCTGCATTGCATAAGGCTACCATTCTGCCTTCCGAGGTTAAGCTCCACCTCCATCTGCATTTCCTACATTGCATAAGGCTATCATTCTGCCTTCCGAGGTTAAGCTCTACCTCCATCTGCATTTCTTGCATTGCATAAGGCTACCATTCTACCTTCCGAGGTTAAGCTCTACCTCTATCTGCATTTCTTGCATTGCATAAGGCTACCATTCTGGCTTCCGAGGTTAAGCTCTACCTCCATCTGCATTTCTTGCATGGCATAAAGCTACTATTCTGCCTTCCGAGACTAAGCTCTGTCTCTATGCGCATTCTCTGCATTGCATAAGGCTATCATTCTGCCTTTCGAGGTTATGCTCTACCTCCATTTGTGTCGGCTGAAAGATTAACACCTTTATTTATGACTTGCATCGGCTGAAATATTGCCACTATTATTTATGTCGTGCATCGGCTGAAATATCGCCACCTTTATTTATGTCTTGCATCGGCTGAAATATCGCCACTCTATTTACGCTCTCATGGGCTGAAAGATCGCCACCTATCGCATTCCATGGGCTGAATGATCGCCAAATTGTCCAAGGGCGTCATTGTTCGGATGCACCATCTTCATAGCCCGAGAACGCCATGCCATGGCCTGAGGACCCCTTTTATCTCTTGCATATCATTATTCAAAGGCATCATTTCTCAGAGGCATCATCCTCATAGTCTGAAAGCATCATTTCATAGCTTGCGATACCTTTTATTATATGCTTTATGGCCCAGGACATCATAGAGTGAGGACGTCATCCTAATCGTCCAAAGACAGCATTCACGGTCCGACGGGAAATTGCATCACGTTTAAATCTATGCACAATATATGCGCGTCTTGTTTATTTGCAGGTAAACCAGTAAGCAACAGCCATCTCGGCAGAAGCAATCCCGCTCCGGTTCCCGTAGCCCTATTAAACCCTAACCATCCATCCCAAACTTGAAAATCGCGTCCGTTCTTGAAAGATCTCCACCGGCATATTCCGCCGATGGATCCTGAACTACATACGGCCTGATTCTTGTAAGACCAGGGATATGTAGGCAGCTCAGAAACCAGGGTGCGGCCTAATTCTCTCACGCAGTTCCATTCGGTCTAAATTGGCCATCATATCTTTACCCGACAACTCTTTCATCCTTCCCGGGTAAAGAGGGGCAGCTTTTGATACCCAATTTTTCCCAAACTATTTTCAAACTCGCATATATGCTTTCAAAATCCCTTTTTTATAATAAATAATATTTTTTTTCTTCATAATTTTCCGTATTTTTATCAAATTATTTCCCATTCATTTAATAATCTATGTTCCATAATTATTCATATTTATGCATAAATGATGTCAAAATAATTTCAAAATGTTTATTACTCGATATATCCCATTAGAATTCGATTATTTTCTAAATTAGCCAATATTGGCATTATTTAGCTAAATTTAACAATTTTTGCAATAACAACATAAATATACATTTATATCGTTTAAAATCCATAACGGACCATTTCATATTTTTATGCTAGTTAATCATCTCAATTTCAATTAATTGGTCTTAATTTCATTTATTAGCTATTTTAACTAATTAATTATTTTACTTAAAATGGTATTTATCATTTGGCCTATTTCCTATTTAAAACCCAGCCAATTTTAACCCCAACCCATCAGATTTAATTAAACCCAATTAACCCAAGACCCAACCAAATCCGCCCCAGCCCAATCTCTAAATTAACCCGGCCCAGTTCCGAACTAATCTGAGCCGTTGATCAACTAAGATCAACGGCCCAGATCCCCCTTTCAATAATTAAACCCTCACCTACCCCCCTTCCCCCCGTCTCATTTTCGAGACTCCTCATCTCTCTCTATCTCTCTTTTACTCTCTAGAAGCCCCCTTGGCTTCTGCCCTCCGACGGGGTCTGTTCACCTTCTCCGACCGGTTTTCGCACCGGAACCTATGGCTCCTCACTATGTCTTGGTCATCTACCCTCTTCTCAACCACTCAGTGATATCCTAGGCTCTTCAGATGAACCTGGAGCGGTTCACTCACCTCCTATGGGTCTCTTGCTATTTTTCGGCCAACCCCCGGCCGTTTGAGTAAGTTTGCAGTCTCTCCGGTTAAATCTATGTCGTTCATGAGGTTTGCCCTCTTTTCTGGGTTCTACGAAACCCTAGTCCTCTGTGTTCTGGGTTTTTCTTTTAAGATCCGTTATATATTTACGGTGCTATGAAGTTTCTTCATGTTTTCTCCGGAAAATTCTGTTATTAACAATTTCAAGAACTAGGATTTCTTGACCCTGTTCTCAAAACAGTTTTTCTTTGATTATTAAACGACTCTACTGTGTTTAAACGATTATTCTATGCTTTCTTGTTGCCTTGATTGTTATGCTGAAACCCCAATTCTTAGGTTAATCTTTATTATGTGTATCCGTTTGTTACTCAATTGTGTGCATTCATGCGTTCTCTGTGATTCCTGTTTAGTTCACTACTATGACCTTTTCCTGTTGATTTCTATGAGTATCTCTTCCTATTAATCATGTGACTGCTATTTAAATGCTTGATAATTTCGACCTTTACCCTACTGGCTGTTTACTTGATGATTTGTGCTGATCCTTTTTGTGTAAAAATCCCATGCTTGTGATGTTTTTCTTAAATACATGATCTTGTGTATTCCTTCTGTAATTCTGTACCAATTTTTGAATTGTTTCTATATTTATGTGATGATTTCCTTAGTTACTGTGGATTCCCTGTGATTACAATTGGATCCGGGATCCTCTTGGTTGATTTTCAAACTGATGCCCTATTTTTGCTTTATAAATGCGTTGTTATTTCAACTTTCCTTAATTACCCGCTATGTATTTGGCCTTGTCTATGCACTATATGGTTTCTTTGCCCTAATCAGCCTTACTGAACTGATTTCTTTTCCTTATTCTGCCTTTACTAACCATTTGAACTAGACTCATTAATTAAACGAGTCCAGTTGTCTTAATTGACACTAATTGATTGCTACTTCCATGTTTGTGCACTGTTTGCCTATGTATTGCTTCCTTTCAAAACTATATAAAGACATGTCTTCCCTCTTTACAAACACACTGAGATTCACACGAACAAAGACACTGACATACACACACATAAATTGACATTGAGATCACTGATCACACAAACACACCCAATACTGAGTAGTTTCTACTGCTCTTGTGCTTTCGCATACTACTGCTGCTCTCACCCTGCATATTACTGTTCTATTGCTGCTCTCCTTGTCCTGCATATTGCTACTACTGTGCTATCTCCAACACTTTGTTGTTCTCTATTCTCTAACTGGTATGCTTTTCTGATTTAGCTTTATAGCATCTACACACAATATGCTCCAGTTTTTGTTTACTTACTTACTGTTCCTTATGTGTTTCATCCTTTGGTTCCACTTCTTATCGTGTAGCTAGCTTAACCCCTATCATATCGTCCCCTATTGTTAAGTCTGAATGTGTATCTTGTTTTCCATATGGTTCCTTGTAATTATGTCATTAATACACCCCTATCCCTCCCTTTCTTTGAGTATGATATGTCTCCAGTTCATTCTGAGACTCTAGTATGCTTATGTGTTCATGGGTTGTTGTTTCTCACCCTGACCTGATTGTTGTTACTTTCTCTCATTATGTGCTTAAAACCTGCCTCTCCTGCTACTTAAGTATTATGTAATCCTGATCCCATTAATCTGTGCTATTATGTGACAACTATGTGGTAACCATGTGATAACTATAATTCTATCTAAACGCTGATGTCAAAGTTATCTGTCCCCAATCCCTTACCCCTGATTGTGTTTGCTCTTTGATGAGTTATTTACCTGCTGGCTGCAGTTGTATTGCCTCTCTCTGTGATAAACTGTTTTACCAAAATACTTCGCCATTTTCTGAAATCATCTCAATTACTCTTTTCAACTTAAATTCTCTTTAAACTCCGAGCACCTCCCCACTACTCTTAGACTCTAGGTTCTGCCCCCTTCGAGTGAGCACTACCTCGGGAACCTCGGAGAACCCATTAAACTCTGACACACAAGGCTGGCCTTCTACACTGCACTTACTCATCCTTGGCTAGGCTGCCTGGGTGTGAGCACTGTCCAGGATCTTCTGAGGTCCTTAGAGACTATGAAACACTTGGGTTGGAAGGCCATGGCATATGGCAAGTGGATCTGGTACTTTGGGCCTACTGTTAGGCCTTCTATAATATAGCTTCTTGATTTTTCTTTTATTCAGTTGTGCAATTTAGGCAATGTTGGTCTGTAATAATTATTTGTAAAACACTTCAGGGCTGGAGAGTGAAAAGGGTGGGGATAACGCATGCTTAGTATTATTTTGGGTAGAAAACATGCTTTATGATTTACTTCACCTCTGTGCGCAATAGAGATCCTGCGTAGGACATGTTTGCATTAGATATCATGTTTTCTTAGGTCTATTCATGTATGCATCTCATCACATCCATGTTCATTTAGGGATCCACGTTAGATATTAACGATGTTAACTACATGCTTCATTAGAAATAATGCTAAATAACTATTTTTTTAAAACAATGCTGTCTCTGCATGCATAACTCATGTTGATATCCTATTCTTAGGTGTATCATCGTTATTTGCATCAGAAACCACGTATTTTAGGATCTATTTTCAGCATGTCTATATTTTTAAAGTTTGGGCTAAGTATTCAATTGGACGCCTAGAAAGCATGTGTTAGGCTCAATAATTAAATAAAATCAAACTCCCATATCTTTTGGGTAGTTAATAATCCCGCTGAAAAATGTGTTGCAACAACTAAAAACGTTTTCTGCATTCTCTTCCGAAAAACCTAATACTGGCTACGTCTTCAATATGCTGTCCTTGCATTCTTAGACACCATGCCTATAGGATTTTCATTCTCATCACATGTCTTTTAAAACCAAGTTTAAAGACTTGCATTTCACTAATTTCGTAAAATAATACGCCTAGGCAAACCTTAGGCCTAATTTTTGTTAAAATCAAAAAATCGATTATTTATGCATCGCCCGTTTATTACAAAAATGGCTTTCAAACCAATTACTCATTTTTCTGGAACTCATTAAAACCTGCTGTTTACCACCGTTTTCACATCTAGAGCTCATGTTTAGGTTCTGAATCTGAGACTTTCATTGTGTTTGAGACGTGCTATTTACATGCCTTATTTTTGGAGGGATATATGAGACATATAACTGTTTACGTGTACCCCATATGTGCCAGTCCTAACTATTTCTCTACTTGTCGTTTAGAATTTTATCCTTTTAAAACCTAGGGGTTCAGCCTAGTACTCACTTTGTAGGATTAGTAGTCCTAAACACCCTCCGGGACTTATAGAACGGGACGGGTAATAGCACGCAATAAGCTTTGTGACCAACACACGCGTTTTAAACACCTTAGCGGGGTGGGAAGGGTAGAATATGGATATGATGACCGGTGCGCTAATACCACGCGTAGCCCCTCTTTTGAGGAGTGATTACCGGGTATTGCATTGATGTGATCTATATTATTTGTAAACCTAGGACCCCTCCCTTCCTTTTTATTTGTTTATCACTTTTCAGAATTTTCGAACTACTTCCTCAAAATTTCAACTTTCTTTGTTTCTTCAAACTTTAACCCCATTTATTTGCAACCATTATGTGAAATTCCCTCTTATTTGAAAGTCCTACTTGCTTACATGTTTAAAGTCACAATTATAGTATAGCCGGGAATCACACTAGTGGATCCTGAGAGGTGCCTAACACCTTCCCCTCGGAATAATTTCGAGCCCTTTCCCAATCTCTGGTTTTCTAAATAAAATTTCTTCTTAGTGTCCTAATGCACTTAATCATTAGGTGGCGACTCTTCAATTCAAAAACCCAATTCCCAAAAGGGAACGAGTTGTCTTCCTAAATGTCATAAACTCGAGCTGTCGTTTATAAGGCCTAGGGGTCGAGTTGGGTGACCTACTTAGAGCGATCGAAAGAGGACTAACACTTTATAAAAGCTACGGTGATGGCTCTATATGATCAATGATAAGCAATAAATGTAGAACAATAAATGTAGAACAATAAATAGAACACAACGAATATAAACAATAAATGGAAGTAATGAAATCAAGAGAATATGTTAGGGAGTAGAGAGAATGTTCTTGTGTATTTAGTATTGAGCAACAGATGTCTACAAAATGACCAGGATCCCCTTTATATATGAGGGGAACATAATACAAATGCATTAATTACAAAGATATGGGGCTGGTACAACCACTTAATGCCCTGATACAGGTCAGAGCTAGCCTACTAAACTTTGTCAGCTCTAGTCGTGCGCTTAGGGAACTTCCCATTTTTCTATCACAACTGTCGACTTGCACTGTCTCGAGGTTTGACATCGATAGTCCCTCGAGTTAAATCTCGAGCGTAGTCTCGAGCCTTTGGAAAGCTTGCTTACGAGGCGTTGTAATGGCCGAAAATTGGACCCTCCGATTTTACCGCATACAAACCACTAGAATGATTGTTGCACAAGCTTATATGTAATTTATTTTGATTATCGGAATGTGTCACGACCAAAAAATTCTAATAACTGTGATGGCACCTAACCCAACCCGCCAGGTAAGCCAATTATCCATAAACATAGTCAAAATATGATTAATAGGAAATAAATGATGAAATAACTGAATTCTTATACAATAACCTAAGGACTGCTAGTACGAGTCATGAGCCACCAATACTTAGATTTACAAAACTTAAATGAAATAACTTTAACATTTGTTTGGAATATTCATGAACAGAATTTTAATCTAAAGCTACCAAGGACAAGTGATATCCATAACTGGAATGAGTGTACCTCTTCAATGCCGGCTCCCACCATACATAACAACATCAACTTCAAAATCTGCACGTAAGGTGCAGAAGTATAGCACGAGTACAACTAACCCCATGCCATGTTCTCAATAAGTATCCTAACAAACCTCGGCGAGGCAAAAGAAGCAAGAGCTATAAATGATACTCATTATTACATATACAGTTCATAATTTCAACAATTATGGAACATACATATGATTAAATCATGAAATCTTAGGTAAAACCACCTCGGTGCTCATAATTCTTTGTCTATAATATTTTACTCAGTCAACAATCTAGCATAATAGAAAGATATGAAAGTAAATCAGGAAAACAATCAAGGAAATTGTAAGTAAAGATGAAATGCAATAACTACATATCAGTCCGTTGCGGCGCGCAACCCGATCCAAATAACAATAAGACAATAAGGCAAGTTGCGGCATGCAATCGGTCCAATAACAGTAACCAGCTCTACCAGAGATCACATCAACTAGAAATCCGTCGGTTTTTCATAATCCGCATGTACACCATCAAGAGAGAAACTTGAGAGGGTGACCCTAGGGGGATGGATCCTTATCCACACGCAAGCACGACCAATTCAACGTGCTACCAATCCAATGTGGTCACAGGCTGAATATCATAATCTGCCTGGCGTGGTCACAAGCTCAATATAATGATTCGCCCGGCATGGTCAAATGCTCAATATAATGGATCTGCCCGGTGTGGTCACAAGCTATATCACAATTCACCCGGCGTGGTCACATACATATCAACACAATCCGTCTGGCATGGTTACAAGCATATCAACACAATCTGCCTGGTGTGGTCACATGCATATCAACACAATTCGTCCAGCATAGTCACAAGTATAACAACACAATCAACCCGGCGTGGTCACAGGAATCCAGTCCAAATCATATCACATCGAAGAAAGTATACATGAACACATTTATATGATAAATAAATGTCAGATTTCATGCTCCTAGACTCGTATAATAACATGCTAAAGTGTTGGCATGTGCAAGATGTGCTATCATTACTCAAATCGGCAATTTCATCATAGAAATAGCAATTACCAAGTTTATCAGGGAATTAGCCTCTTACGTAACCTCAAACATGGCTCAAATAGTTCACAACAATGGTACAAATATGAGAAATATGATAGCTTAAAGCTTAATAGTCTATTCTAGGCATATCATAGCGTAAGCGCTCCCCCAAGCATGGATAAATATCTCGATAATCGTACATGAGATCAAACCCCACACATATGCGCACCCATAGCACGTAGCTATCATAAATAATCCAGGCAACTAGTGCCTCAATCAAGTTTAGATAAGATACATACCTCAAATAAGCCAAAACAAACACTGAGCAAGCCAAACAACACTCTCGAAATGCCATCCCGCTCAAATCAACCTCCAAACGGCTCGAATCTTACCAAAAACTCAAAATCGTCAAATAATGCCTAAGGAAAGAAGCCCAAATGATACAGGTCGAATCTTTAATCAAAAACGCAAAGTCAACCAAAAAGTCAAATTTGGGTTTGCACCTCAGAACCCGACAAAACTCACAAATTCCAATAACTCATCCAATTACGAGTCCAACCTTACTAATTTCACTCAAATCCGACTCCGAATCGATGTTCAAAACATAATTATTCACTTTAGGAATGTTTTAGATAAAAGCCCCCAACTTTTTCTAATAATCCATATAAAAATAAAATATATAATCAAAACAAAGATAAAATTACATACCCTCATGATTTATGTATTTATCTCCTCCAAAATCGCCTAACTTGTGCTCCAAGAACCCGAAAAGTGTAGAAAATGGACTCAAAATCCCGAAATTTGGTGTTTTAATGGGATGTCAGGGGTTGTTCACGATTGCGGTCTCCAACCTCACGATCGCGATTTAAAAAAAAAATCAGCTCAGTTTTTACCCTTTGTGATCGCGGAATGTCCCCGCGATTTCGATGAACAAATTCAAACAAGCTTGCCCAACTCCTATGGACAATCTCTAGTATAACAGCCATAAGTTTTTGTAAATGAGACACAAAGGGCCACAACTTTCATTATTGGATTATCTCCAAATTCCTTATAGATTACAAGATATAAGCTTACAAATTTAGATAACAGCAGAATTTCTTCTTTGAGAATGCGATTCAGGTCCAATTTTTCCATTTTGCTCTTCGGGAATGCGACCCAAAGTCCTCGATTGCGATGCACACCCCTCTAGCCAAAAACCAGCAACTAAAAATGGCCTTGAAATTGTCTGAAATCACCCGAAACTCACCCAAGTCCCTGAGAATCCCGTCCAAACATACCAACAAGTCCCAAGACATATTAAGGACCTACTCAGGTGTCAAATCACACACAATAACATCAAAAACACGAATCGTCGATCAAGATCAATCCCTTAAGTTCATAGACTTCAAACATCGAACCAAATATCTGATTCGAGCCTAACCAATCTAGAACGAATCCAAATTTTGCATACAAGTTTCAAATGACATATTGAACCTATTCCAACTCCCGAAACAACAATCAAAACTCAATAAAATCAAAGTCAACTCCCGATCAAACCTACAAACTTTCCAAAGCTTGAAATTGCCAACTTTCGCCAAGTAGTGTTGAAACCTTCTAGGAACATTCAAATGCAAATCCGGACATACGCCTATGTCCGAAATCACCATACGGACCTAACAGAACCATGAAAACTCCGATCCGTGGTCAAATATACAAAAATCTAACTTGGTCAACTCTTCCAACTTAAAGCTTTTAAAATGAGAATCATTCTTCCAAATCAGTTTTGAATCAACCAAAAATCAAAGCTAACGATACACGCAAGTCATAATAAACCATGCGAAGCTACTCATGTTGTCGAACCATCTAACGAAATGTAAATTCTCAAAATGACAGATCAGATCGTTACATTTTTTCCTACTTAAACATACGTTCGTCCTCTTACATGCCAAGACTCGTTACAAAGCCATAAAATCACCGTACAATCTCCCCGTACACATTGTGGTGGGTAATCCGATGTCACCCTAACTCATATCAGCTTGAAACCACAACATAACTAAAGATGTTTAATTTAACATTAGTCTGTAAACATTGGAATCAAATCCCCCAATCTCTAGAATCCATCACAAGACCTGATTCTTACATCTATACACTGTACAAGTCTGAACAAGCTGAATCAAGCCATAACCACAACCCAAAAGGTAATCACATGATATACCACATAGCTAAGATACTCATAGTAATAACTTCCGGCCACAATAGATGCTCGATAGCAAACCCAGTATTGGTAACAAACCTCATATCAACTAAAACCATGTTCAAAACATTCGTACACAACCAATGATGGAAGAAACACCCAGATACTCATAACCACTCATTAGATCAATGTCATTGAGCTCTCCCTCTCGATCAGATCCATTGCAAAATTATAAGCTGACTTCCTATATTTTCCTTCAATAGATACCGTAATCAAATCCGATAGCACTCATTCTAGGTCTAATAACCTCGTCTCATCAAATACAAGCTGCTTTACTTACATGCCACACCAATACTACCTAGATCCAAAAACTGTGCAGTCCGTGCACCAATAAGCAACAACTCAAATTACCCGGAAATGGTAGATTACTCAAAGAAGAGAATCGTCCAACAAGCTCGACAGATACTACCACAAGCACAGTTCTAGGAACCCATCACCCAAAGGAGAACCAAACCAGATGAAATCAACACAAAAGATCATATCCCAACATAATTCCACCGAGATGCATGACTCTATCCAAACACCGGTCTACATTAAATACCTCGATTCATAACGCTCAAAATAAACAACTATATGCAAATCAACAACAAGCACACGAAGTTCATGACCATAACCATGGACAAACGGATAGCACCACATACCACAAACAGGAAATACCATAACCAAAGCGCAATTAACTATTAAACACCCCTAGAGCCATTTTTCTCGAATTCCGCTACAAGGCCTAAACTGAACTGCATCATGTGTGCAAGTAGTCAATAGTCTCTCAACTCATCGTAGAATAGAAGAGTAACACATAGAACATATCAAAACACGAACAAGATCAACTCTAACCGAATGACAAATCCCTCAAAAGTAGTAGTGCTGAGTCAATAAATCCGACCTGGTGTAGAATACACATCCTTATTAGGCCTACCGATGGGTTAAATTGATGTTTTCTTATTCTATAATTATATGTGTTATGCCCATGTTTTTGTACATGGAAGTACGCCATAAGTAAACTGATATAAGCTCGAAAATGAGATGTTACGTCCAACATTTTCGTACGTTAAAGTTTCGTTATAAGTTAATCGACGTAAGTTCGAGAATGAGATTATAAGCATTATGCTATTTCAAACAAGTGATGAGTAAATTATTGAAGGTAAGAGCGTAAGCAAATAAAAAAAATGAATTTTCGTCAAAGTTTGGCATGTTGGGATAAAATACTGTCTGAGCCATAATACCCAATATTTATGAACTAGTGCAATACAAGGTACCACATAGCCATAATAGTAGTGTGTATGAAGTGTATTAAAAGTGAGTAGTATTTTAAGTAAAATGAGATAAATCCTAATTATGTGAATAATTGGGTCATTACTGGTTAATGCGAGATTAACAAATTAATTAAGTAATTAAGTGGAAAAATTTGGATAAGACCAACCCCCTCCCCAACATGGCAGCAAACCCACCCTTATTAAATGACTCATAATGTCATTTGGTGATGTGGCAAAATTTGAGAACTCTTTGGTTCAAGAATTAGAAGTAATCTATATGATATACTATAATTTAAAGAATATGTTTGATCTTAAAATGGATAACTCTTTTACCAATTACAATCTTGATTCATAGACTTGCTTAAGCTCACAGGTGAAGCTCAAGAATTTCAAAATTTTCAAGAATCTACTTATTCAATATAAGACTTCTAAAGGAACGTGAATTAGGATTTAGAATAGTAGTAGATTTTGAGCAAAGAAATTCTATACAAAGTTACACTGCGTAATAGCAACGGGATTTGCGATTCTAAGAGAGCACGGTACAATCTTTCTAACGAACATCATTCGAATTTTCCCCGAAATCGATCCGCCATTGTGTGTTGTCGCAATTGACGTGTGTTGAAAGGATTGTCAAGAGAATCGGCTCAGGTATGTTAAGGATATCCCTTCTTTCTTTTTTGCGTGATCTATATGACACAAACAAAACGAGAAAATGCACAACTTCCATAAATGACCCTATTCATAGAAATACTAGAGATACTTATGTTCTTGATTTCCCCATGCGTCATATTATTCAATCATTTGTTCATGGGTCTCAAAAATAAGTAAGTTGGTAAATTTTATTTCATGATATTAATCAGACGAATAATGGCCTTATGACGTACCGAGAGATTTTATTAACATATTTCATATGCATTTATACATGCACATTGACCCATGACCAGATGGTGTTACATACGTGTATATATGTGTATATATATGTCAAGACCCTAAAACCGACCCGGTCGTGATGGCGCCTATCGTGAAACTAGGCCAGCCGACACAATTCCGAATTAAACATTATTCAATAAAAGTCATTTTCAAGACATTAATTAATCAAATATCTCATAATGTAAGTCTAAATGAACAGTGCGGAATAAATACGCCAGCCCGGCATCGGGATGTCACAAGTCACGAGCTTCTACTAGGGTCTGAATACAATGAACAGTCTGAAAATATACTAAAAACAATCTAAGGAAGACAAGAGAGAGAAGAGCAGTGTTGCGAACGTCGGGCAGCTACCTCGCTAACTCCAATGACTCTGCCACTGCGCAATCAACACCCACTATCTGGTTTAGAAATACCTGAATCTACACACAAGGTGCAGGGAGTAATGTGAGTACGCCAACTCAGTAAGTAATAAGAGTAAATGAAAGCTGAGCAGTAAGAAAACACGTAAACCACGTCATAATGCTACAGCAAATGCACTACATTTCCAATACAGTACAGAAATCATTTACTTCGTAAATCGAGCTCAGATTCAGTAAAACCTTTTAAAACAACTTTCAATTGTTCCAAACGAGTGATAAAACAGTGAGTAAAAATGATAGAAACGTATACAGCCCCTCGGGCAAAACATGTACCATAAACTGCCCCTCGGGCATAATATTACAGAACCAGCCCCTTGGGCTACCTCATAATCACTCGTAATCAGCCCCTCGGGCATAACATGAATCATGAACCGCCCCTCGGGCAACAATATGAATCAACAATAGCCCCTCGGGCTACATCACATCACTCACACTGGGTACCCGCGCTCACTGGGGGTGCATAGACTCCGGGAGGGGCCCCTTACGGCCCAAGCGCAATAACAAGCCATCTCGTGGCATAATCAAACAGGCTCTCGGCCTCATAGCAATCACAAGCCACCTCGTGGCATAATAAATCAGGCCCTCGGCCTCTCATATATCACAAATCAGTACCACATGCTGCGGCGCACAGCCCAATCCCATGATATCCTCACAACACAGGCCCTTGGCCTCACTCAGTCAGATCTCACTCAAGCCCCTCGGGCTGACAGTAAAACAAGTACTCGGCTCAAAATATTATTTATGAAATGAAAAGGAGTGAATAAAACCGGGTTATGAAAATAGTAAGAACATATCATGACTGAGTGTAAACATTAAACCAAAAGAGTGAGGTAAAACAGTAGTAAAAGCCCCTAAGAGTCCAAACAAATGGGACAAGGCCTAGACACGGCATTTCGCCCCAAACAGAATAATATTTTCGAAAATATAACAAATATCAAATAGTTTTCAAGTAAAATATGCGACTTAATAGTCGTATGGGATGGACCAAGTCACAATACCCAACGGTGCACGACCCCACGCTCGTCATCTAGCGTGTGCGTCACCTCAAAATAGCACAACGATGTGAAATCCGGAGTTTCATACCCTTAGGACAGTATTTACAATCATTACTTACCTCAATCCGTATGAAATTCTACTCCGCACTGCCCTCGCCGCTCAACTCGGCCTCTAAATGCTCCGAATCTAACCAAAATTAGTGTATTATCATCAATATACGCTAAAGGAATGAATTCCCTATGAAAATTATCAAATTAGACCAAAACTCTCGAATTTGGCTCAAACCCGGCCCCCGGGCTCACGCTTCGGAATCCGACGAAACTCACAAAATCCGACAACCCATTCAACCACGAGTCCTACCATATCAAAATTACTAAATTCCGATAACAATACGGCCTCCAAATCTTCAAATCTTATTTTCAAATCCCTAGGTCCAAATCCCCAATTTACACCTCAAAAACATGTAATCTAGTCGGATAATTCGATGATAATTCAATATAATGGAGTAGAAATTATCACAAGTGACTTACCTCAAGATTTCCCACGATTTCTTGCTCAAAAATCGCCCCAAGTCGTGTTCTTTCACCAAAAAAAACGTCAAAATAAGCTAAAGAAACAGAACATCATTAATAAACCCGATTCTGGTCGCTAAAAGCCATTTCCGGTCGCTAAAAGTGGTCCAATCTGGTCGCTAAAGGTGCACACAAGATCTGATGCACCAGCAGTCTTTAATTTCACTAAAAAGGCTCTAACTCCAACATACGAACTCAAAATTCGATGATTCTATTTTGTAAGATTCACAAATAATAATACGAACATAGTCCTTCAATCGAAACTCAATTCAGAGCTCATTTGCTTAGTGCGATACCCACTTCGCTCATTAAATAATTAACTCATGATTCTCGTCAAAAATCCAATCGCGACTTGATGAAATTAGACCAAACTTTCCAGATCACTCCTATAATTCATTATCAAAATTCCGGACATCTCGAAATCAAATTTCGATCTCTAGTACTAAAAATGGACCTTTGCATCATTACATGCTTATGCTCAAAACGCCAAAATCTTCCAAAAACTCTTCCAAAACTTATCCGAGCCTCATGGGACCCTGACCAAACATGCCAACACACCCCATAACATCATTCAAACTTGTTCCAACCTTCAGAGCGCTCAAAACAACATCAAAACATCGAATCACCCTCGGATTCAAGCCTAAGAATTCTAAAACTCCCGAATTCCGAATTCGATCAAAAAGTCTATCCAACCTCGTCCAAATGACATGAAATTTGCACGCACGTCACAAATGACACAACGAACCTACTCCAATTTCTAGAATTTCATTCCGGCCCCGATATCAAAAGTTCCACTGCCGACCGGAAAATGCCAAATTTCTAATTTTGCCAATTCGAGCCTAAGTCTACCACGGACCTCCAAAATACATTCCGGATTCGCTCCCAAGTCCAAAATCACCTAACGGAGCTAACTAAATCATAGAAATCCAAATCCAAGATCGAATACTAAAAATTCAAAACATGGTCAAACCTTTCAAACTTAAAGCTTCAAATTGAGAATTGTTCTTCCAAATCTATTCCGATTATCCTGAAAACCAAAACCGACGATTTACATAGTCATAATACATCACACGGGGCTAGTCATGCCGGAAAACTGGTGAGCGAAGTGCAAAATCTCAAAATGACCGGTCGGGTCGTTACATCCTCCCCCACTTAAACATACGTTCGTCCTCGAACGTTCCCAGAGTTGTTCCGAAAACCATCAATCGTTGAGTAGCCTTACCATGCACATACTCGGGGGTGATCCCACGTCACCCTATCTCATATAGGTCCGACAACACAATGTAACTGTAATTCCACAATCCAACCTAGCCCATAAACCTTAGAACCACATTTCCACCTCTGTAATCATCCACAAGATCAGAATCTCACATCTATACTCTGAATAAGCCCGAACAAGCTGTAACAAACCATATCTGCTACCTCAGATGCAATTACATGATATACCACCTAACTCAAACACTCGTAGCGATAACTTCTAATCACAGCAGTTGCTCAAAACAACCGAATATCGATAATAAGCCTCTTACCAAATAAAGCCTCATTCAAACACTTCTTTGTACTGCCAATGAGTTATGAAACACATAGAAAGTCATAACCATTCCTCAGATCAACCATTCGTGAAGCCACTTCTCCTCTGGCAAGGACCATAGTAAATTTCTAAGCCGAATCCCGATATTATCCTTCCAACATGCTGAAATCGAACCCGATAGTATTCATTCTAGATCCCAATGTCCTCATCTCATCCAACAGGACTGCTCTAATGACATGACACATCAATACAATCTAAAGCCACAACCCGTGCGACCCGCGCACCAATAAGCAACACTCCAAATGTACTCAAATCATGGAAAAATGACTCAAATGAGAGAGCTGTACCGCAAGCTCTCCAGTACCAACACACAATGCTGAGAATCCATCACACATCATAGAAACTGAACACACGCATCCAACCCGAAGGGTCATACCTCCGCATAACTTCGCTGCAATACGCGACCCTATCCAAACACTGGTCCACATGAAACACCTCAAGTTACTATGCTCAAAATCGACAACCACACTCAATTTGATGTCTAGAACCAAAGCAAATCATTATAACCACGGCAAAGCAATTAACATAACATTACATAAACCCGAAAGGACGCAACCGATACGCCATCCGCCGAGCAATACCCAATACTCTTCCCGCTCGAATTCCATTGAGAGACCAAATAAAAACCGCACCACATGTGCCTATAATCAACAAATCCTAACGCCTCACAACATGGAAAGGTAACTCGTAGATCTCCCCAGATCATTAATAAGCTCAATAACAAACGAATCAACACATCGCTCAACAATACAACGCGGAGTCAACCAAGCCGACTCGATATAGAACACACATCCCTATTGGCCTACCAATGAACCCCTTACAAGGAGTTCCTGAAGCTGCTCCTTCAACTCCTTTATCTCCGCCGGTGCCATACGATACGATGCCCGACACCAAATCAATACCGAAATCAACAACCCTGTCCGGCGACATGCCCGGTAGCAAGAAACACATCCAAAAAATCCCTCACCACCGGAACTGAGTCAATGGTAGGAGTCTCTGCACTGACATCCATCACGAAGGCCAAATAAGAAAGAGAACCCTCCCCAGCCATCTGCAGGGTCTTCAAAAATGAACCCACCCTACTGGGAACATAATCCGTCGAACCTCGCCACTCAATCCCTGGCATTCCCGGCATAGCCAACATCGCCGTCCTAGCGCAACAGCCCAAAATATCACGACACAGAGACAACCAGTCCATACCCAATATCACACCAAAATCTAGCATACTAAGCAACAAGGATCCACTCGGGTCTCCAAACCTCCAATAGTTACCACACAAGACCGATATACGCGGTCCACAACCACGACCTAACCTATTTATGAGAACTCCTAGTCCCCGATTCCGTATAGCACGCAAATCACCATATCTGATCCCAACTCCACCATTCGAATATACAACTTACCTCTAATACCCAATCATCCCATGAGGGGTACTCCTATAATTCTTCTGTGCCACCAAGCGAACTCGAATATCAGCAGTCGATCAAACAAGAGAGCGTCGCAGTACTAATGAAGTATCCTCAAATCAAACACATCGCCCTTCCTCAAATGTATACCCTCATCAAGCCACACCAATCAGTGATCTCATTTATCTAGTCATCTGAACTGTCCATGCTACCTAAGAATTTGTGACCTTCATTTCAAAACTGAACCGTGACCTTACACATGCCAATCTCAATCCTACACAACATACCGCATATACAATACCATCCTAGGATAAACATGAGAACTTCATATCCCTTCCGAGCTACAATAACTACGTACTCAACTAGTCAAGAACTTTCCATTGGATTCCATCTAGAAGGAAATCATTATACATTCCATGCTCCTCACACTCGTAGAAAATATACATCTCTAACCGTGGTAGAAACCATCAAGAATTCTCCGAATTCCCTTTGCACAAAACTAAACCGTCTACGGCTCATAAGACGTTGCATACTCTCTTAAATATTCCCAAAAGCACCACATTCAAAATACCCACCCTGAAGCGACTTCCTGCGAATCCAAAGCCATTACCTTTACCTTCCTGATACTGATATATAGAATCCCATAATTATATAGAAATAGCACGAGTCTTGACGCCCTCCAATGCAAACCTCAGTATCTAGCCAAATATACAACTTGAAAAATCTCCAAATACTACATGCAAAATCTTGAACCCATTAGAACCATTCTCGAGAGTCATCCACTCTACTCAAACCGCAATTAGACCGATCAAACGGATTGGGCGAACTGTGCTCCAATAGCACTCCAACACCGTAGAGTGTAACCTCATCTTAATGCAACCAAGCAACTTCCTGTTCTATGCACCGTACATCCTTTACCAACAACAACTTAAGTCATTCCATGATTCTCATACACCCATAAAGCATAACATAACCTTTATTGTAATTTCCTTTACTTGAGCCATCCTCGGTCTCAACCTCCGTTAGCCATAACTAATTCACCAGTACGCCTCAAACTAGAACCAACGTAGCGCATAACCGTGCAATCAACTAATCAATAGCAGACTCCCCCACTTGGCTCAAAGCCATCAAAACACACAATAACTCATAACACATATACTCTATTACTGCCATTATATCGTGGTGAGATTAAACTAAATCCTTCATAAGCTCGTGCAACACAGACCATCTAGTAGTTCAAATCTTCTGCAAATCTTGCGTTCACCCTCGAACAGTCAGGCCCACTCTCTTAAGCGACCCCAAATTTAAATTGCATCACATATATTTTACTGGTAAAGTATATCTTCCAACAACAACATAAGGATCACACAAACTTCAGAACACTCCGTAGGAGATAAACCACTTGCTTCACCTCAAACTAACATCTCTTTATACCCTTCCACCGTCATAAACATTACGCAGTCCTTTAATCTTCCTGAGTCTGAACTCATATCACAACATGAAATCTACTTCACTTCCTAACTAGGCAACATGGAGAGATCCTTCATAACACCCACAACTCGGGGCTATACATCAAATCACGATGGAAATCAAACACCAAATAGTTCTTGCTGCCCCAAAGCAGACCCTTCTCGTCTCATTCAATTCATATGAACACATCTCGCAGTCACATCACACTCATCACGTAACTATCCAGTCATCACTTCCCTTAAGTAGGACACAATCGAACATATAGATCCAAGAAACATGCGCTCGTGCAATCAACAGCTCAGGGCTCAAGCTATAGGCAAAATCCGGCCTCATGTCTTCCAGACTGGCCTAACATCAACACACACAGATCACATCTCGCCCTCGATTAGGGAATCACAAGCCATCGATGCACGGCTGATACCGAGCGATCATGTGCGCATACGAACGCATGGAAAGAGTTCAAAATGTTAACATTTCAAGCTGAATCAATGTCGCNNATAATATAGCTTCTTGATTTTTCTTTTATTCAGTTGTGCAATTTAGGCAATGTTGGTCTGTAATAATTATTTGTAAAACACTTCAGGGCTGGAGAGTGAAAAGGGTGGGGATAACGCATGCTTAGTATTATTTTGGGTAGAAAACATGCTTTATGATTTACTTCACCTCTGTGCGCAATAGAGATCCTGCGTAGGACATGTTTGCATTAGATATCATGTTTTCTTAGGTCTATTCATGTATGCATCTCATCACATCCATGTTCATTTAGGGATCCACGTTAGATATTAACGATGTTAACTACATGCTTCATTAGAAATAATGCTAAATAACTATTTTTTTAAAACAATGCTGTCTCTGCATGCATAACTCATGTTGATATCCTATTCTTAGGTGTATCATCGTTATTTGCATCAGAAACCACGTATTTTAGGATCTATTTTCAGCATGTCTATATTTTTAAAGTTTGGGCTAAGTATTCAATTGGACGCCTAGAAAGCATGTGTTAGGCTCAATAATTAAATAAAATCAAACTCCCATATCTTTTGGGTAGTTAATAATCCCGCTGAAAAATGTGTTGCAACAACTAAAAACGTTTTCTGCATTCTCTTCCGAAAAACCTAATACTGGCTACGTCTTCAATATGCTGTCCTTGCATTCTTAGACACCATGCCTATAGGATTTTCATTCTCATCACATGTCTTTTAAAACCAAGTTTAAAGACTTGCATTTCACTAATTTCGTAAAATAATACGCCTAGGAAAACCTTAGGCCTAATTTTTGTTAAAATAAAAAAAAATCGATTATTTATGCATCGCCCGTTTATTACAAAAATGGCTTTCAAACCAATTACTCATTTTTCTGGAACTCATTAAAACCTGCTGTTTACCACCGTTTTCACATCTAGAGCTCATGTTTAGGTTCTGAATCTGAGACTTTCATTGTGTTTGAGACGTGCTATTTACATGCCTTATTTTTGGAGGGATATATGAGACATATAACTGTTTACGTGTACCCCATATGTGCCAGTCCTAACTATTTCTCTACTTGTCGTT
Source organism: Nicotiana attenuata (assembly GCF_001879085.1). Lineage (NCBI taxonomy): Eukaryota > Viridiplantae > Streptophyta > Magnoliopsida > Solanales > Solanaceae > Nicotiana > Nicotiana attenuata. The sequence continues at coordinate 42,021,569 of NC_031991.1, read as the reverse complement.
TAGAATTTTATCCTTTTAAAACCTAGGGGTTCAGCCTAGTACTCACTTTGTAGGATTAGTAGTCCTAAACACCCTCCGGGACTTATAGAACGGGACGGGTAATAGCACACAATAAGCTTTGTGACCAACACACGCGTTTTAAACACCTTAGCGGGGTGGGAAGGGTAGAATATGGATATGATGACCGGTGCGCTAATACCACGCGTAGCCCCTCTTTTGAGGAGTGATTACCGGGTATTGCATTGATGTGATCTATATTATTTGTAAACCTAGGACCCCACCCTTCCTTTTTATTTGTTTATCACTTTTCAGAATTTTCGAACTACTTCCTCAAAATTTCAGCTTTCTTTGTTTCTTCAAACTTTAATCCCATTTATTTGCAACCATTATGTGAAATTCCCTCTTATTTGAAAGTCCTACTTGCTTACATGTTTAAAGTCACAATTATAGTATAGCCGGGAATCACACTAGTGGATCCTGAGAGGTGCCTAACACCTTCCCCTCGGAATAATTTCGAGCCCTTTCCCAATCTCTGGTTTTCTAAATCAAATTTCTTCTTAGTGTCCTAATGCACTTAATCATTAGGTGGCGACTCTTCAATTCAAAAACCCAATTCCCAAAAGGGAACGAGTTGTCTTCCTAAATGTCATAAACTCGAGCTGTCGTTTATAAGGCCTAGGGGTCGAGTTGGGTGACCTACTTAGAGCGATCGAAAGAGGACTAACACTTTATAAAAGCTACGGTGATGGCTCTATATGATCAATGATAAGCAATAAATGTAGAACAATAAATGTAGAACAATAAATAGAACACAACGAATATAAACAATAAATGGAAGTAATGAAATCAAGAGAATATGTTAGGGAGTAGAGAGAATGTTCTTGTGTATTTAGTATTGAGCAACAGATGTCTACAAAATGACCAGGATCCCCTTTATATATGAGGGGAACATAATACAAATGCATTAATTACAAAGATATGGGGCTGGTACAACCACTTAATGCCCTGATACAGGTCAGAGCTAGCCTACTAAACTTTGTCAGCTCTAGTCGTGCGCTTAGGGAACTTCCCATTTTTCTATCACAACTGTCGACTTGCACTGTCTCGAGGTTTGACATCGATAGTCCCTCGAGTTAAATCTCGAGCGTAGTCTCGAGCCTTTGGAAAGCTTGCTTACGAGGCGTTGTAATGGCCGAAAATTGGACCCTCCGATTTTACCGCATACAAACCACTAGAATGATTGTTGCACAAGCTTATATGTAATTTATTTTGATTATCGGAATGTGTCACGACCAAAAAATTCTAATAACTGTGATGGCACCTAACCCAACCCGCCAGGTAAGCCAATTATCCATAAACATAGTCAAAATATGATTAATAGGAAATAAATGATGAAATAACTGAATTCTTATACAATAACCTAAGGACTGCTAGTACGAGTCATGAGCCACCAATACTTAGATTTACAAAACTTAAATGAAATAACTTTAACATTTGTTTGGAATATTCATGAACAGAATTTTAATCTAAAGCTACCAAGGACAAGTGATATCCATAACTGGAATGAGTGTACCTCTTCAATGCCGGCTCCCACCATACATAACAACATCAACTTCAAAATCTGCACGTAAGGTGCAGAAGTATAGCACGAGTACAACTAACCCCATGCCATGTTCTCAATAAGTATCCTAACAAACCTCGGCGAGGCAAAAGAAGCAAGAGCTATAAATGATACTCATTATTACATATACAGTTCATAATTTCAACAATTATGGAACATACATATGATTAAATCATGAAATCTTAGGTAAAACCACCTCGGTGCTCATAATTCTTTGTCTATAATATTTTACTCAGTCAACAATCTAGCATAATAGAAAGATATGAAAGTAAATCAGGAAAACAATCAAGGAAATTGTAAGTAAAGATGAAATGCAATAACTACATATCAGTCCGTTGCGGCGCGCAACCCGATCCAAATAACAATAAGACAATAAGGCAAGTTGCGGCATGCAATCGGTCCAATAACAGTAACCAGCTCTACCAGAGATCACATCAACTAGAAATCCGTCGGTTTTTCATAATCCGCATGTACACCATCAAGAGAGAAACTTGAGAGGGTGACCCTAGGGGGATGGATCCTTATCCACACGCAAGCACGACCAATTCAACGTGCTACCAATCCAATGTGGTCACAGGCTGAATATCATAATCTGCCTGGCGTGGTCACAAGCTCAATATAATGATTCGCCCGGCATGGTCAAATGCTCAATATAATGGATCTGCCCGGTGTGGTCACAAGCTATATCACAATTCACCCGGCGTGGTCACATACATATCAACACAATCCGTCTGGCATGGTTACAAGCATATCAACACAATCTGCCTGGTGTGGTCACATGCATATCAACACAATTCGTCCAGCATAGTCACAAGTATAACAACACAATCAACCCGGCGTGGTCACAGGAATCCAGTCCAAATCATATCACATCGAAGAAAGTATACATGAACACATTTATATGATAAATAAATGTCAGATTTCATGCTCCTAGACTCGTATAATAACATGCTAAAGTGTTGGCATGTGCAAGATGTGCTATCATTACTCAAATCGGCAATTTCATCATAGAAATAGCAATTACCAAGTTTATCAGGGAATTAGCCTCTTACGTAACCTCAAACATGGCTCAAATAGTTCACAACAATGGTACAAATATGAGAAATATGATAGCTTAAAGCTTAATAGTCTATTCTAGGCATATCATAGCGTAAGCGCTCCCCCAAGCATGGATAAATATCTCGATAATCGTACATGAGATCAAACCCCACACATATGCGCACCCATAGCACGTAGCTATCATAAATAATCCAGGCAACTAGTGCCTCAATCAAGTTTAGATAAGATACATACCTCAAATAAGCCAAAACAAACACTGAGCAAGCCAAACAACACTCTCGAAATGCCATCCCGCTCAAATCAACCTCCAAACGGCTCGAATCTTACCAAAAACTCAAAATCGTCAAATAATGCCTAAGGAAAGAAGCCCAAATGATACAGGTCGAATCTTTAATCAAAAACGCAAAGTCAACCAAAAAGTCAAATTTGGGTTTGCACCTCAGAACCCGACAAAACTCACAAATTCCAATAACTCATCCAATTACGAGTCCAACCTTACTAATTTCACTCAAATCCGACTCCGAATCGATGTTCAAAACATAATTATTCACTTTAGGAATGTTTTAGATAAAAGCCCCCAACTTTTTCTAATAATCCATATAAAAATAAAATATATAATCAAAACAAAGATAAAATTACATACCCTCATGATTTATGTATTTATCTCCTCCAAAATCGCCTAACTTGTGCTCCAAGAACCCGAAAAGTGTAGAAAATGGACTCAAAATCCCGAAATTTGGTGTTTTAATGGGATGTCAGGGGTTGTTCACGATTGCGGTCTCCAACCTCACGATCGCGATTTAAAAAAAAAATCAGCTCAGTTTTTACCCTTTGTGATCGCGGAATGTCCCCGCGATTTCGATGAACAAATTCAAACAAGCTTGCCCAACTCCTATGGACAATCTCTAGTATAACAGCCATAAGTTTTTGTAAATGAGACACAAAGGGCCACAACTTTCATTATTGGATTATCTCCAAATTCCTTATAGATTACAAGATATAAGCTTACAAATTTAGATAACAGCAGAATTTCTTCTTTGAGAATGCGATTCAGGTCCAATTTTTCCATTTTGCTCTTCGGGAATGCGACCCAAAGTCCTCGATTGCGATGCACACCCCTCTAGCCAAAAACCAGCAACTAAAAATGGCCTTGAAATTGTCTGAAATCACCCGAAACTCACCCAAGTCCCTGAGAATCCCGTCCAAACATACCAACAAGTCCCAAGACATATTAAGGACCTACTCAGGTGTCAAATCACACACAATAACATCAAAAACACGAATCGTCGATCAAGATCAATCCCTTAAGTTCATAGACTTCAAACATCGAACCAAATATCTGATTCGAGCCTAACCAATCTAGAACGAATCCAAATTTTGCATACAAGTTTCAAATGACATATTGAACCTATTCCAACTCCCGAAACAACAATCAAAACTCAATAAAATCAAAGTCAACTCCCGATCAAACCTACAAACTTTCCAAAGCTTGAAATTGCCAACTTTCGCCAAGTAGTGTTGAAACCTTCTAGGAACATTCAAATGCAAATCCGGACATACGCCTATGTCCGAAATCACCATACGGACCTAACAGAACCATGAAAACTCCGATCCGTGGTCAAATATACAAAAATCTAACTTGGTCAACTCTTCCAACTTAAAGCTTTTAAAATGAGAATCATTCTTCCAAATCAGTTTTGAATCAACCAAAAATCAAAGCTAACGATACACGCAAGTCATAATAAACCATGCGAAGCTACTCATGTTGTCGAACCATCTAACGAAATGTAAATTCTCAAAATGACAGATCAGATCGTTACATTTTTTCCTACTTAAACATACGTTCGTCCTCTTACATGCCAAGACTCGTTACAAAGCCATAAAATCACCGTACAATCTCCCCGTACACATTGTGGTGGGTAATCCGATGTCACCCTAACTCATATCAGCTTGAAACCACAACATAACTAAAGATGTTTAATTTAACATTAGTCTGTAAACATTGGAATCAAATCCCCCAATCTCTAGAATCCATCACAAGACCTGATTCTTACATCTATACACTGTACAAGTCTGAACAAGCTGAATCAAGCCATAACCACAACCCAAAAGGTAATCACATGATATACCACATAGCTAAGATACTCATAGTAATAACTTCCGGCCACAATAGATGCTCGATAGCAAACCCAGTATTGGTAACAAACCTCATATCAACTAAAACCATGTTCAAAACATTCGTACACAACCAATGATGGAAGAAACACCCAGATACTCATAACCACTCATTAGATCAATGTCATTGAGCTCTCCCTCTCGATCAGATCCATTGCAAAATTATAAGCTGACTTCCTATATTTTCCTTCAATAGATACCGTAATCAAATCCGATAGCACTCATTCTAGGTCTAATAACCTCGTCTCATCAAATACAAGCTGCTTTACTTACATGCCACACCAATACTACCTAGATCCAAAAACTGTGCAGTCCGTGCACCAATAAGCAACAACTCAAATTACCCGGAAATGGTAGATTACTCAAAGAAGAGAATCGTCCAACAAGCTCGACAGATACTACCACAAGCACAGTTCTAGGAACCCATCACCCAAAGGAGAACCAAACCAGATGAAATCAACACAAAAGATCATATCCCAACATAATTCCACCGAGATGCATGACTCTATCCAAACACCGGTCTACATTAAATACCTCGATTCATAACGCTCAAAATAAACAACTATATGCAAATCAACAACAAGCACACGAAGTTCATGACCATAACCATGGACAAACGGATAGCACCACATACCACAAACAGGAAATACCATAACCAAAGCGCAATTAACTATTAAACACCCCTAGAGCCATTTTTCTCGAATTCCGCTACAAGGCCTAAACTGAACTGCATCATGTGTGCAAGTAGTCAATAGTCTCTCAACTCATCGTAGAATAGAAGAGTAACACATAGAACATATCAAAACACGAACAAGATCAACTCTAACCGAATGACAAATCCCTCAAAAGTAGTAGTGCTGAGTCAATAAATCCGACCTGGTGTAGAATACACATCCTTATTAGGCCTACCGATGGGTTAAATTGATGTTTTCTTATTCTATAATTATATGTGTTATGCCCATGTTTTTGTACATGGAAGTACGCCATAAGTAAACTGATATAAGCTCGAAAATGAGATGTTACGTCCAACATTTTCGTACGTTAAAGTTTCGTTATAAGTTAATCGACGTAAGTTCGAGAATGAGATTATAAGCATTATGCTATTTCAAACAAGTGATGAGTAAATTATTGAAGGTAAGAGCGTAAGCAAATAAAAAAAATGAATTTTCGTCAAAGTTTGGCATGTTGGGATAAAATACTGTCTGAGCCATAATACCCAATATTTATGAACTAGTGCAATACAAGGTACCACATAGCCATAATAGTAGTGTGTATGAAGTGTATTAAAAGTGAGTAGTATTTTAAGTAAAATGAGATAAATCCTAATTATGTGAATAATTGGGTCATTACTGGTTAATGCGAGATTAACAAATTAATTAAGTAATTAAGTGGAAAAATTTGGATAAGACCAACCCCCTCCCCAACATGGCAGCAAACCCACCCTTATTAAATGACTCATAATGTCATTTGGTGATGTGGCAAAATTTGAGAACTCTTTGGTTCAAGAATTAGAAGTAATCTATATGATATACTATAATTTAAAGAATATGTTTGATCTTAAAATGGATAACTCTTTTACCAATTACAATCTTGATTCATAGACTTGCTTAAGCTCACAGGTGAAGCTCAAGAATTTCAAAATTTTCAAGAATCTACTTATTCAATATAAGACTTCTAAAGGAACGTGAATTAGGATTTAGAATAGTAGTAGATTTTGAGCAAAGAAATTCTATACAAAGTTACACTGCGTAATAGCAACGGGATTTGCGATTCTAAGAGAGCACGGTACAATCTTTCTAACGAACATCATTCGAATTTTCCCCGAAATCGATCCGCCATTGTGTGTTGTCGCAATTGACGTGTGTTGAAAGGATTGTCAAGAGAATCGGCTCAGGTATGTTAAGGATATCCCTTCTTTCTTTTTTGCGTGATCTATATGACACAAACAAAACGAGAAAATGCACAACTTCCATAAATGACCCTATTCATAGAAATACTAGAGATACTTATGTTCTTGATTTCCCCATGCGTCATATTATTCAATCATTTGTTCATGGGTCTCAAAAATAAGTAAGTTGGTAAATTTTATTTCATGATATTAATCAGACGAATAATGGCCTTATGACGTACCGAGAGATTTTATTAACATATTTCATATGCATTTATACATGCACATTGACCCATGACCAGATGGTGTTACATACGTGTATATATGTGTATATATATGTCAAGACCCTAAAACCGACCCGGTCGTGATGGCGCCTATCGTGAAACTAGGCCAGCCGACACAATTCCGAATTAAACATTATTCAATAAAAGTCATTTTCAAGACATTAATTAATCAAATATCTCATAATGTAAGTCTAAATGAACAGTGCGGAATAAATACGCCAGCCCGGCATCGGGATGTCACAAGTCACGAGCTTCTACTAGGGTCTGAATACAATGAACAGTCTGAAAATATACTAAAAACAATCTAAGGAAGACAAGAGAGAGAAGAGCAGTGTTGCGAACGTCGGGCAGCTACCTCGCTAACTCCAATGACTCTGCCACTGCGCAATCAACACCCACTATCTGGTTTAGAAATACCTGAATCTACACACAAGGTGCAGGGAGTAATGTGAGTACGCCAACTCAGTAAGTAATAAGAGTAAATGAAAGCTGAGCAGTAAGAAAACACGTAAACCACGTCATAATGCTACAGCAAATGCACTACATTTCCAATACAGTACAGAAATCATTTACTTCGTAAATCGAGCTCAGATTCAGTAAAACCTTTTAAAACAACTTTCAATTGTTCCAAACGAGTGATAAAACAGTGAGTAAAAATGATAGAAACGTATACAGCCCCTCGGGCAAAACATGTACCATAAACTGCCCCTCGGGCATAATATTACAGAACCAGCCCCTTGGGCTACCTCATAATCACTCGTAATCAGCCCCTCGGGCATAACATGAATCATGAACCGCCCCTCGGGCAACAATATGAATCAACAATAGCCCCTCGGGCTACATCACATCACTCACACTGGGTACCCGCGCTCACTGGGGGTGCATAGACTCCGGGAGGGGCCCCTTACGGCCCAAGCGCAATAACAAGCCATCTCGTGGCATAATCAAACAGGCTCTCGGCCTCATAGCAATCACAAGCCACCTCGTGGCATAATAAATCAGGCCCTCGGCCTCTCATATATCACAAATCAGTACCACATGCTGCGGCGCACAGCCCAATCCCATGATATCCTCACAACACAGGCCCTTGGCCTCACTCAGTCAGATCTCACTCAAGCCCCTCGGGCTGACAGTAAAACAAGTACTCGGCTCAAAATATTATTTATGAAATGAAAAGGAGTGAATAAAACCGGGTTATGAAAATAGTAAGAACATATCATGACTGAGTGTAAACATTAAACCAAAAGAGTGAGGTAAAACAGTAGTAAAAGCCCCTAAGAGTCCAAACAAATGGGACAAGGCCTAGACACGGCATTTCGCCCCAAACAGAATAATATTTTCGAAAATATAACAAATATCAAATAGTTTTCAAGTAAAATATGCGACTTAATAGTCGTATGGGATGGACCAAGTCACAATACCCAACGGTGCACGACCCCACGCTCGTCATCTAGCGTGTGCGTCACCTCAAAATAGCACAACGATGTGAAATCCGGAGTTTCATACCCTTAGGACAGTATTTACAATCATTACTTACCTCAATCCGTATGAAATTCTACTCCGCACTGCCCTCGCCGCTCAACTCGGCCTCTAAATGCTCCGAATCTAACCAAAATTAGTGTATTATCATCAATATACGCTAAAGGAATGAATTCCCTATGAAAATTATCAAATTAGACCAAAACTCTCGAATTTGGCTCAAACCCGGCCCCCGGGCTCACGCTTCGGAATCCGACGAAACTCACAAAATCCGACAACCCATTCAACCACGAGTCCTACCATATCAAAATTACTAAATTCCGATAACAATACGGCCTCCAAATCTTCAAATCTTATTTTCAAATCCCTAGGTCCAAATCCCCAATTTACACCTCAAAAACATGTAATCTAGTCGGATAATTCGATGATAATTCAATATAATGGAGTAGAAATTATCACAAGTGACTTACCTCAAGATTTCCCACGATTTCTTGCTCAAAAATCGCCCCAAGTCGTGTTCTTTCACCAAAAAAAACGTCAAAATAAGCTAAAGAAACAGAACATCATTAATAAACCCGATTCTGGTCGCTAAAAGCCATTTCCGGTCGCTAAAAGTGGTCCAATCTGGTCGCTAAAGGTGCACACAAGATCTGATGCACCAGCAGTCTTTAATTTCACTAAAAAGGCTCTAACTCCAACATACGAACTCAAAATTCGATGATTCTATTTTGTAAGATTCACAAATAATAATACGAACATAGTCCTTCAATCGAAACTCAATTCAGAGCTCATTTGCTTAGTGCGATACCCACTTCGCTCATTAAATAATTAACTCATGATTCTCGTCAAAAATCCAATCGCGACTTGATGAAATTAGACCAAACTTTCCAGATCACTCCTATAATTCATTATCAAAATTCCGGACATCTCGAAATCAAATTTCGATCTCTAGTACTAAAAATGGACCTTTGCATCATTACATGCTTATGCTCAAAACGCCAAAATCTTCCAAAAACTCTTCCAAAACTTATCCGAGCCTCATGGGACCCTGACCAAACATGCCAACACACCCCATAACATCATTCAAACTTGTTCCAACCTTCAGAGCGCTCAAAACAACATCAAAACATCGAATCACCCTCGGATTCAAGCCTAAGAATTCTAAAACTCCCGAATTCCGAATTCGATCAAAAAGTCTATCCAACCTCGTCCAAATGACATGAAATTTGCACGCACGTCACAAATGACACAACGAACCTACTCCAATTTCTAGAATTTCATTCCGGCCCCGATATCAAAAGTTCCACTGCCGACCGGAAAATGCCAAATTTCTAATTTTGCCAATTCGAGCCTAAGTCTACCACGGACCTCCAAAATACATTCCGGATTCGCTCCCAAGTCCAAAATCACCTAACGGAGCTAACTAAATCATAGAAATCCAAATCCAAGATCGAATACTAAAAATTCAAAACATGGTCAAACCTTTCAAACTTAAAGCTTCAAATTGAGAATTGTTCTTCCAAATCTATTCCGATTATCCTGAAAACCAAAACCGACGATTTACATAGTCATAATACATCACACGGGGCTAGTCATGCCGGAAAACTGGTGAGCGAAGTGCAAAATCTCAAAATGACCGGTCGGGTCGTTACATCCTCCCCCACTTAAACATACGTTCGTCCTCGAACGTTCCCAGAGTTGTTCCGAAAACCATCAATCGTTGAGTAGCCTTACCATGCACATACTCGGGGGTGATCCCACGTCACCCTATCTCATATAGGTCCGACAACACAATGTAACTGTAATTCCACAATCCAACCTAGCCCATAAACCTTAGAACCACATTTCCACCTCTGTAATCATCCACAAGATCAGAATCTCACATCTATACTCTGAATAAGCCCGAACAAGCTGTAACAAACCATATCTGCTACCTCAGATGCAATTACATGATATACCACCTAACTCAAACACACGTAGCGATAACTTCTAATCACTGCAATTGTTCAAAACAACCGAATATCGATAATAAGCCTCTTATCAAATAAAGCCTCATTCAAACACTTCTTTGTACTGCCAATGAGTTATGAAACACATAGAAAGTCATAACCATTCCTCAGATCAACCATTCGTGAAGCCACTTCTCCTCTGGCAAGGACCATAGTAAATTTCTAAGCCGAATCCCGATATTATCCTTCCAACATGCTGAAATCGAACCCGATAGTATTCATTCTAGATCCCAATGTCCTCATCTCATCCAACAGGACTGCTCTAATGACATGACACATCAATACAATCTAAAGCCACAACCCGTGCGACCCGCGCACCAATAAGCAACACTCCAAATGTACTCAAATCATGGAAAAATGACTCAAATGAGAGAGCTGTACCGCAAGCTCTCCAGTACCAACACACAATGCTGAGAATCCATCACACATCATAGAAACTGAACACACGCATCCAACCCGAAGGGTCATACCTCCGCATAACTTCGCTGCAATACGCGACCCTATCCAAACACTGGTCCACATGAAACACCTCAAGTTACTATGCTCAAAATCGACAACCACACTCAATTTGATGTCTAGAACCAAAGCAAATCATTATAACCACGGCAAAGCAATTAACATAACATTACATAAACCCGAAAGGACGCAACCGATACGCCATCCGCCGAGCAATACCCAATACTCTTCCCGCTCGAATTCCATTGAGAGACCAAATAAAAACCGCACCACATGTGCCTATAATCAACAAATCCTAACGCCTCACAACATGGAAAGGTAACTCGTAGATCTCCCCAGATCATTAATAAGCTCAATAACAAACGAATCAACACATCGCTCAACAATACAACGCGGAGTCAACCAAGCCGACTCGATATAGAACACACATCCCTATTGGCCTACCAATGAACCCCTTACAAGGAGTTCCTGAAGCTGCTCCTTCAACTCCTTTATCTCCGCCGGTGCCATACGATACGATGCCCGACACCAAATCAATACCGAAATCAACAACCCTGTCCGGCGACATGCCCGGTAGCAAGAAACACATCCAAAAAATCCCTCACCACCGGAACTGAGTCAATGGTAGGAGTCTCTGCACTGACATCCATCACGAAGGCCAAATAAGAAAGAGAACCCTCCCCAGCCATCTGCAGGGTCTTCAAAAATGAACCCACCCTACTGGGAACATAATCCGTCGAACCTCGCCACTCAATCCCTGGCATTCCCGGCATAGCCAACATCGCCGTCCTAGCGCAACAGCCCAAAATATCACGACACAGAGACAACCAGTCCATACCCAATATCACACCAAAATCTAGCATACTAAGCAACAAGGATCCACTCGGGTCTCCAAACCTCCAATAGTTACCACACAAGACCGATATACGCGGTCCACAACCACGACCTAACCTATTTATGAGAACTCCTAGTCCCCGATTCCGTATAGCACGCAAATCACCATATCTGATCCCAACTCCACCATTCGAATATACAACTTACCTCTAATACCCAATCATCCCATGAGGGGTACTCCTATAATTCTTCTGTGCCACCAAGCGAACTCGAATATCAGCAGTCGATCAAACAAGAGAGCGTCGCAGTACTAATGAAGTATCCTCAAATCAAACACATCGCCCTTCCTCAAATGTATACCCTCATCAAGCCACACCAATCAGTGATCTCATTTATCTAGTCATCTGAACTGTCCATGCTACCTAAGAATTTGTGACCTTCATTTCAAAACTGAACCGTGACCTTACACATGCCAATCTCAATCCTACACAACATACCGCATATACAATACCATCCTAGGATAAACATGAGAACTTCATATCCCTTCCGAGCTACAATAACTACGTACTCAACTAGTCAAGAACTTTCCATTGGATTCCATCTAGAAGGAAATCATTATACATTCCATGCTCCTCACACTCGTAGAAAATATACATCTCTAACCGTGGTAGAAACCATCAAGAATTCTCCGAATTCCCTTTGCACAAAACTAAACCGTCTACGGCTCATAAGACGTTGCATACTCTCTTAAATATTCCCAAAAGCACCACATTCAAAATACCCACCCTGAAGCGACTTCCTGCGAATCCAAAGCCATTACCTTTACCTTCCTGATACTGATATATAGAATCCCATAATTATATAGAAATAGCACGAGTCTTGACGCCCTCCAATGCAAACCTCAGTATCTAGCCAAATATACAACTTGAAAAATCTCCAAATACTACATGCAAAATCTTGAACCCATTAGAACCATTCTCGAGAGTCATCCACTCTACTCAAACCGCAATTAGACCGATCAAACGGATTGGGCGAACTGTGCTCCAATAGCACTCCAACACCGTAGAGTGTAACCTCATCTTAATGCAACCAAGCAACTTCCTGTTCTATGCACCGTACATCCTTTACCAACAACAACTTAAGTCATTCCATGATTCTCATACACCCATAAAGCATAACATAACCTTTATTGTAATTTCCTTTACTTGAGCCATCCTCGGTCTCAACCTCCGTTAGCCATAACTAATTCACCAGTACGCCTCAAACTAGAACCAACGTAGCGCATAACCGTGCAATCAACTAATCAATAGCAGACTCCCCCACTTGGCTCAAAGCCATCAAAACACACAATAACTCATAACACATATACTCTATTACTGCCATTATATCGTGGTGAGATTAAACTAAATCCTTCATAAGCTCGTGCAACACAGACCATCTAGTAGTTCAAATCTTCTGCAAATCTTGCGTTCACCCTCGAACAGTCAGGCCCACTCTCTTAAGCGACCCCAAATTTAAATTGCATCACATATATTTTACTGGTAAAGTATATCTTCCAACAACAACATAAGGATCACACAAACTTCAGAACACTCCGTAGGAGATAAACCACTTGCTTCACCTCAAACTAACATCTCTTTATACCCTTCCACCGTCATAAACATTACGCAGTCCTTTAATCTTCCTGAGTCTGAACTCATATCACAACATGAAATCTACTTCACTTCCTAACTAGGCAACATGGAGAGATCCTTCATAACACCCACAACTCGGGGCTATACATCAAATCACGATGGAAATCAAACACCAAATAGTTCTTGCTGCCCCAAAGCAGACCCTTCTCGTCTCATTCAATTCATATGAACACATCTCGCAGTCACATCACACTCATCACGTAACTATCCAGTCATCACTTCCCTTAATAGGGACACAATCGAACATATAGATCCAGAAACATGCGCTCGTGCAATCAACAGCTCAGGGCTCAAGCTATAGGCAAAATCCGGCCTCATGTCTTCCAGACTGGCCTAACATCAACACACACAGATCACATCTCGCCCCTCGATTAGGGAATCACAAGCCATCGATGCACGGCTGATACCGAGCGATCATGTGCGCATACGAACGCATGGAAAGAGTTCAAATAGTTACATTTCAAGCTGAATCAATGTCGCACGATAAGAATTCAAGAATGTGGGATTTCCTAAAGGTTCTACAGCCTCAAGTGGATATGTACAGACGTCTCCGTACCGATCTGCGAGATTATACTAAACCTGTTCATGACTCGTGAGACCTATGTAACCTAGACTCTGATACCAACTTGTCACGACCCGAAAACCGACCCGGTGGTGATGGCACCTATCGTGAAACTAGGCCAGCCGACACAATTCCCAAATTAATCATTATTCAATAAAAGTCATTTGTAAGACTTTAATTAATCAAATATCTCATAATGCAGGTCTAAATGAACAAAGCAGAATAAATACACCAGCCCGACATCGGGGTGTCACAAGTCACGAGCATCTACTAAGGTCTGAATACAGTAATGAGTCTGAAAATATACTAAAAACAATCTAGGAAGACAAGAGGGAGAACAACAGTGCTGCGAACATCGGGCAGCTACCTCGCTAACTCCAATGACTCTGCCACTGAGATATCAGCACCCACTACCGGGTTCAGAAATACCTGAATCTGCACACAAGGTGCAGGGAGTAATGTGAGTACGCCAACAGAGTAAGTAATAAAAGTAAATGAAAGCTGAGTAGTAAGAAAACACGTAAACCACGTCATAATGCTACAGCAAATGCAGTACATTTCCAAAACAGTACAGAAATCATTTACTTCGTAAATCAAGCTCAGTTTCAGTAAAACCTTTTAAAACAACTTTCAATAGTTCCAAACGAGTGATAAAACAGTGAGTAAAAATAATAGAAACGTAAACAGCCCTTCGGGCAAAACATGTACCATAAATCGCCCCTCGAGCATAATAACAAAAGAACCAGCCCCTCGGGCTACCTCACAATCACTCGTAATCAGCCCCTCGGGCATAACATGAATCAAGAACCGCCCCTCGGGCAACAATTTGAATCAACAACAGCTCCTCGGGCTACATCACATCACTCACACTGGGTACCCGCGCTCACTGGGGATGTACAGACTCCGGGAGGGGCCCCTTACAGCCCAAGCGCAATAACAAGCCATCTCGTGGCATAATCAAATAGGCTCTCAGCCTCATATCAATCACAAGCCACCTCGTGGCATAATAAATCAGGCCCTCGGCCTCTCATATATCACAAATAAGTACCACATGCTGCGACGCACAGCCCAATCCCATGATATCCTCACAACACAGGCCCTTGGCCTCACTTAGTCAGATCTCACTCAAGCCCCTCGGGCTGACGGTTAAACAAGTACTCGGCTAAAAATATTATTTATGAAATGAAAAGGAGTGAATAAAACAAGGTTATGAAAATAGTAAGAACATAGCATGACTGAGTGTAAACATTAAACCAAAAGAGTGAGGTAAAACAGTAGTAAAAGCCCCTAAGAGTCCAAACAATCGGCACAAGGCCCAGACACGACATTTACCCCAAAGAGAATAATATTTTCCAAAATATAACAATATCAAATAGTTTTCAAGTAAAATATGCGACTTAATAGTTGTATGGGATGGATCAAGTCACAATACCCAACGGTGCACGACCCCACGCTCGTCATCTAGCGTGTGCGTCACCTCAAAATGGCCCAACGATGTGAAATCCGGGGTTTCATACCCTCAGGACAGTATTTACAATCAGTACATACCTCAATCCGAATGAAATTCTACTCCACACAGCCCTCGCCGCTCGACACGGCCTCCAA
This sequence comes from Nicotiana attenuata, assembly GCF_001879085.1. Taxonomy (NCBI): domain Eukaryota; kingdom Viridiplantae; phylum Streptophyta; class Magnoliopsida; order Solanales; family Solanaceae; genus Nicotiana; species Nicotiana attenuata. The sequence continues at coordinate 42,005,903 of NC_031991.1, read as the reverse complement.
ATGCTCCGAATCTAACCAAAATCAGTGTATTATCACCAATAAACGCTAAAGGAATGAAATCCCTATAAAAATTATCAAATTAGACCAAAAATCCCAAATTTGGCTCAAACCCGGCCCTCGGGTCCAATCTTCGGAATCCGACGAAACTCATAAAATCCGACAACCCATTCAACCACGAGTCTAACCATACCAAAATTACTAATTTCCGATAACAATTCGGCCTCCAAATCTTCAAATCTTATTTTCAAATCCCTAGGTCCAAATCCACAATTTACACCTCAAAAACATGTAATCTAGTCAGATTATTCGATCATAATTCAATATTATGGAGTAGAAATGATCACAAGTGACTTACCTCAAGATTTCCCATGATTTCTAGCTCAAAATTCGCCCCAAGCCGTGTTCTTTCACCAAAAAAACGTCAAAATGAGCTAAAAAGATAGAACAACATTAATAAACCCGATTCTGGTCGCTAAAAGCCATTTCCGATCGCTACAAGTGGTCCAATCAGGTCGCTAAAGGTGCACACCAGATCTGATGAACCAGCAGTCTTTAATTTCACTAAAAATGCTCTAACTCCATCATACAAACTCAGAATTTGATGATTCTTGTTCCTATGAGTCACAAATAATAATACGAACATAGTCCTTCAATCGAAACTCAATTCGAAGCTCATTTGCTCAGTGCGATACCCATTTCGCTGGTTAAACAATTAACTCATGATTCTCGTCAAAACCCCAATCGCGACTTGATGAAATTAGACCAAACTTTCCAGATCACTCCTACAATTCATTATCAAAATTCCGGACGTCTCGAAATCAAATTTCGATCTCTAGTACTAAAAATGGACCTTTGGATCATTACATGCTTATTCTCAAAACGCCAAAATCTTCCTAAAACTCTTCCAAAACTTATCCGAGCCTCATGGGACCCCGACCAAACATGCCAACACACCCCCATAACATCATTCAAGCTTGTTCCAACCTTCGGAACGCTCAAAACAACATCAAAACATCGAATCACCCTCGGATTCGAGCCTAAGAATTCCAAAACTCCCGAATTCTGAATTCGATCAAAAAGTCTATCAAACCTCGTCCGAATGACCTGAAATTTTGCAAACACGTCACAAATGACACAACGGACCTACTCAAATTTCTGGAATTTCATTCCGACCCTGATATTAGAATTTCCACTGCCGACCAGAAAACGCCAAATTTCCAATTTCGCCAATTCGAGCCTAAATCTACCACGAACCTCCAGAATACATTGCGGACGCGCTCCCAAGTCCAAAATCACCTAACGGAGCTAACCAAATCTTAGAAATCCAAATCCGTGATCGAATACTAAAAATTCAAAACTTGGTCAAACCTTTCAAACTTAAAGCTTCAAATTGAGAATTGTTCTTCAAAATCTATTCCGATATCCTGAAAACCAAAACCGACGATTTACATAGTCATAATACATCACACGGGGCTAGTCATGCCGGAAAACTGGCGAGCAAAGTGCAAAATCTCAAAACGACCGGTCGGGTCGTTACAATATATATATATATATATATATATATATATATATATATATATATATATATATATATATATATATATGGGAGAGATTATGGTGTTATATACGCACCACGACCTGATCAGCTGGTATATGTTGATGATTTTGCCCACAGTGGTTGAGATGATATGATGGGATGCCCTCAAAGGCCTGATTATGTTATGAAACATGTGTCTATGCACGACATGGCATTCATACGCATATGCATAACACTATAATTATTTCATGATTTACAGAGTTTTCTAGACTTACAGGTTGAGTCATTTACTCTATATTTCTTCCATGTTTGTTATGTACTTATTTATGTGCCTTACATACTCAGTACATTATTCGTGCTGACGTTCTTTTTTTCTGGGGACGCTGCGTTTCATGCCCGCAGGTCCCGATAGACAGGTCGAGAGCCCTCCAAGTAGGCTATCAGCTCAGCGGAAGATGTTGGTGCACTCCATGTTCTCCGGAGTTGCTTGTTGGGTCAGTATGATTAGACGCGTATTGTTTGGTATGGCGGGGCCTTGTCCCGACCTTTATGTTAAGTGTGTACTCTTAGACGCATGTAGACAGATGTCATGTATACGAATGCTTGTATGGCCTTGTCGGCCTATGTTTTGAGTTTAAAAATAATCATGTTGGCCTTATAGGCCCGTATACCACATGAATAAGTTTTTATATTAGGTTAGGTCATCCTATATTGAGTATTCCCCTATGTTTATTTTGGTTAGCCCATGACGGCCCGTGTGGCCCATTTGCCAATGAAAGTACAATAAGAAAGATATGTGATATTGGTACTCGGTTAAGTAAGTTACCGAGTGCCTATTGCGGCCCATAGGTTTGGGTCGTGACAATATGTGTGATGACTTCCTCCATGATTATAAAGTAGTTTTCCTTAGGTTTGAAGGATATAGTGTTTTGATAAATATTTGTGGATTTCAACTCTAGTTCTTTTCTAAAACTCGCTTATGGAACTTAGAATTTTTGCAACTTTATTCACCGGTCTATTTAATCGAAAGAAGAATATTTTGGTGATTATCTTTGCATTATTTTGTTTGATTTAATTCATTGATTCTCTTAAGTAATCTAAAGAGCTTGTTGAATTGTTGATTACATCAAGTTAGGAGAATATTCGAGAGACGTTTTCCTAAAGACTAATCCGTTAACGCATCCTTGGATACTTTCACAATGCTTATATTAGTTCACCTCGTAAAGTTAACATTTAATTGAGAGAGCAGTCTTGACTACATGTTTGAACTAATCATCGAGTGAATTCATGAGAATCATTAGAACATTTGAGTGAATTAAACTATAGTTAAATCCCAATAGCTATCTTGCACCTATCATGTCAAACCCTTATTCCTTACATTGATAAGAAACCAACTCTGCTTATCTCTAGTTCTTTGCAGTCAATTGTTAATTTCCTTACTTTAGTAGTTACTCGTAATTTGTAATCAACCCAAATCATGTTTTGATCCTCCTGAATAGCAATTAAATCAGAAATTACTCGAACATTAGTTAAATCCAATCCCTGTGGAGATGATATTATACTATACTATCTTTGATTAGCGAGCATCAATTTCGTGTTCTGTTTTGCGCTCGTAAAATTTTGGCGCTGTTGCTGGGGATTGGCAATCGATAGTGTTCAAAATAGTTTTTGGTGCTAATTCAGGAATTTATTTTTATTTTGTTCTTCACGGGTTTCTCTTCCGTGTGCAGGCAACATGTGAAGTTCATGGTGTTGATGGCAGGCTATAATCTTGTGTTTTAGTCGCTTATTATACTCTAATTTGCTGCATTTTAATTGTGTTTGTGCTTTAATCACCAGAGTTTTGTACTTATTTTGTGTTTTATGCCTTGTAGGAGTTATTCAAGTGATGTAGATATTATGGAACTATTTCGCGTGATTTGGAGCTTTGAATTCCTGGTAAAAGCCCAAAGAATTAAGTCGGGATCGCGTTCGGGGATCGAGAACCAAATATGGATATCAAAAAGCAAGGAAAAAGCCGAACTCTGAGAAAACTATACTGGTGCGGCACGTGGTGCGGCGTGTGGGATGTCGCACCTATACAAATTCTGCTGACATTCATTTTGCAAGCTCTCTGACAAATGCCAGTGCTACCCTGACAGCCATGTGGCCACATAAGGCGCGCTTCCGCATTTTTTAAAGAGTCACAATCCTATTTCGACTAGGAGAAGGTTGTTTCGTTTTGGCCCGATCCTACTTGGTATAAATACATGTAAAAATATTATTTTTGGGACTTTTGACACATCTTAGACCTAAGGAAATTAAGGAGGATGTGGAGAAGAAAAAGAACAAGGATTTCATCATTCAATTCTCACACATGGCACGAGTTTGGATTATTTTATGTTTTCCTTTAATTTGAATATAATTGTGATGAGTTGCTCCATATCTATGGAGTATTTCACTTGTTCATGTAATTGAGAGAGGCATAACTTGTGCTATTTTTGTATCCTATTTTGTTGGTTGAATTCATTAATTCTTTTAGTAATCGAAAGCGGCTTGTTGAATTATTAATTTAACCGAGTTAGGAGGATAATCGAGAGAGGTTCTCCTAAACACCAATCCACTACGCATTGTTGCATATCTTCACCGAGCTTAAAATGGTTCATCTTGTGAGGATGAGACTTAATTGACAGAGGAGTTTCTACTAAACGATTGAACTAATAATCAAGTGAATTGAGAGACTCACGTGAATATCAAACTAGAGTTTGATCCCAAACAATTATCTTGCAACTATCATATCAAAACCCTATCTTCACCCAATTGATAACCTTCTTTGCTCATTGCTTGCGCCGATTATCATTAGCCAAAAGATTAGACTCTTAGTTAACTTTAGTTTTAATCACATAAATCTCAACTGTTGATCATCTTGGATAGCAATTTAGCTACAAACTACGATAATAATGTATAACTCCAATCCCTGTGGATACGATATTATATTTTACTTTATTCGACTAGCGAGCATATTTAAGTGTGTGTTTTGCGCTCGTCAAATTTTGGCGCCTTTGTCGGGGATTGGCAATCAATAGTGTTTGAAATAGTTGTAGTGCTAATCCAGGAAATTTTCTTTTTGTTTTATTTTATTTTTCTCTTTTTACACTTGTTTCTTTGACTGTGCGTAGGCTATAGGTTAGATTGGTACATGACTCGATCTTCTGGAAGGAAGTGCTACCATACTAACAAAAAAATTAGAAACAACTACGACGGTTGAGGAAGGAAAGAAATCTCCTCGAGAATATAGAGAAGGTTGGGCAATCCTCAACCAAAGAAATTGTGGCTGGAGATGATGATAATTAGATCTGGCTGCAAGAGAGGCATCCCAACGAAGAGAACAAGCTGCACGGGATGCTCAAGAAGCAGCTATTTGAGATGCACAAATTATCTATGAAGAGGAGAGGGCTCGTAGAATTGCTCACAACCAACCTGTGGGTGCATACCAGTTCGAAAATATAGCTCACGGTGCTGGGAGACCACTTGACAATTATGCTAGACCGGTCTACAACTAAGGATTATCAAGTGTGAGACCACCTCCAATTGGAGCTAATAATTTCGAGCTGAAGCAAAGGTTGCTTCAAACCCTTCAAAATTGTTGTGTCTTTAGAGAAAAGCCAAACGACGATCCAAATAACCACCTAATAGACTTCGAGGAGATTATGAACACTTTTAAATACAATGGTGTGTTACTATATGCAGTTTACTTAAGGTCATTCCCCTTTACACTCAAAGATAATGCAAAGCACTAGATTCGAAGCTTGCCTAATGGATCAATTAGAACTTGGGATGAGATGACCAAAAAATTTCGTGATAAATATTTCTCATCAGCTAAGGCGGACAAGTTTAGAACAGAAATCCATAACTTATGCCAGAATGAGACTAAACCTGTGTTTGAAGCTTGGGAGAGGTTCAAGGAGATAGTGCGTAAGTGTCAACATAGTGGAATTGAACTTTGGATTCAACTCCAGGACTTTTGGGATGGATTGGCACCGGCATCACATAGACAATTGAGCAATGAAGTTGGAGGCCCGTTGATGAAGAAGACTCCAGAGGATATAGTCACAATTCTAGATGAATTATCCGATGATGCAAATCAGTGCCCCTCTGAGATTGCTGAAAGAAGAAGATCAACTGGTGTTCACCAAGTTGATGCTAACCCATCTGTGCCATGGCCAAAGAAATAAGGAAGCTGACTTTAGCATCGATACACATTGAGCCTAACACAATTTGTGATATATATGGAAGAGGACACCATACTCATGAGTGTCAAGCTTAAATTGACGAAGTAAATGCTATTGGGAATTATAACTTCAATGAAATGGGTCAAAAGTACCCCGGTTTTTCATGGAGTTCACCTCGGGGTACTACAAATGCATGGGAACAAAACAACTGCGTATTTCAGGGACAAGGAGCTCCTGGTTTTTTTGAATCAACCGAGGCCACAGTTTCAGCCTCAACAATCTAATCAACCTAATATAGAAGATTTAATGAATTCCTTCATCATCAATACATATGAGAGATTAGATGCTGATAGTGCAACTATCAAAGAACTTGGCATAGATCTACGAAATTTGGAGAGACAAGTTGGAAAAATTGCAACTATGTTTTCTGAGAGAATCCAGGTGCTCTGTTGTCACGCCCCAAACCTGAAGAGGCATAGGTGGCACCCGGTGCCATACTCGGCCCGAGCTTACCTCTCAATAATTGTGAACTCTGGAGGGGTAACCCTCAGCTTAGGCCGATGAGGCCATATTCTGAATCATCTAAAAATAACGTCTACAACAAACAATACTAAACTACACATCTATATAGGCCTGATATAGCCAAAATGCAGATATTAAAAATTTACAGGACTCGCCTACAAGCCTCTAAGGATTACTGAACTGTATCATGGTGGGGACATGGTCTTGACCTACCCATCAAACTTGTATATATGAAATGTACTCCAAGGTATAGACCTGGTAACTCCAAGGAAGTGGACCTTGCCAACCAAGCTAATGTTTGACTTTGTCTACTGGGAAGGTCTATCCAGCTGTCTATCAGGACCTGCAGGCACGAAATGCAGCGTCCCCAGCAAAAGGGATGTTAGAATGAAATAATGTACCGAGTATGTAAGGCAAGAGAATAACTGAAAGCTGAAACTGAATTGATAATATAATAACTGAAAGTAGTTGGAGTCAAAGATGATTTGAAGATATGCTTACCTACTGATACTGACTCAACTCTCTTAATATAGTAAGTAAAATAGTTATTCGGCCTTATAATGCTCGGTATGTATAACTGCTCAACTGTAGTAGGCTCGCTCATAGGCACTCGGCCATACTAGGTTCTGTATCTTGGACATTTTGGGCTCGCTCATAGGCGCTTGGCAAAAGTAGGCTCGGTATATAACTTACCATCTGAACAGAGGTTGCCCAATAGGGGCCTGCCCATTGATTATAGCTCGATGGTGGTAAAAATACTGTATACTGTATATATATATATATATATAGACTATTTGCTCTCTTGGCTGAAAAAAGACAAAACTAAACTAAATATGAAGTCCCGATAAGAGAGAATAATCTAGTTTATGAGACTAGGATAATGTACATAAATTCAGGAATAAGAACTTCTCTTTATGCCTAGTTATCAAACACATGTAGTTACGGGATCATGCCAAAATGAAGGAAAGGTTTAGCCTTAACATACCTTAACTCCTTTGAGTCCTTAATAACTTCCAAGCAATTCTTCAAACAACTCAACTCAATCTACCATAGCATAAGGAGATTCAAAATCAATGATGAGTAAAGGCTAAGTCTGTAACTTAAACAAGTAGCTCGTTTACGTAAATTTGGACAGCATCTCCCCTGTAACAAGACCCTCCTCCAATACCATATACAAAAAACAAAAAGAACACAACATTAGCCCAAACACCCTAATAACTTCATACATAGAACAACAACCAAAGTAGTGCCAAACTACCTAAAAAATGTAATTACGAACGACCAGACCACCATCCCGTCATTATTTGGTGCTTCTTCGCGCCTTTTCTACTCCAAAACTCCATAAAACATCAGCACAAGAGGCCAATATGAGTGGACTACAAAAGAGTCGATTAAAACTGAAATAAATCAAACTCTTGGCTTCCGATCATCCCGTGAGTTCTAACTATTAGGAAACGAATTTATCAACATTCCTTGACTTTTAAAAGCTCAAATACAGAAAGTAGTCATTTTCTTAACTATGAAGTACCTTCCAAAACTCAAACTATAATGAAAAAGTAAGGCGATATGGCGATACTTACGTCGTAGGGATCGTTCTAATATTATCGCTTGTTGATTTCGTACCCGGGATGTTAAAATTCTTTGGAACCCTTGTAGAGAGACTAAGGGTAAATTTTTTGGGGTTATCTAGTTGTGTTCTATGAAATATGAAGAGAAAGTTGATTTAAAACCCTATGTATATCAACTTTTGAAAAGTCAAAGAGGTGCTAGCTTGGCACCCTAGAATTTGCCCTTCTTACGACGCTTATATCTTTTTATCCAGATGTCTGATGAACGATTCAAGAGTGTTGGAAACTAAATTCCAAGATCTTCAATTTAGTATATAATATCTCCCAAAAAGACCTCATATAATACACGAAATGTATTTCTCAAAAAGCTTTAGTGACACACCTACTTGTCACCTATGCAGTCTGTGCAGTCTCATAAAACTGCAAATATCTATCTACTCCTATGTTGTATTGACAAACGGGTTAATGCGTAGAAACTAGACTCGTAGATCTTCAATTTGGTAGGAAGATCATCCCCTAATTCCAAGTATATTGGGAGAAAAGTTTAGCTACATTTGACCTATGTTTTAACACATTTATGAATGTAACTTGTGATGACCTTTTCCAACTTTTGTTCCACAACTCGCTTGACTTCAAAACATAACATACGTTTGTCATTCGACTAAAATAACTCATAAAATAATCTCCTTATAATTTTAAGCACCCTATTCTCACCCCAAAAGTACATGTTATAACATTCCCAACTTGTCGACTTTCGACGAAACTTATTTTCTTCAATTCGTTAAGCTTCTAAACCTTCCAACCCTCTCGGTACTTGGTATTCATGATCTTATATATTTTTAACCTCGAAGGCAACATGATTAACTTACGTTATCTACTTTCGAATATGATCTCATTTATGAGCTTACATCAATTGACTTAAGACGTAATCTTACGTACGAAAACATGGGGTGTAACATCATCCCCCCCTTTGGAACACATATAGGCAACTGTTCTTTGAATAAATCCGAAGGCTAGGGCATTCCCCCCTTTAGGCCTATTTCTCACACCACAACTTTTTGTCAAAATTCTTCCAGTCTCGTAACGGTTGCGACCTTCTGTCATGTAGCCTGTACGATTTTGTGTTTGTATGTGCCCCTATGCGACTCTTCTATCCTTTTTCCTCTAGATTTTAGCCAATATCTAGGCTTCACTTTGGAAAATATACAGAACGATGACAAGTTGTTCCTCCCGGTATATATAGGTGTACTGATGTTCTTCGGCCGGTACTTTGTTGAACTTACAATTCTTGCTATATCTTGTTTCGTAGGCTTGTATATCTATCCTTAAGGATTTACTACATATAGGTAGGTTATAATATACCATAACACTTACTTCGGTTTATTGTTACCGAGGTTTGCTACCCAACTCCAGGTTACTCTCTCACTGCTTATCATATATGTATAAATCTAAGTCCTTTAGTTCTTCCTCATTGCTGTTCATTTTAAGAATGACGACCTAATCTCATCTCATACTTTGGAACTTTTCTCCGCCTATTGTTTATTCACCTTAATGTTTATCTATAATCTACCACTGATAACTTGAAACCTCTTACGTAGTACATTGTCACTAGGGCTCACGTCTCATAAGGGAACATCTGAAGTTATTTGCCTGATCCACCTAGGGACGATACTATACTTCAATAAACATATTTTATCGCATGCCAATGTGATTCATCTTATGGGGGTATTCTAATCTCATGCAATTCATGAAACCCCTTCTCTTTGAATAATTACTCAATCGAAAGCCTAAATGTCATCCTCTTAACATTTATCACAATTACAACCTTATTTTACTCCCAGGGCAGTATTCCCTCTTTTCTCAATCCTCCTAGTCTTAAACTCATTTGAGTTCATTCAAGGTGTATTGAGTTTTTTTTTATAACTTGCGGAAACCATCAGCTCTGTTGTTTTGATGTGTTTAATCCCAAGGGTTTACCTATTTTCGTCACCTTCTCACTTACCTTTTTTTATCCTTACTCCCGTCTAACTAAAGCCTTATTGCTCTACCATACTTTAGCTTGCGACCTACACATATCTATTTATACTACTCGCAACCTTCCTTTAACTTGATAGCACCACAGATTTCCTTATGTTATTCTGGAACCTCAATCGAGACATCTCGTCGTCTCTAACTCTTCTTTACTCTCTTAACTAGACCTTTCAGTACCTAGAAACCATTGGGTGGAAGATATTCTAATGACGACACCACTATAATTTTTGGATACTGAATCACGACGCTTCTAGCCCTCTAGCTAAAGTCTTGACTATTCACAACCTTCTGCACTGGAGTATCTCGTTCCTCCTTTACCTTTACCTTTCTTACCTTTAAATCTCACATTGTATATTCTGTGTCTTTCATAACCTCCCTTCCAGATTGGTGGAATTCACATCCACACCTTCAAGCTCTACTATACTAGTTGCACCTCTGGTGCATATACTATCCAGTGGAAGCTTCATACTAACTCCTTACGAGGCTGGCACTCCAACTAGCTTTATCGCAGAGCCGTTATAAAATGTGGTTGTTGTACTGTCTCTCTTGTACCTCTGACATTAAGAGTGATTTTGCAGTGTTTTGAATCACAATTTTCTATATTTATCTAGGTCTAATAATAAGATTCCTGATTCACTTAGCTGATGTAACTCTTTAGTTTCCTCTTCTCTTTCAACCTTTAAGTAGGCTTAAGCAATATTTCGATCTGTGGCTCAGGGTATTAGTTATTACTTTCGCCTTTGGTGGACGGTATGGAACATCCATAATATAATCTTCTAAAAATTCAAGCCTTTATCTGTGAGGTGGACTCAATTATTTCTTTTAACTTATACCGGAGTCTCCTATAGCTGTAGGAATGTCAACATATATGCTGCATGGATAATACTCCAAAATCTTAAGTGCGTTCATAATGTAACTAAATCAGGGTCATTGATTGAATAATTCCATTCGTGCCTTCTCAGCATTCTTTAAAAAGTAAGCAATTACTTTTCCTGGTCGTTCTAACACTTGTTGCATGAGTACTTGCCTTACCTTAGTGCCCACACCTATTGGAATTTCGTGCAACTCATATAATCTCGAATATTACTTTTTTTTCGGATCATTAGCCATGACAGGTATCACTCCAGAGGAGATAGTCACTATTGTAGATATGTTATCTGAAGATGCAAATCAGTGCCCCTCTAAGATTGCCGAAAGAAGAAGATCAACTGGTGTTCACCAAGTTGATGCTAACACATCTGTGCAAGTACAACTTGATGCCATGGCTAAAGATATAAGGAAGCTGACTTTAGCCTTGATACAAATTGAGCCTCACGCAGTTTGTGATATATGTGGAAGAGGACACACTACTCATGAGTGTCAAGACTAAATTGACGAAGAAAATTCTGTTGGGAATTATAACTTCAATGCCATGGGTCAAAAGTACCCCGGTTTTTCACGGAGTTCACCTGGGGGGCACTATAAATGCATGGCAACAAAACAACCCCATATTTCAGGGACAAGGAGCTCCTGGTTTTGTCAATCGACCGAGGCCATAGTTTCAGCCTCAACAATCTAATCAACCTAGGATAGAAAATCTAATGAAGTTCTACATCGTCAATACATATGAGAGATTAGCGGCTCACGGTGTGGCTATAAAAGAACCTTGCAAAGGTCTACAAAATTTTGAAAGACAAGTGGGAAAAATTGAAACTATTATGTCTGAGAAAATCCTAGGCGCTCTGCTGTCACGCCGCAAACCTAAAAAGGCATAGCTGGCACACGGTGCCATACTCGGCCAGAGCTCACCACTTTGTAACTCTAGAGGGGTAACCCTCAACTTAGGCCAATGAGGCCATATTCTGAATCATCTGAAAATAACGTCGACAACTAGCAATACATAACTACACATCTATATAAGGCTGATATAGCCACAATATAGAGATAAAAAATTTACAGGACTCGTCTGCAAGCCTCTAGGGTAATCTGAACTGTATCATGGTCGGGACATGGTCTTGACCTAGCCATCAAACCTGTATATAAAATGTACTCCAAGGTATAGACCTGGTAACTCCAAGGAAGTGGAGCATGCCAACCAAGCTGATGTTTGACTTTGTCTACTGGGAAAATCTATCCAGCTGTCTATCACGGCCTGCAGGAATGAAATGCAGTGTCCCCAGCAAAACGGACGTCAGTACAAAATTATGTATCGAGTATGTAAGGCAACAGAATAACTGAAAGCTGTAACTGAATTGATAATATAATAACTGAAAGTAGCTGGAGTCAAAGATAATTTGATGATGTGCTTACCTACTAATACTGACTCAACTCTCTCAAATATAGTAAGTAAAATAGTTGTCCGGCCGTATAAGGCTCGGTATATAGCACTAGTGTACTATAGTAGGCTCGCTCATACGCACTCGGCCATACTAGGTTCGATGTCTCGGCCATTCTAGGCTCGCTCATAGGCGCTTGGCAATAGCAGGCTTGGTATATAACTTACCATCTGATCAGAGGTTGCCCAATAGAGGCCTGCCCATTGATTATAGCTCGATGGTGGTGAAAATTCCATATACTGTATATATATAGAGTCTCTGCTCTCTTTGCTGAAAAAAGACAAAACTTAACTGGATATGTAATTCCGATAAGGGAGAATAATGTAGCTTATGATTCTAGGATAATGTACATAAATTCAGGAATAAGAACTTCTCTTTATGCCTCGTTATCAAACGCATGTAGTTACGACATAATGCCAAAATGAAGGAAAGTTTTAGCCTTAACATACCTTAACTCCTTTGAGTTCCTAATAACTTCCAAACAATTCTTCAAACAACTCAACTCAATCTACCACAACATAAAGAGATTCAAAATCAATAATGAGGCTAAGTCCGCAACTTAAACAAGTAGCTCGTTTACGTAAATTTGGGCAGAATCTCCCCTGTAACAAGACCCTCCTCCTATACCATATACAAAAAAAGACAAGAACACAACAATAACAACATGTACGCATCATTTTCCAACCTTATCTCCATCACAATATACCACAAAACAGCCCAAACACCCTAATCATTTCATACATAAAACGACAACCAAAGTAGTGCCAAACTACCTAAAAAATGTAATGACGAACGACCAGACGACCATTCCATCAATATGTGGTGTTTCTCCGCACCTTTTCTTCTCCAAAACTCCGTAAAACATAAGCACAAGAGGCCAATATGAGAGGACTACAAAACAGTCCACTAAAACTGAAATAAATCAAACTCTTGGCTTCCGATCACCGTCCCGTGAGTTCTAACTATTAGGAAACGAATTTATAAACCTTCCTTGACATTTAAAAGCTTAAATACAGAAAGTAGTCGTTTTCTTAGCTATGAGGTACCTTCCAAAGCTCAAACTACAAAGAAAAAAAGAGGCGATATATACGTCGCAGGGATCGTTCTAATATTATCGCTTCTTGATTTCGTACCTAGGATGTTAATATTCTTTGGAACCCTTCTAGAGAGCTTAAGGGTAAGTTTTTGGGAGTTCTCTAGTCGTTTTCTATGAAAAATTAAGAGTAAGATGATTTAAAACCCTATATATATCAACTTTTGAAAAGTCAAAGAGGTGCTAGCTTTGTACCACATCATTGGCCCTTCTTACGACTCTTATATCTTTTTATCCAGATGTTGTATGAATGATTCAAGAGTGTTGGAAAATAAATCCAAGACGTTTAATTTAGTATATAATATTTTCCAAAAAGACCTCATATAATACACGAAATGTATTGCTAAAAAAACTTTAGTGACACACCTACTTGTCACCTATGCAGTCTGTGCAGTCTCGCAAAACTGCAAATATCTCTCTACTCCTATGTTGTATTAACAAATGGGTTAATGCGTTGAAACTAGACTCATATATCTTCAATTTGGTAGATATCCCCTAATTCCAAGTATATTGGGAGAAAAGCTTAGCTAGATTTGACCAATGTTTTAACACATTTATGAATGTAACTTGTGATGACCTTTTCCAACTTTTGTTCCACAGCTTGCTTGACTTCAAAACATAACACAAGTCTATCATACGATTATAATAACTCATAACATAATCTCCTTATAATTTTAAGCATCCTATTCTCAACCCAAAAGTACATGTTATAACATTCCCAACTTGTGGACTTTCGATAAAATTTATTTTCTTCAATTCGTTAAGCTTCTAAGCCTTCCAACCCTCTTGGTACTTGGTATTCGTGATCTTAAGAATTTGTAACCTCCATGGTAACATGATTAACTTACTTTATGTACTTTCAAATATGATCTCGTTAATGAGCTTACATAAATTGACTTAAGACGTACTCTTACGTACGAAAACATGGGGTGTAACATCATTCCCCCCCTTTGGAACACATCTAGGAAACCGTTCTTTGAATAAATCAGAAGGCTAGGGCATTCCCCCCTTTTGGCAAATTTTTCACACCACGACTTGTTGTCGGAATTCTTCCAGTCTCGTAACTGTTGCGACCTTCTGTCATGTAACCCGTATGACTTTGTCCTTGTATGTGCGCCTATGCGACTCTTCTATCCTTTATCCTCCAGCTTTTAACCAATATCTAGGCCTCACTTTGGGAATATATACAGAACCCTGACAAGTTGTTCCTCCTAGTATATATAGGTGTACTAAAGTTCTTCGGTCGGTACTTTGTTGAACTTACGACTGTTGCTATATCTTGTTTCGTAGGCTTGTATATCTATCCTTATGGATTTGCTATATCTAGTTAGGTTATACTATACCATAACACTTACTTCGTTTAATTATTATCGAGGTTTTCTACCCAACTCCAGGTTAATCTCTCACTACTTATCATATATGTATAAATCTAAGTCCTTTAGTTCTTCCTCATTGCTGCTCATCTTAAGAATGACGGCCTAATCTCAACTCATACTTTGGAACTTTTTCCCGCCTATTGTTTATTCATCTTAATGTTGATATATAATCTACCACTGATAACTTGAAACCTCTTACATAATACATTGTCACTACGGCTCACGTCTCATAAGGGAACATCTGTAGTTATTTGCCTGATCCACCTAGGGACGATACGATACTTCAACAACAATATTTTGTTGCATCCCAACGTGATTCATCTTATGGGGGTATTCTAATCTCATGCAATTCATGAAATCTCTTCTATTTGAATAATTACTCAATCGAAAGCCTAAATGTCATCCTCTTAACATTTATCACAATTACACCCTTATTCTACTACCAGGGCAGTATTCCCTCTTTTCTCAATCCTCCTAGTCTTAAACTCCTCCGAGTTCATTCAAGGTGTACTGAGTTTTTTTTATAACTTGCGGAATCATTAGCTCTGTTGTTTTGATGTATTTAATCCCGAGGGCTTACCTATTCTCGTCACCTTCTCACTTACCTTTTCTTATCCTTACTCCCTTCTAACTAAAGCCTTGTCGCTCTACCATACTTTAGTTTGCGACCAACGCATATCTATTTATACTACTCGCAACCTTCCTTTAACTTGATAGCACCATAAATTTCCTTATGTTATTTTGGAACCTCAAGTGAGACACCACGTCGTCTCTAACTCTTCTTTGCTATCTTAACTAGACCTCTCAGTATATAAACTTTATCAAATATGTATTTTTGTGAGACTTGTGAACAAAAGATATAATAATAATCCACATGGGGAATCAAGAATATGGACACCCCTAGTATTTTTATGAATAGATATGGAAGTTGTACATTTGCTCATTTTGTTTGTGTCGTATAGATCATGCCAAAAGAAAGAAGAGATATCCTTAACATACCCGAGCCAAGGAAAAGGAAGTACAAGAACTAACACTTGCACCATTGTTGTTTACTTGTACTTTATGTGTTTTTCTTTTCCCTTTAAAACGTTCCTGACTGCTGGAAGCACGGTACTCCACACTAACCAGGAATTGATAACATCTACAGATAAGAAATCCAAACTCATCAAGTTATGTGAAACAATAGTATATATGCATCCAAATTTTCAATTTGCGGTTTGGCGCCAACAATTTGCTTATATTTCACTGGAAACATTTAGCCTTAATGATGATGCCTTCTTGAGTTTGAATTGATCTTGTGGCAAAATCTTCAATCAAAGCTTTCTTTGATCCAAAGCCATACATCAAAAGTGCAAAACCACACCTTAGCACGAAAAGCCACTCTGAATACAAACATTTGTACCTATTGATCAAATAATTTACTTCTTTCTCATATAAAGTTGTACGCTTAATTCTTAAAATGGTAATCATATAATCTTCTTTTCATGTGAGAAAATAATTTTATCTTTACAATAAACAAACACTCATAAACTTTCTTATATTATGAGTATAATTTACCATTTCCAAAAATAGCAATAATGGTAACTATCCAAAATTATACTTATAAAACTTTTACTAAAATACTTTACTTAAAAGAAAATACCACACTAATATAATATCTTACGGTATTAAGGTCTTTAAAGTTTCGGGGTCTTAATCCCTTCAACCTCATATGTATTACTACGACTTATCCTAATATTAAAGTACAGGGTGTAACAATATATCAACTTTTGAAAAGTCAAAGAGGTGTTAGCATGGCACCCCAGCATTGGCCCTTCTTCTGACGCTTATATCTTTTTATCTGGATGTCGTGTGAACGATTTAAGAGCGTTGGAAACTAAATTCCAATACCTTCAATTTTTTATATAATATTTCCCAAAAGGACCACATATAATAAACGAAATGTATTTCTCAAAAAACTTTTTGTGACATACCTACTTGTCACCTATGTAGTCTGCGCGGTCTCGCACAACTGCAAATATCTCTCTACTCCTATGTCGTACTGACGAACAGGTCAATGCGTTAGAAACAAGACTCGTAGATATTCAATTTGGTAGGTAGATCATCCCCTAATTCCAAGTATATTAGGAGAGAAGCTCAGCTACATTTTACCTTAGTTTACATTTATGAATGTAACTTGTGATGACCTTTTCCAACTTTTGTTCCAGAACTCGCTTGACTTCAAAACATAACACACATCTATCATACAACTAAAATAACTCATAACATAATCTCCTTATAATTTTAAGCACCATATTCTCACCCAAAAGTGCATGTTATAACATTCCCAACTTGTCGACTTTTGACATAACTTATTTTTTTCAGTTTGTTTAGCTTCTAAGCCTTCCAACCCTATTGGTACTTGGTATTCATGATCTTAAATATTTGTAACCTCCGTGGTAACATGATTAACATACATTATGTACTTTCAAAGATGATGTCATTTCTGAGCTTACATCAATCGACCTAAGACGTACTCTTACGTACGAAAACATGGGGTGTAACATCTGCTTGTTGATACTGAGAAGAATCCCAAGTAAATAGTGAATGTTGTGTCCTTGAGAAGTGGGGAGTGTTGAAAGATCCCACTCCAATCCAAAAGTAGGTGATACCTAAAAAAGAAAGAGGGGAGGAGCTAAAAATTGAAGTTGATAAGATGAATAAAGGCAACAAGGGAGCTGAGAAAAAGAGGAAGGAGGAAACTCGAGAAGGGAGGAACATGATGTGAGCGAGCATATGCCTGCTCTACCTTTTTCCCAAAAGCTTTATAGAGAAAAGTTGTACAAGCAGTTTGAGAGATTTCTAGATACACTGAGACAAGTTAATGTGAACTTGCCATTCACAGAAGTGCTCTCACAAATGCCAGCTTATGCCAAATTCTTGAAGGAGATCCTGACAAAGAAGAGGAAGATAGAAGAGACCTCAGTGGTCAAGCTCACAGAGCATTGCAATGCAATCTTGCAAACACAAACTCGTACAAAAGTGTGGAGACCCAGGGAGTTTTATTATACCTTGCTCTTTAGGCACTCTTAACTTTGATAAATCTTTATGTGATTCTAGTGCCTCTATTAATTTAATGCCTTTGTCTACTGACAGGAAACTAGAGGTTGAGGTTGGATAGATAAGGTCTGCACTAATATCTTTGCAACTCGTAGACCAAACGACTTTGATACCTAAGGGGATAGTTGAAGATGTCTTGGTTCGGGTAGATAAGTTTGTATTTCCAGTAGACTTTTTAGTGGTGAAGATGGAGGTGAATAAGGATAGCAACAGGTGGAGAAATTTAAGATATACACGAGACAAAGCTCATGCTTAGAGTGGGTGAGGAGACAAGTGACTTTCAAGATGGATGAAGAAATGGGGGTGAAAAAGGAGAAGTCAACTGCTAGTGTTAGGTGAAAAGTGAAAGGCTCAAAAGAGAAAGCTCCAGTGATTGAAAAAGATAAGTGTGGGGTGTACCCCAAGAAGGCTATGAAGAAGTTGCCTGCATGGATGTGCGCACTAGTTCGGACGCGAAGAATGGAGCCTGACTTTGATTCAGACCTTAACTAGAGATTCAGGGAAGTTTCCTCTTCCTTATGCTTTTATTTGCGTGTCATGGGGACATGCCACAACTTAAAGTGTAGGGTGGGGGATATATTTGTATGTTGTATGTATATTAGTTTTAGTTTTACTTTTGCTAGTTTAGGTAGTTAGAAAAAATTGAAAAAACATAAAAAATTTAAAATTTTTTATTTTTTCGACGACGGTATCGACAAGTTTCTTGAGGGATTGAAGTCGAAGAAAAAATAACAAAAAGATTTTCTTTTGTTAGGTAGTGTATTAATTCCCTCTTGGTTTTTCTTTGGGCCGCGATTCTTTTCCAAGTATTTTGTTTGAAGCGGGTGTAGTTAGTTATTATTTTTATTTGGAGTAGGAAACCTTGTGCTATGATTTGAATTGAAATAATATCTCTTGACTTTATTGTGCTTTGAGAATAGTGAGTGCTTTAGTTGTGATGCTTAGGCTCAGTTTTTGACTCTTGTATAAGTACCTTAAATTGTATAATCTTTACATTTCTTAACTGCTTTGACTAGAGTGTCGTGATTAGTCCAATCCTGGGTGAGTTATGTGCCATGTGGGTGTGGGTTTTTTGTATTATTCTGTGTGTTGCAGTTAATCTTTAGAACTTGCCCTGTGTGTTTGTAAAGCGAAATGGTAGTTTTATTCAGTCTTGGAAGTGATATAGGCATTTCTTTGTTGAGCCAGTTATATGATTTTACCCACCTAGTTGTTATGTATCTTAGTTAACCTCTTTGAGCATGTATCCTATTTCTTTGGCAACCACATTACAAGCCCTACCCATTTGTCTGAATTGACCATCTATTTGAACCTTTTGACCTCTCATGAACATTTGAATTTATTATGAAGTCTGTAAAAAGTTGAAGTGTGGAGTGGGGTGATTGGTTTGGCTTTTGAGTGAAACAATTGAAGTAAGGAGAATGGTGCAATGTTTTGAAAAAGTGAGAGCCACTTGTATTGAAAAAGTTAAGGGAAAAAAAATTAGTTGTATTATTGTGAAAAAAATGGATTCCTTGATAAATAGTGACTTTTGATGTGATTGTGCTTAAAGAAGTAGGGAGTTAATGTAATTAGATGTGAAGGTGGAGTTATGGTTTGACATATGCGTGGGGTTTTGAATGTTAAATTGTATGTATTAAAAGTGCTTAGGGAGGAGTAGTCACTCTTATATCCAAATGTATCCTACCCGTCCCGCAACCTACATTACAACCAACTAAAGTCCTACTTGATCTTTGACTGAATGAGCTCAATAAGTAGAGTAGTACACTACGGGCAAGCCTATGGTTCATCTTTTGTGGCATATGAATGTTATTTCTGAGAGTGAGTGAATTCTTTCTATATTGAGTTCCTGATTGTTCTTAAATTTTATTGTGTATGGAACTACTCTCTTTTTTTGTGTAAGGGAACTTGCTTCATGAAGGGAAGGTAATGTCAATGAACTCTGCATTAGAGTAAGTGAGCCGGTTGTGAAAAATGTGTGGTACTTACGAGTCAAATCTTGAGGCGAAGATGTTACACTATTGTGCTTAGTCTATTTTAAATATTCTTGGTATGATGAGTTAGGAGAATTGTTTAAAAAGGTCGTGTCTATATGGAGTGCAGTTTGATAGCTCGAGGACGAGAAATGGTTTAAGTGTGGCGTGTTGATGGTAGGCTATAATCTCGTGTTTTAGTCGCTTATTGCACTCTAATTTACTGTACTTTAATTGTGTTTGTGCTTTAATCACTAGTGTTTTGTTCATATTTCGTATTTTATTCCTTGTAGGAGTGATTCCAAGTGATGTAGATGTTATGGAGCTAATTCGAGTGAGTTGGATCTTTGAAGTCTAAGTAAAAGCCCAAAGGATTAAGTCGGGATCGCGTTCGGGGGTCGAGAACCACATCTGGATATCAAAAAGAAAGGAAAAATTTGAACTCTGAGAAAACTACACTGGTGCGGCGCGTGGGGCGGCTCACCTGTACAAATTCTGCTGATTTTCATTTTGCAAGCTCTCTGACAAATCCCACTGCTGCCCCGGCTAGCGCGTCGCCCCATGTAGCGACTGTGCATTTTTGATGGAGTCACAATCCTATTTTGGCTAGGAGAAGGTAGTTTCGTTTGGGCCCGACCCAACTTGGTATAAATACATGTAAAAATGTTATTTTTGGGACTTTTGACACATCTTAGACCTAAGTAAGCTAAGAAGGAGGTAGAGAAGCAAAAGCATAAGGATTTCATCATTCAATTTTCACTCAAGACACGAGTTTGGATCGCTTTTTGTTTTCCTTTAACTTAAACATATTTGTGATGAATTACTCCATATCTATGGAGTATTTCTCTTTAGGGTTTGATGGATTTGGTGTATTGATGATTGCTTGTGGATTATAAATCTTGTTTTATGTATTGAATCGTTTTGGATGTTTTAATGGTGCATCTATACCCACTTGTTCATGTAATCTAGAGAGGCATAACTTGTGATATTTTTGCATTCTATTTTGTTGGTTGAATTCAATAATTCTTCCTAGTAATCGAAAAGGACTAGTTGAATTATTAATTTAACCGAGTTAGGAGGATATTTGAGAGAGGTTCTCCTAAAGACCAATCCACACGCATTCTTGCATATCTTCACCGAGCATAAATTGGTTCAACTTGTGAGGTTGAGGCTTAATCGAGAGAGGAGTTTCTACTAAACGATTGAACTAATAATCAAGTGAATTTGAGAGACTCACGTCAACATCAGAAGTGAATTAACTAGAGTTAGATCCCAAAAAATTATCTTGCACCTATCCTATCAAAACCCTATATTCTCCCAATTCATAACCTTCTTTGGTCATTACTTGCGTCGGTTGTCATTAGCCAATAATTTAGACTCTTAGTTACCTTTAGTTTTAATCACATAAATATCAACTGTTGATCATCTTGGATAGCAATTTAGCAACAAACTATGATAATACTGCTTAACTCCGATCCCTGTGGATGCGATATTATATTTTACTATATTTGACTAGCAAGCATATTTAAGTATGTGTTTTGCACTCGTCAGGTTTATGACTCGATCTTCTTCAAAAGAAGTAATACCCTACAAACCGGAGTTAGAAAAACACCTACATCAACTGAGGAAAGAGAAAGAGTTCACCGGAAAGTTCTTGGGGCAACCTTCAACCCAAGAACACATGGCTAATAACGATGAGGACGAGGTAGATTTAGCTCCAAGAGAGTCATCACATCATAAAGATGAAGCTGCAAGGATAGAAACTAAGAAAGCATGTAGAGCTGCTGAGGAGACCATCAAAAATTCAATCTAAATCGACCCTAGATTGAAGACTAGTTCGAGAATGCGGTACCTAAGCCTGGTAGAGTATTGAGTGATTATGCCAGACCAGTCTACAATCAGGGACTGCTAGTGTCAGACCTCCACCAGTAATAACAAATTATATTGAGTTGAAGCAAGGCTTGATTCAAACTATCTAGAACAACTATATCTTCAGAGGGAAGGTGAATGAAGATCCTAACACTCACTTCATGGATTTTGAGGTAATCATGAACACCTTCTAATAAAATGGAGTGATGAAAATGCAGTCTAACTAAGGGCATTCCCCTTTTCACTGAAGGACGATGCAGTCTACCAATGGGGTCGATCCGGACATATGAAGAGATGACTAAAACGTTTCTTGACAAATACTTCTCAGCTTCAAAAATAGTGAAATTCAGAAGGGAAATTCACAACTTCTGCCAAATGGACACTGAAAAAGTTTGTTAGGCTTGGGAAAGATTCAAGGAGATAGTGAGGAAGTGTTAGCATAGTGGGATTGAATGGTGGATACAACTTCAGGACTTTTGATACGGATTGATATCTCCCTCATGATGACCTCTGAAAACTGCAAACGGAGGTCCTTTTATGAAGAAGACTCCTGAGGAGATTGTGGCAATTCTTGATGAGCTCTTTGAAGATGCTTACCAGTGGCTTGCTGAGAGTAATGATAGAAGAAAATCGGTGGGGGGTAATCAAGTAGATTCTAACACAGTAATGCAAGCCCAGCTAGACGGCATGGCCAAACAGATAATAAAGTTGATCTTAGCCAGGTCTAGAGCAACCACCACAAGTTTGTGACTTTTCTGGGATGAGCATCCAACGTATGAGTGACAGGCTTCAACTGCAATTGAAGTGGTAAATATTGTTGGAAGCTTTGATAGAGGTAACTACTAGAGTGATAATAATTTAAACTCTATGGGACAGAGGTACCCAGGCTTTTTTTGGAGTTATCCAAGTAGTAGCATGAACTCATGGAAGCAGAATAATCCGAGACCCCAGGGATAATGGGCTCTAGGATATAAGAATCAGCAGAGGCAGCAATACAAGCCTCCACATTCTAATCAGTCTAGCATGGAAGCGCTAATGGAAGCGTTCATTATTAAAACGGATGAGAGATTGGAAACGCATGGTGCTGCTATTCAAAACTTAGAGATGCAAGTGGTGCGGATTGCTAGTTTGTTATCCGAGAGGGTTCCACGAACTCGCCCTGGTAATACTAGAAAAAAAAATTAAAAAGAGATAGTAATGCAGTGTCTTTGAGGACTGGGCACGTATTGGAGGATCCTAGGTCAAAGCAAGAGTATGAGTTGATTGAAGGACATGTAGAGATTGTGGAGGAGTACAAAAATAGCAACATTAAAGAAGGTGAAGTAATGTTAGATGATGGTCTGAAGAAGAAGGGGAAGACTGGATCTCAAAAAAAGAAGAAAGATGATAATGCAACAAATAATGAGACCGAAGACAGAAAATATAAGGTGATGAAGCAACCGAACACGGAAGAGGGAAAGGCAGGCTTACACGTTTGCGAACAGGACAATGTGAACGCGTAGAGGAAATGGTCACAGTACCCCCCGCTCCTAGTTCTACTACGTGAATGCGAATAGGGGGATGCGAACGCGAAGGAGGAGGGGGCAGACTTCCGCGATCGCGAGCGGGAACATGGAGGAAAAGGCCCGAATGCGATTAAGGAAACCAGACACCAACATTTCTGCAATTTTAACAAGTCCGAAAATGATCCGTTAACCACCTGAAAGTCTCCTGGGGCCCTCAGCACCTCAACCAAACATACCAACCAATCATAAAACACCATACGAACTTAGTCGAGCCCTCAAATCACATCAAAAATGATATAAACACAATTCATCCTCCAATCCAAACATAATGAACTAGAAACTTCCAAATTCGAGAACCGATGCCGAAACCAACCAAAACACGTCCAATTGACTCCAAATTTTGCACACAAGTCATATTCAACACTACGGACCTACACCAACTTCATTAATTGGAATTCAACCCTGATATCAAAAATTCCACTGGTCCAAAACTCCAAAAATTCGACATTCTCCATTTCAAGCCTAAATGAGCTACGGATCTCCAAAACACAATCCGAACATGCCCCTAAGCCCAAAATCACCCAACGGAGCTAACAGGATCGATAGAACTCCATTGCGAAGTTGTCTTCACATAGTTCCGACTACGGTCCAAATTTTAAGACTTAAGCTCCCATTTAGGGACTAAGCATCCCAAATCACTCTGAAACTCAAGATGAATCTTCCCGACAAGTCACAGTAGCAGAAAAAGATACAGGGGAAGTAGTTAATAAGGGATCGGGGCTCTAACTCTCAAAACGACCGGTCGGGTCGTTACATTCTCCTCCTCTTAAAACCATCATTTGTCCTCGAACGAGCATAGATACATGCACGAAGTGGTGAAAAGATGAGGATAACGGCTACGCATATCCTGCTCGATCTCCATAATCGCCGTCTCGACCGGCTGACCCCGCCACTGAACCTTTACTGATGCAATGTTCTTTGACCTCAGCTTCTGAACCTGCCTGTCCAAAATGGCCACTGGATCCTCAACATAAGATAGATCCTTGTCCAACTGGACTAAGATGAAATCCAACACATGAAATACCGGATGATCTCCTGCTAGGCTGGGAGGTAAGGCAAACTCAAAAACAACCTCCCCAACTCGCCGCAACACCTCAAAGGGGCCAATAAACCTTGGGCTCAGCTTTCGCCACTTTTCGAACCTCATAAGGCCCTTCATAGACGAAACCCAAAGTAAGACTCGCTCTCCAACCATGAATGCAATATTGCAAACTTTCCGGTCCGCATAACTCTTCTGTCTGGACTGGGCTGTGCAAAGTCTATCCTTAATCACCTTAACCTTCTGCAAGGCATCCTGAACCAAGTCTATACCCAATAATCTGCCCTTACCCGAATCGAACCAACCCACTGGAGACCGACACCGCCTACCATACAGAGCTTCATACGGTACCATCTGAATGCTGGACTAATAATTGTTATTGTAGGCCAACTTGGCAAGTGGTAAGAACTGATCCCAAGAACGTCGAAACTCAATCACACAGGCACGTAGCATATCCTCAAGAATCTCAATAGTGCGCTCGGACTTTTCGTCCGTGTGAGGGTGAAATATTATGCTCAACTCCACCCGAGTACCCAACTCGCGTTGTACGGCTCTCTAGAATCGTGATGTAAACTGCCTGCCCCGGTCAGAGATGATGGATACCGGCATGCCATGGATTTTGACAATCTCCCGGATATAAACTCGAGCCAGCTGCTTGGAAGAATAGGTACTCATCACAGGAAGGAAATGAGCAGACCTGGTCTGTCTATCCATAATCACCCTGTATACGGCGAAATCGGAAGGTCCAATTCCTCGTCATAGAGGCACCTCAGAGGATCATCTCGAAGGCTCGAGGCTCCAAGGCTACGGTCGAGTTTCCTCCCTCGAGGTTCATCGACGCTCGACCTCAGGACAATGATGACCCCGGCTATAGTAGAGATGGCGAGTTCCCAAGGCGTTCAGCTAGAGCCGACAGAGTCCGTCAGGCTACTCTGAGCCCGCATCATGGCAGTATCTAGCTGTCCCATCTCCATATCTTTGTAATTAATACATTTGTACTACATTGGGACTTCTCGTACTATATAAAGGGGATCCCTGTCATTTTATACGGCATGGACTGTTACTCCAACTAGTTCACATGAAATATACAAGAACTCTCTCTTTCTCTCTCTAACATACCCTCTCGATATTGTTGCTCTTATTTATTATCTTTATATTTGTTCTTCATTTATTGCTTATCATTGGTCATAAAGAGCCTTCCCCGATTATTTTACAATTGTTAGCCCTTCCCCGATTGCCCTAAATAGCTCGAGACCGAGCCTAGGAATCAACGTCGAGGCCCCGTATCGGTCAGTCTGAGGCCCCGATTGGCTAGCTCATCGGTTTAGTTATAACACTATTTCGGCACGCATTTCGTCTCTCAACTTCATACACTTAGCATCATTTGCTTAAACAACTAGCACAAAAATAGATCACGTAGTTTTAGAGTCCCATCAACAAATTTAATTGTTATTACCATTTTCCCGGTAAACAGTTTGGCGCCCACCGTGGGGATAAAAATAATAGTGATTATTTTCTTGCTGGTTTCATCACATAACGCAAGTTATCACTCACGTTTTTTCTTGCTAAGATATTCGGTTTCAGGTTAAAATATCTGATTTAGTAAACAGCAATATTGAGAACCATGGAGAAAATGGTGTGGTTGTTCCAGGTGTTGATGTGCCGCCACAAAATCGTGACAATGCGCCAGGACCGGCTCCGGCGGACAGAATCTCATGTAACGCTTGACACGTCAAAACAAGCTCCCACACTAACTGAAGCATACACCAAGTCGACCAACAGGAAGCCCAAAAAACCCCAGCTCGGGAAGAACGGGAAGTTAGCCTTCATGTTATTTTTGAAATGTTGCAGGCACAATAGCTGGCTATTGCTCAGCTGCAAAGTCACCAGAAGACTCCTAGCACGGTAGCACCGGAGACAGCTCAAGACGGCTCCCCCGGCCGAACAGGCACCACAGAGGTCAAGCAATAATGGGTCGATAGTCGATCCCGCCATCGTAAAAATGCTCGAGGACCTCACTAAAAGGATCGAATCGGGCGAGAAAATGATAGCAGCCAACGACAAGAAGGTCGAGGCTTACAACTCTAGGGTCGACCAAATCCCGGGCGCACCCCCGGTCCTGAAAGGTGTGGATTCCAAGAAATTCGTGCAAAGGCCGTTCCTTGAGGAAGCAGCTCCGAAACCCATTCCAAAGAAGTTCAGAATGTCAGAACTCCAAAAATACAACGGGAATTCAGACCCTAACATGCACGTTACTGCCTACACGTGCGCAGTAAAGGGCAACGACCTAAAAGACGATGAGATCGAGTCCGTCATACTGAAGAAATTTAGGGGAACACTCTCGAAGGGGGCCATGATGTGGTATCATAACCTAGCTCCCAACTCCATAGACTCATTTGCCATGTTGGCAGACTCCTTCATAAAGGCACATGCCGGTGCCATCAAAGTAGCAACGAGGAAGTCTGACATGTTCAAGATCAAGTAGAGGGAGAACGAGCGAAGCTCAGTAGCTTCAAGGCAGCTGAAAGAGAATCTGATCGAGTATCCCGCCGTAACCTGGTCGGACATCCACAACTGATATAAGTCAATGATCAGGGTCGAGGATGATCAGCTAGGAGCCCTCTCGGGCTCAGTATACCCAAGTAGGATTCTGACAAAGGAGCAAAAGCCAAATAAGGAAAGATATCAGCCATACACCTAAGACAGGAGGAATGCCCTAAGGCGCAACCCACCCTGCAATGACCGAAGGATGGACCGAGGAGAAAACCCTCGGGGACTCGTCAACATAGCCGGGTTTGATACGCTCACAGGGCCGACAGAGGCACCTCGCTTGTCGGAATACAACTTTAACGTCGACGTATCAGACATCGTGTTCGCCATCAATAAAATCAGGGACGCCAGGTGGCTCAGGCCTATACAATCGGATCATTCGTAAAGGAATCGTAACTTAGTGTGTGAATTTCACAACACGCACAGCCACAGGACCGAGGATTGCCACCAGCTCCGAGAAGAAGTGGCCAGACTGCTCAATAAAGGCTACCTCCGAGAATTCCTAAGACACATTCTCCGTCTACAAACATACTCTGAAAATGCTACATACAAAATGGCAAAATCTACGCCCTACCATCGCGCCCGTCCGCCCTCGCTCGCGCCAACTCTTTCGAAAGGACAAAACCCCTAGCGCGGATCTCCTCGAGAATCTTTCTTCGAGACTTGCAACAAGCATATCTTTTGATCCTCTCCTCGCAATCGAGGATCCTCCTCAACTCGGCTTGAGCAGCGGTAATGTCCTTCAAATAAATCGCCATCTCCTGATCAGCCTTAGTTCGGCTCAGTGTTGCTCCGGTCCGGGCATCGACGATCTCAGCTCTGACCTTCGAGGTCCAACTCCGCTTAGCTCGTGATGATGCTTTGGTTCAAGCGGATATGATCATTAAGCTCGAATCGTTCCCAAGCGAGCGGGCCAAAAATCAATTCCGGGAAAGAGAGGCGGCCAAGAAGAACAAAACGAATGAGCCACAACATGTAATCAACGTCATCTTGGCATCGATGCCCCACATGAACCCGTGATGAGAAGGACAAAAATATCCATCACCAGAAAAAAAAAAGCAAACTCAGGACTACGTACCAGCGATGAGGACATCGAGTCCTTGTCTCAGCCTCACAACGACGCACTGGTAATCTCTTTCCTTGTAAATACATTTCAAATTAAACGTGTACTCGCGGCCAACATTATCAGGTCCAGGGTAATCGAGCATCTTGGACTGCTTAACCAAATCGCACTTGCCTCTCGAGTCCTCAACGGATTCAACATGGCAAACGAAACGACAAAAGGGGACGTCATCCACCCCCAATAAATATGGCAGGCGCAACCCGAAATACCAAATTCCATGTCATCAAGAAAGACTTAAGGTACGATGCCTTTCTCTGAAGGTCATGGATACACTCCATGAGAACAGTACCTTCGACCCTCCATCAAATGATGAAATTCCCAACAAAAGAGGGGATTAAAACCATATACGGGGAACAACATGCGGCAAGGGAAATGTTCGCAGTGCACGATGTTCGCACTTCATATATCATATATACGATCTTTTGAGGTATTGGCACCCTGCAGGAACGCCCGTCCAGGGAAGCAAAAACATTCTTCAACAGGGAAAGGCTAACCCGAGGCCTTGTCTCGGCTCCACTACGGCGCGCTGGTAACTTCTTTCCTTGATACATATTTTGAATCAGACATACGCTTATGGATCCAGGTAGCTCGGCCAATATTATCAAGTCGAAGGTGACAAAGCAACTCGGACTGTCAAACCAAATTATGCCCACCTATCGATGTCCCGAACGGACCCAACTGGGCGAACAAAACAACGAAAGTGGAAACCGCCATACCAGTCGATATGGCCGGCGCAGCCTGGAACACCAGTATCTCCACCCTTGAAGGAGCCAAAAGGTTATCAAACGATAAAATAGCGATAGCAAGCTACACCCTCGGCTTCTCCCGACTAAACAAAGTAGGGGACCGCACCGCGTCCTCATCACGAGCGACCGAAACATATCAGGGCTCGAAACATCGCCGACACATTCCGCACCAAGGTATGACCGCCTCCTTTCTCTCTCAATTACATTCTACACTGACCTGAGTACAGGTATCCGGTCGAAACGGCCAAAGCACTCTCTAACTTGAAAGCCTTAGGTTTCAAAAGCATGCGTTGCACTTTTTTCTTTCGATCGGGTTTTTATCCCAAAAGGGTTTTTACCAGCAAGGTTACATCTACATGCTACCTAAAAAGGACTCTACTAGTTTTCAAGGCTTCTTTTGCAAACAACCTCGAATACTAGGAGGCATCCCCCCGGAAGGTCACCTACTCGGAGAAGCCAAGATACGCCGAATGGGGTCTCGATGGGAAAAACAATGTACCGGGCCCTCAACTGCAAAGACATGTATGCTCAAGTAATCGAAGAAGAATTTCAAAAAAGCATTTCACGCTTCAAAAGAGACTAGGTATTTTTGCGAAAACGGCTCCTCTGTCAAAAACACCCCAAACACTCAGGGACTGGCATCAAAATTGCAAAAATCGCACGACCTCCGGGTCGGAACTCCTAACTCGTATGACCTCAATGAGGCGATATCTAGATCACAAAACAAGCTCCAGAGCCAAAATGTCTGGAACACTCAGAGACTGGCATCAAAAACTCAAGACTACGCGACCCCCGGGTTGGAAACTCCAAAATCGTAAATCCTCAATCAGTCAACACCAAGTTTGCAAGTGATGGCTTCCGAGCCAAGAAATCCTCGGTAGCTCAGGGACTACCGTCAATTTCCATCTCCATCATAACGGCTCCCAAGCCGAGAAATCCACGATAGCTCGGGGACTGCCGTTAATCGCCATCTCCATTGTAATGGCTCCCGAGCCGAGAAATCCTCAATAGCTCGAGGACTGCCGTCAATCATCATCTCCATCATAATGGCTCTCGAGCCGAGAAAACCTCGATAACTCGGGGACTATCGCCAATCGCCATTCAGTAAAAAACCTGAGGCCATAAGACCCCGAGCGGGCAGACTCGGTCTCGTAAGACCTATATAAGGCAACAACAAAAACTGTAAGACCTCAAGCAAGGCATAAATCATAGTTTTACCAAGTTTCAACAAAACTGTAAGACCTCAAAGGCGTGAAAATTTTGATAAGACCTTACTACAGGCATAAACTCAATCCCGAAGTTTAGGCTATATATCGAACTTGTAAGATTCCTGAAAAGGCATACCCTCGATATAGACACCTAAACTACCACACTCGGGACCAAAAATGGCTCCGGCCAAGCACAAATGACTACGGTCATACGGTACCGGCCAATCAAACGCGACTCGGGGGCACCCGACCGTCTCTACAAAATCATAGGCCATTACTTCAAATCTACTTCGAAAAGAACTGGTTAAACAGGCTACCCTTGACATAGGCAAAAAGAGCTTCGACCATGTCAGCTCCAAATCACACGCTTTGAGCTACTCAACATGCAAGCGAAACCTCCCGAGGTGCTCGATCATCACCACGAAATGACTTGAAATCGAGGTTCTTCCCAAACCGACGACGGGTCAGACGAAAATTACTTCAAAAAGTCCTTAACGAAGGGAAAACAAAGCCAATAAAAGGTCGCTTCGACCCAAAGCATAAGAGCCATTGTCGCCAGCTTACAATAAAAGGTCGCTTCGACCCAAAGCGTAAGAGCCATTGTCGCCAGCTTACAATAAAAGGTCCCTTCGACCCAAAGCGTAAGAGCCATTGTTGCTAGCGTACAGTAAAAGGTCGCTTCGACACAAAGCGTAAGAGCCATTGTCTCCAGCTTACAATAAAAGGTCGCTTCGACACAAAGCGTAAGAGCCATTGTCGCCAGCCCACGCAAATACAAAACTTGAGGGTCAAATGAGCTCGAGTCGTAACCCGATTCGGAGATAGAACCCAAAATAGTTAAAATGCGTATGCCTAAGGGCAATGCATAAGAGCCATTGTCGCCAGCTTATATTAAAAGGCCGCATCAGCCCAAGGCATAACAGCCATAGTCGCCAGCCCGCATAAAAGGTCGCATCGATCGAGCGCGTAAGAGCCCCCGGGCCAGCCTAATGAGCCTCAGGGCCACACAAATAAAAGATCGCTTCAATCAAAGGCGTAAGAGACATTGGTTCCAGCCCACGCAAACATAAAAGCGTGAAGGTCAAATGGGCTTGAGTCATAATCCGACTCAGAGACTAAAACCAAAACAGTTGAGCAAAAGCATAAGAGCTCAAACACCAGCTTATATAAAAGTTCGCATCGACCGAGCGCGTAAGAGCCCCCAACAGCCTAATGAGCACCAGGGCCATACCAAGAATCTAGGGATTCCCCTCAACTCAAAGACCAGTTCATCTGGCTCAAATCAAGGAAAAAAGAAGTACAGGAGAAACAAAACCGCGAGGTCTCCCCTTTATACATACATGCGAAAAAATACAAGCTCCATTTACAACATCTCTAAAAATACCACGTATAGAATCAGAAAAGGAAATCTATGCCCGCTTTGGGACTATGGCCCGACGGCCCCATCCTCGCATCCTCGGCATCGGATAGACAAAATTTAGCATCGTACTCTTTCACCTTCTCCTGCTTGATCTCTTTCGAAACATCGAAGCCCCTGGCATGAATTTCCTCGAGGGTTTCCCTTCGATATCTGCACTCCACATACTTTTTATTATTGCTCTCCCGGTCGAGAGCCTTCCTCAGCTCAACTCGAGTATCAACAGCGCCCTTCAAATAGGCCACCACTTTTTGGTCAGCCTTAGCGCGGGACGTTACAACCTCAGCCCGGGCATTCACAACCTCGGCCTTCGCCTCCAAAGCTCAGACTCAAGCCTTGTGATCATGTTCGCTCGGGCATAATCGTTTGCACAAAGCGTTCAAGATTTTCACCTCAAGGGGAGAAGCCTTATCCAAAACACCCTCCTTGGTCGCAACTTGGGTATCTACCCGAGCCTTCAACTCGTTAAACTCAGGCTTGACCTGGCCAACTCGCCCCAAAGGTCGTTCCGGCTCCTCCATTTTGCTCTCCGACTTAAATATCGAAGTATTAATCTCCAAAAATGGAAGGGGGAGCACACATCGACACGAAATATAGGAATACCTGTCTTTCGAGATAGCTTTCGAAGTTCCGACTTCGATCTACCTCACCTTACAAGTATACCACAGCTCACCCTCCTTTTTTGCACAAAGGAGCCTAAGGGATTTCTCCCTATCCAAAGCTTTCCGCAGCCTGGCTTTGCGGTGAAGTAGCTCGGACTGGAGCTTGTCAAAAGCCTACAAAAGTAAAAGATTGACAAGAAAGTAAAAATTGCAAAATCAACACGGGAAAAAAACTCGCCTTGAAATAAAGCCGCTGAGCTTCTTCGAAGATCGAGTGCACATTTGCTAGTT
This sequence comes from Nicotiana attenuata, assembly GCF_001879085.1. Taxonomy (NCBI): domain Eukaryota; kingdom Viridiplantae; phylum Streptophyta; class Magnoliopsida; order Solanales; family Solanaceae; genus Nicotiana; species Nicotiana attenuata. Next base: position 41,973,768 of record NC_031991.1, on the reverse strand, counting down.
CCTCAGCTCACGTTCAGTGCATATGATCCCCGGTTCCGAGTATTCCTCGAAGTACCTCCAACCGAAATAGAGGACGACCGTGGAGGAGAAGCCACCCTTCCAACGCCAGAAATCACAGGCGTGACGGGCTCAACCAATACTCTCACTTCAGGCCCCCTGTCCAGGTTCACCTCGCTTTGAGCACCGTCGCCCAGCAAAGGTATCTCTTGCTATTGTTATCATACTTTAGCCCAGAAGCTGGCAACCCTTCTCCCTCTCCAAAAGGACACGGCCTCGCCTCAGAAGGCTCCCCGATGCCTGCGATAGCAAGGTTAGCACACAGAAAAAGGAAGTGCTTTTGCACGGCACATACCATGGTGTTTGGCCTCCTATCTATCCTTTGACAAAATTTGCCACTTACGCTCTTTGTAAGTCGAGCAAGTCGCCAGCTTCCGAGCCCAGTCCGTCAGGTCGGGAACCTCACACGGCGTCCATGAAATTGTTGCAGAAAAGGAAAGAAAGGCGCATCTACAGAGCCTATTTTTTCCATAAACAAAACTACGAAGGTACGAATATATCACTTACGCACAAAATTCCACTCCTCGGAGAATGGCATAAGCTCCACAGGAATAGTATCTACAGTCCGTATTCGGACGGATCGGCCCATCCACTCCCAACCTTCATCTTCCTCATCACCAACACTATCCATCAGAAAAGAGATAGGCTCCAAGAAACCATTGGCATCATCGTCAGTCCCGAGGTGGGATTCAATCTTGGGGACCTCTCCAAAGGGCCATTAATGTCACTACAAGACTCGTATGGGCCTGAGGTACCATCTAAATCAGGGAAGTCTGAAGATATAGACTTCAAAATCATTTCTTATCGTTCCTCTCCAAGAAACGCGGGGACTATCTGCATACGGCAAAATCGGAAGGTCCAATTCCTCGTCATCTAAGCACCTCAGAGGATCATCTCGAAGGCTCGAGGCTACAAGGCGAAGGTCGAGTTTCCTCCATCAAGGTTCATCGACGCTCGACCTCGGGACAATGATGACCCCGGCTATGGTAGAGATGGGGAGTTCCCAAGGCGTGCAGCTAGAGCCGACAGAGTCCATCAGGCTAGTCTGAGCCCGCATCATGGCAGTATCTAGCTATCCCATCTCCATATATTAGTAATTAATACATTTGTACTACATTGGGACTTCTCGTACTATATAAAGGGGATCCCTGTCATTTTATACGGTGTGGACTGTTACTCCTACTAGTTCACATGAAATATACAAGTACTCTCCTTTCTCTCTCTAATATACCCTCTCGATGTTGTTGCTCTTATTTCTTATCTTCATATTTGTTCTTCATTTATTGCTTATCATTGGTCATAAAGAGCCTTCACCGATTACTTTACAATTGTTAGCCCTTCGCCGATTGCCCATAATAGCTCGAACCCAAGCCCATGAATCAACCTCGAGGCCCCGTATCGGTCAGCCCGAGGCCCCGATTGGCTAGTTCATCGGTTTAGTTATAACTCTATTTCAGCTCGCATTTCGTCTCTCAACTTTATACACTTAGCATCATCTGCTTAAACAACTAGCATAAAAATAGATCACGTATTTTTAGAGTCATATCAACAAATTTAATTGTTATTACCATTTTCACGGTTAACACGCCCAAACTGCATCAAACTTCTGTTGAGTCCGTGGGAGTCCAACAATGAAATCCATAGTGATCTACTCCCACTTCCACCCCGGAATCTCTAACTTCTGAAGCAACCCACCCGGTCGCTGATGCTCACACTTCACCTATTGACAATTTATACACCGAGCAACATACTCCACTATGTCCTTCTTCATCCTACACCACCAATAATGCTTCCTCATGTCCTGATACCTCTTCGCGGCACCCGGATGAATAGAGTACCGCAAGCTATGAGTCTCCTAAAGAATGAACTCACGCAAACCATCAACATTAGGCACACATACCCTCAACGCACCATCATCCCCAATAGTGACATCCTTAGCATCACCATGCTGGACCGTGTCCTTTAGGACAAGCAGATAAGGGTCATCATACTGACGCTCCCTAATACGATCATAAAGAGAAGACCGAGAGACCACACAAGCCAACACCCGACTAGGCTCAGAAATATCAAATCTCACAAACTGGCTGGCTAAGGCCTGAACATCTAACGCAATGGGCATCTCTACTGCTTGTAGATAAGCCAAACTTCTCAAACTCTCTACCCGGCGACTCAAAGCATCGCCATCACATTGGCCTTTCCCGGGTGGTACAAAATGGTGATATCATAATCGTTATGCAGCTCTAACCACCTCCTTTGATGTAAATTGAGATCCTTCTACTTGAACAAATGCTACAAAATCCGGTGATTAGTGTAGATCTCACGAGGGACACTGTACAACTGGTGCCTCCAAATCTTCAAGGCATGAACAATAGCAGCTAACTCGAGGTCGTGCAGGATAGTTATTTTCATGTACCTTTAGTTGTCTGGACATGTAGGCAATCACCCTACGGTCGTGCATCAACACCGCGTCGAGGCCAACTCGCAACGCATCATAATAAACTGTATTAGACCCCGAACCTGAAGGTAATACCAATACCGGGGCTATAGTCAGAGCTGTCTTGAGCTTTTGGAAGCTCTCCTCACACTCCTCTGTCCATCTGAACGGAGCGCCCTTCTGGGTCAGCCTGGTCATAGGTGCTACAATGGATAAAAATCCCTCAACAAATCAACAGTAATAACTCGCCAATCCAAGAAAACTCCGGATCTTTGTAGCTGAGGAAGATCTGGTCCAACTCTACAGTGCTTCCTCCTTCTTTGGATCCACCTTGATCCCTTCACTCGACACTACGTGACCCAAAAATGCTACGGAATCCAACCAGATCTCACATTCTGAGAACTTTGCATATAACTTCTTTTCTCTCAAGGTCCGAAGCACTGTCCTCGGGTGCTGCTCATGATCTTCCCGACTCCGGGAGTACACCAGAATGTCGTCAATGAAGACAATGACGAATGAGTCAAGATAAGGCTGAAATATAATATGCATCAAATGCATAAATGCTGCTGGGGCATTGGTCATCCCAAATGACATAACAAGGAACTCGTAATGACCATACCGAGTCCTGAAAGCAGTCTTCGGGATATCTGGCTCCCGAATCTTCAACTGATGATAACCTGAATGCAAATCAAACATGGAATACACTCAGGTACCCTGTAACTGATCAAATAGGTCATCAATACGAGGCAAAGGATACCGGTTCTTCACTGTAACTTTGTTTAATTGGCGATAATCAATGCACAATCACATAGAACCATCTTTTTTCTTCACAAACAAGACAGGAGCACCCCAAGGCGATACACTGGGCCGAAGGAAGCCCTTATCAAGCAATTGCTGCAATTGTTCCTTCAACTCCTTCAACTCAGGAGGGACCATACGATAAGGATGAATAGAGATGGGCTGAGTGCCCGACAATAAATTAATGCAAAAATCAATATCTATGTCAGGCAACATACTCGGAAGATCAGCATGAAACACATTAGAAAAATCCCTCACTACTGGAACTGAATCAACTGTAGGGGTATCAATACATCTCTCACATAGGCTAGATACGTGTCACACCCCTTCACAACCATTCGTTGAGCTTTAAGAATTGAAATGGCTCAGCTAGGGGTGTAATCTAAGGTACCCCTCCACTCTAATCGCGGTAAACCATGCATAGTCAGCAGCACGGTATTGGAGTGACAATTAAGAACAACATTATGGGGCAATAATCGGTCCATGCTCAAGATAACATCAAAATCTACCGTGCTGAGCAATAATAAATTGGCTCTGGTCTTAAACCCACTAAGATTAATCAAACACGACAGATACACGCGGTCCACAATAGAGTCTCCCATAGGAGTGGACACATAAACAAGGGAACTCAAAGAATCCTGAGATGCACCCAAATGCGGGGCAGAATAAGAGGACACATAGGAATAAGTGGAGCCTGGATGAAATAGAACCGATGCATCTCTATGACAGACTGGAACAATACCTGTAGTGATAGAATCAGAAGTAACGGCCTCAGTACGAGCAGGAAGGGCATAGTATCTGGCCTGGCCTCCCCCTCTAGGGCGACCTCTACCACCCCGACCTCCACTTCGGGCTGGCTGAGCAGGTGGGGTGGCAGCTGGAGCTGTAATCATAGCCTAAGGACCTGGTGGAGCACGCTGTGGCTGAGAAGTCTGTGGAGCTACACCCCTCCTAAGTCTAGGGCAATCCCTCACCATATGGCGAGTGTCTCCATACTCAAAACAATATCTAGGAGGATGTGGAGGCTATGACTGGCTCGGGCCAGGTCTACTGGACTGATCGCTGATAGCACCCCGTGCAGGAGGCATACTAGATATTGGAGGTGCATAGTAGGGCTTCTGATGTCTAGGAGGAGCTGGAATACCACTGGCGACTGGAAGAGCTGAATGAATAGGGCGACTCACATACCCCTACCATGACGAACTGCAGCTGGGGCATGGGCACCAGAATAATGGCCTGACTCTCGAGACCTCTTGGCCTCTCTCTCATCCCTGTCTCGATCAAGCATGCCCTCCACTCTCCTAGCGATATTCATCACCTGCTGATACGAGATATCCATCTCTAACACCCAGACCATGCTAGTCCTGATGCTGATAATGAGTCCCTCAATAAACCAACGTACCCTCTCTCAAACTGTAGAAACCAAGGCCGGTGCATGTCTAGCCAAGTCACTGAATCAGACTGCATACTCTGAAACAGTCATAGTACCCTGGCGCAATTGCTCAATCTCCGAGCGCCATGCATCCTTGCGTCTTTGAGGGACATACTCCCTCAAAACCATATCTGAGAACTGAGTCCATGTAAGGGAAGCTACCTCAGCCAGACTGTCCAACTCATAAGTACGCCACCACTGATAGACTACCCCTCGAAACTGGAAGGCAGTGAAAGAAACTCCACTCGACTCTGCTATTCCCATAGTGCGAAGGATACTGTGACACTCCTCTAGAAATCCCTGAGCATCTTCTAATGCTAGACCACTGAATGTAGGAGGGTCATACTTCTTATACCTCTCGATCCTACGATGCTCCTCCTCCGAAGTTGCTGCCCTACCATCGGGCTGTTGGGCTATAGGTGGTAACGATATAACCTCTTAAATCTGATCAACCTGAAACCACTACTCTAAAGTGCGAGCGGCGGGCTGTTCTCCTACCGCGGCCTGAGATGTGGCTGTAGCAAGGCGAATCAATCTTGTCTGAGCTAAAGTGTTGTACATGCTTATGAACTATGCAAGGGTCTCCTAGAGAGCTGGAGAAGTAGTAGTAGGCGTACCAGGTGCCTGTGCTCCAACTAGAGCTACTGGTGGCTCCTCTGTAGTAGCTCGCGCGATTGCTCTGGCTGCACCATGTGTGCATCCTCGGCCTCTACCCCGGCCTCAGCCTGTAACGGTTCTAGTAGGGGGCGCGGGTGTCAGGTCATCTAGCACATGTCCTCACCATCTGTGAGAGAATATAAGACAAAAGTTTAATATTTAGAAGTCAATAATCTCGCTCGATAAAGAATCAAATGAAGTGGAATTTTCATAACAGTTCCACAGCCTCTCGAAGATAAGTACAGAGGTCTCTGTACCGATCCGCAAGACTCTAATAAAACTACTAGTGACTCACGATTCTTATGAACCTAGAGATTTGATACCAACTTGTCACGACTCGATTTCTCCCTCCGTGAACTTTCGGGATGGCACCTAGTCTCTATGACTAGGAAGCCTAACACATTGCGGAAATGAAACAAAAGCATGAACATTAACTACCAACAGTAACAATTATCTAATAAGCAACTGAATGCCACTCGGCATATATGATTACCACTTTGGAAATGTACCGAACAATACCCAAAACCCGGAAACTCGCAAGTCACAAGCTACAAAGAAGTTTTATTTGTTCTATAAATGTAACGAGTCGGCCGGTTATTTTAAGCATTAACGCCCTAATCCCCTATTAACTGCTTTCCCGGTTTCTATATATGCTATTGTGAGTTTTCGGAGGTTTCGTTTCAAGTTTCAGAGAGTTTTGGGACACTTAGTCCCTAAATGAGAGTTTAAGCTTTAGAATTTCGACCGTAGTTGGAGCAGTGTGAAGAGGCCTCAGAATGGAATTCTGTTGGTTCTGTTAGCTTCATTGGGTGATTTCGGGCCTAGGGGCGTGTTTGGATTGTGTTTCGGAGGTCCGTAGCTTAATTAGGCTTGAAATGCCGAAAGTTGAATTTTTGAAGTTTCCGGTTCAATAGTGAGATTTTGATATCGGGATTGGAATGGAATTCCGGAAGTTGGTCCGCTGCATCATTTGGGATGTTTGTGCAAAATGAAATGTAATTCGGAAGAGGTTTGATAGGCTTTTTGATCGAAAGCAGAAATTGGAAGTTTTGGAAATCCTTAGGCTTGGATTGGAGAGTGATGTGTGGTTTTAGCGTTGTTTGATGTGACTGGAGAGTTGGAAAAAGATCATATGGTGTTTTAGGATTGGTTGGCATGTTTGGTTGAGGTCCCAGGTGCCTCGGGTTAGTTTCGGGTGCTTAACGGAAGTTGATTTTGGACTTAAGCAAAAATATAAGTGCTGAACCAGTCATAACCGCACCTGCGCGTGTGGGACCGCAGATGCGGCACCGTAGAAGCAGCTTTGTTGACCGTGAAAATGGTAATTACAATTAAATTTGATTATAGGACTCTAAAAATACGTGATCTATTTTTATGCCGGTTGTTAAGCAGTTGATGCTATGTATGTGAGACTTAGAAACGAAATAAGAGTTAAAAGGTAAGGTGATGATCAAACCGACAGATTAACAATCGGGGCCTCGAGCTTGTCGATTCGGGGGCCTCGAGGTCGATTCTAGGGCTCAACTGTGAGCTATCAAGGGTTATCGAAGTATGACTAACAGTTATGATAAAATCATAGGAGGCTCTTTATGGCCAATGATAAGCAATAAATGATGGACAATAATGAAGATAATAAATGAGAGCAATAATATCAAGAAAATATGTAAGAGAGCAGAGAGAATGTTGTTTTATATTTCTTATGGAGCAACTGAAGCAACAGAGCCTTACAAAATGACAAGGGTTCCCTTTATATATGAGGGAAATCCTAGCATAGTACAAAATACATTAGTTACATAGATATGGGGATGGGACAACTGAATGACACCCTGATTTGGGTTCAGAATAGCCCACTAGACTTTGTTAGCCCTAGCCGCGTGCCTTGGGGACTCCCCATTTCTACCATAGTCAGGATCAACTTATCTCAAGGTCGAGCGTCGACGAACCTCGAGGAAGGAAAAAACTCGACCATAGCCTCGTAGCCTCGAGCCTTTGCGATGATCTTCCGATGTACCTTGATTACGTGACATCGGACCCTCCGATAATACCGTATACAGATAGTCCCCGCGTTTCTTAGAGTAGAGCGACAAGAAACAACTTTGACAACCATCTTTTCGAATTTCTCATGATAGTGTCGTATTGGTGATGTAAATCTTTGTGAGAACTGGAATATCCCGTCAGTCTACTTTTCCAGAATTATTCACTGCATTGTTGACTTCTATTCTTCAGAACAATAATATCGTTGTCAGTCCATTTTTCAAAAACGCATTGATTGCTCCTGCCGATACGTCTTTCAAGGACATCAATGGGGTCGTCGGTTACGCTGCCATCCCCTATAAAAGGGGGCCTCCTGGAACCACTTCTTTATTCAGAGTTCTTACATTAGTCTTTCACTCTTCTCTTCTCTTTATCCCCATCCATTGTTATTTTCCATGTTTGAGCCCTGCGGTCTTAGGTCCGTATGGCAGCGTTTTCATCAATCATGCTGCGGCCCTTTCCCGGGGCTTTCTCTAGCCGAGCGAGATTACATCGATTTGTTGTTGTTGTTGTTGTTACTGCTATCGTTGTTGGCTCGAGATGGCGAGACAGGGAGGCCAATCTCTTCCATCTTGGGAATGTGCTTGGACTATACACCGCTGCTCACGAGGGTGCTCGGACTATACACCGCTGCTCACCCTCCTTCCTCGGCCCGGTGTGGCACTTCACCCCTTTTGCTTTCCGTGGGGCGAAGTGGTACCCCTCGTGGGCTTTTGTAATCAAGTGTTTATGAATACAAAGATGTTTCCCCAATTTTGTCTCTGATGTTTGCTATGTTACCTTTTACTTGCGCTTATGGAAACTCTGAATGCATGATCCCATTGGTCGGTGTCGATATCGAGCCCAGATGGAAGTATATTTCTCTGAACTTTGATTGATTAATACACATCCCCGTGGAACCCTTTGCCTTTCCTAGGACTAAGCCTGAATCAGACCGATAAACTCGGGTCGTCGAGACCCTTACTTCTTGTTGAATGGAAGTAACGCTTCGAACCTTTAGACTTTCGAGAGCAGTTTTTAGGCCTCGCAATAATCTTCGAGGGGGAATTCGCTTGGGAACCCGAGAATGGAGGCTATCATTGGACTTTTCGACGCCAGTCCCCGAGTGGGGTTTGCTCAAACTCGGGCCATCTGGAAGCTTGTTTTGATCTTATCGTAAGTAGCCTTAAGGCGTTGCAGGTAGATCCAGAATAAGGTTTTACCCAAACTTAGGTGGTACCCCGTGATCAAGCCCATATGGGTAGAGCTTAAATGCTTGTTTCCTTGGAGACTAACTCCTTTTTGCCGGAAGTCCACGAAATCGGGTACCACCTCGAGGATTGTAATAGTGTCATCAGCTTCCCGGTACTTGACTTCTTTTTGATGGAGGTCCTCGAGGTCGGGCACCACCTCGAGACTTACGGCAATGCCGTTGGCTCCTTAGAGCCTAACTTCTTCTTGATGGAGGTCCTCGAGGTCGGGTACCACCTCGGTACCGGCGATGATTACGTTGGCTCCTTAGAGCCTACCTTCTCCTTGATGGAGGTCCTCGAGGTCAGGTACCACCTCGGGACTGGCGATGATTGCATTGGCTCGTTAGAGCCTAACTTCTTTTTTATGGAGGTCCTCGAGGTCGGGCACCACCTCGGGACTGGCGATGATTACGTGGCTCCTTAGAGCCTAACTTCTTTTTTATGGAGGTCCTCGAGGTCGGGCACTACCTCGAGATCGACGATGATTACGTTGGCTCCTTCGAGCCTAACTTCTTTTTGATAGAGGTCCTCGAGGTCAGGCACCACCTGGGGACTTGCGGTGATGTCGTTGGCTCCTTAGAGCCTAACTTCTTCTTGATGGAGGTCCTCGAGGTCGGGTACCACCTCGGGACTGGCGATGATTACTTTGGCCTGTTGAGGTAGGTGGACGGTCACCATTTTTTCCATATATATATATATATATATATATANATATATATATATATATATAGGGTTGTTTTTGCTCTTTTTGGAGATCCCATCCTTCTAAGTAGTTGCCCTTCTTTTCCTGCGTTAAGCGTTTCAGCATTTCAGTACCAGCGTACTCGCACTGACTCCTTGCTTTAGTTTTCTGAGTTTGTCGTCGCCATGACTGTTACATCGGGGTCTGTCAGGCAGAGAGGGGAGAGCTCCCCCTCCGACATTCGGGACCAACGAGAGTATACCTTGAAGATTACTTCATTGATAGGAGAACAGTATCTTCGGTTAGTGAGAAAAGACTGCGGTTGGGGGAGAGAGTAGTGTTACAGATACTTTCCTCGGATGAGGGCATCACGAATCGTGCCGATGGATTCTTGAATGTGTACACGTATCCTTTCACACTGGTCCCCCTTGATAAGATCGTGCTTGACTTCTGTCTAAAGTACCGAGTTACCTTGGCACAGATCCACCAGTCATTTTGGAGAATAGTGTTGATGATCAGATTTTTTGCGGAGAAGGCGGGTCTTGAATTCACGCTCAGTCATCTTATTAGGATGTATCGGCCCTTTCACCATCGAGGTCTGCTAACCTTGCGATGCCGGTCGACCACGCCCTTTGTCGTCGACGATGAGGAAGAAGGAGATCGGGAATGGATGATTCGATTCGTCCGAGTTCGGACCACTAACGATATCCCTGTGGAGTTTATTCCATTCTCCGAGTAATGGAATTATGCACGTAAGTGGTACATTCCGTGCCTTCTCAGCTTTGTTTGTGGCAAAGCTGGTTTCGTAACTGTGCCTTCTTTTCTTTTGTTGCAGTGGTTTCATGTATGCCGGGCGACGTTCCAGATCTGCCAGGTTGGGTTCGGAAGTTGGCGACCCACTCGACTTGTGATGAGCGCAAGTGGCGAGCTTTGTCCCGGGGCAGATGGGAAGCAAAACATCACGGTGCGTGTTGTGCTATTTCTTCCTTTCCCTTTCTTCATTTGGGGAGGCATTTTCCCTTTCCACGTATTAATCTTGCCGTTTTAGGCATCGGAGAGCCTTCCGAAGCGAGGCCGCGCTCCTTTGGAGAGGGGGAAGGGTTGATAGCTTCTAGGCTAAAGAACGATAACAATAAGCGAGAGATGCTTTTGAATGGAGACACTATTCCAAGTGAGGCGAACCTGGTCTGGGGGCCCGGAGTGGAAGTGTCAATTGATCTGACTGCGCCCGTAGTTTCTGGTTTAGGAAAGGCGGTTTCTCCTATGATGCCTTCCTTTTTTTTCGCCGGAGATACTTCGAGGGGTGCTCGAAACGCGGGTTCATATGTGCCGAGCGACTGTGCCTCGATTGGGGTGGACTTATTCGGAGCCAGGGAAGCCTGGCTAGTCGATGTGTGCTTGACCTTCGAGGAAGTCCAGCGACTTCACTATGCGGTGAGTTTTGGCACAAGTTTTTCGAGTTTCGTGCCCTCCTTTTCTTATCGTGTTTTCTTTTTGCAGGCTTTTGATAAGCTCAAGTCCAAGCTGCGTCACCGGGAGGCGGGCTCTAGAAAGCTTTGGACGAGGAGAAATCGCTTAGGCGCCTTTGCGAAGAAAAGGAAAATGAGCTGGCATGTTTACAGTATGAGGCGAGTTAGAGCTTGAATTATGAGAGCTATTTGAAGAAGCAGGTAGTTTTTGTTCTGTCTGAGCGTGTGTTGTTTCTTCCTGCTCCTGAGGCTAGTGTTTTGCTTGTTTTAGTTGCAGAAAAAGCGGAGGACCTGGCGCGCCTTCGGAACGAAGTTGACCGAACCAAGCGCGAATATGATGAGTTGAAGGCTCAGGCGGGCACTCAGGCTTTAGCGGAGGGGGGTGCTCTGGGAAAACTCTCCGCCCTTGAGGCTCAACTTCGCTTAGCTTGTGATAATGCTTTGGTTCAAACAGATGTGATTACGAAGATCGAGTCCGAGCTTTAGAAGGCCAGGGCTGAGATCGTTGATGCCCGGGATGAAGCCGTGATAAGATGAACTATGGCTGACCAGGAGATGGCGATCTATTTGAAGGATGCTGCCGATGCTCAAGCTGAGCTGTGAAAGGCCCTCGATCGTGAAGACAGGATCAAGGAATATGCCCGTTGTAAGTCTCGGAGGAAAAATCTCGAGGAGATCCGTGCTAGGGGTTTTGTCCTCTCGGAAGAGTTGGCGTGATGCTCGGTTACTTCTGTCCGACACCGAAGGAAGCAAAGACGAGGCCGGCAGGCCGTAGCCCCCGGGGGGGAGGGGGGCGTAATTTTTCCATCTGTATGTAGCATTTTAAAAGCATGTTTATAGATGGAGATTGTGTTTTTTCGCATATATATATAAAGAAAACCTCGTGGCTTTACTTCTTCTGTATCCCTTTCTGTCTCGCATTTGGTCGAGTGAACTGTTCTTTCAGTCGATAGGAATCCTTAGATTCGTGATATGGCCCTGAGGCTCATCGGGCTGGCCCGTAGGCTTCTATACACTCGGTCGATACGAGCCTTTAGTATAAACTAGCGTTTGAGCTCTTATGATTTTGCTTTTAGACATGTTTCGATCAACTATTTTGGGTTTGGTCTCCGAGTCTAATTTCGACTTGAGCTCATTTGACCCTTAAGTTTTGTGTTCAAACTTGGCCCTTAGGCTCTTACACGTTAGGTCGGTACGACCTTCTACGCGGACTGGCGATGATGGCTCTTACGCCTTGGGTCGAAGCGACCATTTATGTGGGCTGGCGACAATGGCTCTTACGCCTTTGCTCTTAGGCATTCTAGTTAACTATTTTGGGTTCAGTCTCCGAATCGGGCTACGACTCGAGCTCATTTGACCCTCAAGTTTTTGATCTGTGTGGGCTGGCGACAATGGCTCTTACACCTTGGGTCAATGCGACCTTTTGTATGGGCTGGCGACAATGGCTCTTACACCTTGGGTCTAGGCGACCTTTTATAGGCTTTGGCTTTCCCTCGTTAAGGACTTTTAAAATAGTTTTTGCCTGGCTCTTCGACGGTTCGAGAAGAACCTCGATTACGAGTCGTTATGTGGCGATAATCGAGCACCTCGGGAGGTTTGGCTCGGGGGCTGAGTATTTCGAAGCCTATGATTTGGAGCTGACATGGTCGAATCTCTTTTGCCTATGTCGAGGGTAGCCTGTTTAACCGGTTTTTTTCGAAGTAGATTCAAAGTAATTGAAGGCCTGTGATTTTGTAGCAACGGTCGGGCGTCCCCAAGTCACGTCAGTTTGGCTGGTACAACCTTATGACCGTAGTCATTTGTGCTTGGCCGGAGCCATTTTTTATCCCGAGTGAAGTAGTTTGGGCATCTATATCGAGGGTATGCCTTTTAAGGGTCTTACAAGTTCGATATATAGCCTAAATTTTGAGATCGGGTTTATGTCATTAGCAAGATCTTACAAAATTTTCATGCCTTTGAGGTCTTACAATTTTTAGATACTTGGTACAAGTATGGTTCATGCCTTGATTGAGGTCTTACAGATATTTCCACTTGTTACAAGTGTGGTTCATGCCTTGCTTGAGGTCTTACAGATGTTGTTGTTGCCTTGTGTAGTTCTTACGAGACCGAGTCTGCCCGCTCGGGGTCTTACGGCCTCGGGTTTTTTAATGAATGGTGATTAGCGATAGTCCTCGAGTCATCGAGGATTTCTCAGCTCGGGAGCCATTACTTGCAAACTTGGTGCTGCCTCGTTCGAGGGCTTACGATTCCGGAGTCTCCGACCCGGAGTTCATGTGGCTTTGAGTTTTTGACGCCAGTCCCCAAGTGTTTGGGACGTTTCTGATAGAAGAGCCGTTTTTGCAAAGAATACCGAGTTTCTCTTGACGCGTGAAATGTTTTGATGTAAAGTATTCTTCAATCACTTGGTACAAGTATACATGCCTTTGCTGTTAGGAGCTTGGTTGTTCTATGCGGACACGGTTCGTTTGACTGTTTGGCCCGGTACATTATTTTCCTATCGGAACCCTGTTCGGCATGTCTTAGCTTCTTCGAGAAGGTGATCGTCCGGGGGGATGACCCCCAGTATTCGAGGTTGATTGCAAAAAAAAAGCCTTGAATACTTGTTGAGTTTTCTTTCGGTAGCATATAGGCGTTGCCTCGTTAAAAACCCTGCCGGTAAAACCCTTTTTGGGATAAAAACCCGGTCGAAGGAAAAGAGTGCAACACATGCTTTTCAAACCAAAGTCCTTCGAGTTGGAGAGTGCTTTGGCCGTTTTGATCGAATGCCTGCACTTAGGTCAGCATAGAATGTAATTGAAAAAGAAAAGAGACGGTCATACCTTAGTGTGGAATGCGCCGGCGATGTTTCGAGGTCCGATATGTCCTAGTCAGTTCTGATGAGGATGCGGTATGGTCCTCTGCTTTGTTTAATCGGGCTTAATCGAAGATGTAGTTTAGTTAGACTTTGGCTCTTTTGCGAGTGGAGGTATTGGTGTCGGTGCCACATCGTGCACCGCGAACATTTCCCTCACCGCATGTTGTTCCCCATAGACGGTTTTAATCCCAACATTTGTCAGGAATTTCATCATTTGGCGGAGGGCGGACGGTACTGCTCTCATGCAGTGTATCCACGGCCTCCCAAACAAGGCATTGTACCTCATGTCTCCTTCAATAACATGCAAATTTGACATTTTGGGTTATGCCGGCCACGTTGACTGGGAGGGTGATTTTTCCTTTCGTTATTTCACTTGCCATGTTGAATCTGTTGAGGACTCGAGTGGCGGGCACGATTTGGTCGAGCAGTCCGAGCTGCTCTATTACCGTCGACCTGATAATGTTGGCCGAGCTACCTGGATCCACGAGTACATGTTTTATTTGAAATGTATTTACGAGGAAAGAGCTTACTAGTGTGTCATTGTGAGGTTGAGACAAGGTCTCAGTGTCCTCTTCGCTGAAAGTGAGGGCGTCTTCGGGTATGTACCCCCGGGTTCTCTTTTCTTTGGTGATGGATATTTTCGTCCTTCTCATCACGGGTTCCTGTGGAGCATCGATGTCTCCCAAGATCATGGATGACATGTTGTGGCTCATTCGCTTCGTTCTTCTTGGTCGCCTCTCTTTCTCGGAACTAATTTTCGGCCCGATCACTTAAGAATTCTCGGAGGTGACCTTTATTGAGTAGTCTGGCTACTTCTTCTCGGAGTTGGTGGCAATCCTCGGTCCTGTGGCCATGTGTGTTATGAAACTCACACATTAAATTACGATTCCTTTGCAAAGGATCCGATTGCACAGGCCTTGGCCACTTGGCATCTCTAATTTTGCTGATGGCGAACACGATGTCTGATACATCAATGTTGAAGTTGTATTCTGACCGGTGAGGTGTCCCTACTGGCCCCTTATGCCTATCAAACCCGGCTCTGTTGACGATTCCCTGAGGATTCTGTCCTCGGTCTAACCTTCGATCGTTGCGGGGTACGTTGCGCCTCGGGGCATTACTCCTATCTTTGATGTATGGCTGGTACCTTTCTTTGTTTGGTTTTGGCTCTTTCACCAGAAGCCTGCTTGGATGTACTGAGCCCGAGGGGGCCCCCAATTGATCGCCCTCAACCCTAATTTTCGACTGGTATCGGTTGCGAACATCCGACCAAGTCACGGCCGGGTACTCGACTAGGTTCTGCTTCAGCTATTTCGAAGCCACCGAGCTTCATTTGTTAAGACCTTGAGTGAAGGCCTGCACTGCCCAGTCGTCAGAGACCGGTGGCAGTTCCATTCGTTCCATTTGGAAGCGAGATACGAACCCTCGCAACATCTCATTATCCCTTTGTTTAATCTTGAAGACATCAGATTTCATCGTTGCTACTTTGATGGTGCCGGCATGTGCCTTAATGAAAGAATCCGCTAACATGGCAAATGAATCAATCGAGTTTGGGGCAAGGTTGTGATACCACATCATTGCCCCTTTAGAGAGCGTTTCCACGAACTTCTTTAGCAGGACAGACTCGATCTCGTCGTCCATTAGGTCGTTGCCCTTTACTGCACAAGTGTAGGCGGTGACGTGCTCATTGGCGTCTGACGTTCCGTTGTACTTTGGGAGGTCGGGCATTCTAAACTTCTTTGGAATGGGTTTCAGGGCCGCTTCCTATGGGAACGGCTTCAGTACGAACTTCTTTGATTCCACACCTTTCAAGATCGGGGGCGCTCTTGGAATTTGGTCGACCCTGGAGATGTAAGTCTCGACCTTCTTATCGTTGGCTTCTATCATTTTCTCGCCCGAGTATCTTTACGATGATGGGATCAGCCATCGACCCGTTATTGCTTGATCTCTCCGGTACCTGTTCGGCCGGGGAGCTCTCCCCAGTGCTACTGTGCTAGGAGTTTTCTGGTGGCTTTGCAGCTGAGCAATAGCCAGCTGTTGTGCCTGTAACAATTCAAAAATCACATGAAGGCTAACCTCCCGTTCTTCCCGAGCTGGGATTTTCTGGGCTTCTTGTTGGTCGCCTTGGTATATACTCCTGTTAGTGCTGGAGCTTATTTTGACGTGTTGAGCATCGCGCGAGACTTCATCCGCTGGAATTTGTCCTGGTGCGTTCTCAAGGTTTCGTGGTGGCTCACCAACACCTGGAACGGCCACACCATTCTCTCTGTGGTTCTCAAGGTTATTGTTTATTGAAACAGACATTCTGACCCGAAATCAAAGATCTTTGGACAAGAAAAAATGTGAAAGATAACTTGCGTTGTTTAATGGAACCAGCAAGAAAATAATCACTATTATTTTTAGCCCCACGGTGGGTGCAAAGCTGTTTACCGTGAAAATGGTAATTACAATTAAATTTGATTATGGGACTCTAAAAATACGTGATCTATTTTTATGCCGGTTGTTAAGCAGTTGATGCTATGTATCTGAGACTTAGAAACGAAATAAGAGTTAAAGGTAAGGTGATGATCAAACCGAGAGATTAACAATCAGGGCCTCGAGCTTGTCGATTTGGGGGCCTCGATGTCAATTTTGGGGCTCAACTATGAGCTATCGAGGGTTATAGAAGTATGACTAACAGTTATGAAAAAATCATAGAAGGCTCTTTATGGCCAATGATAAGCAATAAATGATGAACAATAATAAAGATAATAAATGAGAGCAATAATATCAAGAAAATATGTAAGAGAGCAGAAAGAATGTTGTTTTATATTTCTTATGGAGCAACTGAAGCAACAGAGCCTTACAAAATGACAAGGGTTCACTTTATATAGGAGGGAAATCCCAGCATAGTACAAAATACATTAGTTACATAGATATGGGGATGGAACAACTGAATGACACCCTGATTTGGGTTCAGAATAGCCCACTAGACTTTGTCAGCCCTAGCCGCATGCCTTGGGGATTCCCCGTTTCTACCATAGTCCGATTCAACATTATCTCAAGGTCGAGCGTCGTCGAACCTCGAGGAAGGAAAAAACTCGACCGTAGCCTCGTAGCCTCGAGCCATTGCGATGATCTTCCGAGGTACCTTGATTACGTGACATCAGACCCTCCGAGTCTACCGTATGCAGGCTTGGTGGACCACAGAAGCGGAATTGGCCCAGGCTCCAGGAGACCGCATGTGGGGCTGGTGATCGCAAATGCGGGACCGCAGAAGCGGCCAAAGGACCGCAGATGCAGACCCAGCCTGTTAAGTGATTTTTCGCACCTACAATGCCTTTTCCGCAAGTGCGGAAGATGAAGCGCAGAAGCGGTTCCACTGGTTAGAAAAAGGGGCAGAATCGAGGGTTAAGTCTCAAAACCTTAGAAATTGATTAGGAGCTCAGGATTGGAAATTTTTGGAGAAGATTTCACATGGGTGTTTTGGGTAATAATTCTTACCCGGTTTTGATTAATTTCCACGAATCTATGCTTAAATTCATGCTTTAAATTCGAATTTGCGGTGCAATTTTGGAGAAAAATTGGAAAAGTTCTTAGGCCTAATTTTGGAGTTTTGATCAAGATTTTGATGTCAGATTGTTGTAATTTTTGTATATATGAAGTCGTGAGAGGGTGAATATTCCAAATTTGTAAATTTTACCCGATTCCGAGATGTGGGCCCGGGAAGGTTTTTGGGCGATTTTCCTAATTTCGCGTATTAGCTTCGAATTAATTAGTTGACTTAGTTACTTGAAGTTATATTTACATTATGCAATTACTTTTACTAGATTTGGGCCATTTGAAGTCGGACACTCGTGGCAAGAGCGTGTTTTCGGATTGATTTTGAGCCGATTCGAGGTAAGTGGCTTGCCTAACCTTGTGTGGTATAAGGCCTCGTAAAAATTTTGTGCTCAAAACCTAGTAGCTCGTGGTGTCAAGATCCGTATATGCGTTAGGAATGCGTAAAATTCCAGAATATGCGTTAGTAATATGCGTTTGTCTTGAACTATGCTTTTAAAAATCAAAGAATCAAGTTATCCAGAAGAGTGCCATTTTGCAGTCCAGAATGCGGTCGCAAATCTAGTATGCGGGCCGCATTCCTGCCGCATATTGAGTCAGTGGTTTGGTTAAAATTGAGGTCTAGATGCGGTCCATTATGCGACCGCATAACTAATATGCGAACCGCATTCCCACCGTAAAATGAGTCGGTGTGTCAGTCAATCTGAGGTCAAAAATGCGGTCCATTATGCGACCGCAAACCGTGTATGCGGACCGCATTTCCACCGCATACCAAAACAGTGGAAGCAGGTTTTTGGAACACTTTTTGCGGTCCATTATGCGGACCGCATTTCGTACCTGCGATCGCAAAGTGCGACCGTAAACCCGACTCAGACTCCTAATTTTCTAAATTTTAAACCCGACCCCCTTTTTAATAAAACACCCCAACCCCTCATTTTAACCACTTTTCTAAACAAAAATAAGAGAGAGGGACGAGGGGTTCTTGAGAGAGAGAGTTCACCTTCTTCAAATTGATTCTTCAAAACTATCCGGGTCGGGAAATTTCAAAGCGAGTGTTTTCATCCCCATTCTTGCAGGTGAAATCCTAACCTATTTTCATTAACTTTCAGGTTTAATTAAGGGGGGGGAAAGTCTCATGCATTGGTTCTTGATAATAGAGGTTGAAACATTCATGCATGTCTTTTGGAACCTAAAATCTGGTAAGAGGGATTGGTTAGGAGTAAAGCATTGTACAAAGGAGGGTTGATAACCTAAATGTGTTCGAGTAGTGATTGTGAACTTTGATTCTGAGAAGATGTGTTAATTTGTGCACTAGATTGACGTTGCTAGGCTTTTTGGTGAAGTTGAATGTAGAAATTAAAAAGGGATTCGACTCCAGGTATGTATGGCTAACTTTGACCTTTGTAAATCACTTGTTTTGGTTTTTGAGTGCTTGGTATGTGATTTCTACGTGGATTGTTTGTGAAATTCTTGTGATTGGCATGGTTGGGTGTTGTGGTTATGTCTTTCGATAAGATGGTGTAAGTAATTGGCAATAAACCAAGTGTGTGTGTGATTCCTTTGTTATTTGTTACTTGTATATGGTTTGAGGTTACTCAAGGCAAAATTTGTACCAGTACAATTCAAATGTACTGACGTCCCTTTTGTCGTGGGTGCTACATTCGTGTTATGGTTGTAGGTGGATCAGTAGCAGGTACTCCAGTCCACCGACCGTGGCTCCCCTTCATCTCCCGTCAGCTGTATTGGTGAGCCCCTTTCCTCTCGGGGCCCTGCGTGGCTCATGCCGCTTTTATTTCTGGAGTCTTATTTTGGTTTTTGTGTAAGGTATAGCCGGAGCCTTGTTACCGGCAAGTACTGTATTATCCTGTTGTATGTTTAGAGGCTCCGTAGACAGTAAATGTGGGTTATGAACTTATGTAAAACCATATTTTGTATGCTGGGCGATGAAAGTGGTGAACCTCATTAATTAACTACGTACGTTATGTATCTTTTGTAAAAAGTTTTTTTAATTATAAATGGCCAATTACTTGATTAATGAGCAATGAAAATACGGGGTAACACGTGGGATGGGAAAGGCACCAGGTCCGCTTGACTGGGGTTACCCGGTCAGGCGCCGGTCATGTCCCTCGGTTTAGGGCGTGACATGTGGGGGAAACTCCTCTTAGGATTTGGTATTGTTGATATATGAAATGCCTTGTATGTGAGGTGACGAGTGTGTACATGTGCTAATTGTTGAAAATCCGGTTTTCATTAAGTGACTATAATTGTTTATTTCTTCTCTGTTTACACTACTTGAAATATAAGCCTACTGTTAGCTTAGGAAAGCATGTCTAAATGATTCAATTGTTTTACTTTCTCAAACTGCTTATTTGAATTATGTGCAACATGCTAGGCTTGAAATACCTGTTTTACCTTGGTATAAATTTGATTGAATTTAATATTCTTCGTGTTGCTGCGGTGTGTTTACTTTGGAACTACGGGCAATATCCCGAGAGATCCCCCTTGCCTGTTTATTTGGGACTATAGATGGGGTATTCCGGGAAATCCCCCTGCACATTTACATTTGAACTACGGGACTGCACCTGGTAGATTCCCTCAGTACTGAGTATTTACATTTGGGACTACGGATGTGGTATTCCGGGAGATCCCCTGCGCGTTATGAGTTGGACTACGGGACGACACCCGAGAGATCCACAAGATATTTATATTTGGGACTACAAGACGGTATCCTGGGAGATCCCCGGTTGTTATCTCTGTGTTGAGCTATATTCTTTCTGTGATGATTTTGTCTCTTTTGTAGTTGTTGCTACTCTTAGGCTTGGAACTTACTAGGTACCGCTGTGGTATACTCATGCCCTTTCCTGCACATGTATTTCGTGTGCAGATCCAGGTACTTCGACCTAGACCTACTACCCTTGAGGCGAGGCGATTCTCCAGAGACTTCGAGGTATATCTACCATGTCCGCAGACCGAGGAGTCCCTTTCCCTTCTCTCTTGTAGTGATAGCCCTTCTATCTTTTCTTTGTGATTCATGGGATTCTGCATTTTGGGAGTTGTTCGTTTTTTAGACTTGTATTGTATATGCCGAGCAGCATCTTAAACACCTTTATATTTGTTATCTTCGATTTTTTTTAGTTTTTCTGCATTTGTTTCTTTTCCCGAAATTGTTAGGCTTACCTAGTCGTAGGGACTAGGTGCCGTCATGACATGTTCACGGAGGGCGAACTTGGGTCATGAATCACAAGCCGGTTTATTAGAGTCTCGCGGATCGGTACGGAGACGTCTGTACTTATCTACGAGAGGCTATGTAACCGCTAGGAAAAAATTCCACTTCATTTGACTTCCCTGTCGTGCGAGATTTTTGATATCAAAATTCTAAACTTCTATCTTCCATTCTCTCACATATGGTGATGACACGTGCTACCGGAGGTGACTAGACACCCGCGCCCCCTACGAGAGCCGTCAGAGGTCGGGGCCGGGGTAGAGGCTGTGGACGCGCACGCGGTGTAGCCGGAGCACCCGCACGAGCTGTTATAGAGGAGCCACCAGCAGTTCCAACTGAAGCCCAGGCGCCTGATACGCCTACTACTACTACTACTCCAGAACTTCAGAAGAACTTAACACAGTTCCTGAGCATGTTTGGTACATTGGTCCTGGCTGGGTTGATTCAGGTTTTACCAACTACTTCATAGATCGGGGGAGGGACCCAGACTCCCGCCGCCCCCACTCTAGAGCAGCGAGTTCGTATTGGTCAGGTTCTAGGTGTCGTGGTGACAAAGCCTGTGGTCCCATTTCAGTGGGTGGTGAGGATCCCTTGCCGAGTAGAGGACAGACGAAGTCAGGAGAGGGGGTATGGGGAGGCGAGGAGACCTCGTAGATCGGATAGATTCACGGGCCCTTATTTTGGAGGAAGAGTACGGCATGGTAGAGGTTTTGTGGGTCAGCAAGCTTAGTTTGCGTTTCAAGCTTCGCACAGTGTTTCAGGTGTTTTGGGGTCTCAGAGTACCCGTACCGCACAGTTTCCTTTGCCGCATCAGCCGCCGCATACACCTAGAGCTTGTTTTGATTGTGGCGACACACGCCATGTGGTGAGATATTGTCCCAGACTTAGGAGGGGTGCACCTCCACAGACATCTCAACCACAGCGTGCCCTGCAGAGTTCCTAGGCTATGGTTACAGCACTAGCTGCTACCTCACCTGCCCCTCCAGCTAGAGGTGGAGGTCGGGGAGGTAGAGGTTGCCCTATAGGGGGAGGCCAGGCCAGATACTATGCCCTTCCTGCCCGTACTGAGGTTGTCGCCTCCGATTCTATCAACACAGGTATTATCCTGGTCTGTCATAGAGATGCATCGGTTTTATTCGATCAAGGCTCCATTTATTCTTATGTGTCCTCTTATTTTGCCCCGCATTTGGGCGTATCTCGGGATTTCCTTGAGTTCTCCTGTTTATGTTTCTACTCCTGTTGGGGATTCTCTTATTGTGGATCACGTTTGTCAGTCGTGTTTGATTGTTCTTAGTGGTTTTGAGACCAGAGCCGATTTGTTATTGCTCAGCATGGCAGACTTTGATGTTATCTTGGGCATGGACTGGTTGTCGCTCCATTATGCTATTCTTGATTGTCATGAAAAAATCGTGACGCTGGCTATGCCAGGTGTACCGCGAGTAGAGTGGAGGGGTACCTTAGATTATACTTCCGGTAGAGTTATTTCATTCCTTGAGGCTCCGCGTATGGTTGAGAAGGGGTGTGACGCGTATCTAGCTTATGTGAGAGATGTCACTATTGATACCCCTACAATTGATTTAGTCCCAGTAGTACGTTATTTCTCTAATGTGTTTCCAGCTGATCTTCCAGGCATGCCGCCCGATAGAGATATTGATTTTGGCATTGATCTGTTGCCGGGCACTCAGCTCATTTCTATTCCTCCGTACCGTATGGCCCCTCCTGAGTTGAAGGAGCAGTTACAGGAATTGCTTGATACGGGTTTTATTCGACCCAGTGTATCACCTTGGGGTGCTCCTGTCTTGTTTGTGAAGAAGAAGGATGTTTCTATGCGTATGTGCATTGATTATCGCCAGTTGAACAAGGTTACAGTGAAGAACCGTTATCCTTTGCCTCATATTGAAGACCTATTTGGTTAGTAACAGGGTGCTCGCATGTTTACTAAGATTGACTTGCGTTCAGGCTATCATCAGTTGAAGATTCGGGGGCCAGATATCCTGAGGACTGCCTTCAGGACTCGGTATGGTCATTACGAGTTCCTTGTTATGTCATTTAGGCTGACTAATGCCCCAGCATCCTTCATGCATTTGATGCAAAGTGTATTCCGGCCATATCTTGACTCATTCATCACTGTCTTTATTGATGACATTCTGGTATACTCCCGGAGTCGGGAAGATCATGAGCACCACCTGAGGACAGTGCTTCAGACTTCAAGAGAAAAGGAGTTATATGCTAAGTTCTCGAAATGTGAGTTTTGGTTGGATTCCGTGGCATTCTTAGGTCACGTGGTATGCAGTGAGGGGATAAAGGTTGATCCGAAGAAAGTGGAAGCAGTGCAGAGTTGGCCCATACCATCCTCAGCTACAGAGATCCACAATTTTCTTGGCTTGGCGGGTTATTACCGACGATTTGTTGAGGGATTTTTCATCCATTGCAGCACCTATGAACAGGCTGACCCAGAAGGGTGCTCCGTTCCAGCGGACGGAAAAGTGTGAGGAGAGCTTTCAGAAGCCCAAGACAGCTTTGACTATAGCCCCAGTTTTGATATTGCCTACCGGTTCGGGGTCTTATACTGTCTATTGTGATGCCTCGAGGATTGGCCTCGGAGCGGTATTGATGCAGGACGGTAGGGTGATTGCCTATGCGTCCAGATAGTTGAAAGTGCACGAGAAGAATTATCCTGTCCATGATCTTGAGTTAGCTGCTATTGTTCATGCCTTGAAGATCTAGCGTCATTATTTGTACGGTGTGCCTTGTGAGATTTATACTGATCATCGGAGTTTGCAGCATTTGTTCGAGTAGAAGGACCTTAATTTGCGCCAGAGGAGGTGGTTAGAGCTGCTGAAGGACTATGACATCACTATCTTGAATCACCCAGGCAAGGCCAATGTGGTGGCCGATGCTTTAAGTCACCGGGCGGAGAGTTTGGGGAGTTTGGCTTATCTACCAGCAACGTAGAGGTGCATGGCAATCGATGTTCAGGCCTTAGCTAGCCAGTTTGTGAGATTGGATCTTTCAGAACCCAGTCGGGTCCTTCCTTGTGTGGTTTCTTGGTCTTCCTTGTTTGATCGTATTCGGGAGCGTTAGTTTGATGACCCTCATTTGCTTGTCCTCAAGGACAAGGTCTTGCATGGAGATGCCAAAGATATGACTATTGGTGATGACGGGGGTATTGAGGATGCAGGGTCAAGTATGTGTACCCAATGTTGATGGGCTTCAGGAGTTGATTCTAGAGGAGGCCCAGAGTTTGCGGTATTCCATCCATCCGGGTGCTGCGAAGATGTACCAGGATTTGAGACAGCACTATTGGTAGAGGCGGATGAAGAAATATATAGTTGGGTTTGTAGCTTGGTGCCTCAATTGTCAGCGGGTAAAGTATGAGCACCAGAGGCCAGGTGGGTTGCTTCAGCGGATAGAGATCCCGGAGTGGAAGCGGGAGCGGATCACCATGGACTTCATAGTTGGGCTCCCACGAACTTTGAGGAAGTTCGATGCTATTTGATTGATTGTGGATCGGCGACCAAGTCCGCGCATTTTATTCTTATGTGTACCACCTATTCTTCGGAGCGGTTAGCAGAGATTTATATCCGGGAGATTGTCCGTCTGCACGGTATTCCAGTTTCCATTATTTCAGATAGAGGTACTCAGTTTACATCACGATTATGTAGGGCCGTACGGCATGAGTTGGGCACTCGGGTAGAGTTGAGCACAGCATTTCACCCCCAGACGGACGGAAAGTCTGAGCGCACTATTTAGATTCTTGAGGATATGCTCCGTGCGTGTGTAATGGAGTTCGGAGGTTCTTGGGATCAGTTCTTGCCACTGGCTGAGTTTGCTTACAACAACAGCTATCAGTCCAGCATTCTGATTGGCCCATATGAGGCCTTGTATGGGAGGCAGTGTAGATCTCTGGTGGGTTGGTTCGAGCCGGGCGAGGCTAGATTATTGGGCATAACCCAGTCCAGACAGAAGAGTTATGCGGACCAGAAGGTTCGTGATGTTTCCTATATAGTTGTTGAGCGGGTCTTGCTACAGGTTTCGCCTATGAAAGGTATTATGAGTTTTGGGAAGAAAGGGAAATTGAGTCCAAGGTTTATTCTACCTTTTGAGATATTGCGGCGTGTTGGGGAGGTTGCTTATGAGCTTGCCTTACCTCCCAGCTGGGCAGGAGTTCATCCGGTATTTCATGTTTTGATGCTCCGGAGGTATCACGGTGATCCGTCGCACGTGTTGGATTTCAGTTCAGTCCAGTTGGACAAGGATCTATCTTATATTAAGGAGCCAGTAGCGATATTGGACAGGCAAGTTCGAAAGATGAGGTTAAAGAACATTGCATTAGTGAAGGTTCTGTGGCGGGGTCAGCCGGTCGGGGAGGCGACTTGGGAGACCGAGCAGGATATGCGCAGCCATTACCCTCATCCTTTCTCTACTTCATGTATGTCTCTATGCTCGTTCAAGGACGAATGAATGTTTTAAGAGGGGGAGGATGTAACGAGCCGGCCGGTCGTTTTAAGAATTAATGCCCCGATCCCCTATTAACTGCTTTCCCTGTGTTTATTTCTACTATTTTGAGTTGCTGGGAGGTTTCGTTTGGAGTTTCGGAGAGTTTTGGGACACTTAGTCCCTAAATGAGAGTTTAAGCTTTAGAAATTAGATCGTAGCCGGAGCAGTGAGAAGACGGCCTCGGAATGGAATTCCGATGGGTGATTTGAGGCTTAGGGGCATGTTCGGATTGTGTTTTGAAGGTCTGTAGCTTAATTAGGATTGAAATGCCGAAAGTTGAATTTTTGAAGTTTCCGGTTCGATAGTGAGATTTTGATATCAGGGTTGGAATGGAATTCTGGAAGTTGGAGTAGGTTCGCTGTGTCATTTGGGACGTGTGTGCAAAATTTTAGGTAATTTGGACGAGGTTTGATAGGCTTTTTGATCGAAAGGGGAAATTGGAAGTTTTTGAAATCCTTAGGCTTGGATTGGAGAGTGATTTGTGGTTTTAGCGTTGTTTAATGTGATTCAAGGGTTGGAATAAGATTGTATGGTGTTTTAGGATTGGTTGGCATCTTTGGTTGAGGTCCCGGGGGCCTCGGGTGAGTTTCGGGTGCAACGGAAGTTGATTTTGAACTTGAGAAAAAATCTGAGTGCTGAACCTGTCATAACCGCACCTGCGTGTGTGGGACCGCAGGTGTGGCGCCGCAGAAGCTGCTTGGTGACCGCAGAAACGAAATTGGCCCAGGCTCCAGGAGACTGCAGGTGCGGCTAGTGATCGCAAATGCGGGACCGTAGAAGCGGCCAAAGGACCGCAGATGCGGACCCAGCCAGTTAAGTGATTTTTCGCACCTGCGATGCCTTTTCTGTAGGTGCGGGACCGCAAGTGCGGTAGTTGAACCGCAGAAGCGGTTCCACTTGTCAGAAAAAGGGGCCGAATCGAGGGTTAAGTCTCAAAACCTTACAAATTGATTTGGGAGCTCGGGATTGGGGATTTTGGGAGAGGATTTCACCTGGGTTTTTTGGGAAAGTAATTCTTACTCGGTTTTGATTAATTTCCATGTATCAATGCTTAAATTCATCCTTTAAATTCGAATTTGGGGTGAAAATTCGGAGAAATATTGGAAAAGTTCTTACGCCTAAATTTGGAGTTTTGATCAAGATTTTGATGTCGGATTGGAGTAATTTTAATAAATATGAACTCGTGAGAGGGTGAGGATTCCGAATTTGTAAATTTTACCCGATTCCGAGACGTGGGCCTGGGGGGGCTTTTTGGGCGATTCTCCTAATTTCGCGTATTAGCTTCGAATTAATTAGTTGACTTAGTTACTTGAAGTTATATTTACATTATGCAATTACTTTGAATAGAGTTGGCCCATTTGAAGTCAGATACTCGTGGCAAGAGCGTGTTTTCGGATTGATTTTGAGCCGGTTCGAGTAAGTGGCTTGCCTGACCTTGTGTGGGGGAAACTCCCCTTAAGATTTGGTATTGTTAATATATGAAATGCCTTGTCATGAGGTAACGAGTGCATACATGTGCTAATTGTTGAAAATCCGGTTTTCATTAAGCAACTATAGTTGTGTATTTTTTCTCTGTTTGCACTACTTGAAATTTAATCCTACTGTTAGCTTAGGAAAGCATGTCTAAATGATTCAATTGTTTTACTTGCTCAAACTGCTTATTTGAATTCTGTGCAACATGCTAGGCTAGAAATACATGTTTTACCTTGGTATAAATTTGATTGAAGTGAATATTCTTCGTGTTGTTGTGATTTGTTTACTTTGGGACAACGGGCGATATCCCGGGAGATCCCCCTTGCCTGTTTATTTGGGACTACGGATGTGGTATTCCAGGAGATTCCCCTACATTTAAGGCCCCGGAAAACTTCACTATGTAAATTAAGGTTTTGTGGTGTCAAGGTAGGATAATACGTTGTATTTTCAGAGTTTTAATGCGTTGGGGAGTAGAAATTTTTCATCACAGCTAGACCAGGCTTTAAGCTGGTGAGGCCTAGATAAAGCCAGGCTGGACCGGGCTTTAAGCTGGAGAGGCCTGGATAAAGCCAGGCTGGACCAGGCTTTAAGCTGGTGTGGCCTGGATAAAGCCAGGCTAGACCAGGCTTTAAGCAGGTGAGGCCTGGATAAAGCCAAGCTAGGTCAGGCTTTAAGCTGGCGACGCCAGTCCTGTAGCCCGGTCCGAAAATTTTGGACTATCCATTTTTCTATCCTAATAACCCGACCCAACTTCTTTATATACACGCAATGTGTCATTTTTGATGAAAAAACTGTTGCTTTAGAGTGAGAGAGTGAGACCTAGAGTGAGAAAGTAATCTTCATCAAATCCTTCTTCAATTCTTACTCAAATCTTTGAAGATTAACAAGGAAAACACTCTAGATTTTCATCCTTGAGGTAAGATTCTACACCCTAACCCTTAATTTTAAATTTTAGCTAAATATGGGTAATTAACAAGTGGGTTCATGGGTATAAGGGTTCATTATCTCGCATGCATGTATGATAAGAGGGTATGGGGAGATTGTGAGCTAAAACTGTAACAAATGGGATGTAGGATGATAGAATCTCTCACAAAAAGGTCTTAAAATGATAATGCACACTTTTGTGCTTGATAATGTGCTCAAATGAGCTATAATCTTGATTAGCTATCTAATTTTTGGTTCAACTTGTAATTCTCATAAAATAGATCGAAGTTGCTAAGAGTTCCAGAATTATTGTAAGAATTTAAGGAAAGCTCTATTGAGGTATGTATGGCTAAAACTCCCTCTTCTTAGAAATTGAGCTCCCTTGGTGTCCATGCAAATGTGGTAAGCCTGAAATTTGATTGATTTAGTACTTGATATTTCAAATGAATTGGTGTTGCAATAATATATGTGAAAAGTGTGTCTTAATGTGTTCAATATGCTATTCTTGGCAAATTGAGGGTGTATGAAGAATGTGAACTATGTGCTAAAATGCCTAGATTTCAAGTCAAGTTTAAACTGTGGTTATAATGCCAAACTATGTGAAATCCTCTCTATGCTTACAACCTGAATTGCTCTCGTATGTGCCCATCATCTTAAATTGTAAGGTTAATGTTGAAAGTGGAAATGATATGAAACTTGAGTTATGAAATGTGGCCTAGTGCTAAGTATAATGTGATAATTGTGTCCCTAAGTGCCGATGATCTAATATATATGAAACAAAAATTGAAGTGAGATGATTGATGGAAAAGGGAAACGTCTTGATAAGACGGCATAGCCGATCGGGCCGTGATCGGACGCCATGCTACACACATGGTGGTATCGTGCTGATATTGAAACCGGAAAGTGAGAATGGAATTGTGATTGAGGTATATGTCTCAAATGAGGCAGCTTAGCCGATTTGGTCGTGATCGGACGCCATGCTGCACACATGGTGGTATTGTGCTGATATTGAAACCGGAAAGTGAGAATGAAATTGTGATTAAGGTATATGTCTCAAATGAGGCAGCTTAGCCGATCGGGCCGTGATCGGACGCCATGCTGCACACATGGTGGTATTGTGCTGATATTGAAATCGAAAAGTGAGAATGAAATTGTGATTGAGGTATATGTCTCAAATGAGGCAGCTTAGCCGATCGGGCCGTGATCAGACTCCGCGCAAGAAAGCGGTGGTATTGTGAATGATGATGTAATTGTATTAAATGTCCCAACCTAAAGCTATGGGAATTCTGTGAAAGCTATGTGATCCCTTATTTAATGATGTGGTGATTGTTGAAAGCATTGTTGATCCTTATGATTCTTTATTCTTGTGTGGTTGTTCTTTCTAATGAGATGGTGTTTAGTTATACATACTAGTACTATTCCACGGTACAAACGTCCCTTTTGCCGGGGGCACTACATTTTTAAATGGATGTAGGTGGTTCCATAGCAGGCAGTGTTTGTCGCAGCTAGTGACGCATCTTCCTTTCAGCTGACTTGGTGAGCCCCACTTCATTTTAGGGTCCTGTATCGTTGTTAATCATGTACTTTATATTTGGAGGTATAGTCGGAGCCTTGTTGCCGGCATTTCCATCTTACTCTTCAGTTGTATTTAGAGGCTCCGTAGACAGGTTGTGGGTAGTGTTTGATGTCGGGTATAGTATTGGTAATGTTGGTATTTGGCAAACATGATTTTTAATAAATCTATGAACTTGTACAACTTTGGAAATATTGAATGATGTTGTTAATGGGAATGAAATGGAAGTGATTAATGAAATCTTTTCAGTATTTCATTAATGGAGTACATCTCCTCTTTATTTAGGGATGAAATTGGGTAGAATGAAATCTAACAGGCTTACTCAGTTGGGTTCACTCGGTTGAGCGCCGGTCGCGCTCCTCGATTTTGGGGTGTGACACTGCACATTTACATTTGTACTACGAGACTGCACCCGTTAGATTCCCTCAGTACTGTGTATTTACATTTGGGACTACGGATGTGGTATTCCGGGAGATCCCCTGCGCGTTATGAGTTGGACTACGGGATGACACCCGAGAGATCCACTAGATATTTATCTTTGGGACTACAAGACGGTATCCTGGGAGATCCCCGGTTCTTATCTCTGTGTTGAGCTGTATTCCTTCTGTGATTATTTTGTCTTTGTTGTAGTTGTTGCTACTCTTATTACCCTGTGTTACTTTAATACTGCTTCTTTTCCTTATATATTATTGTATATGACCGATAGAGCCCTGACCTTCCTCATCACTACTCGATCGTGGTTAGGCTTGGCACTTACTAGGTACCGCTGTGGTGTACTCATGCCCTTTCCTGCACATGTTTTTCGTGTGCAGATCCAGGTACTTCGACCCAGCCCTACTACCCTTGAGGCGAGGCGATTCTCCAGAGACTTCGAGGTATATCTGCCGCATCCGCAGACCGAGGAGTCCCTTTCCCTTCTCTCTTGTAGTGATAGCCCTTCTATCTTTTCCTTTGATTTAGACATTCCGGAGTTAGAGCATTTTTGTCGTGTTCATAGCTTGTGATTCATGGGATTCCGGGTTTCGGGAGTTGTTCGATTTTGAGATCTTGTATTGTATATGCCGAGCGGCATCTTAAACACTTTTACATTTTTTATCTTCGATTTTATTAGTTTTTCCGCATTTGTTTCTTTTCCCAAAATTGTTAGGCTTACCTAGTCGTAGGGACTAGGTGCCGTTACGACATGTTCACGGAGGGCGAACTTGGGTCGTGACAATACATCATCTCTTCAGAAAGAAAGAGAAATGGACATAGGGGGGATAGAGGGGGACTCCGAGGATCTGCGGGCGCGGGTAGATGTACTTTGAAGTCTGCAACAAGCAGCAACGACTGCAACTAGTGATGAGGTTAGTACGATGAACCTGGATCTGCACACGAAAAACATGTACGGGAAAGGGCATGAGTACACCACAACGGTACCCAGTAAGTGCCAAGCGTAACCTCGGTCGAGTAGTGACGAGATCAGGTCAGGGCCCTACTGGCATAAATATAATGAAATAAGACAGAATGAAGTATTACAGTAAAAGTAAATACAGAAATCTAACCGGAATAGAATCAATGAAAAATAACATCTTAGAACACGGTGATAACAACAGTGGATCTCCCGGGATACCGTCCCATAGTCCCAAACGCAAATGTGGGGGATCTCCTGGAATACCTTTCTGTAGTTCCAAAGTAAATATATAGTGCTGGGGGATCTCCCGGAATACCGTTCCGTAGTCCCAAAGTAAATATGTTGTACAGAGGGATCTCCCGAAATACCGTTCCGTAATCCCAAAGTAAATATGCAGCTCAACCAATATAAACAACAATCAGAGCAAGAAAACATCTACTTTATGTCACGCCCCAACCTCGGGAGGCGCGACCGGCGCTCAATCGAGTGAACCCAACTGAGCAAGCCTTATTAACACTTTCTACCCAACTCAATACGATTAAGGAAACCATGTTTTCGTTTGATTAGAAAAATAGCAAAATCGAACATTCAACATTGTTAGTTCATTTTTATATCACAAGTCATAAATCATGGCTAAGTTTCCAAGATTTCATACAGTTATAGTTTAGAAGAACTAGAGTATAGAGGTACAACACAGTTCATTGACCCATCCAACGCCCATACATAACCCACGCAAACGTCTACGGAGCCTCTATGGATACAAAAGACAAATTATGACAACGCCGGCAACAAGGCCCCGGCTATACCTCAAAAGTGGAAGTCTACAACAAAAGATGTACTACATAACCCCTTGAAGGAGAAAGGGGCTCACCAAGACTTTGAGAGGAGGACACTCCGCTATGCGAGATCGGCACTGTCCGCTATAGAGCCACCTACGTTCATTTAAAAATATAGCGCCCCCGGCAAAAGGGATGTTAGTAATATGGAATAGTACTAGTATGTATAACTAAACACCATCTAGTTAGAAAGAACTATCATACAAGAATAAGGAAATCACAAGTATAACTCAAAAACTTTAGACGATCACCACATTATCAAACAAAAGAATCATACAATCTTCACATCATTTTTCCATAGCTTTTAGTTTGGGGCATTTCACACTGTTCATCATTGTTCACAATACCACGACTATCTTGAGCGGAGTCCGATCTCGACCCGATAGGCTAGGTTGCCTCATTTGAGACATATACTTCAATCACAATCTCATTTTCCCTTTTTTCCGGAATTCAATATCAGCACAATACCACCATGTGTGCGGCATGGCGTCCGATCTCGGCCCGATCAGCTAGGCCGCCTTACCAAGGTGTTGTTCCCTTCTCATTACTCATCTTGTATCAATCTTTGTTCACATATATCATTTCATAGGCACTTGGGGCCACAACTATCACATCATTCTTGGCACTAGGCCACATTTCACATCATTCCCAATTTCAATGTTAGCTTTGCAATTTAGGATAATAGGTGCACACAAGAGCAATTTAAATTGTAAGAATATATAAGACATCACATAGATGGCACAACAAACGCAGCTTCAATCTTGATTTATGGTCTAAGCATTTCAATACATGATTCATATTTTTCGCACCTTTTCAAGTTATCAAGAATAGCACATTGATCATATTGAGACAAATCTTTTAAGTAATAAAGTTGCAACACCAATTCATGTGAAATAACAATCAATACAACAATCCAACTTTAATCTTACCGCATTTACACAAACACCAACGGAGCTCAATTTCTAAAAAGACGGGGTTTTAGCCATACATACCTCAATAAGCTTTCCTTAAATTCTTGCAAAATCTCGAGACTCTTAGCACTTCAATCTATTTTATAGGAATTACAAATTGAACCAAGAATTGGAGACATGATTAAGATTCCAGCTCATTTGAGCATATTATCAAGCACTAAGTGTGCATTGTGATTTTAGGTCCCTTTTTGTGAGAGATTTTATCATCTTACACCCCAAATTGCTATCTTTTTAATTCACAACCTCCCCTTACTCTATTGTCACTCATGAATGCAAGATTATCAACCCTTATAGCCATGAACCCACTTGCTAATCATTTTATTTTAATAGAAATTTCTAAATCATAGATTGGGGCACAAGTTCTTACCTCTTAGGGTGAAGACTTAGCAATTTCACTTGACAATCTTCAAGGATTTGGGGCAAGAATTGAGTGAGGACTTGATGAAGATCACTCCCTCTCTCTCTAGAACTTCCTCTCTCACTCTATTTGCAGTAAAATAACATAAAAAAGGTCGGATGGGGTGGTTTTAATGGGATGGGGTCAGGTTTTAAAAGTTAAAAAATAGGAGCCCCGACACAATCGGCGATCTCATATGTGATCACATAATTGACGTGCGGCCCACGAAATGGATTGCAAAAATGGCTTCAAAAACCTAAACAAACTGCCCGAGTATGCGACAGGAATGCGGTCCGCATACCTGTTCTGCGGTCGCATAATGCACCGCAGAACTGCCCCTCCCAAAATTTCAAGGGGATTATGCGATGACTATGTGGCCCGCATATTGATTATGCGATCGCATAGTTGGCCGCATAGTTGACCCCAAAATTACCATCAAACTGTCTGACTCCGCGGAGACTATGCGGTCCGAATAGCTATTATGCGACCGCATAATGGACCAAATAAATACACTTTTCTGGAAAACATTATTCCTTAACTTTTTAATGAATAGAATAGTCCAAAAGCTCGCCGCGAGAATTTTTACAAATTTCTAACACATATTCCTAACTTGGCACTACGAGCTTTCGGGTTTTGAGTAGAAATTTTCAAGGGGCCTTACATCCTCCCACACTTAGGATCATTCGTCCTCGAATGAGGATCAAGGTTCACTCATTAGCAATCTTTGTGCAACCACAATTTTTCACAATCATGGATCATATCAACAGCCCCAAATTTGGCTAACTCTCTAAATTTCCAAAAATTTTGCCAGAGTTTCCTTTGTATCTAGGCCTATCCACCTGTCAAAGAGCCTCAGAAACATGTCCGAACAGCATATATATATTCCATAGACATAGCATAGCATGTACAATACTAACCATGGCCGCATAGGCAATCATATAACCAAAACAAAACAGAACAGTTTTACATAGATCAAATCAAGGATATAGAGTTCATAGGAACCAAGTGCATAAAAGCTATTACATGGCTATACAAACAAATGTGGGTACCTCCTTCTCATTTCTTCCTCGGCTTCCCAAGTGGCTTCCTCAACCTGCTGGTTCAGCCATAACACTTTTACGGAGGCAATTTCCTTATTTCTCAATGTCCAGACTTGCCTGTCAGGAATGGCAACTGGAACTTCTTCATATGATAGTTCTTCATTAACCTCAATAGTTTCAACTGGCACAATAGTTGACAGATCTCCCACTACCTTCTTCAACATAGACACATGGAAGACTGGGTGTACCAATGACATCTCGGGTGGCAGCTCGAGCTTGTATGCCACCTGGCCAATCCTCTGAATGATTCTGTACAGTCCAACATACCTTGGACATAATTTTCCTTTCTTCCCAAACCGCATGATACCCTTCATGGGGGAAATCTTAAGAAACACCCAATCATCTTCTTTGAACTCCAAATCTCTGCGACGAACGTCCGAATAAGACTTTTGGCGACTTTGAGCAGTTTTCAACCTTTCCTTAATAATTTTGACTTTCTCCATGGCCTGGTGCACAAGGTCCGGCCCTATCAATTCAGCTTTCCAACCTCGAACCACCCAATGGGGGACCTACATCTCCTACCATACAATGCCTCAAATGGAACCATTTAGATACTAGCATGGAAGCTATTGTTATAAGCAAACTCTATGAGTGGCAAATGATCATCCCAGCTACCTTTGAAATCAAGAGCACAAGCACGCAACATGTCCTCGAGCGTCTGAATAGTCCGCTCTGCTTGCCCGTCTGTCTGAGGGTGAAAAGTTATGCTAAGATTTACCTGCGTGCCCAAACCTTGCTGTAATTTCTTCCAAAAGTTAACTGTGAACTGAGCCCTTCGATCTGAAATGATTGAGACTGGAGTACCATGCAACCTGACTATTTCCTTGATATACAACTGAGCATACTATTCCGCTGTGTCGGTAGATTTGACTGGCAAGAGTGTGCTGATTTCGTGAGTCGATCCACGATCACCCAAATTGTGTTGAACTTGCGCGGAGTGCGCGGTAACCCTACCACAAAATCCATGTTGATCATCTCCCATTTCCACTTTGGAATTTCTATGCTTTGAGCCAACCCACCGGGCCTTTGATGTTCGGCCTTCACATGTTGACAGTTCGGACATCTTGCCACAAAGTCCGCCACCTCCTTTTTCATGTTGTTCCACCAATAAACTTCCTTGAGATCATGATACATTTTTGTAGAACCTGGGTGCACAGAATACCTGGAAGTGTGAGCTTCTGCCATGATCCTTTCCCAAAGACCGTCAATATTCGGAACACATAGTTCCAACTACGGTCCAATTCTTAAGACTTAAGTTCCCATTTAGGGACTAAGTGTCCCAAAATACTCTAAAACTCAAAACGAATCTTACCGGCAAGTCACATTAGCAAAAAAAGATACGGGGGAAGCAGTTAATAGGGGATCGGGGATCTAACTTTCAAAATAGAAAGGTGAGCATCATATCTTTGAGTTATTTCTTTTACTACTTTTATTATATGTTTATGAGTTGTTGTCGGCTATTGGTATTGGTCTCTGATCGTGGTCCAAGATCGTCACTACTTTCAACATAAGGTTAAGTTTTTTAATTATTGAGTACATGGGGTCGGTTGTACTTAAGCTCCCATTTAAGGACTAAGTATCCCAAAATACTCTGAAACTCAAAATGAATCTTACCGGCAAGTCACAATAGCAGAAAAAGATATGGGGGAAGCAGTTAATAGGGGATCGGGGCTCTATCTTCCAAAACAACTGGTCGGGTCGTTACAAGAGTGTGAGTATATGAGTTCATCACTGTGATGCATTGCATTGACATGTATACTTGACATGTAGGCATTGAGATGTACTTACCTTATGTTCTCCGAAATTGAAGAATCTTATTTGTTGTTGAATGTCTTTTTGCAAAAAAATCATAGATTTTTTACTTACTCATATTTTGGTAATATCAGTGAAAGATTTGGGTTTTACTGTTATACTTGAAAAGAATGTCTATCTTCCGTAACTGTGAACGAGGTGAGCATCATATCTTTGAGTTATTTCTTGTACTACTTTTATTATATTGTTATGAGTTGTTGTCGGCTTTTGGTATTGGTCTCTGATCGTGGTCCGACTTCGTCACTACTTTCAACATAAGGTTAGGTTTTTTACTCATTTAGTACATGGGGTCGGTTGTACTCTTACTACACTCCAACACCTTGCGTGCAGATTTTGGAGCTGATGTTGTTGTGTATGGCAGAAGATGGTATTGAAGATGTACCTGTGTTCCGGTTGTAGTTGCCTCTTGTTCATGGTAGCTTTAAATTTGTAAAAAAAATCTTTTTATGTACATTTCAAACAGATGATGTATTTATTTCGTACCAGTTTTGTAAACTCTAAATCATAGAATCTTATGATTTGTACTACCAGTCCTTGGGAAGTTCTACAAAATTCAGTTATTTTACTACTCTTATCAGTATCATTATATTGTGGTTTATTATTAATTGGCTTACCGAGCGGGTTGAGTTAGGTGCCATCGCGACTAGTTGGATTTTGGGTCGTGACAGGCGCATGGGGCGGCGTGGCAGTGCTTTTGTGCTGCTGTCCGTCCGAACGTGCTCTTTGAACTTCTCCACTAGTGCCCACATGTGGCGGCGCACGGGTATTAATTTCTCAGAGTATTTTTCCTATTTCGGCTTCAAAAAGGTAGACCCATCCGGGGCCATTCCTACATGGTATAAATACACCAAAAAGATGTTTTTGTAGGGACTTTTGACCTTGCAAGCTTTGGGAGAGCATTGAAGGCTACAAGACACAGGCTTTCATCATATTTGCATCAATCCAATACAGGAGTTTGGATTGTAAAGTTAAATTGATGTTTTCTTATTCTTTAATTATATTTGTGGTGACTTCCTCCATGATTATGGAGTAGTTTCCCTTAGGTTTTGACGGATATGGTATTTTTATAAATATTTGTGATTATTAACTCTAGTTCTTTGCTTGAATTCGTCTATGGAACTTAGACTTATTGCAACTTTATCACCGGTCTATTTAATTGAAGGAAGAATATTTTGGTGATTATCTTTGCATTATTTTGTTTGATTTAATTCATTGATTCTCTTAAGTAATCGAAAGAGCTTGTTGAATTGTTGATTAAATCGAGTTAGGAGAATATTCGAGAGACATTTCCCTAAAGACTAATCCATTAACGCATGCTTGCATACTTTCACAATGCATATATTAGTTCACCTCATAGAGTTAAGATTTAATCGAGAGAGGGGTCTTGACTACACGTTTGAACTAATCATCGAGTGAATTCTTGAGAATCATTAGAACATTAGAGCGGATTAAACTAGAGTTAAATTCTAAATAGCTATCTTGCACCTATACTGTCAAACCCTTATTCCTCACATTGATAAGAAACCAACTCTGCTAATCTCTAGTTCTTTGCAATCAATTGTTAATTGCTTTACTGTAGTAGTTACACGTAGTTCGTAATCAATCCAAATCAATTTTTGATCCTCCTGAATAGCAATTAAAATAGAAATTACTCGAACATTGTTTAAATCCAATCCATGTGGAGATGATATTATACTATACTATCTATGATTAGCGAGCATCAATTTCGTGTTGTATTTTGCGCTTGTCATGCCTCAGGCCATAACTAACTTAACACATTACCATGCAATTCATTCGTCGATAAAAGACTCCCCCACTTGGCTAAAAGCCGTAGATCACAACATCTGACAACCCTCAATACTCTTACTCCTTCACAGCCATAATCTCGCACTCCAGGTCAACAAAATCCTTCCTGAACTCATGTAGCACTAATCATAAAACACCTCAAATCGTCAGCTAAACGCACATTCATTCTTGTTATGGTTAAGTCAACTTCCTCACAAATATCATAAGGATCACGCAACCTTAGAACATTCTGTAGTAGAAGACCCTCCTGCTTATCCTCAAACTGGCGCCTCTCTATGCCCTTTCACGGCCACAACTACTACGCAATCACACAATCTTCCCAAGTTTGAACTCACCAACAAGACATAAGAATCTATTTCATCCCATAACTGGACAACATGAAAAATACCTCAACACGCTCATAACTCGAGAATCTACAACACATCAAGATAGAAATCAAGCACCTAGTAGTCCTTTTTTCATTCCAAGCAACCTTTCTCATCTCATCAAAGCCATCTGAGCACATCCTGCAGTCACATCATACTCATTGTATAGCCATCCAGCCACTCACCCAGCCATAAATCCCACTACTAGGGACACTACCAGACTTATAAGTTCAAAAACACATGCTTACATAATTGAAACTATCGAGCCCAAGCAATGGTCCAACCCTGGCCTCAAGTCCTCTAGACAGGCCCATCGCCAAAACACATAAAACGCATCTCGAACCTCATCCATGTTATCACAAGTCGTCGATGCACAGCTAATACCGAGCGCTCACCTAGCATACGAGTGAGTGGAAGGAATTCAAAGAGATACGCTTCAAGCTAAATCAATGTCGCGCGATAAGGAAAGAAATATGGGAAGTTTATCCTAGATGCCGTGTAGCCTCTCGAAGATAGGTATGGACGTCATCAAACAAAATTTCGTCTTCGCGAACGGGAAGATTCCTCTTCAAACATGATTCACAGGTCTAATTTTCAATTTTGCTCTTCGGGAACGTGACCCAAAGTCCACGATCGCGATGCACAACCCTTTAGCCAAAAACAAACAATTAAAAATGGCCTAGAAATGGTCCGAAACCACCTGGAAACTCACCCGAGCCCCTCGGAACCCTGTCCGAACATAACAACAAGTCCCAAAACATATTATGGACCTACATGAGGCCTCAAATCACACATAATAACATCAAATCATGAATTATCGATCAATCTCTTAAGTTCATACACTTCAAACTTCGAACCAAGCATCCAATTCGAGCCTAACTAATCCGGTATGAATCAAAATTTTGCATACAAGTTCTAAATGACATATAGTCTAACTCCCGTAACAACAATCTGAACCCGATAATATCGAAGTCAACTCCCGGTCAAACCTATGAACTTTCCAAAGCTTCAAATTACAACCTTTCGTCAAATAGTGCCCAAACCTTCTCGGAACATCCAAATGCAAATCTGGGCATACGCCCAAGTCCAAAATCACCATACGGACCTAACAGAGCCATTAAAAATCCGATCTGGGGTCAAATATATAAAAGTCAAACTTGGTCAACTCTCCCAACTTAAAGCTTCTAAAAAAATAATCATTTTTCCAAATCAATTTCGAATAACCTGATAACCAAAATCGACAATACAAGAAATCATAATACATCATGAGAAGCTACTCATGCCCTCGAACCATCGAACGAGATGCAAATTCTCAAAACGATCGACCGGGTTGTTACAAAATGATATAATTTCGACTTCTTGTGCTAGTATATTTTTTATGTATTGAAAGGTCATGTAGGGATAAGTATTTTATAATTACTTAATAAAATATGTTTTTAAATTCATTAAATTTAATTATACACTTTGATATAATTATTATTAGTTGTATATTTTATTTATTTTTTTAATTTAAGAAAAGGAAAAATTCTTTCGTGGGTTAATATATTTGATAAATTAGTGAAATAATAGTTAGTTTTTTTATTTGCATGCACAATTCGTGTGACGACCCGACCCGTCGTCCCGTGAGAACCGCTCTGTTTTTCCCATTTCCTGCTTCGTTATGCTTCATTATCAGTGTCTTGTGTGAACGAGTTGAATTGGGTTGATTTTTGGAAGGAAATGAGACACTTAGTCTCTTTAAGGAAGGCTTGTTTTGGAAAAGTCAACCGGATGTTGACCTATGAGTTAGAGGGCTCGGATGTGGATTCCGACGATTTTGTTAGCTTTGGGGGATGATTTGTGACTTAGGAGTGTGATCGAAAGTGATTTTGGAGGTCCGGTGTAGAATTAGGCTTGAATTGGCGAAGTAAGTATTTTGGCGAATTCCGGTTGATAGGTGAGATTTTTATCCGAGGGTCGGAATGGAATTCCGAGAGTTGTGGTAGCTTCGTTAGGTGATTTGTGATGTGTGTGCAAAATTTCAGGTTATTCGGAGGTGATTTGGTTGGGGTTTTGATCAAATGCGTGTTTCGGAAGTTTTAGAAGAACTTAGGCTTGAATCCGATGTAAATTTGGTGTTTTGATGTTAGTTTTGGTGTTTTGAGAGTGGAACTAAGTTTGAATGATCATATGTGACGTGTTAGTATGTTCGTATTCGGTCCCGAGGAGCTCGGGTGAGTTTCGGATAGGTTTGGACTGCGTTATGCTCGTTTTTCTTATGCTTCGACGTCGTTTCTTCAAGCATAAATGATATCATATTGAACAAATGAGCTTCGATTACTGTTTTGAATGAAGAATTAGATCCGTATCGTAATTATGGACCCGTAGCAAAAAGAGTCGTAGAATTTGGACATCGTATGAGGATTTTATGGCCATTTTACCAAGGTTGCCCAGATTTTCAGGTTAATGACGAAATTGCCCCTGACGGCGTATTAAAAACCTGCACTATTTGCAAATCTTAAAACCTACATATCTCCTTCATTATAAGGTCAAATTGAGTGATTCAAAAGCCTAATTTCATTAGAATTTCACAAGGAATCCATTGGGAGCAGTAAAACGCGTGAACAGTATACCGATAATGAGAAGATCGAGTTTTCTTCCAATTTTTTAACGGGAAGAAGCTTCTGAGGCGATTTTTAAGAGAGAAAATCAGTGGGTATCACAGAGGTAAGTGATTTGATTATTAAAACTCGTTTATGGGTGATTATAGACCATAATCCCAGCCTTTAATTCATGAAAAACAGTAGAAAAATAGGATTTTGGGGCCTGAGATTATGAGACCTTTAGGGGTCGATTTGAGGGGTCAAACGGACTCCGATTTTGGTGTTCTTTATATGTACGGAATCGGGAGAAGATGAAGAACACTTTTCTGTAAAAATTTGTGAGTTTCGAGAAGTGGGCCCGGGGCTCGGGTTTTGTCAATTTCGGGATTATTGATGTTTTTCGATTATTTTTTATTAGGTATTGATCCTATAGCATAATGTGACGTATTCGTTGTGATTTTGGTCAGATTCGACGCGCGAGGAGGTCGATTTGAGAGGCAAGGGCATAGCGAGCTAGGATTTTGGCCGGCTTGAGGTGAGTAATAGATGTAAATGCTGTTCTGAGGGTTTGAAACCCCGTGTTTGCACATCGTAGTGCTATATTGAGGTGACTTGCACGCCGGGTAGCGAGCGTGGGGTAGAGCACCGTTGGGGATTGTGACTTGGTCCGTCCCGGTAGATGAATATACTGCATATTTGACTGAAGTTCACTTATTATTATTTTAATTGAGCTGATTGCTATATTTGGGCTTCGTGCCAATTGATTAAATCCTTTAGGGATTGTTGTTACTGGTTTTTTACCATTTCTACATATCATTGAACTCAGTCCTAGAATTTAATACTGTTTTGTAAACTCAGCCACTTTTCTCAAACTAGAAACTTAATTAATATTTATAAATGAAGTTTGGGCTGAAAATTTCTATATTAATGTGCCCGAGAGGCTTATGTGATTTGGACTGAGTATGGGATCGGGCTGCGCGCCGCAGCGGTATAAAATTGGTATTGATATGAGGCCGAGGGCCTAGTTGATGCCACGATATGGCTTATTATTGCACTTGGGCCGTAAGGGGCCCCTCCCGGAGTCTGCACACCCCCAGTGAGCGCCGTCGACGATAAATAAATGGAGCGGGCTGCACGCCGCAGCGGGTACTAGAAAGTACCGGTCTATGTGTTACATTGCATATTTGATTGTCATTTAATTATTTATCTGTTGTGGGATTTTCCATAATT
The DNA here is from genome assembly GCF_001879085.1 of Nicotiana attenuata. Taxonomy (NCBI): domain Eukaryota; kingdom Viridiplantae; phylum Streptophyta; class Magnoliopsida; order Solanales; family Solanaceae; genus Nicotiana; species Nicotiana attenuata. The sequence continues at coordinate 41,932,397 of NC_031991.1, read as the reverse complement.
GTTTTCACTAATTTTACTGATTTTATACTACTGGGTTTCAAGTCGCTGTATTTATAGAATTACTTTGTGCCTATTCAGGATTTCTTATTCTCAGCCTTTATTTATGTTTATTACTCATTAGGTTGGAGTAATAACATTACTCCCTGCACCTTGCGTGCAGATCCAGGTACACCTGAGGCTGTGTGAGGACTTCTCTGCCTAGCATCATATCTGGAAGTTTCAAGGTAGCTGCATTTGACGTTCGCAGTCCTGATCTTCCTTCTATCTTATTTGCTTTATTTCCGCATTTCTAGAGAACGATATGTAGTAGGTTGATACTTATGTGTTAGAGGCTAAGACTTGTGACACCGGATTCTTCGGGTTGTGTAGTAGTATTTCTACTTGGGTTTTCCGCATGTTTTAACTATATTTCAGAGTTTCAGTATTATGACTTAGTAATTATTTGTGTTAATTGAATCATGAGCTGTATAAAAAGGGTTAAGGTTGTTGAATTGGTCGGGCTTGCCTAGTAGTGTGTTAGGCGTCATCACGACCGGGGTTGGGGTCGTGACAAGTTGGTATCAGAGCCTAGGTTACTTGCTCTCGCGAGTCATGAGCCGGTTTAGTAGAGTCTCATGGAGCGGTATGGAGACGTCTGTACTTATCCTCGAGAGGCTGCAGAACCTTTAGGAAAACTTCACATTCTTGAATTCTTATCTTGCGTCCTTGATTCAGCTTGAAAAGAAACTCTTGAAATTAATTCCACGTGTTCGTACGCGCGCGTGAGTGCTCAGTATCAGATGTGCCTTGATGGCTTGTGATTCGCCGATCGAGGGGCAAGATGTAATCTCTGTGAGTTTATGTTGCGGTATGAGTTCAGACTCAGGAAGACTAAGCGACTGCGTACAGTTTAGGACGGTGGAGGGTATACAGAAATGGTAGTTGGAGGCAAAGCAGGTGGGTCATCTCCTGGAGTGTTCTAAAGTTGTGTGATCCTTATGTTGTCTATTAGAAGATCTCATTTACAAGTGAAGAAAATGTGTTGACATCTAAATTAGATCGCCTAGAGAGTGGGCTTAACTGTTGTGTGAGTGAATGCAAGTATTTTGCAGCAATGCTCTTGGGTTTTGATGGCTTGCTTAGCTTGGTTGAGTTAGAAGGATTCCGTCCTGGCAGTTTAATTTATGCAAACGGAATTGAGAGAGTTCTTGTTGATTTCTACCGTGGTTGAAGAAGTGCATTTTCTACGAATATGAGAGACATGGAATGTGTAATGATTTTTCTTCTAGATGGGATTAATGGAAGTTCTTGACTAGTTGAGTGCGTAGTTGTCTGTGGCTCGGAAGGGAGATAAAAGTTTTCTTGCTATCCTTGGATGGTATGGTATATGTGGTATGTTGTGGAGGATCGAGATTTGCGTGTACGAGGTTTCAGTTCAGTTCTGAAAAGAAGTTCATAAAACTCTTAGGCAACGGGTAGCCTCAGATAATCAAGGAAATGGTGCTGCTAATTGGAAGCGATTTGACGAGAGTATATGTCTCAAAAAAAGGGTAATGTGATTAAACTGATGATACTTCGGTAGTATTGCGGCATTTTCTTATTGGATCAACTGGTGGCACAGGAAATTTTTAAGTATCTATCGTGGAGTGATGGGGTATTTAAGGTGTGGTATGCGTTCGGACGGCAAATTGGGATCAGGTATGATGATTTGTGTGCTATGTGGAGTTGGAGACTGGGAGTTCTCATATACAGGCTATGTCGTGGTTGTGGATCTTGTGTATTCGGCACCGTTTAGCGGCAATCGGGATTTGGAGGCTCGAGTGGATCTTTATTTGCTGGTATGTTAGATTTTGGATGTGATGTTGAAATTCAGACTGGTTGTCTTAGTGTTAGGTGATTCTGAACTATTGCGCTACGGGCTATGCCGAAAATGCCTCGGGTTGAGTGGCGAGGTGCATTGGGTTATGTTCTTGCAGAGTGGTTTATATTTCAAAGACCCAGTGGACGGCTGGGAAGGATTGCTTTTCTTAATTGGGCCTTCGTGATGGATGTAAGTGCAGAGGTTCCTACCATTGGTTCCGTTCCGGTGTTAAGGGACTTTTCGGATGCGTTTCTTGTGGCCGGGCATGTCGCCGGGCGAGGTTGTGGATTTCGATATTGATTTGGTGCCGGGCACCGTATCGTACGGCTCCGGCAGGAGTTATAGTAGTGGAAGGAGCAGCTTCAGGCTTTCTTGGTAATGAGTTCGTTGGTAGGCCGATGTGGATACGTGTTTAGCTTGAGTTGGCTTGGTTGGCCCCGAATTGTATTGTTGAGGGATAGGTCGATTCGATCGTTATTGAGCTTGTTAGTGATCTGAGGAGAGCTATAAGTTGCTTTTCGGTGTGGTAAGACATTATGATTTGTTGGTTATGGGCACATGTGGTGCGGTTCTATTGGGGATTCATAGTGAGAGTCGGGCGGGAAGAGTAATTGGGTGTTGCTCGGTAAATGGAGTATTGGTTATGACCTATCGGGTTGCGTGGCGTATGTTGTTTGTTTCACCGTGGGTGTAATGAATTGCTTTGGTTCCAGACATCAAATTGTGTGTGGCTGTCGATTTTGATCGTAGTCTTGAGGTGTTTCATGTGTAACAGTGTTTGGATAGGATCGCTCATTGTAGTGAGGCTACGTGGAAACATGACCTTTTGGGGTAGATTCATGTGTTCTATTTCTATGATTTTGAGACGGGGTCTCAACTTTGTGTTGTGATAGTACTGATGAGCTTGAGATACAGCTCTTTTGTTTGGGGTCATTTTCATGATTTGAGGATATTCAGACCATTTCTTATTGGAGCGCGTATTATGCAAGTTGTGGCTTAGGCCTGTATTGAGGTGTCATATCACCAGAGTGGTGTGTTGGATTCGAGGTGATCGTTGGGGTCACTAATGAATACGAACGGATTTGATTTCAGCTTGTTGGAAGGATAATATCGAGGCTCGGCTCGGAATCTGCTGTGGTATTAGTCAAAAAGGAAGTGGCTTCATGAATGGTTGATCTGAGAAATGGTTACGGTTTATTGCGTATTTTGTTTATCGTTGGCAGTATATGAAAGTGTTGGAATAAGACCTTAGTTGATAAGAGGTTTTCTACCGGTATTCGGGTGTTGTGGGCAACTGCTGTGAATAGAAGTTATCCTTTCGAGTGTTTGGGTTATGTAGTATATCATATGATTGCACCTGAGGTTTCAGGTATGGGTTATTACAGCTGGTTCGGGCTTATTCTTAGTATAGATGTGAGGTTCTGATCTTGTATATGATTTCGGAAAGTGCAATGTGGTTCTATGGTTTATGGACTAGATGGATTGTGAAATTTCAGCTATATTGTGTTATCGGACCTATGCGAGATAGGGTGACGTGGGATCAACCCCGGGTATATGCTTGGTAAGGTCATTCAGCTATTGGTTGGCTTCTAGGACAACTCTGGGTACGCTCGAGGACGAGTGTTTGTTTAAGTTGGGGAGGATGTGACGACCCGACCCGTTGTCCTGTGAGAACCGCTCCATTTCCCCCATTTCCTGCTTCGTTATGCTTCATTATCAGTGTCTTGTGTGAACGAGTTGAATTGGGTTGATTTTTGGAAGGAAATGAGACACTTAGTCTCTTTAAGGAGGGCTTATTTTGGAAAAGTCAACTGGATGTTGACCTGTGAGTTAGAGGGCTCGGATGTGGATTACGACGATTCGGTTAGCTTCGGGGGATGATTTGTGACTTAGGAGTGTGATCGGAAGTGATTTTGGAGGTCCGGTGTAGAATTAGGCTTGAATTGGCGAAGTAAGTATTTTGGCGAATTCCAGTTGATAGGTGAGATTTTGATCCGAGGGTCGGAATGGAATTCCGAGAGTTGCTGCAGCTTTGTTAGGTGATTTGGGATGTGTGTGCAAAATTTCAGGTTATTCGGAGGTGATTTGGTTGGGGTTTTGATCAAATGCGTGTTTCGGAAGTTTTAGAAGAACTTAGGCTTGAATCCGATGTAAATTTGGTGTTTTGATGTTAGTTTTGGTGTTTTGAGAGTGCAACTAAGTTTGAATGATCATATGTGACGTGTTAGTATGTTCTTATTCGGTCCCGAGGAGCTCGGGTGAGTTTCGGATAGGTTTGGGCTGCGTTATGCTCGTTTTTCTTATGCTTCCATGCCGTTTCTTCAAGCATAAATGATATCATATTGAACAAATGAGCTCCGATTACTGTTTTGAATGAAGAATTAGATCCGTATCGTAATTATAGACCCGTAGCATAAAGAATCATCGAATTTGGACATTGTATGAGGATTTTATGGCCATTTTACCAAGGTTGCCCAGATTTTCAGGTTAATGACGAAATTGCCCATGACGGCAAAAACCTGCACTATTTGCAAATCTTAAAACCTACATATCTCCTTGATTATAAGGTCAAATTGAGTGATTCAAAAGCCTAAATTTATTAGAATTTCACAAGGAATCTATTGGGGGCAGTAAAACGCGTGAACAGTATACCTATAATGAGCAGATCAAGTTTTCTTCTAATTTTTGAACGGGAAGAAACTTCTGAGGCGATTTTTAAGAGAGAAAATCAGTGGGTATCACAGAGGTAAGTGATTTGATTATTAAAACTCATTTATGGGTGATTATAGACCATAATCCCAGCCTTTGATTCATGAAAAACAGTAGAAAAATAGGATTTTGGGGCCTGAGATTATGAGACCTTTAGGGGTCGATTTGAGTGGTCAAACGGACTCCGATTTTGGTGTTCTTTGTATGTACGGAATCGGGAGAAGATGAAGAACACTTTTATGTAAAAATTTGTGAGTTTCGAGAAGTGGGACCGGGGCTCGGGTTTTGTCAATTTCGGGATTATTGATGTTTTTCGATTATTTTCGATTAGGTATTGATCCTATAGCATAATTTGACGTATTCGTTGTGGTTTTGGTCAGATTCGACACGCGAGGAGGTCGATTTGAGAGGCAAGGGCATAGCGAGCTAGAATTTTGGCCGGCTTGAGGTGAGTAATAGATGTAAATGCTGTTCTGAGGGTTTGAAACCCCGTGTTTGCACATCGTAGTGCTACATTGAGGTGACTTGCACACCGGGTAGCGAGCGTGGGGTAGAGCACCGTTGGGGATTGTGACTTGGTTCTTCCGGGTAGATGAATATATTGCGTATTTAACTGAAGTTCACTTATTATTATTTTAATTGAGCTGATTGATATATTTGGGCTTCGTGCCAATTGATTAAATCCTTTAGGGATTGTTGTTACTAGTTTCTTACCATTTCTACATATCATTGAACTCAGTCCTAGAATTTAATACTGTTTTGTAAACTCAGCCACTTTTCTCAAACTAGAAACTTAATTAATATTTATAAATAAAGTTTGGGCTGAAAATTTCTATATTAATGTGCCCGAGAGGCTTATGTGATTTGGACTGAGTATGCGATCGGGCTGCGCGCCGCAGTTGGTATTGATATGAGGCCGAGGGCCTAGTTGATGCCACGATATGGCTTATTATTGCGCTTGGGCCGTAAGGGGCCCCTCCCGGAGTCTGCACACCCCCAGTTAGCGCAGTCGACGATAAATAAATGGAGCGGGCTGCACGCCGCAGCGGGTACTAGAGAGTACCGGTCTATGTGTTGCATTGCATATTTGATTTTCATTTAATTATTTATCTCTTGTGGGATTTTCTATAATTGTTTTCACTAATTTTACTGATTTTATACTACTGGGTTTCAAGTTGTTGTATTTATAGAGTTACTTTGTGCCTATTCAGGATTTCTTATTCTCAGCCTTTATTTATGTTTATTACTCACTGAGTTGGAGTACTCACATTACTCCCTGCACCTTGCGTGCAGATCCAGGTACACCTGAGGCTGTGTGAGGACTTCTCTGCCTAGCATCATATCTGGAAGTTTCAAGGTAGCTGCATTTTACGTTCGCAGTTCTGATCTTCCTTCTATCTTATTTGCTTTATTTTCGCATTTCTAGAGAACGATATGTAGTAGGTTGATACTCATGTATTAGAGGCTAAGACTTGTGACACCGGATTCTTCGGGTTGTGTAGTAGTATTTCTACTTGGGTTTTCCGCATGTTTTAACTATATTTCAGAGTTTCAGTATTATGACTTAGTAATTATTTGTGTTAATTGAATATGAGCTGTATAAAAGGGTTAAGGTTGTTGAATTGGTCGGGCTTGCCTAGTAGTGTGTTGGGCGCCATCACGACCGGGGTTGGGGTCGTGACAATCCGTGTCTTTTTTTGAAAAGTTTTATGTGAAAAAAATTAAAGAAAACAAGAATTTAGCTTTAAAAATGATTTGTGTTGACTACGTTCAATATTTCATGTAAATGACCTCGAATCCGGTATTTTGACGATCTCAATACGTCTGTATCATAATTTTAGACTTGGGTGTATGCTCGAAATTGAATTATGAAGTCCCTAACTTAATCTGACGTGATTTGTTGAAAACTAGTAATTTGAAGGCATAAAGATTTTTTAGTTTTGACCACAGGTTGACTTTTTGCTATCGGGTTCGGATTTTGCTTCCAGAACTTGGTATAGGTTCATTTTATCAATTAAAACTTGTCTGCAAAATTTGGTGCAAAACGGGATTGATTTTATAGGATTAGGACGCTCGGTTGTGAATTTGGATGTTCTTGAGTTTCTTTACAAATTCCATGCATTTTGATGCTCGATTTGTAGTTCTAGGTATTATTTTATTAGTTCGATCATGCGATCAAGTTTATATGATATTATTACACTTTTGTGCATGCTTGGTTTGGAGCCCGAGGGGCTCGGATGAGTTTCGAATAGGCTACGGGTCATTTTTGGACTTAGAGTTGTAGGTTTCAGCTATTTTGCTGGTGTTTGGCATTGGGTGCAATTTTCTTTTTGATTGTGAAGGGCAATATGGGCTGGGGAGGAATTCCTTCAGCTCGAACGCGAGGAGGTAGTTGCGAACGCGAAGTAGTGGGGGGTGTTTACCCTTCGCGAACGCGACCTTCCTCAAGCGGACACGTAAGATTAGGGAGGGACCTGGGGGAGCTTGCTAGTTACTATTCGCGAATGCATTCATTGGATTGCGAACGCGAAGGCATGGGGAGTAAGCCCTCGTGAATGCGAAGGCCTTTGGTCGCTGCTATTTCGCGATCGCGTCGAGTCCTTCACAAACGCGAAGAAGACATCGGGTTTATCCCATTTCTCATCATTTTCAAGTTTAAGCTCGGCCTAGAGGCGATTTTGAAGAGGTTTTTTCCATCTTCATAGGTTAGTAGATTTTAACTTGTTTCCTTACATTTCCATAAACATCCATTGATTTCAACATTTAATCTATGCTTTTTCATGGTAGAAATTAGAGATTTAAGTAGAAATTGGTGATTTTGAGAAATTGAGATTTGGCCCTCAATTTGAGGTCGAATATCGAAACTAATCACATAACTGGGCTTGGGGGTGAAAGAGTAATTGTGTTTTGGTCCGAATCATGGGTTTTGACCAAGCGATCCCGGGGTTGACTTTTGTTAGCTTTTTCCAAAATCACTGAAGATTGAATGTTTTTCACTCATGGGTTGTTTCTGAAGCTTATTTTGTATTATTTGACCTATATTTGGTTAGATTTGATTAGTTTGGAGGCTAATTCTAGATGAAAAGCCGTAGACAAGCATTGATTTGATTGTGGAGCGAGGTAAGTGTCGTGGTTAACTTTGACTTGAGGGATTAGGACTTGTTGGTCTATTTGCTACATGTTTTATGTGTGGGGACAACGTATATGTGAGGTGACGAGTACCTATGCGCCATCATTGAGTTAAAGCATGCGGGTAGAATTTGTTTCTTTGTATTATTTTATTTCATTTATTATTGTTTACCGTGAAAATGGTTCTAACAATTAAATTTGCTTATGGGATTCTAAAAATACCTGATCTATTTTTATGCTGGTTGTTAAGTAGTTGATGCTATATGAGAGACTTAGAAGCGAGATAAGAGCTCTGAAACGAGATATTAACCAAACCGAGTCACTATCGATCGGGGTCTCGAGATTGTTTATTCGGGGCTCCGAGGTCGAGTCCGAGGCTCGGCTGGGGGCTATCGGGGTAGTCGATGGGTGAGTAACGGATAGAATGAAATCAAAGACGGCTCTTTACGGCCAATAATGAGCAATAAATGATGAATAATATATAGAACACAATGAATGCAAGCAATAAATGAAGTAATGAACTCAAGAGAATGTGTTAGAGAGAGAGAGAGTTCTAGTATATTTTTAGTGTGGAGCAACAGATAGATACATAATGACAGGAATCCCCTTTATATAGTGATAAGTTGGTATTTTACCAACTTATCTTCTTTAAGCCTATATTTTTGCTATGTTTGAGTGATAAAATCACGTGTTTAATGCCATTTACTTCTATATTACAGGTTCTATGTGATTTAGAAGTGATGTTGAAGAAACCAAGTGAAACGAGTCAAAAAGAAGCTAAAAAGAGGAAAATTTGGGAAAAGCCCTCAGTTGTCGCAATTGCGACAAAATCCTGGGAATTGCGAAGCAAGTAGTTGTGGTAATTGCGAGTAATGCATGGGAATTGCGAAGAAAGACTATACAAGCTGTTTTCACAAATGCGAAGATTACTTCGCAAATGCGAAAGTCAACCAGGCAGTCAACCTTCGCAAATGCGAAGTACTGATCGCAAATGCGAAGATACATAGTGTAGTCATAGTTCGCAATTGCGAACCTTTGTTCGCACATGCAAAAATCGTGCTTCAGTTCTGGGCAATTCTGGAATTTCATATTTTTTGGGCCCAAACCATTTAATACTCGACTTAGCTCATTTGTAAAATAGCTTTGGCTTATTTTCAGTTCCAAACACTAGAGAGAACAAGGTTGGAAGCTAGGGTTTGCACACACACTTTGGTCTTGAAGATTTGAAGTTTTTGGTTTGAATTTCTTACCCATATATGTTTATTTCTTCATTTCCTTGCTTTGTATTGTATATCTAAGTGTGTAGTATTTTATCCAACACTTGAATCTTGCTTATGGGAATATTCATATTTAAAGTGTGGATTAAATACCTTGTTGTGCTTATGTATTGAATGATTTTTGTCCTTTTATGAAGTGAGTTATTGTTACTTTAATTATTCATGTTCTTTAATGTTTCCAAGTGATTAGCTAACCCTAGGACTTGCCCATTAACTCCGAATTAATTTTGGAAAAGATTATTTGCGGTTGGGAAAGATTAATTAACAAGAACTTGAGGCTTTAACCCTCATTTAATAGATTCTACCTAGGGATACGATTGAACTACTTGTAGCCATATCCGGGTGTGCTTAATCTCCTAATTGTTTTAGGGATAATTCAATTAGGAAGTCTTGTTAGTCTTTGAAAGAAGCTAATATAGAATTATTATCCGTGGCTAATTAACATAAACTCGCTCATATTTGTAAAATCGTGAAATACCTTGGATTGTTACTTGAGTGTAATTCCCAATGCATCCATCCTTGTAGCCATTGATCATTTTACTCGCTTTCTAGGTTAGTTTACATTTCCACAATTAGGTATCAATATTTTCTCAAAACAAATTCTTAGTGTTTGGCATTGCATAACAAGTGATAATTCTCTTACATTCCTAGTCGCTTACATATTGTTCTCTGTGGGATTCGACCCCGACTCATTATTGGGTAAATTATATTGCATGCGACTGTATCCATTTACTTTTTAGTAGTGGATTTTGACGTTATCAAACATTGGCGCCGTTCTCGGGAAATAATTTGGCGTAATTTAGGTTGTTTGAGAAATAAGCGTAAGTGCTTTGGTCCAAGCTTGTGAATATTTGTGTAATTAGTTTTTCTTACCTTGGTCTATTTTTCTTGTTTATTTTGTTAGTTTTGAAAAATGGCATCATTTAATGAAAATTGGTTGGATGGTAGTTGTTCATACTTTGATGACCCTTGTCCTTATTGTGGAGGACCACACTCGTGGCAAAATTATTTAAATTCTCCTGGGGGTGGATTGTCGCACAATCTCAAACCCATGAGTGGAGTATTTGTGATAAGTGTGGTCGTCAAAATGGTCATTGGGAGTATTGTGCTTATTTGTCCTTCCCTTCCCCAAGCCCCCGCTATGATGATTCTACTTTTTGTGATGAAAATGATAGGGCTATGGGAGTGGAAGAAGTTGAGCATGGTCAAAATGGAGAGTTCAAGCTCATGTTAGAATGCCTAATTGAAGGAGGAAACAAAGAACAAAGTGCCTTGGAGGAGCTTTTGGAAAATAGTCTCCAAAATGACTTGGCACTTGAAAGGTTGAAGTTGCAAATGGGAGAAATGCTTGAGGCTTTAGAGGTCCAAAATGCCTCGGAAGTTAATGATAGCCAAGAATTTTCCTTAGATGTGGAAGCCGAAAATCCTTCCTTGGCGCGTGATCAAAACCTAGAAGAACTCTCAAATGCTCAAAATGAGAAGTTGATGCTCATGTTGGAGACCATTCTTGCATATGAGGAGAAGCACAACTTTGCACTCGAGGACTTGAAGAAAGTCTTGACTCAAAATGATGATAATATCCGCACTTTGAAAAGTCAAATGAAAATATTGGTTGAGGCTCACTATGCCCACCAACTTGAGAGTGTGGAAAGAAGTCAAGAAGAGTCCGATTTCGAGGAAGAAAGTGAGCTCTACTTTGAGGAATCAAGAATTGAACATCCGCCTACCGACTCCATGAGTGCTAGTGATGCCAAGAAAAATATGGAATTAGAGTCATCCGGTGTAAATGAAAATTTGGTTGAGATTGACTCTAGTCCGGGGGAAAAAGAGGATGTCAAAATCCGGGAAGAATTGCAATTTCGAGGTTTGATGTCACATTACAAGCATTTTTCAACAGTAGAATTGTGTGGTGATATGGGAATTGAACTACACGAGTCAATGAGGGATTTTGAGCAGGAAAGGCAAAAACCATACATCTTACAATTTTAGGGAACAAGAAGGCAAAATGACATTCCTCACATGAAAACCAAGAAATGCAAAATGAAGAAATTGAGGTTTGGCTTGATCATCAACTTACCACCCCCACCGCTCGTGGTCACAAGCTTGATTCCAAGCTAGGTGCCCAATTTATATCGTCCAAGTGGCGAGAAAAGTGGTAAAGTTGAGTTGCGTCGTGCCACGACGTTAAATGTGGCACTTGGTGGGAGGCAACCCATAATTTTTTTTCAAAATTTTTGGTCATTTTTGAAATTTTTCTTTTTAGAATAGCTTATTATATTGTTTCTAACTAATTTGCCAAGTTTCATAATTTTTGGAGTTGATTTTAGTAGGTCGGGGCGACGAAGAGCATGAAAAACAGTAGCTGGTGAAAATTGTTGTGGCACAGGCTTCGCATTTGCGAAAACTGTTTCGCATTTGTGAATAGGACATCGCATTTCCCAGACTTTTGTCGCAATTGCGAAGGTTGTGTCGCAATTGCGACATCAGAGGGGTAAAACAGGGTCGTTTCCTTAGTTTGAAAAAAAGTGAAGAAAAAGTCTAAGGCTCTCAAACCTTTGTCTCCCTCACTCTCCCTACTGTAAAAATCCACTGTCTCTAACTCCTAATTGCAAGAGTTCAGGTATGAAACCTTAATCACTTCTTCTTCTTCTTCTTCTTCTTCTTCTTCTTCTTCTTCTTCTTCTTCTTCTTAGTTTCTCTGAAATCCTAGTTTTCAAATGGGTAACATTCTCTGCCCGAATTTGTTTAAAATTTGTTCAAATCGAAATTTGATTTCTGGGTGAGGTTGGTTGAGAGTGTGAGTTTTGTTCTTTGAAAAAAAAATGGGGAAGTCTAAGTACCGAGGATTTTGTAAAATAAAAGTGAATGTTTTGCTTAATATGTGATCGATGAAAGGCCCGAATGAGATTCTTGGCCGAATCATTGATATTTTCGTTGATTCATGGTTTTTATGAAGTCTAGTGCATGATTTATGTTTGAAAGATGATTGGGTTCATTAGGAATGGCTTGGATTCCAAAATTTTAGGACTTAGAACTGTTCTCTAAAAAAGGTGAGGCTGGGGACGACGATATCGCAATTGCGATGGCCTCATCGCATTTGCGACTTTGCATTTGCGAAGAGGTGGTTGCAATTGCGAAAAATCCAAATTCCAGCAACCTTCGCAATTGCAAAAATTTCATCGAAATTGCGATCTTATCAGAAGTCTGTTTTCTTCGCATTTGCGAGAAATTTTTCGCAATTGCGGCTTCTGATAACTTCGCAATTGCGAAGATTTCTTGGCATTTGCGACATCAGAGAGCAGTCACTTGAAAATTTCAAAATCCTAAAAACTTTTCTAAGGCTGGGTTTCGATTGTCCGATCATTCCTTTGGCATATTTGATTCTTTTTGCACTATTCTTCATAGTCATACCATGTTTTCACTCCTATCATTTGTTGACAGGTACTATAACTGAAAATGAGCACTAACTCTGGCGATTCCTCAAGTGACAACCCCTTGGAAGCTGAGCAGAATTTGACTAACACCGGTTCTTGTCATTGGAATGACAAGAATGGTACTTTGCTAAACTGATCTCGAAAAAGTTGCTCCCGAAGAGTGGTATACTGCTAGACAACGTCCAGAAGCGCCTTGCCGAGTTCTATCAAAGGCTGATAACCATGGAATGGAACTCTTTTGCCCCTCAACCTTGCCGAGCAAATGAGCAATGGGTGAGAGAATTTTATGCCAACCTCCCAGCTATCAGGCTAAGGAAGCCCGGGATGAGATTTCATGGCAAAATGGTGCAGTTTGGAGCTGAAGCTGTAAATCAATTGTATCACCTGCCAGACCATGACATGGCCCCATTCCGTGCAAAAGACTGTGCCTCAGAGGAGTGGCTGGTGTTTAAATTATGCCCGGGTGCGGATGTTCCATGGGCAGCTGAGAAGAGAGGGATCATATCCAAAGAGTTCACTACCGAAGCAAAGATATGGCTGGTCATCATATGCAGTTGTATCTCCCCTGTGTCGAACATATGGAATGTACCGGTTACAAGATCTCAAATGATAGCCTGCATCCTTGATGGTATTCATCTGAATGTTGGTGAAATCTTCATCAAAGAACTGAGGGAGTATCTGACCCAGAATAGTACATCATTGATATTCCCATCGCTTATCACTGAGCTATGCCAACTTGCTGGTGTGGAAGAAGCTCCGCGATACAATTGGATAGAGCCGGGAAAACCTCTAAATCCGTTGAAGAAAAGTGGAGAGGGCGGTGATGTGAAGAGAAAAAAGAGAAAGATGGTGTCTTCTTCTCAGGTTGATCAGAGTATTCAGCCATCATCTTCTGCGGGAGGACCATTTGCTGTGCTTAGTGAGGAGATACGGGTAATTCGCAAGCTAGTAGCTGACCTTCCACAGGAACCTGGGTAAACACCTGAGGGACCCGCATATATTTCAAAGAAAGATTTTCAAAAATACCTTGATGATTAGAGGAAGCAGGGGGATCACCTTAAGACGCTGGAGAAGGCATACACTGAGTTGGCCAAAGCGCGTGGTGAGTTGAGCAGTTCTCATGGCACTCTAGCACAGGCACACACCCAGATGAAGAAAAGGGAGAAGAAAAGAGACAAATTCTTTACCCGCATGTGGAAGAGTGTAAAGGGGCTGTGGAAAGTCCTAAAGCCTCAAGATCCAATGCCATCGACCAGGCCGGTAGATGATGATGATGCCCCTGTTGATTGGTCCGAGGAAGAAGGAGAGGAGGATGCCTCTGAGTCAGACGGCGAGGAGAGCACCTGATGCAGTATTCAGGGAGCACTTTCCACCATTTTACTCTATCATGTTTAGTTGCATTGGGGACATTGCAACATCTTTAGTTGGGGGTGGCTTCTTGTATAACTTTTGTTCTTGTATAAATGTTGATAACTGTGGAGATTGGTACTTTGGTTGTTTTCATTTTGTTATTATTGTATTGTCATGTGATGTGTGATATTATTATGTTTATTAGCTTCTTAGTTTAGGATTATTAGCTACTAAATTTTTTATATATAGTATATTTTATGTTAGTGGCGATATCCTTAGTTTTCTTTGTACCACGGTTCTTTTTCCAAGGATGCCAATTTTCTTCTTGAACCGGATAATTGTTAGTAAATTTTTGTCGACTTTTCGCGATGATGGATAGATAGACAACTTTCTTAAGGGAATTAGTCTTGTAGCTTCGATATAGCTATGTTAATTTAGGAAGAATAAATGGTTTGAGTTGGAGTTTGTGCCGTTTGACCAAGTTGTAGCTTGCTTGGTAGCAACATAATTTAAACCTCGGCATATGAATTTTTGGTTGTTGAAAAAGAAAAATAATTGAAGTAAAGATGTCATGACTTTTAGACTCAAATTTTGGCTCTTTGATTCACTAAATAGCTTCCTATGCTATATGTAAGCTCTGTGAGTCATTGGTTTCAATTGGATTTTGGATTTGTATTCCACTTGAGTGTTCATGTGCCATGTGTGGTGACATTTATTGTGAGTTCTTTTGCATTACTTGTAGTCTATAACTTTTTCGGAATGTGCTTCAAGGCGAAATCATAGACTAACTTGGTTTGAAAAATGATATTAGGCCTTCCTTGGACCGCTATTGTGCCATAAATTTCCTACCCTTGAATATTTTCCCTAGGCAACCCATTTTGAGCCTTTAACCTTGTTCTTTGGCAACCATATTACAAGATTTAATCCTTTGTTCTTTGTTGATCTAGCTTTTGGCACCATACCTCCCTAAGTACTTTCAAAGTGTAATCATAGGCTAAAAGCCTAAGTTTGGGGGTGAAGGTTGGAAAAGTTGCGATATGAAAGTTGTTCAAAAGGTGAAAGGTAGAAAAAAATGATAAAAAGTGAAACCTTCCTTGATTTTGAAAAGGAAGGAAGAAAAAAAATTATAATAAAATAATAAGAAGTTGTGAATAAAGGGAATATTAGGTGTGGAATGAAAAGTGAAGAAAGGATGAAGAATGTTTTTGAAGGAAGTGGACTTTGATTGTAAATTTTGTAGTGCTTGGGGAGGTTTTGAGTCACTCTAACCAAAATTGTACCCTACCTTAACCAAAAGCCTAAACTAAAACCTTTTAAGTCCTAATTGATTTTTAACCAAGTTGTCTACATTAGTGGAGAAATACGCGGCAAGCCTATGGTACTACTTGTATGCATTTGAACATCTTTGTGAGAGAGAGTTAATTCTTTCCATTTGATATCCTATTTTGTTTTGAATTAAGATTTATGAGTGTGGGATTCTCTCTTAAATGTGAGGGCACATGAGATTTGAGTTGTGAATTTAATCCCATTTTTAATTGGAAGGAATGACCAAAGAAAGATAACTGTGATAGAGAGGCAAATTTTGAAGCTTTAGTGTCATGACTTCATTTGCTACTTTGATTTGCATAGTGCTTGAGCACTTGAAATGTAATGAAGTTCATGAAAAGTGTTCGGCAATTCATATGTATTGGTTTAATTTTTGGTACCAATCGAAGTCATGCGTTTGTGCTTATAGTAGACCTTTTTGGCTTGACATGATAAGGATGCAATGTTGAGTTAAATACTTGGGAGTAGATTTTGTCGCTTTCATTGCTTGAGTACAAGTAATAGTTTAAGTTTGGGGGTTTGATAAGTTGGTATTTTACCAACTTATCTTTTCTTTAAGCCTATATTTTTGCTATATTTGAGTGATAAAATCACGTGTTTAATGCCATTTACTTCTATATTACAGGTTCTATGTGATTTAGAAGTGATGTTGAAGAAACCAAGTGAAACGAGTCAAAAAGAAGCTAAAAAGAGGAAAATCTGGGAAATGCCCTCAGTTGTCGCAATTGCGACAAAATCCTTGGAATTGCGAAGCAAGCAGTTATGGTAATTGCGAGTAATGCATGGGAATTGCGAAGAACGACTATACAAGTTGTTTTCGCGAATGCGAAGATTACTTCGCAAATGCAAAAGTCAACCAGGCAGTCAACCTTCGCAAATGCGAAGTACTGAATGCAAATGCGAAGATACACAGTGTAGTCGTAGTTCGCAAATGCGAAAATCGTACTTCACTTCTGGAAAATTCTGGAATTTCACATTTTTTGGCCTCAAACCATTTAATACCCGACTTAGCTCATTTGTGAAATATCTGTGGCTTATTTTCAGTTCCAAACACTAGAGAGAACAAGGTTGGAAGCTAGGGTTTGCACACACACTTTGGTCTTGAAGATTTGAAGCTTTTGGCTGAGAATTTCTTACCCATTAATGTTTTTTTCTTCATTTTCTTGCTTTGTATTGTATATCTAAGTGTGTAGTATTTTATCCAACACTTGAATCTTGTTTATGGGAATATTCATATTTAAAGTGTGGATTAGATACCTTGTTGTGCTTATGTATTGAATGATTTTTATCCTTTTATAAAGTGAGTTATTGTTACTTTAATTATTCTTGTTTTTTAATGTTTCCGAAGGGATTAGATAACCCTAGGACTCGCCCATTAACTCCAAATTAATTTTGGCAAAGATTATTTGGGGTTGAAAAAGATTAATTAACCCAACTGTTCAAACCCAAATAAGTCGGAATGGACCCAAACCCAACCCACAGGATCAAAAAAAACCACTCGGCCCATCCTAACAATTATCTAACTAACAAGTTGTAAACTCCAAATAACACATGACAATTAAAACCTTAGCCTAGCTGACTTACTAAATAAAATTAACCAAACTAACACATTTAAAATAATTTGATTACAGACTAACTACACTAACTAAGAAACAGACTCACAACTACTCATGCATGAACAAATAAACTCCGAAACAAAAAAGATAATTCAAGAAGAGGAGAGGAAGCAGAAACATAGAGAAAGAAAGAAAAATTGGAGAGAAGATAATAACAAAAAAATAAAATAAAAGAAAATACCTTTTGAAAATCGGACAGTGGAGAATGAAGCCGGAGCCATCAAATCTTCTAAATTTCCTGCTAAATCTGATATTAATCGTGTGTTCTTATAAAGAACACACGATCAAAACCAAATTAGAATTGAAAATCCCATAGAATCCGATTTGGAATTTCTAGGGTTCGTCTTGTGATTCAAGATTCGAGGAGTTGGAAGATGATTCGAGGGTAACTGACCATGGATTAGGGAAGAGGGTCTTATGGTGATTATGTGGTGTTATTTTGGTCGGGTTTGGGGGTGGCGCCACCGGGCTTCAAGGAGGTGGGAATGGGGGCGGCTAGGGTTGGAGTGGGGTTCACTGAGGGTGAAGTGAATGGGAGAGACGAGTTTGGGGGGGGGGGTTAGTGAATTAGGACACTAATATACTAAACCCTCCCCACTTCCCCACCGTTAGATTAGGAAACCTAGATGGTCCAGATCTAACGCTAAAGAAACAACGTCGTTTGGTTAGCCAACGAGACCGGACCGGGTTGTAGCTGACTGGAGCGGGTTCAACGGGACAAGGATTTGGGCCTGAGCGAATTAACATAGAACAGCCCAAAACTTGTCTCCTTCATTCCATTTTCATTTTTTCCAAACTAATTCTTTTCTTTGCTTTGCTTTTTTTTTCCAAAATTAACACTAAAATCCTAAATTAAGTTATATAACCAAATTAACTTATCAAAAATACTGAATAATCCAATAATGACCACGATTATTAAATTAAAGAAAAACTACTCAAAATCAAAAAATTAAAAGGTGCAAAATAACTATTTTTGTGATTTTCCTTTTTTATAAAATAAATAATTACTAATTAATTCGTAAAAATGCAAATTTAAATCCTAAATGCACATGCACATATTTTTTGTATTTTTATGGATGAAAATATATAAACTTGCATAGACAAATGCAAACAATTAACGGGAAATGCCACAGAATTCCACCAAATTGCAAACACTGAAAGAAATTATTTTATTTTGAATTTATGGGAGTAATTCATATAGGGCAAAAATCACGTGCTCACATCGGGAGCCTGCTCAACCTGCACTCGCTGCTCAGGGGTGCGGACGGCGGGAGTCTGTGCTCCTCCCCCGGCCTGGGATGTGGCTGCAGCAAGGGGAAGCAACCCTGCCTGAGCCAAGGTGGTGTACATACTCACGAACTGAGCTAAAGTCTCCTGGAGCGCTGGAGAAGTAGTGGCAGTAGTAGGTGTGCCAGGTGCCTGGGCTCCGGCTGGATCTGCTGGTGGTACCTCGGCGGCAGCTCGCGCAGGTGCTCTGGCTGCACCACGTGCGCGTCCTCGACCTCTCCCTCGACCCCGGCCTCTAACGGCTGTAGTAGGGGGCGCGGGTGCCTGATCATCTCGAGTGGCATGAGTCCTCACCATCTGTGAGAGAATAGAAGTCAGAAATTTAGAATTGATGTCAAAATGTCGCACGACAAGGAATTCAAATGAAACGAAGATTTTTCCTAAACAGTTACATAGCCCCTCGTAGATAAGTACAAACGTCTCCATACCGATCAGCGAGACTCTAATAAACCAGCCTGTGTTCCGTGACTCCTATGAACCTAGAGCTCTGATACCAACTTGTCACGACCCCCGTTCACCCTCCATGAACATGTCGTGATGGCACCTAGTTCCTACAACTAGGTACGCATAACAGTGCGAAAATAACAATTTAACTTGAGGAATAATCAATTAAAACTGAACATATGAGAAATAACAACTGAATATAAGGCTGTCCGGCCTATACAACTCTAAAGATATGCGGAAGTCTACAACTCAATCCCAAAACCCGGAAACTCACGGGAAACACAGGCTAATAGAATTACCATAAGTACTCTAATCTCCAGATTATCTACATCAAAAGTATGATAGGATAACAGCTCTACAACTATAATAAGGAAGAAGACTCTTCGGTCTGCGGACGCTGCAGATATACCTCAAAGTCTACGTGTGTCTCCTCGCCTCAAGGATAGTGCGCCTGAGAAGAGGTACCTGGATCTGCACATGAAAAACATGCGCAGGAAGGGCATGAGTACACCACAGCGGTACTCAGTAAGTGCCAAGCCTAAACTCAGTTGGGTAGTGACGAGGAAGGTCAGGGCGCTACTGAGGTAAAATATAATATTAATTAACAGTATGAAATTCTGACAGAAATAATGAGTACAGCAGTGAGATAAGACAGACTAACGAAATAATAACAACTACACAAGAACAAAATAGACACAGAAAGACTACAACTCAATACCAAGAATCACAATGAGGGTCTCCCAGGATACCGTCCTGTAGCCCTTTTCTCAACTGTCCAGTGGATCTCCCGGGATACCGTCCCGTAGTCCAACTCATGTGCCAAACCGAAGGATCTCCCGGGATACCGTCCCATAGTCCAACCATCAATATGCAGGGGGGATCTATCGGGAATCTAACCCGCAATCCCAAAGTAAATGTGCAGGGGGATCTACCGGGAATCAAACCCGTAGTCCCAAAGTAAACAAACAAGGGGGGAGCTACCGGAATCCCACATACGTAGTCCCAATATAAATGCGGAATCACAGCCAGAAGATACCAAGGAATGAAGTAAACGAAAGGCAGGCAACAGATAATACTAGCCTAGCATGCTTCACGTAGTTCAGTCAAGGCAACTTATGCAATTAGGCAGGTTAAATCAACTAAATATGCTTCTCTAATCTAGCATAGGTTATAATTACAAGTAGAGTAAAACAAATATGAAAGAGACTCGGTCTCAATGTCTTAAGTAAAATCAGGATTTTCAACAATCAACTCAAGTACGCGCTCGTCACCTCACGTACAAGGCACTCAAATACAAATAACAGATCCTAAGGGGAAAAGTCCCCCACACAAGGTTAGACAAGCCACTTACCTCGAATCGGCACCAAAATCAACTCGAAATCACACTTTTGCCACGAGTATCCGACTCCAAATGGCCCAAATCTATTTAATTCAATTGCATATCGTAAGTAATATTGCAAACAGCTGATTCCACTATTAAATTTAAAGCTAAGGCGCGAAAATAGGTAAAATGACCAAAATGCCCCTCAAGCCAACATCTCGGAATCGAATAATTTTCATATTTTCGGAACCCTCGTACTCTCACGAGTCTAACCATATAAAAATCTCCCAAATCGGAGGTCAAATGCCCACTCAAAATCCAAAAGTTAGGTCTAAGAAGTTTTACCCATTTTCTTCAAATTTTGATCCCAAATTCGAATTTTAATGATGGATTTAACTACAAAATGATGAAATATAGCTAGGAGGGATCAAAGAAACATTACCCAATGGTCTTCTCTTCAAAACCCTCTGAAAATTGCCCTTCCCCGAGCTAAATTCGACTTTTCTAACTTATGAAAATCAAACCCTCGAATTTCCTATATCAGAACAGGTGTTTCCGCTTTTGTGGACAAGGGACCGCATCTGCGGACCAGCTCACCGCTTCTGCGATTTTTCATTAAAGCCAAGAGTTCCGCTTCTGCGGTATTAAACCGCACCTGCGATTGCCGCTTATGCGGATTCCTTACCGCTTCTGCGGTTCCAATAAAAATCCCAAGGACCGCATCTGCAACTACTATCTCGCAGGTGCGTAACCGCTTCTGCGGTTAAACTTCCGCACCTGCGGAAACTGAAGGAACACTCGAATTTCTCTCCTGCGGTGGTCTAGCCGCTTCTGCGGCTCTGCTTCTGCGGTTCCCAAGCCGCAGAAGTGGAAATACCAGATGACAGAACCTTCAGCAATTCATTCAACTTCAAAATTTTCCGTCAACCACCAGAAATCATCCCGAGGCCCCCGGGACCTCAACCAAAAGCACCAATACCACCTAATACCTATTCGAACTTGTACCAATCCTTAAAACACCTAAAGCAACACCGGAAATGCGATTTAATCAATGATTCAAGCCTAAGAACTTCAAATTTCTTCCAAATACGCTTTCGATCAAAAACCTAACCAAAACACGTCCGAATGACCTGAAATTTTGCATACACATCCCAAATGACATGATGGAGCTACTGCAACTTCCGGAATTTCATTCCGGCCCTCGGATCAAAAATTCACTATCGGACCGGAAACTTCAAAAATTCAAACTTAGGCATTTCAAGCCTAAATGAGCTACGGACTTCCAAAATACATTCCGAACACGCTCCCAACCCTGAAATCACCTAACGGAGCTAACGGAACCATCGGATTTCCATTCCGAGGTCGTCTTCACACTGTTCCGACTACGGACCACCTTTCAACACTTAAGCTCTCATTTAGGGACTAAGTGTCCCAAAGCTCTCCGAAACTCAACACCGAACGTCCCGGCAAACCAAAATAGCAGAAATGAACTTAGGGGAAGCAGTTAATGGGGGATCGAGGCGTAAATTCTTAAGACGACCGACCGGGTCGTCACAGCCGGCGCTAGGGTTCCTGATCTTTGGTGAGGGAGATGAAACGAACAGATGAAACGGGAGGGGGTGGGGGTCATGCTTTCAGACAATTATATATTTTTAGAGGACTCAGTTCCGGACCGTCCGATCAAACGAGATCGACGGTCCTGATTACGGGTAATTGAAACGGGGTCGTTTGGTCACTGAGTGGGGCGGACCGGGTTGGGTCGCGGGTTTGGGCCTATTTTGAGCGGGTTACGGGGGAAAGACGTTTGGGCTGGGTAATGTTAAAATAAAATAGCCCAAAATCCAGGCTTCTTTTGTTTTAATTCTTTTTCTCTTTTTCAAATTCAAGTTTTCTCTTCTTTTCAAAATTAATAAAAAAAACCTAAATGAATTATTAACCTAAATTATCCTACAAATTAGGTTAATTACTAAGAAATAATATTTACAACAACTAATTAATTACCAAATTAAAAGAAAACTACAAAATTCGAAACTAAAAAATAAAAATGCAAAAATGAGTTGTTTTTTGTGATTTTTTTTTTTGTAAAATAAACTAATTTACTAATTAATCAAAAATGTAAAATTAAGTCCTAAATGCAAATGCAATGTAGTTTTATATTTTTTATGAATTAAATAAAAATTAAACATGCACACAAAATGCAAACAATCAGAAAAATTCCACAATAATTCTAAAATGACAAACAATTAGAAGAAAAATCCTATTCTTTGGGATTCTGTAGGAGTAATTCGTGTGAGGCAAAAATCACGTGCTCGCATGTACCTCCACTCTTAAGTGCTCAGCCACTCGGTACTGTATATGGCCATCTGGCCCAGGGAAGATCCATCCTTGAATATATACACATCGCTGACAACTGTCACTCAGTACCGAGGAAGGCCATTCCAGCCCTATGGAGAAGATCCATCTCCAGGTATAAATACTTCGGACAAGATCCATGTCCAGGGAAGATCCATTCCTCAAAATATCAACTGCGCTCACTGGAGGTGTGTTACAGACTCCGGAGGGGCTCCTACAGCCCAAGCGCTGTCATAATCATCAACATAATCGTTGCACCGTGCAGCCCGATCAAATAACTATCACTCATAATCAGGCCCTCGGCCTCACTCAGTCATCACTCTCCAATCTCACACACACGGGCTCACAATGCCATGGCACTAGCCTGAAACAATGCTATGATGTGCCAAATAATAACCACTGAGACTGTGGCATGATATGATATGCATGGATAAGACTGAGTACAGAATGTCAATGAATCAAATGAAATGACAGCAAGAAACGACCACTTGGGTCTCTACAGTATCGGCGTGAAGCCCGAACATGATATTTAGCATGTTTTACAACACATTTACTTAACCACATGATAGAAACACGGATATCAACAAGAAAGAGTCATTAAGCGGTGCCATGGAGTGAACTAGGCCACAATCCTCACGGTGCACGCCCGTCACTTGGCATTAACGTTACCTTAATACTAATCACATAACACATAGTTCGGGTTTTGAACCCAAAATTCGTGAAGCCTCCCTTTTATACATTCTACCCAGGCATCTCACACCTGCGGCCCTTTCCTCGCACCTGCGCAACCGCTTCTGCGGTCAAAACAACCGCACCTGCGGTTTCCACTTAAAAGTCCAAGACCGCATCTGCGCCCCAGGAACCACACCTGCGGTCCCGCAAATGCGTCAATCTCACCGCATCTGCGGTTTCTCTCTTAGCCCTCAAATTCCGCATCTGCGGCTTCTCCCATGCATCTGCGACCTCGCACCTGCGGTCCCCAATACGCAGGTGCGGAAATATCAAAAGCAGCAGCTTCAGCTGCACAATCTCAATTCCAACTGCTTCGTTAACCATCCGAATACATCCCGAGGCCCTCGGGACCTCCACCTAAAATACCAACAAGTCACATGTCACCATTCAAACTTAGTCGAACCTTCGGAACACTCAAAACAACATCAAAACACCAAATCACCCTCGAATTCAAGCCTAAGAACTTCTAAACATCCGAATTCCGCAAACAATGCCAAAACCTATCAAACCTCGTCCGAATGACCTGAAATTTTGTACACACGTCACAAATGACACTACGGACCTAGTCCAATTTCCGGAATTCCATTCCAACCCTGATATCAAAATTTCCACTGCCGATCGGGAAATGCCAAATTTTCAATTTCACCAATTCAAGCCTAATTCTACCACGGACATCAAAATCACATCTCGGACGCGCTCCCAAGTCCAAAATCACCTAACGGAGCTAACCGAACCATCAGAATTCACATCCGAGATCGTTTACACATAAGTCAACATCCGGTTGACTTTTCCAACTTAAGCCTTCTCAAAAGAGACTAAGTGTCTCAATTCACTCCAAAACCATTCCGAACCCGAACCAACTAACACGATACGATCAAATATAAATGAAGAACACAAAAGGGAGCAGAAAGGGGGGAAACGGGGCTGCAACTCATGAAACAACCGGCCGGGTCGTTACATCCTCCCCCTCTTAGACGAACGTTCATCCTCGAATGAGTCTAGAAACATACCTGAAGCCTCAAATAGGTATGGATATCTGTTGCGCATCTCCCGCTCGGTCTCCCAAGTAGCCTCCTCCACAGGCCGACCTCTCCACTGCACTTTCACTGGTGCTATCCTTTGATCTTAACTTTCAAACCTGCCTCTCCAAAATAACCACTAGCTCCACATCATAAGTCAAATCACCGTCTAACTGAACCATACTGAAATCCAAAACATGAGACGGATCAGCAACATACTTTCGGAGCATGGAAACATGAAATACCGGATGCACCCCTGACAAGCTACGTGGCAAAGCAAGCTCATAAGTCACTTCCCAAATCCTCCGAAGCACCTCAAAAGGCCCAATGAATCGAGGGCTCAAGTTGCCCTTCTTCCCAAATCTCATAACACCCTTCATGGGTGAAACCTTCAGTAGAACCTTCTCCCCGACCACTTAAGACACATCACGAACCTTTCTGTCAGCATGACTCTTTTGTCTTGATTGCGCTGTACGAAGCCGCTTCTTAATCACTTTCACCTTGTCCAAAGCATCCTGAACCAAGTCTTTATCTAAAAGCCTAGCCTCGCCCGGCTCAAATCAACCCACTGGAGATCTACACCACCTCCCATATAAAGCCTCATATGGAGCCATCTAAATACTCGATTTATAACTGTTGTTATAAGAAAACTCCGCGAACGGTAGAAACAGGTCCCATGAACCCCTGAAATAATAACACAAACACGCAACATGTCCTCCAATATCTGAATAGTGCGCTCGGACTGCCCATTCGTTTGAGGGTGAAAAGCTGTGCTCAACTCAACCTGAGTACCTAACTCTTGCTGCACGGCCCTCCAAAACTGCGATGTAAACTGAGTACCTCTATCTGAAATGATGGAAACCGAGACACGATGCAGGCGAACAATCTCTCGGATATAAATCTCAGGCAACCACTCTGAAGAATAGGTAGTACACACAGGAATAAAGTGTGCGGACTTGGTCAACTGATCCACAATCACGCAAATAGCATCGAACTTCCTCAAAGTCTGTAGGAGTCCAATTAAGAAATCCACGGTGATCCGCTCCCACTTTCACTCTGGAATATCTATTTGCTGATGCAAGCCACCGGGTCTTTGATGCTCGTATTTCACCTGCTAACAATTGAGGCACCGAGCCACCAACCCCACTATATCTTTCTTCATTCTTCTCCACCAATAATGTTGTCTCAAATCCTGATACATCTTCGCGGCACCCGGATGGATGGAATACCGCGAGCTATGGGCCTCCTAAGAATCAACTCCCGAAGCCCATCTACATTGGGCAAACATATCCGGCCCTGCATCCTCAATACCCCGTCATCACCAATAGCCACATCTCTGGCATCGCCGCGCTGGACTTTGTCCTGGAGGACAAGCAAATGAGGATCATCGTACTGGCGCTTTGTGATACGATCAAACAAGGAAGACTGAGAAACCACACAAGCTAAGATCCGACTGGGCTCCGAAATATCCAACCTCACAAACCGATTGGCCAAGTCCTGAACATCAACTGCAAGAGGTCTCTCTCCAACAGGAATATATGCCAAACTGCCCATACTCACCGCCTTCCTGCGCAAGGCATCGGCCACTACATTGGCTTTTCCTGGAAGGTACAAAATAGTAATATCATAGTCCTTTAGTAGCTCCAACCATCTCCGCTGCCTCAAATCGAGATCCTTCTGCTTGAACAAGTGCTGGAGGCTAAGATGATCAGTAAACACCTCACAAGACACTCCATAGAGATAATGCCTCCAAATCTTCAACGCGTGAACAATGGCAGCCAACTCCAAATCATGAACAGGGTAGTTCTTCTCATGAGGCTTCAACTGACGAGAAGCATAAGCAATCACTCTACCCTCCTGCACCAACACACACCCAATGCCGACCCGAGAAGCATCACAATATACCGTATATGAACCTGAAGCTGATGGAAAAACTAACATTGGAGCTGTGGTCAAGGCAGTCTTGAGCTTCTGAAAGCTCGCCTCATACTCATGCGACCACATGAAAAGAGCACCCTTTTGGGTCAATTTGGTCAAGGGTGATGCAATAGATGAAAATCCCTGAACGAGCCGACGGTAATAACCTGCCAAAACAAGAAAGCTACGAATCTATGTGGCTGAGGACGGCCTGGGCCAACTCTAAACCGCCTCTATCTTCCTCGGATCAACCTGAATACCCTCACTAGACACCACGTATCCCAAGAACGCCATTGAACTGAGCCAAAACTCACACTTTGAGAAATTTGCATAAAGCTTCTCCTCCCTCAACCGCTACAATACAACTCTCAAATGCTCAGCGTGCTCCTCCTGACTACGCGAGTACACCAGAATATCATCAATGAAAACAATAACAAACGAGTCGATATAAGGCCGAAACACATTGTTCATCAAATGCATGAACGTTGTTGGGGCATTAGTCATCCCAAAAGACATCACAAGGAAATCATAATAACCATATCGCATCTTGAAAGCTGTTTTAAGAATGTCCGAGTCCTTGATCTTCAACTGGTGATACCCTGACATGAGATCAATCTTGGAGAACACTCTCGCTCCCTGAAGCTGGTCAAATAAATCATCAATACGAGGCAAAGGATACTTGTTCTTGATTGTGACTTTGTTCAACTGCCTGTAGTCAATGCACATTCTCACAGTGACATCCTTCTTCTTCACAAATAGGACAGGCGTATTCAGGGAGATAGCGTCACTTCCAGGGTCAGCAATTACAACAGCTGACGATTTATTATACTTGTGGAGATCCGAGGCACCTTGCTAGATTTTGCCCAAGGTCACAGGGTGACATGCCACAGTAGAGTTCTCATGCCATGGTGTCGGCACCAGTTGCTTCACCGCCCACTCAGCCAGCTAGAGGATCGGGTCAGGCTGCCAGAGGTGGAGTCCAGGCCATTAGAGGTGGAGGTCAGACCATAGAGGTGGAGGCAAGTCAGCTAGAGACTATCTAAGAGGTGGAGGTCAGAGTAGTGGGGCACAAACCTATTTTAGTGCATTCCCAGCTAAACCTGAGGCCGAGTCTTTTGATGCTGTCTTCACAGGTATTTTTCTAGTTTTCCATAGAGATGCTTTAGTTCTTTTTGACCCGGGATCTACTTATTCCTATGTGTTATCCTATTTTGCTTCGTATCTGGTTATGCCTCCTAATTCTTTGAGTGCTCCTATATATGTGTCCACGCCTGTTGTAGATTCTACTGTTGTAGATCGGGTTTATCGCTCGTGTGTGATTTCTATTAGGAGCCTTGAGACTAGTGTAGATCTCCTACTTCTTGATATGGTGGACTTTGATGTTATTTTAGGCATGAATTGGCTGTTACCTTATCACGCTATATTGGACTGTCACGCCAAGACAGTAACCTTAGCCATGCCGGGATTGCCTTGATTATAGTGGAGAGGGACTCCTGGACATTATACTAGCAAGGTTATTTCTTATGAGAAGGCTCGGCGTATGGTCGAGAAGGGATTTCTAGCATATTTGGCCTATATTTGAGATTCTAGTGCGGAGGTTCTTTTCATGGATTCAGTACTAGTTGTGTGCGAGTCTCTAGAGGTATTTCCTACAGATCTGGCTTCGGGCACTCAGCCTATTTCTATTCCACCACACCGTATGGCCCCACCTGAGTTGAAGGTACTGAAGGAGCAGTTGTAGGATTTTCTTGATAAGGGATTCATTAGACCTAGTGTCTCTCCTTGCGGTGCACCAGTGTTGTTTGTGAAAAAAGAAAGATGGTTCTATGAGGATGTGTATAGATTATTGGCAATTCAACAAAGTCACTATCAAGAACAAGTATCTATTGTCAAGGATTGATGACTTATTTGATCAGCTTCAGGGTGCCAAAGTATTTTCGAAGATTGATTTGATATCTGGCAATCATCAGTTGAATATTAGGGCATCGTATGTCGCTAAGACAGCTTTTCGGACTCGGTATGGGCATGATGAGTTTCTAGTGATGTCATTTGTCTTAGAAAACGCCCCAACAACATGTATTGATTTGATGAATCGGGTATTTAAGCCCTATTTGGATTCTTTTGTGATCCTCTTCATTGATGATATTTTGATCTACTCCGGCAGTCGAGAGGAGCACGAGCAGCATCTTTGGATTGTACTTCAGACTCTGAGATAGTCAGTTATATGCCATGTTTTCAAAGTGTTTTCGGATTTCCCTATTCGGTTGGACTCGGTTTCCTTTTTGGGGGTATGTTGTATCTGCCAAGGGCATTAAAGTGGATGCTAAGAAGATTGAGGTAGTTAAGAATTGGCCTAGACCTACTTCAGCTACAGAGATACAGAGTGTTACGCCCCGCAGTATTACGATGATGTTACGCTTCGCAGTATTATATTACGACGATGTTACAACCTGTAGTATTGTACGATGAATTTGTTGTAAGATAATTGACATCAGTTCAGGGACAAGATTATTTGGAGATTATAAGTATTGTGCTATTTCAAGCAAGTGATAAGTAAATTCCTGAAGGTGAAAGGGAAAGCGAATTTAAGAAAATGAGGTTGGTCGAAGTTTGACATTTGGAGATAAAATACGGTTCAAACTATAATACCCCGTATTTATCGACTAGTGTTGTACAAAGTACCACATGACCATGATAGTAAGGTGTATAAAGTGTGTTAAAAGTGAGTAGTATTTAAGTAATTTGAGATAATTCTTAATTATGTGGATAATTGGGTTATTAATAAATTTTAGTGGGAGATTAATTAAAAATCTTTGGATAAAGATAAATAACCTCACGTGGCAGCTTTTGCCGTAGAAACATTGTGACTCTTACATTCATTAAACTAGGTGGCATGAATCAAAATGAGACTTAGAAAAGGGATAGTTGACGGTGGCAGTATTTAAAGGAAGGAAACAAACAACAACAACAATAACAACAACAACGATAACAACAACAGCAAACCCAGTTTGATCCAACAGGTGGGGTTTGGGGAGGTTAGTCTGTACGCAGACCTTACCCCTACCTACTGCAGGTAGAGAGGTTGTTTCAAATAGACCCTCGGCTTAGGAAGGGCAAGAAGAAGAAGAGGAAAGAAAGGAAGGAAGAAAGAAGGAAGAGAAAAGAAAAAGGGAGAGATAAAGGATAAGTAGTACCAAATAATAGCAACTGGGAATATAATACCTGAGGCGAAAAAAATCACATAACGTAATAAAAATCTAAGAATATGAAGGGACATGCATGCTACTAAGACTATCGATGAACAACTATAAACTACCTACTAACCTTCTACCTTAATCCTCGACCTCCACACCCTCCTATCAAGGGACATGTCCTCAGTGAGCTGAAGCAGTGCCATATCCTGTTTAATCACCTCTCCCCAGTACTTCTTAGGCCTACCTCGACCTCTTCTCAAACTCTCCATGGCCAACCTCTCCCGCCTCCTGACAGGAGCGTCAATGCTTCTTCTCTTAACATGTCTGGACCATCTCAGCCTCGACTCCCACATCTTGTCCTCCACGGAGGCTACTCCCACTCTGTCCCAGATAGCTTCATTCTTAATCCTATCTCTCCTGGTACACCCACACATCCATCTCAACATCCTTATCTCTGCTACTTTCATCTTCTGCACGTGGAAGTTCTTGACTGGCCAACACTCAGCCCCATACGGCATAGCCAGTCGAACCACCACCCGATAAAACTTACCCTTAAGTCTTGGCGCCACATTCCTATCACACAAAACACCGAAAGCGAGCCTCCACTTCATCCATCCCACTCTAATGCGATGTGCGACATCTTCGTCAATCTCCCCGTTACCCTGGATAATAGACCCGAGATACTTGAAACTTGCTCTCTTAGGGATAACTTGAGCATCAAGCTTAACCTCTATGTCTGCATCATGGGTCCTATCACTAAATTTGCACTCCATGTATTCTGTCTTGGTACTATGCAGTTTGAAACCTTTAGACTCCAAGGTCTGTCTCCAAACCTCCAACCTCGCGTTAACTCTGTTGCGTCTCGTCAATCAACACTATATGATCGGCAAATAGCATGCACCAAGGCACCTCCCCTTGGATGTGTCACGACAGTACATCCATCTCCAAGGCAAAAAAATGGGCTAAGAGCCGATCCATGGTACAACCCCATCACCACAGGAAAATATTCCGAGTCACCACCCAAAATCCTCAACCGAGTCTTAGCATCATCATACATATTCTTATCACCCTAATGTACGTTACTGGAACACCGCTAAACTCCAAACACCTCCAAAGGACCTCCCTCGGGACTTTATTGTATGCTTTCTCAAGGTCAATAAACACCATATGCAAATCCTTCTTCCTCTCCCTGTACTGCTCCACTAATCTCCTTACTAGATGGATTGCTTACGTATTCGAACGCCCCGGCATTAATCCAAATTGATTCTCAGAAATAGACACGCACCTCCTCACCGCGACCTCCACCACCTCTCCCAAACCTTCATAGTGTGACGCAACAACTTGATACCCCTATAGTTGTTGCAATTTTGGATATCACCCTTCTTCTTGTAAAGCGGAACCATCGTACTCCACCTCCATTCTTCGGGCATGTTCTTTGTCTTAAAAATAACATTGAACAGCTCAGTGAGCCACTCCAAACCTGCCTGCCCCACGCTCTTCTAGAATTCCACCGGGATTTCGTCTGGCCCCATCGCTCTGCCCCTGCATATCATATGCATCACCCCTTCTACCTCCTCTACCGTAATCCGCCTACAGTACCCAAAATCCCGCCGACTCTCGGAGTGCTCTAACTCACCCAGCACAATGATCTATCCCACTCCTCGGTCAACAGTTTATGGAAGTATGTCTACCATCTTCTCCTAATAAGTGACCCGTCCATCAACACTTTGCCATCCTCATCCTTGATGCACTTGACTTAGTCTATGTCACGGGCTTTTCTCTCCTGACCACGGCCAACCGGTACAACTTCTTGTCCCCGCCTTTTCCCTCGAGCTCCTCGTAAAAACGAACAAACGCCACATACAAAAGGAAGGAAACATAGGAATTATTCCAATTCCTTCCACTCTTTAAATTTAAGTAACATCTTTTGAAAAAAGGAGATATGGTATTTTCTTGGGTGATTAGCAAATACTAAGTGCAGACTCGTATCTATCTACGGATTTCAATAGCGAGCCATCAAATATTGAAATACTATTTGTGATGACAGAACTAGTAGCTGACGAGTTCGTATGAGCATTCGAGGTTAGAGGTTTATCAAAAGGATTTACTAGTCGTAGTCATCAAAAGAGGGAATTGAGGTATGTTAAGGCTATCCCTTCTTTCTTTTGGCATGATCCAAGTAACGATACGTAAATGTAATTATATTCCATAAGCGGTTCCTAAGTCTCTATTGAGGTATTTGATAAAGAAGTTAATGTTCATGATATAGTGATACATGCATCTTCATGCATTTACCACCGTGCTACGGCCGGTTAGGCAGTCATACATATTCATTTACCAGCGTGCTACGGCCGGTTAGGCAGTCATGCATATTCAGTTACCACCATGCTACGGCCGGTCGGGCAGTCATGCATTTACCACCGGGCTACAGCCGGTTGGGCAGTTACCACTAGTTGGGAAATTATGTATCATTATTTACCACCGGTTGGGCAGTCATATATTTACTATCGTGCTACGGTCGGTCGGGCACTTATACATTTACCACCGCGCTACGGCCGGTTGGGCAGTTACCACTTATCCGTGGAGCAGTCATGCATCATATGATAGGATAATAGTCTCAAGGAGAAGCATTATATATATAAGTATAATAAATACGCATATACGGTGGCACTTTAGAGATCCGGGTTGATTCTTATATGTCTTTAATTAATGTTGACGTATTGTTACGTTTCAGTTCTGCCTTACATACTCAGTATATTATTCGTACTGACATCCTTTTGTTGGGGATGCAGCATTCATGCCTGCAGGTATAGACACTCAGTTTGACGAGCCATCATAGTAGATGAGCTCAACATTCAGCGAAGGATCGGTAAGACTCCACCTCAGTCGGAGTGCAGCCAAGTCTATAAGTCATCGTATTAGAGTTTTGCTACAGACTTATGGGTAGGCCAGTACCGTATCCCATTTGACGTCAAATAATCTTAGAGGCTTTATACACAGCGGTTCATTTTGTACAGTATGTCAAAGGCGTTTACGGCCCATATGTATTCCTATTTTAAGAAAGATTGTTCATTGATACAGAGTTTTTCCACTTATGGTTATACATTATGAGTTGTTGCCATGTTGGCCCATGATAGTTACAGAAGAAAAAAATTGTGTTATAGAGTGGTTCACTCTGGCCAGTACGGCACCGGGTGCCAGCCACGCCTCCCCAGGTTTAGGGCGTTACACGGAGCTTCCTAGGTTTGGCGGTTATTATAGCCGACTCGTGGAGGGGTTTTCATCCATCGCAGTCCCATTCACTAGATTGACCCAGAAGGATACCCCATTCAGGTAGTCCGATGAGTGTGAGTTGAGCTTTGAGAAGCTCAAGAATGCTTTGACTACAGCCCCAGTATTAGTGGTGCCTACATGTTCAGGATCCTACGCTATGTATTATGATGCATCGCGTATTGGGCTTGATGCAGTATTGATGCAGGATGGTAGAGGGATTTCATATGCATCTCGGCAGTTGAAGGTTCATGAGAAGAATTACCATGTTCATGACTTAGAGTTGGTAGCTATTGTTCATGTATTGAATATTTGGAGACACTAAATCTACGGTGTGTCGTGTGAGGTATTCACAGATCATTGGAGTCTGCATTATTTATTTAAGCAAAAGGATCGACTTGAGGCAGCAGAGGTGGTTAGAGTTGTTGAAAGACTATGATATTACCATTTTGTATCATCCCGGGAAGGCCAATGTTTTTGCCGATGCCTTGAGTAGAAAGATTGTGAATATGGGTATCCTTACATATTGTTACACCCCGCAATATTACGTCAATATTACGTCCCACAGTATTATATTACGATAATGCTACGCTTCGCAGTATTAAATTACGATGATGTTGCACCCTGTAATATTGTACGTTGAATTTGTCATAAGGTAATTGACATTAGTCCAAGGAAAAAGATTATTTTGAGATTATAAGGATTATGCTATTTTTAAATAAATGATGAGTAAATTCGTGATGGTGAGAGGGGGAAGCAAGTCAAAGAAAATGAATTTTTCGTCCAAGGTTGGCATATTGGGATAAAATACGGGCCGAACGTTAATAACCGATATTTATGGACTAGTGCCCTACAAGGTACTACATGACCATGATAGTAAGGTGTACAAGGTATGTTAAAAGCGAGTAATATTTTAAGTAAGTTGAGATAATTCTTAATTATGCGGGTAATTGATTAATTACCGGGTACCGAAACATTACCTATTAATCCAAATATTTGGATAAGTATTAAATCAAAACATGGCAGCAAAAGAATCATGATAGTGTGACTCATAAGTCACTATGATTATGTGGCATGTCTTAAATAGCATGAGTCATACTCATTAAATAAGGAAAAGACACATATTTACTCTTAAAGAACATGATTCGCATCCTTTTAATAAAGAAAATTACACATTCTTTACTAAGAACAGTAAGTCGAAAACTCATTCCTATATGCATGTAATATGAATTCCAATGTCTGTTTGTGTGTTACAAACGTAAGTCACATATCAAAGATAAGTTCTTCAACAATTCAAAGCAACGTGAGGTCTTGCAATTATAAGAGAGTACGGTGCAATCTTTCTCAAGAATATCATACGGATTTTTCCCTACTTCGGTCCGCCATTACGTGTTGAATCAATGTGTGTTAAAGGGATTGTCAAGAGAACCGGTTCAGGTATGTTAAGGCTATCCCTTATTTCTTTTGGCATGATCCATACGATACAAATGAAACGAGCAAAATACGCAACTTTCATAAATGACTCTATTCATAAAAATATTAGGGGTGCCTATATTCTTGATTCATCATGTGTCATATTATTCTATCATCTGTTCATGGGTCTCAGAAAATATGTAAGTAGATAAAGTTCACTTCATGGTATTATTCAAAGGCAAAATGGTCTTATGACACTTCGAAAGATTTTATTGACGTACTTCTCATGCATTGCATTCATGTGCATTGACCCATGACCAGATAGCGTTATATACGCGTATATATGTATATTATATGTATATGGGATATGGGAAAAGGTTACAGCGTTATATACGCACCACCACCTGATCAGCTGGTATACGTTGATGATTTGCCTACAGTAGCCGAGGTGATATGATGGGATACCCTCAGAGGCTTGATGATGATATAAACACATGTACCTATGCACGACATGACATTCATATACATATGCATAACACCATAAGTATTTCATGATTTACAGAGTTATCCAAACTTACGAGTTGAGTCATTTAATAAAAATTTCTTCCATATCTGTTATGTACTTATTTATGTGCCTTACCTAGTAAGTGTAAAGGCTAACCTCGGTAGAGTAGTGACGAGGTCAGGTCAAGGCCCTACTGGAATAAATAAGAAAACTGAACAACTATATAACAGTGCAATAATGATAACAATGGAAACGCAACAATAAAGAAATATACCAAGATTAGCGACATTGAACTAAGGAAAATAATGCATCACGGAAGAAAACAAAGAATGATATGCCAAGGGAACAAAGAAACCAAAACACAAGTGAAGTAATATAAAAGTATCAACAAGAATAACTATCGAGGTACCGCCTCGTAGTCTCAACTCATAAAACAAATCACTATCTTTCCTTATATCACGGCGGGAGACTTGCATTTAGTTTTAAAAATTATTTTTCCCGAAATAGTTTCCGCATTTTAGCCCAGCTTACAACGTGTGGCTTCAAGTAGTTCCCCTACTAGAAACACGCGTATCAAGCCCATCTTATCTTACCGCATGCGTTTCAACCCCAATTCTTATATCATCACATGTGTATCAATATCACAACGTATTACAAATCGCACCTCAAGTGCCCAATATCACATCTTGCCAAAGAAGCCAACAATAATGGTGTTTCCATTATAAATAGTCCATGGCTCAATCACAATATGCACAAGAGTCTCAACAATAATAACCGGACGTGAATAACTCACCAAGAATAGTATTTCACAACTTAACAACTTTGTTTCAATGTGAATTACGGCCTTTGTAACTCAATACCAATTTCAAAACCAAGATATTCCAAAAAATAACAATTTCAAGTAAGGAACTCAACTATTAGATAATGAATAAGGAGTAGAGGAAACAATAATTTCAACTAGGCAAAAAAGGCAAATAACAAGTAAGAGGTAAGACAAGTACAGCATGTGAAGATAGACTAAAGATGATGAATATAACATATTATGGTAACTCAATTAAAGGCATGAAATGAATCTACATAACTAGAACCGGCCAATTACCACGTTTAGCCCGTGTACGCACTCGTCACCTTACTTATGCGGCTTCCACATATCACAATTAACACAAAACAACACCAAGCCTAAGGGGTAATTCCCAAACACAAAGTTAGGCAAGACACTTAATTTACCAACACAAAGTTAGGCATGACACTTAACTCAAAACACACTACTCAATCCACTAGTAAGACTTTCCCTCGATTATCCAACTCCGAACGGCTCAAATCCACCCAAAAAACTTCATACCATAAATATAAACTATAGGAAACTATTCCAAATAATAAAGATGTGATATTTAAAGAGAAATAAAAAGCCAACCCAAAAGTTCAACCCCGAGCCCGCGACTCGAAACCCGACCAAAATTACTAAATCTGAACACACATTCTATAACAAGTCCAACCATACAAGAATTACTCAAGTCCGACATCAAATCGCTATTCAAATCCCTAAAATTCAGCCTAAGAAGTTGTTACGCCCCGCAATATTACGTCGATATTTCTTCCTGCAGTATTACATTGCGATGATGTTATGCTTCGCTGTATTAAATTACGACGATGTTGCACCCTGTAGTATTGTACGTTGAATTTGTCATAAGGATTGACATCAGTCCAAGGTAAAGATTATTTAGAGATTTTAAGGATTTTGCTATTTCAAACAAGTGATGAGTAAATTCGTGAAGGTGAGAGGGGAAGCAAGTCAAGGAAAATAACTTTTCGTCCAAATTGGGCATGACGGGATAAAATACGAGTCGAGAAATAATACCCGATATTTATGGACTAGTACCATACAAGGTACCATATGACCATGATAGTAGGATGTATAAAGTGTATTAAAAATAAGTAGAATTTTAAGTAATTTAAGACAATTCTTAATTATGCGAGTAATTGGTGAATTATCGGGTAACGGGACATTACCTAATTAATTAGGGATATATATGATAAGGATTAAGTGGTGACGTGGCAGCCCTCACCCCCCCCCCCCCTCAAATTAAGTGACTAACCATTTTTGGTTGAAAGGTGGCATTTAAAGTAAGATTCTTACGTGTAAGAAACTTAGCAAACTTTTGGCTTAATTGAACTCAAAATCAGCAAAGACTTAAGATAACTTCATCTTGGCCTCATCAAAATCATATCACCTATTCCCAATTCAAACTTTCAAAGCAGACGTTACATCCAGCTTCAACGAATTTCTTATGCAAAATTAGTAGCTCCTTGGCAATGAAAGTTTCGCGGTTCTAAAGGAGTACGGTGCAATCTTTCTCAAGAATATCATATGGATTTTTCCCTATTTCAATATGCCGTTATGTATTCTTCGCAAAAGACCTATGTTAGAGGAATTGTCAAGAGAATCGGTTCAGATATGTTAAGGCTATCACTTCGTTCTTTTTGACATGATCTATACGACACAAGCGAAACGAGCAAATGCACAACTTTCATAANTCAAATGTAGTTGCACTTTTATCCCGATATACTTGGAGTCAATGGATGATCTACATGTCAAATTGAAGATCTACGAGTCTAGTTTCCAACGCATTAAACCGTTTGTCGATACGATATTGGAGTAGAGAGATATTTGCATTTTCGCGAGACAGCGCAGACTGGTAGGTGACAAGTAGGTGCATCACCTACTTGCCAAAATGAGAGGACTTAATTAAAAGCCCCAAAGTCGGCCAAGAG
Source organism: Nicotiana attenuata (assembly GCF_001879085.1). NCBI lineage: Eukaryota > Viridiplantae > Streptophyta > Magnoliopsida > Solanales > Solanaceae > Nicotiana > Nicotiana attenuata. Next base: position 41,895,490 of record NC_031991.1, on the reverse strand, counting down.
GGGTCTTTTAAGGGAATACAAACTGAGTTATTTCACCTGTATTTCAGACCAAGAAAACCTAATTGAACCCCTGCAACTCCTCCCCCAAAATCCCACACAAACCCTAGGGTATTCCGGGTGTTACGACGCGATTCTAGTGCTGAAAAGTCCGGACAGCATGCTAGTTTCTCTTTCTCCTTCTTGTATCCGTGTTGAGGAACTTATTTTTGATGAAAAAGGACCAGGTTTCGTGGGTAATACTCAGTACAAGGTAAGTTTATGCTTCTCCTTCCATTATCTATGCGTTTGCGAGTTGTAACTCGATCGTAAAGAATAGACCTAGCTAGTTTCAGAAGAATGGTATGTTGTTTGATCTTGTGCAATGGTTGGCTGGTTGTGAACTTATTTTTAAGTTAAATTCATGGCTGGTTTATTGTATAAGAGGTGTAATGATGTACTTTTGGTTGTATTTCTCAATTTGAAAGAAAAGACAAGTCGACACGTGTTTAAGTAAACCGAAAAATTATGTTTGAGTTGATTAACTTGTGGGACTGTTTTTGGGCTGTTTCGTGTTGGTATTGGGTTGTCTCTTTTACTACTGTTTTTATGGAGTTGAAAGGAGGAAGGGTGTGGAGAAACACCACATAATGGCAAGGTTGTTTGTTGGTCGTTCATCGTAACATTTTCGGATTGTTTGACACTATTATGGTTGTCGTGTTGTGTATGAAGTGATAGGGGTATGTTGGGTTGTTTGTGATTGTTTTGACTAGTGTGAAGTCATATATATAGGGGAGGTGCTGTCCATTTCATTGTAAAATAGATTGTGGCCGATACATAATAGTTACGACGCTTAAACGATAACGAGAGTGTCATTTCTCTTATTGTAGACTAAGGAGCCGTGAAATTGCATAGCTTGAGGTTGGGAAGAATATACAAGGTATGTTAAGGCTCTTCCTTCATTCTTTTGGCATGATCTATAGTGAAACAAACGTAAACGATACGCTATTTCATAATGAATCTACTCCTAGCAACTAAGGTTGTCCATGTTGTTCTTTCCTTACAAAGTTATTCCAAGAAAGTATGTATGGTCCTTGAGTCCTAGTGAAGTTCATATTGATGGTATGATGTCCATAATGTTAATCGATGGTGAAATGACCTTATGTCACTCCAAAAGGTTTAGAACATGACTCCATGAGTCCAGCATGCATTATCTATGTATCTATTTTAGTCTACCGAGCCGCGCTATAGTCGGCCGGGTATGGCACCTATTGTGCAACCACTGATCAGTTGGGTTTAGTGAGCTCCACGTGGTTTTACCGAGTCCTCTTTGAGGCCGGGTATGATATGATGATGATGATGCCCACAGAGGCGTATGTTTTTAAAAGTTTATGTATATATATGTATTATGCATTTCATGTCAGTAGCCCCCAGAGGCACTCAGATGTTACAGGTTGTATCTCCTCTATCTCTCTTTACATTACTGTTCTTATTTATGCTTTCCTGCCTTTACATACTCGGTACTTTATTCGTACTGACGTCCCTTTTTCCTGGGGACGCTGCGTTTCATGCCCGCAGGTCCCGATAGACAGGTTGACATTCCTCCTAATAGGCTATCAGCTCAGCGAAGGTGTTGGTGTACTCCACTTGCTCCGGAGTTGCCTATTTGGTCAGTATGCTTTGGATATGTATTGATTGGTATGGCGGGGCCCTGTCCCGACCTTTATGATTTTATGTACTCTTAGAGGCTTGTAGACAGATGTCAGGTGTATAGATACTTGTATGGCCTTGTCGGCCTATGTTTTGAGTTTACAAATGGTCATGTCGGCCTTATAGGCCCGTATATCACATGTATAAGTTTGTATATCATGTTGGGTCATCATACGTTAAGTATTCCCTTATGTTTTATTCTTGTTATCTCATGAAGGGTTTTCTAGCTCATTTACCCATGATAGTATGATAAGAAAGATATGTTACGTTGGTACTCGGTTGAGTAAGGCACCGGGTGCCCGTCGCGGCCCTTCGGTTTGGGTCGTGACAAACTTGGTATCAGAGCAGTTCTGTCCTAGGGAGTCTACAAGCCGTGTCTAGTAGAGTCTTGTTTATGGGTGTGTCGTGCTCCACACTTATAAGCAGGAGGCTACAGGGCATTTAGGACTGTCACTCTTTCTTCTTACTCTAGATCGTGTGCTAGAGCTCAGTTGTAAGAATTCAAGTTCCCAACTCCTATTTTATTCATAATAAGATGATCCTACATCCAGAAAGANTCTAAAGGAGTACGGTGCAATCTTTCTCAAGAATATCATATGGATTTTTCCCTATTTCAATATGCCGTTATGTATTCTTCGCAAAAGACCTATGTTAGAGGAATTGTCAAGAGAATCGGTTCAGATATGTTAAGGCTATCACTTCGTTCTTTTTGACATGATCTATACGACACAAGCGAAACGAGCAAATGCACAACTTTCATAAATTACTCTATTACATTTTTGTCCCACGCCTTCAAGAAAAAGAAACTCAAGAGTTAAATTCGTGGAGTGAGCCACTTTGACTAGGAATAAAGTATGGCAGATTATGATGACTAATCCAAATGAACTAACATAATTTTGAATCCATTCTAGAAAGATGAAGTTGATAATTGGAGATAAAATGGATCCGTAGTATTTTGAAGTCAAGATATGCCTATTGAATATGCTATTAGAAACATACATTTATCCACTTTATTAAGAAAGGACAAAATGTAAATTTGTTTCTGTACTATATGAGATTGTTCGAATTTGTCCATCCATTATCAAAAGATAGTGTATATTTTTATTCTCCCATGTGTCTTATTATTCATCATGTGTTCATGGGTCTCAAAAATACGTAAGTTGGTGAAGCTTATTTCATAATATAAATCAGAGGCATGATGGTCTTACGACGTACCGAGAGATTTTATTAACATATTTCATATACATTTCATGCATTTAAACATGCACATTGACCCATGATCAGATGGCGTTATATACGCGTGTATATATATATATATATGTATGTATATGGGATATGGGAAAGGCTATGGCATTATGTACGCACCACCACCTAATCAGCTGGTATACGTTGACGATTTGCCCACAGTGGAAGAGATGATATGATGGAATGCCCTCAGAGGCTTGATGATGTTATGAACATATGTACCTATGCACGACATGACATTCATACGCGTATGCATGACACTATAAGTATTTCATGATTTATAGAGTTATCCAGACTTACAGGTTGAGCCATTTACTCAATATTTCGTCCATGTCGTACTTATTTATGTGCCTTACATACTCGGTTCATTATTCGTACTGACGTCCCTTTTGACTGGGGAAGCTGCGTTTCATGCCCGCAGGTCCCGATAGACAGGTCGAGAGCTCTCCAAGTAGGCTATAAGCTCAGCGGAAGATGTTGGTGCGCTCCATTTACTTCGGAGTTGCTTATTTGGTCAGTATAATTAGGACATGTATTGATTGGTATGGCGGGGCTCAGTCCCGACCTTTATGATACTTATGTACTCTTAGAGGCTTGTAGACAAATCTGTATACAAATACTTGTATGGCCTTGTCAGCCTATGTTTAGAATTTATAAATGATCATGTTGGCCTATTAGGCCCGTATGTCACGTGTATATGATGATGTAATAAGAAAGATACCTTACGTTTGTGCTCGATTGGGTAAGGTACCGGATGCCCATCGCGGCCCATCAGTTTGGGTCGTGACAAAAGTGGTATCAGAGCAGTTCTGTCCTAGGGAGTCTACAAGCCGTGTCTAGTAGAGTCTTGTTTATGGGTGTGTCGTGCTCCACACTTATAAGCAGGAGGCTACAAGGCATTTAGGACTGTCACTCTTTCTTCTTACTATAGATCATATGGTAGAGCTCAGCTGTAAGAACTCAATTCCCTAAACTCTATCTTATTTGTAATACGATGATGCCTACATCTAGAAAGACAATTGGTAAGGTATTGAATGCGGTTGTGGAAGAGTGAGTTAGAGAAACTCGATTTTGCATCATGCTTATGCTGAGCAAATGAAAGGCCTCCAGTAGATCATGTGTGTACTAAGACGTGTAAGACCTTTGACAAGGAGCCTTAGGGCAGGAATAGCTATCCACCCATATGGTGAAAGACAATGAGAGATTCAGAAGATAGATACAAATTTCAACAAGTAAAAGAAGCAAGATGAAGAAGGGTACGAGGTATCCAGTTAGGGAAGAAGATTATTATTTACAATTCAGGAAAAGAGATATAAGCATTTTGAGTTACTTTCAACAGTAACAAAGGTATGTACAATTGGCCACACCCATCTCATTTATGCCTTACGGGGGCTAATGAAACTAGTATAAGAGAAGAACGGATATCAGTATCCGACTGGGGTTAGAGTGACCCAAAATGATGGATGGATTGTTTGCGTTTAGTTGATATTTCGGAAGGACATTGGAAATGTACCAGTAGATCTCCTTGTGAGACACCCAGATGGTGCACTCTAAAATAGTACAACCAGATATGAGTACTACAACGATAGGCACTGGAAGACTTGAAGGGACTATATGTGCCAGTTACACTAAGTTCCACCATTGCGAGTGAGGAATTTTGTTATCCTTGGTACATAAGGATTACCGCAAGGCGAATAAGGGTCATTGATGATGCGAAAGGACACCAAAGATGGAGAGCAAAAACATCTAGAGGTAGGTCGTCGTACCTCCAAGTCTTAGTACTCCCCAAAAGGGGGGAATACGGAATGATAAAGGAAGAATGCGATAAAAATGAGAAAGGGATGAGATTGCACTTATCCGAATCCTACAGATATGCTATGATTCCAGAATGTTATGTAAGCACGACGTCAAGAAAAAGGAAGTAAGGGTTCCTGCCTAGAAGGTTATTAATAAATAAGGAGCAAGTGTAAGAGGTAAGCTAGACAAAGAAAATAACCCAAGAGAGATTACGCGGAATATGGATATGAGAATGGGTCGACGAGTAGTTAGTAGTTTCTTCAGGAAGAGCCTAGTCATGGCTAGACAAGATAGACAAATCAGCAGATCATGCAAGATAAATGTAGTAAACCCCAACATGGAGAATTTAGCCTCGCAGTAATGTCATTATAATATTTGAGAGATATTCAAATAGGATTCGGGGTAGTTAAAGGTACCGTATGAGTGTTACGGGAATAAAAGAAAGTACCACTGGGAAGGCAGTCAAAATATTAGTTCAGAAGCAATCATACAAGCACAAGGGCACGGAGGTAGGCAACTACGGATGATTATAGGCAAAGAAGGACATCAAAAGGTTCGTAATAAGCTCACAGCTTTATGAGAGTTAAGGGTTCTCCCTAAGTACTACAACGAAAGACTAGCTGAGGAAATAAGGAAGAAGGCTTCAACCTAAGCACAACGATCTAAAGAGGAAATGGTCATGTAACAACAGTCTCACAACAACATTGTAAGCACTCCAAGCACCTATCGTGGCTAATAAACGGGAAGTAAAATTAAAAAAATATTCGACATCATATGAGTTGCACGAAAACTCTGGCATGCGTGGGAACTAAGATAAGTGAAGTATGCATGCAACAATGGAACAGAAAGACCAGAAAAAGTAATAACTTACGTTAAAGAAATCTAAGAAGGAACGAAAGGAGTTATTCGATCAATGATCCCGAGTTAGTTATGTTATGAACGCACTTAAGAGATCGGATATAATACATGCAGCATATATGTTGACAATCATACCGACTTAGGAGACTCCGGTAGAAGTTAAAAGAAAGAATTGAGCCCAGGGCATAGACAAAGGATTGAGTTGTTAGAAGATTGTATCATGGATATTCCATAATGCCCATGAAAGGCTAAAGTAATAACTAATACCAGGGGTCGCAGATCGGAAGATAGCTTAAGCCTATATAAAGGCTGATCAGAAGAAAAAGGAAACTAAAAAGTTACATCAACCAAGTAAATCAGGAGTCTGATGATTGGACCCAAAAAATTATTGAATTCGTGATTGAGAACATTGCAGAATCACTCCTAATATCAGAAGTACAAGAGAGGAAGTACAACATCCATATTCTATAATAGCCCTACGATAAAGCTAGTTAGAAAAGTACAGGCCTCATAAGAAGTTAGTACGAAGCTCCCACCGGATTGTGTATGCATAGTTTTATAATAAGAGCTTCAAGCTATGGCTGTGAATTATACCTGTGTGGAAGGGAGTTCATGAAAGAGATAGAAGATATGATGCGAGATTTTAAGGCAAAGGTAAGCAACGTACGAGATACTCAAAGGCAGAAGATCGGGAGTAGTCCATTCCTCGGATAAAAGGCTGGAAGCACGGGGATTCAGTATCTAGGAATAATAGCGGCATCGTCGGTAGCATATCTTCCAGCCTATTGTCTAGGTAACGAAAAGCCTGACTAGGAGAGTAAAGAAGAGTTAGAGACGATGTGATGTCTCGCTTGACATTCCAAAATGACATAAGGAAATCTATGGTGCAAGCAAGTTGAAATGTTGCAAGTAATATAAATGGAGTTGTGAAGGTCGCAAGTTATTATATGGTGAAGCGACAAGGTTCTAGAAGACAGGAGTAAGGATAAGAACGGCCGAGTTAAAAGGTAACGAAAATGGATAAGTCCTCAGGATTAAGCCCATAAAAACAAGAAGAGCTGATGGTTTCTCTAAGTTATACAAAGATCAGTATACCCTGAATGAACCTAAAGGAGTCTAAGACAAATGGCATTTAGAAGAAATGAAATGCTTCCCTAATAGTAGAATAAGGGTATAATTGTGATAGATAAGGGATGACGTTTGGGCCTTCGATTGAGTAATGACTTGAAGAGGATTTCATGAATTGTATGGGATTGAAATACCTACATAAGTGAATCACATTGGGATGCAATAAAATACAGTTATTAAAGTACAGTATCGCCGCTAAGTGGATCACGAAAATCACTTCGAATATAACCTCGATGCAACGTAAGCCCCTAGTGGCAAGGAATTACGTAAGAAATTTCAAGTAATCAGTGGTACATTGTAGATAAATATTGAGGTGAATCAACAATGGATGGACAAAAGTCACAAAGTATGAGATGAGATTAGGTCGTCATTCTTAAGATGAGCAGTAACGAGGAAGCATTAAATGACTTAGATTTATACATAGGGGTTAAGGAACGAGAGTAAGCTGGAATTTGGTAGCAGACCTTAGCAACGATAAATCAACGTAGGAGTTATGGCAGTAAATTCATACGGATTGATAAACGGACCTATGAGATAAGATATGGCCATATTCGCAAGTTCTACGAAGTACCGAGCGAAGAACTTCAGAACAACTATAGATGCCTAGAGAGGCATCCTATTAAGCCTTTTATATGTTTACAAAGTAAGGCCTAAAGATTAGCTAAAAGCTGGGAAAAAAAGGAGAGAAGAGTCGCATAGGCACACTGACAGGGTCAGTATCACAGAGACTGCATGGTAGGAGATAGCAACAGTTACGAGATTGGAAGGAATTGGATCACAAGTCATGGCATGGGAAAGAGGCCTAAAGGGGGGAATGCCCTGGCCTTTGAAGTTATTCACAGAACAACTGCCTAAATGGCAAGGAGAGTATTAAGGTATTCACAAGAGCTATAAGTAATGAAAATGATAAGAGCATCAGTCAACATTCGAGGACGAATATTTCAAAGGGGGGAATAATGTTATGCCCCGCAATATTACGTCGATATTTCTTCCTGTAGTATTAAATTGCGATGATGTTACGCTTCGCAGTATTAAATTATGATGATGCGCCCTGTAGTATTGTACATTGAATTTGTCGTAAGGTAATTGACATCAGTCCAAGGTAAAGATTATTTGGAGATTTTAAGGATTTTGCTATTTCAAACAAGTGATGAGTAAATTCGTGAAGGTGAGAGGGGAAGCAAGTCGGGGAAAATGAATTTTCGTCCAAATTGGGCATGATGGGATAAAATACGGGCCGAGAAATAATACCCGATATTTATGGACTAATACCATACAAGGTACCATAAGACCATGATAGTAGGATGGATAATGTGTATTAAAAATAAGTAGAATTTTAAGTAATTTGAGATAATTCTTAATTATGCGTGTAATTAGTTAATTACCGGGTAACAGGACATTGCTTAATTAATTAGGGATATATATGATACGGACTAAGTGGTGACGTGGCAGCCCCCCACTCAAATTAAGTGACTAACCATTTTTGGTTGAAAGGTGGCATTTAAAGTAAGATTCTTACGTGTAAGAAACTTGGCAAACTTTTGGCTTAATTGAACTCAAAATCAGCAAAGACTTAAGATAACTTCATCTTGGCCTCATCAAAATCATATCACCTATTCCCAATTCAAACTTTCAAAACAGACGTTACATCCAGCTTCAACAATTTCTTACAGAAATTACTAGCTCCTTGGCAATGAAAGTTTCGCAGTTCTAAAGGAGTACGGTGCAATCATTCTCAAGAATATCATATGAATTTTTCCTTACTTCGATCCGTCGTTATGTATTCTTCGCAAAAGACGTATGTTAGAGGAATTGTCAAGAGAATCGATCGAGGTATGTTAAGGCTATCCCTTCCTTCTTTTTGGCATGATCTATATGACACAAGCGAAACGAGCAAATGCACAACTTTCATAAATTACTCTATTACATTTTTTCTCCCACGACTTCAAGAAAAAAAACTCAAAGAGTTGAATTCCTGGAGTGAGCCACTTTGACTAGGAATAAAGTATGGTAAATTATGATGACGAGTTAATCCAAATGAACTAACATAATTTTGAATCTAGAAAGATGAAGTAGATAATTGGAGATAAAATCGATCCGTAGTATTTTGAAGTCAAGATATGCCTATTGAATATGCTATTAGAAACATACATTTATCCACTTTATTAAGAAAGGACAAAAATCTAAATTTGTTTCTGTACTATATGAGATTGTTCAATTTGTCCATCCATTACCAAAAGTTGTGAATATTCTTATTCTCCCATATGTCATATTATTCTATCATGTGTTCATGGGTTTCAAAAATACGTAAGTTGGTGAAGTTTATTTCATAATATAAATCAGAGGCATGATGGTTTTATGACGTACCAAGAGATTTTATTAATGTATTTCATATGCATTTCATGCATTTATACATACACATTGACCCATGACCGGATGGCGTTACATACGCGCGTGTGTGTGTATATATATATATATATCTATTATATATATATTATATATATGTATATGTGGGAAAGGTTATGGCGTTATATACGCACCACCACCTGATCAGCTGGTATACGTTGATGATTTTCCCACAGTGGCCGAGATGATATGATGGGATGCCCTCAGAGGCTTGATGACGTTATGAACATATGTACCTATGCACGGCATGACATTCATACGTGTATGGATAACACTATAAGTATTTCATGATTTACAGAGTTATCCAGACTTACAAGTTGAGTCATTTACTCTATATTTCTTAAATTTCGTACTTATTTATGTGTCTTACTTACTCGGTACATTATTCGTAATGACGTCCCTTTTTCCTGGGGAAACTGCGTTTCATGCCCGCAGGTCCCGATAGACAAGTCGAGAGCCCTCCAAGTAGGCTATCAGCTCATCGGAAGATGTTGGTGCGCTCCATTTGCTTCGAAGTTGCTTATTTGATCAGTATAATTAGGACATGTATTGATTGGTATGGCGGGGCTCAGTCCTGACCTTTATGATACTTATGTACTCTTAGAGGCTTGTAGACAAATCTGTATACGAATACTTGTATGGCCTTGTCAACCTATGTTTAGAATTTATAAATGATCATGTTGGCCTATTAGGCCTGTATGTCACGTCTATATGATGATGTAATAAGAAAGATAAGTTACGTTGGTGCTCGATTGTGTAAGGTACCGGGTGCCCGTCGCGGCCCATCGGTTGGGGTCGTGACAAAAGTTTTCACAATTTTTCCCCAAATTTTCAACTCAAATCACTTATTAAATGATGAAAATAACAATGGATTTGTGTAATATAACAAAAATCGAGTTAGAATCTCTTACCCCGATGATTTCCTTGAAAAACTCTCGAACAATCGCCACAAACCGAGCACTCTAGGTCAAAAAATGAAAAATGAGATGGAACCCTCGACTAAGCCTTTTCTGTCCAGCAATTCTCGCTTCTGTGAGGCCACAGTCGCACCTACAACGCCGCACCTACAGAAAAACCATCGCAGGAGCGGTTCCAACTAAAGCTCTGAAGACTCGCACCTGTGGAACCCTAAGCGCACCTCCGTTTGCGCTTCTGCGAAGACCTACCTCATCTGCACACCACTGGCCACACCTGCGGGCTACGGTCGCAGTTGGGCAAGACCAACTTCGCTTCTACGGCTCGAGAGCTGCTTCTGCGGTGCCGCACCTGCACCCTATAGTGTGCAGGTGCGATTGCACCAGACACATCCATGCTTCAGCAATCACACAAGTCCAATATTGTTCCGGACTTTATCCGACTCACACCCGGGGCCCCTAGGATCCAAATATACCAACAAATTACAAAAAACATAACGGACCTACTCGAGGCCAAAATCACATGAAACAACATCGATTCAGCGAATCACAACCCAATTCCAGCCTATTGAAACTATGAACATACGAATTCCAAAACGAACACCGAATCACACCAAAACAACTCCGATTGACCTCAAATTCTACACACAACTATTAAATGACATGACGGACCTACTCCAACTTCCAGAATCAGAACCTGACCCCGATATCAATAAAGTCAACTCAGGATCAAACTTCTTAACCCTCCAAACGTTCTACTTTCTAACTTTCACCAATTCAAACCGAAATGACCTACGAACCTCCAAATCTACATTCGGACATGATCGTGAGTCCAAAATCACCATACGGAGCTATTGGAACCATCAAAACCCCATTCCGGAGTCAACTTCACAAAAGTCAAACTACTGTCAATTCTTTCAACTTAAGCCTTAGGGACTGAGTGTCTCATTCCACTCCGAAACTCACCCGAAACCAAAAACAAACACCCCGACAAATAACATAATAGTAATACAACATAGAGGAGGCAATAAATAGGGGATTGGTGCTAAAATACTCAAAATGACCGGACAGGTCGTTACATCCTCCCCCTCTTAAAACAAACGTTCGTCCTCAGACGAGTATAAAGACATACCTGAAGTAGTGAAGAGATGAGGATAATGGCTACGTATATCATGCTTGGTCTCCCAAGTCACCTCCTCAACTGTTTGACCCTTCCACTAAACCTTCAGTGAAGCAATGTTCTTCGACCTCAACTTTCAGACCTGCCTGTCCAAAATGGCCATCGACTCCTCAACATAAGACAAATCCTTGTCCAATTGCACTGAGCTGAAATCTAATACATGAGACAAATCACCATGATACTTTGGGAACATAAAATTATGGAATACTGGATGAGTTGCAGCTAGAAATAGGCCTCTCGGGATGCTCATACAAGGCCAACGATTTACACATGGAATTGATTGCTCTACTGAAAGGCCTTCAAATGGCTCTTCGACGCAATAAGCTTTGGAAGTTGGAACTGACGCAACTGAGGTAATAGACCTGCTAACCAATGATAATCTTGATTACTCATACTTGATTGATGGTTGCAGGTCCGTGATCCACCAGCTAAGTAATCCACTCATCAAGCATACATGTCGAGAGCAGAACATGGTAGCAGATCGCCTAGCGAAAGTTTTTGAATCACCACCAGCAATCAATACTATAGTTTACTATGAAGCGGCAACTTTTGTTAGTGACCTCCTGCATGCAGATGTACATGCCCCGCCATATGTCCAGCGTATCTCTCCCAGCTCACATCCGCACCCTGCTGCAGTTGGCACGCCATTGAACTCATCACATTCCTCTACTGCTAGTCCATCATATACAGCCACCACTAGTTTTTTATCTTTGGTTCCTCATCGGATCCACCTAGGGATGGAAATCTTACTGTATGTAATGTTACTAGAGAACCACCAGGAGTAGCTCCCTTTATGTAATAACTTTTGCTAAATGAAATATCGTCGTTCATTACCCAAAAAAAAATTACTACCGAGATATTTGTAACTAGAACTAGAATTATGGTTGTATCTGCATAAGGCTTTGGAAAAGCATAAGGAGTGGGCGGCTTGGGATGGACGATAAGGGCACCATATGTGACGAAGCTGATCTTGAATCAATTTAACCTTTTCCAAAGCATCCTAAACCAAGTCTATACCCAATAGCCTAGCCTCACCCGACTCAAACAAACCCACCGGAGACCGACACCACCTCTCATACAAAGCCTCATACAGAACCATCTGAATGCTCGTTTGGTAGTTGCTGTTGTAGGCAACCTCCGCAAGCGGCAAGAAATGATCCCAAGAACCCTCGAACTCTATCACACAGGCACAAAGCATATCTCCAATATCTAAATGGTGTGCTCGGACTGTCCGGCCGTCTGAGGGTGGAATGTAGTACTTAACTCAACCGGTGTGCCTAGCTCACGCAGTACGACCTTCCAAAATCTACGTACCCCAATTAGAGATAATGGATACCGGCACGCCATCAAGTCTGACAATCTCACGAATAAGACCTGAGCCAGCTGCTCTAAAGAATAAGTAGTCACCACTGGAATAAAATGAGCCGACTTGGTCAACCTATCCACAATCACCCATACTACATCAAACTTCTTCTGAGTCCGTGGGAGCCCAACAACGAAATCGTAGGTAACTCGCTCCCATTTCCACTTGGGAATCTCAAGCCTCTGAAGCAACCCACATGGTCGTTGATGCTCGTATTTCACCTGCTAACAATTTAGACACCAAGATACATACTCCACTATGTCTCTCTTCATCCTTTTCTACCAACAGTAATGCCTCAAGTCCTGATACATCTTAGCGGCACCCGGATGAATGGAATACTATGAACAATGGGCCTCCTGAAGAATCAACTCATGCAATCCATCTACATTGGGCACACATAATCGTCCCTGCATCCACAAGACACCGTCATCTCCAAGAGTAAACTCTTTGGCATCGCCATGCTGAACTGTGTCCTTGAGGACAAGAAAATAAGGGTCATCATACTGATGCTCTCTGATACGATCTTAAAGAGAAGACCGAGAAACCACACAGGCCAAAACTCGACTCGACTCTGAAATATCCAATCTGACAAACTGGTTGGCCAAGGCTTGAACATCCAATGCTAATGGCCTCTCTACTGCCGGTAGATATGCTAAACTGCCGAAACTCCCTATCTTTTAGCTCAAGGCATCGGCCACCACATTAGCCTTTCCGGAATGATATAGAATGGTGATATCATAGTCCTTAATCAACTCTAACCATCTCCGCTGCCGCAAGTTAAGATCCTTCTGTTTGAACAGATGTTGTAGACTTCGCTAGTCGGTATAGACCTCATAAGGGACACTATACAAATAGTGCCTCCAAATCTTCAAGGCATGAACAATAGATGTTAACTCAAGGTCGTGGACAGGATAGTTCTTCTCATATACCTTTATCTGTCTAGATGCGTAGGCAATCACCATAATGTGTTGCATCAACATCGCGCTGAGGCCAATGCATTATGCATCACAGAACACAGTGTAATACCCCAAACCCGTAGGTAACACCAACTATGGGGTTGTAGTCAAAGCAGTCTTGAGCTTTTGAAAGCTCTCCCCACACTCCTCGATCCATTCGAACGAAGCACCCTTCTGGGTGAGTCTAGTCATAGGAGAAATAATAGATGAGAAACCCTCTATGAAACGACGGTAATCCCCTGCTAAACCAAGAAAACTTTGAATCTCAGTGGCTGAAGATGATCTGGGCCAACTCTGAACTGCTTCAATCTGCTTTAGATCTACCTTTATCCCCTAACTTGACACCATATGACCCAAGAAGGCCATCGAATCAAGCTAGAATTCACACTTTGAAAATTTTGCATACAACTTCTTTTCTCTTAAGGTCTGAAGCACTATCCTCATGTGTTGCTCGTGATCCTCCTGGCTCTGGGAGTACGCCAAGATGTCGTCAATAGAAAGAGTCCAGATATGGTCGGAATACACCATTCACCAAGTGCATGAATGCTGCTGGGGCGTTGATCAACCCAAATGACATCACAAGTAACTCGTAATGACCATACTGAGTCTTGAAGGTAGCCTTTGGAATATCCAGATCCCGAATTTTCCACTAATGATACCCTGACCGCAAATCAATCTTCGAGAATACTCTGGAACCCTATAGCTGATCAAATAGGTCATCAATGCATTGCAATGTATACCTGTTTTTCACTATAACCTTGTTCAACTGACGATAATAAATACACATGCGCATAGTACCATCCTTCTTCTTTACAAACAGGATTGGAGCACCCCAATATGACACACTAGGCTGAAGGAAACTCTTATCAAGCAACTATTGCAACTGCTCCTTGAACTCCTTCAACTATGCTGGGGCCATACGATATGGTGGAATAGATATGGGCTGAGTGCCCGAAAACAAGTCAATACTAAAACTGATATCCCTATCGGGCGTCATGCGCGAATGATCCGTCGACAAAACATCTGGATAGTCCCTCACTACCAGAACTGACTCCACGGTAGGAGTGTCAACAGTGACATCCCTTACAAAGGCTAGATATGCATCACACCACTTCCAAACCATCTGTTGTGCCATAGGAAAGACACTACCCTACTAGGAACATAATCCAAAGTACCCCTTCACTCCAACCACAGCAAACATGGCATAGCCAACGTCACAGTCGTGGCGTGACAATCAAGAATAGCATGATAGGGTGACAACCGGTCCATGCCCAAGATAACATCAAAATCTACCATACTGAGCAACAATAGGTCAAGTCTGACCTCAAAACCATCAAGAACAACTAAACACGGCCGATACATACAGTCAACAACAATGGAATCTCTCACTCGCATGGACACATAGAGAGGAAAACTCATGGAATCACAAGATATACCCAAATATGGAGCAAAGTAAGATGATACATAGGAATAAGTGGAGCCTGGATCAAATAAGACTAATGCATCTCTATGACAAATCAGAACAATACCTCTGATGAATGTGTTCTGAAGCAATAGCCTCCATCCTAGTCGTTAGAGCAGAAAATCTAGCCTAGCCTCCCCCTCTAGGGTAGCTGGTGCAGTAACCACGGTTTGAGAAGTTTGAGAACCTGGAGGAAGACGTGGAGCCTGAGTGGTCTGTGGAGGCGCACCCTTCCAGAGTCTGGGGCGGTGTCTCACCATATATTGAGTATCACCACACCCAAAACAAGCTCTCAGAGGACGTGGCTACTAAAACTAGCTCGGGCCTGGTCGGCTGGACTAACTGCTGAAAGCACCCCGTGCAGGAGCTGCACTAGACAGTGGCGGTGCATTATGGGAACCTGAGACCTGGGAGTAGCCAGAATACCACTGGAAGATAGAAGTGCTGAATAAACTAGGCGGGTCATATAGCCTCTACCATGATGGGTTGCAACTGGGGCACTAGCACCACTATCTATGCCAGAATCTTGAGGTCTTTTGGCCTCCCTCTCCTCTCTCTCTCTCTCTCTCGGTCCCACATACTCTTCAATCTCCGAGCGATCTCCACCACCTACTGGTATGGGGTATGAGTCTCAACTCTCGAGCCATGCTGAATCTAATACCATGGTTGAGTCCCTCGATAAATCGACTGACTCGCTCTCTGACTGTGGAGACTAAGGTTGGTGCATGTCTAGACAACTCGTTGAACCTGATAGTATACTCCGACACGGTCATAGCACCCTAGCCCAACTGCTCAAACTCTATGTGTCATGCATCCGGAAGGCTATGGGGAACAAACTCTCTCACGAGCAGCTCTAAAAATTGAGCCCATGTGAGTGAAGTTACCTGTCGAGCAACCCAACTCGTACGCTCGCCACCACTTATAAGACGCTCCTTTAAGCTGAAACTTGGTGTAAGCAGCCCCTCTCGTCTCCACAATACCTATTGTACAGAGGATACGGTGGCACTCCTTAAGAAAACCATGTGTATCCTCTGAAGCTAAGCCGTTGAAAGTAGGGAAGGTGGTACTTCTGGTACCTCTCGAGCCTGAGTTGTTCCCCTCAGATGCTGCTGCCCTAACCTCAGGCTGAACTGGGACAACCGACTGCACTTGTATGACCTATGGGACCTGGTCAACCTGGACCTGCAGCTCTGGGTACGGGCAGCGTGAGTCTATGCTCCTCCCGTAGCCTGAGATGTGGCAATATCAAGTGGAATCAACTCTGCCTGAGCTAGAGTACCAAATATGCTTAAGAACTGGGCGAGATTCTCTTGAAGTGCAAGGGCAGTAACAGCATCTCAGGTGCCTGCCTCCAAACTAGACTTACTGGTGGCTCCTCTGTCGCAGCTTAGGCAGGTGTTGTGGCTCCACCAAGCGCCCATCCTCGACCTCTGCCCCAGCCCTGACCTCTCGCGACTGTAGCACGTGGTGCAAGTATCTGATAATCAAATCCAGTTGCGCGTGTCCTGACCATCTGTGAGAAAATAGAAAGACAGATTTAGAATTTCGAAGACAACAAATTTGCACGATAAGGAATCAAAGAAGTGATGTTTTTCCTTACAACTCCATAGCCTCCCGAAGATAAGTACAGATGTCTCTATCCCGATTCGCGAGACTCTAATAAACCAGTTTGCGACTCATAACACCTATGAACCTAGAGCTCTGATACCAACTTGTCACGACCCTAATTTCCCTCCGTAGGATGTCGTGATGGCACCTAGTCTCTAAGACTAGGTAAGCCTAACATACATGCGGAATATAACTGAAATAATGATAAAACTCTCAAATACTCAACAACTACCATAAAGACTCTGCAACTCAACCTAAACAAACTCCCAAAAATCAAGTGATAACAAGTTACAAGCTCTACAAGAAAGTACTGAACATCCCTTTACAACAATGCCTATAAAAGGGAAAGAAAGTGAAATAGTCTAGATATTGGGTGACTCCAGGCCTGCGAACATCAGCAGGTATACCTTCAAGTCTCTAAAGCTGAGCTCGTATCACTGGTGCCTGGACTAGTAAGAGGTACCTGGGTCTACACAACAATATGTGCAGAAGCGTAGCATGAGTATACCACAATAGTACCTAGTAAGTGCCAAGCCTAACCTCAGAATAGTAGTGACGAGGTCAGATCAAGGCCCTACTAGAATAAATAAGATAATTGAACAGGTGTATAACAGTGCAATAATGATAACAATGGAAATGCAACAATAAAGAAATATACCAAGATTAGCGACATTGAACTAAGGCAAATAATGCATCATGGAAGAAAACAAAGAATGATATGCTAAGGGAACAAAGAAACCGAAACACAAATGAAGTAATAGAAAAGTATCAATAAGAATCACTATCGAGGTACCACCTCGTAGTCTCAACTCACAAAACAAATCATAATCTTTCCTTATATAACTACGGGATCCTTGTGTTTAGTTTTAAAAATTATTTTTCCCGAAATAACTTCCCGCATTTGAGCCCACGTTATCACATCGCGTGGCTTCAAGTAGTTCCCCTTCTAGAAACACGCGTGTCAATCCCACCTTATCTCACCGCATGCGTTTCAACCCCAATCCTTATGCCATCGCATGTGTATTAATATCACAACGTATTACAAATTGCACCTCAAGTTCCCAATATCAAAACTTGCCAAAGAAGTCAACCATAATTGTGTTTCCACAATAAATAGCCCATGGCTCAACCACAATATGCATAAGAGTCCTAACAATAACAACCAGACGTGAATAACTCAACTAGAATAGTAATTCACAACGTAACAACTTTCCCTCAATATGAATTACGGCCTTTGTAACTCAATACCAGTTTCAAAACCAAGATATTCCAAAAAATAAAAATTTCAAGTAAGGAAGTCAATGGTTAGAAAATGAATAAGGAGTAGAGGAAACAATAATTTCAACTAGGCATGTAAAGGCAAATAACAAGTAAGAGGTAAGACAAGGAAAGCATATGAAGATAGACTAAAGATGATGAATATAACATATTATGGTAACTCAATTAAAGGCATGAAGATAATATACATAGCTAGAAGTGGTCAAATACCACAATTAGCACGTGTACGCGCTTGTCACCTTGTGTACACGACTTCTACATATCACAATCAACGCAAAAAAACACCTATCCAAAGGGGTAATTCCTCCACACAAAGTTAGGCAAGACACTTACCTCAAAAAAATTGCTACTCAATCCACTAGTAAGCCTTTCCCTCGATAATCCAACTCTGAATGGCTCGAATCTAGCAAACAAAATTTATACAATAAATATAAACTATAGGAACCTATTTTGAATAATAAATTATGATCTTTAAAGAGAAATAAAAAGTCGAATAAAAAATTCAACCCTGGGCCCGCATCTCGAAACCCGACCAAAATTACTAAATCCAAACTGCCATTCGATAACAAGTCCAACCATACAAGAATTTCTCAAATCCAACTTCAAATCGCCTTTGAAATCCCAAAAATTTAGACTAAGAAATTTTAACAATTTTCCAAAAATTTCCAACTTAAATCACTAACTAAATGATGAAAATAATAATGGATTCGTGTAATATTGCCAAAACCGAGTTAGAATCTCTTATCCCGGTGTTTTCCTTGAAAATGCCTCGAAAAATCACCACAAATCGAGCTTTCTAGGTCCAGAAAAGAAAAATGAGATGGAACCCTCGACTAAGCCTTTTCTACCCAGCTATTCTCACTACTGCGAGTCCACAGTCGCACCTGCGATGCTGCACCTGCGAAAAATACCGCATGTGCGGTTCCAACTAAAGCTCTGAAGACACGCACCTGCGGAACCCTAAGCACACATGCGCTTGCACTTCTGCGGAATACCAGCCGCATGTGCCTGTCTGCTTCTGCGCGCCACTGGCCACACCTGTGGTACCATCATGGCAGACCAACTTCGCTTTTGTGGCTCAAGGGCCGCTTCTACAGTACCGCACCTGCAGCCCAAAGTGCGTAGGTGAGATTGCACCAGACACCGGCATGCTTCAGCAAACACACAAGTCCATTATTGTTCCGGACTCAATCCGAATAACACCTAGGCCCCCGAGACCCCGTTCGAATATACCAACAAGTTCCAAAATACATAACGAACCTACTCTAGGATAAAAAGCACATCAAAAAACATTGGTTCAATGAATTGCAACCCAATTCAAGCCTATTGAAACTTATAACATCCTAATTCCAAAACTAACGCCGAATCACAGAAAAACAGCTCCAATTGACCTCAAATTTTTCACACAAGTAACAAAATGACATGACGGACCTACTCTATTTTTTGGAATTGGAATCCAACCCTGATATCAACAAAGTTCTCAACCCTCCAAACCTTCGACTTTCTAACTTTTGCCAATTCAAACTGAAATGACCTACGAACCTCCAAATCAACATTCGGACATGCTCCTAAGTCCAAAATCACCATATGGAGCTATTGGAACCATAAAAACTCCATTCCGGAGTCATCCTCACAAAATACAAACTACGGTCAACTATTTCAATTTAAGCCTCTAACTTAGGGACTGTGTGTGCCATTCCACTCCGAAACTCACCCGAAACCAAAACCAAACACCCCAATAAGTCACATAATCATAATACAACATAGAGGAATCAATAAATAGGGGATCTGGGCTAAAATACTCAAAATGATCGGCCGGGTCGTTACATATATAGTTGCATATGTGGATCAGTGTGAATTGCCAGCAGGTGAAGTACGAGCATCAGAGGCGTGGTGGTTTGCTTTATAGACTTTATAATACCGAGTGGAAGTGGGAGCACATTATCATGGATTTCGTTGTTGGGATCCCACAGACATTGAAGAAATTTGAAGCAGTATAGGTCATTGTGGATAGGTTGACCAAGTCGACGCACTGCATTTTGATGGAATCTACCTTTTCTTCAGAGCGGCTAGTTCAGATCTATATTCGCAAGATTGTTCATCTTCACGGTGTTCCGGTGTCCATTATGTCTGATCGGAGCACACAGTTCACGTCGTATTTTTGGAGGGCCGTACAGCGTGAGTTAGGCACACAAGCTGAGTTAAGTACATCATTTCACCCCTAGACGAACGAACACTCCAAGTGAACCATTCAGATATTGAAGGATATGCTTCGCGCCTGTGTTATGGATTTTAGGGTTATTGGGATCAATTTTTACCACTTTCAAAGTTTGATTACAACAACAGCTACTAATCGAGTATTCAGATGGCTCATTGTGAGGCCTTATATGGGAGGCAGTGTCATTCTCTAGTTGGTTGGTTTGAGTCGGGAGAGGTTCAATTGCTTGGTACAAATTTAGTTCAAGATGCCTTGGAAAAGGTCAAGATGATTCAGGATCAGTTTCATACGGCACAGTCTAGGAAGAAGAGCTATGTTGATCAGACAGTTCGTGATGTTGCATTCATGGTTAGAGAAAGGGTTTACCTTCGGTTTCACCCATGAAGGGTGTGATGAGATTCGGGAATAATGGAAAGCTTAGTCCTAGGTATATCAGACCCTTTGAGATCCTTGAGAGAGTTGGTGAGATGGCCTACAATCTTGCATTTCCACCTAGCTTATCAGCAGTGCAGCTAGTGTTCCATCTTTTCATGCTCTGGAAGTATCACGGTGATCCACCCCATGTATTAGATTTCAGCTCAGTCCAATTGGACAAGGATTTGACTTACGAGGAGGAGTTGGTGGCCATTCTAGCACGACGGGTCTGGAAGTTGAGGTCTAAGAGTTATCCTTCTGTATGATGTAGTAGAGAGGTTAGCCGATTGAGGTAGCTACGTGGGACTCCGAGTCTGATATACGGAGTAGATACCTACACCTTTTCACCAGTCCAAGTACCTTTCTATGTCCATTCTAGGACGAATGTTTATTTTAGAGGTGGAGAATGATATGACCCGATAGGTCATTTGGAGTTCTAGCATTTATTTCTATATTCTAAGACCTCGATTAGCTCTCTTTAGTGTTTCTCGATTTGCGTGTGCAGTTCTTGTCTTTTTTCACAAAGTTTTTATGGGAAAACTGAAGAAAACCTGAATTTTAGCTTTAAAAATTATTTGAGTTAACTACGATCAACAATTCCTGTAAACAACCCCAGATCGATATTTTGATGATCCCGACGGGTTCGTATCATGATTTTGGACTTGGGAATATGCTCGTAATTGAATTCGGAAGTCCCTAACTTAATATGAAAACTAGTAATTTGAAAATTTAAAGATTTTGGAGGTTTGACCGTAGGTTGACTTTATTGGTATAGGGTTCGGATTTCGGTTCCTAAACTTGGTATAGGTTTATTTTACTACTTAAAATTTGTCTACAAAATTCGGTGCAAAATGGAGTTGATTTGATAGGATTCAAACGCTCGGTTGTGAATTTAGAAGTTCTTGAGTTTCTTGAAAAGTTTGATGCATTTTGATGTCCGATTTATAGTTCTAGGTGTTATTTTGATATTGTGATCACGCGAGTGAGTTTGTATGATATTATTCTACTTGTGTGCATGTTTTTTTTGGAGAACGAGGGGCTCGAATGAGTTTCAGATAAGCTACGGGTCATTTGTGGACTTAGAGTTGCAGGTTTCAGCTATTCCGCTGGTGTCTGGTGCAATGTGATTCGCGATCGCGAAGCCTCTCCCACGATCGCGAAGGGGAATCTGGGCTAGGGAGGAGTTCCTTCAGCGCGAATGTGAGGAGCTTGTCATGAACGCAAAGTAGTAAGGGGTTTACCCTTCGCGAACGCGACCTTCCTCTCACGAATGCGTAGGGTTAGGGAGAGACCTGGGGGAACTTGTCAGTTACTCTTTGCGAACGTGTTTGTTGGGTCGCGAACGCGAAGGCAGGGGGAGTAAGACTTAGCGAATGTGAAGAGTGGATCGCGAACGTGAAAGCCTTTGGCCGCCGTTACTTTGCGATTGCGTCAGGTCCTTCGCGAACATGAAGAAGACCCGACGCCAATGATTAAAACGGTCCAAAAATCGGGATTTATCACATTTCTCACCATTTTTAAGTTTGAGCTCGGCCTAGAGGCGATTTTGAAGAGTTTTTTTCATCCCAACTTCATATGTTAGAACATTTTTACTTAGTTCCTTACATTTTCATAAACACCCATTGATTTTAACCTTTAATAGATGCTTTTTCATGGTAGAAATTAAGGAATTAGGTAGAAATTGGGAATTTTGAGAAATTGAGATCTGGACCTCAAATTGAGGTCAGATTTTTAAACTAATCATATAACTGGGCTAGGGGTTAATGGATAATTGGGTTTTGGTTCGAATCTCGGGTTTTGACCAAGCGGGCCCGGAGTTGACTTTTGTTGACTTTTTTCAAAATCATTGAAGATTGAATCTTTTTCACTCGTGGTAGTTTCTAAAAATTATTTTAAATTATTTGAACTATATTTTGTTAGATTTTATTGGTTTGGAGGTTGATTCTAGAGGAAAAGTCGCAGTTGAGCATTAATTTAATTGCGAAGTGAGGTTAAGTGTCGTGGTTAACCTTGACTTGAGAGATTAGGACTTATTGGTTTATTTGCTGTGTGTTTTATGTGTGGGGACAACGTATATGAGAGGTGACGAGTACTAATGCATCGTCATCGGGTTAAAGCATGCGGGTGGAATTTGGTTATTTATATTATAATGTTTAATGAGTTATGTTATCCATGCTTAGGTTAGACTATTACTTCTTTAGTTATTCGTTTCGTATTTATTGTTTATTTAAGGATGTTGAATATTTTGGAAGTTGATGTTTGATAACACGGCACCATAATTGAAGTAAAATTATTCCTCGCCTTGTTTTATTATTCGGATTTATATTGTTGCTTGGTAGGAAGAGAGAAAAGCACAAAGAGTAAAAGCACGAAAGGTGATGTCGTGCCATTACATTCATATTATTGCATGGTGAGAACGAGAATAATAGCACAAAGGGTGATGTCGTTCCATTATATTCATGATATTGCATGGTGATGATGAGAGTGAAAGCACGAAGGGTGATGCAGTGCCATTTTTATATCATTGATTTAATTAATTTTCGATTTTGGTGATTTACTTGGTTATATTGTTGCTTAATTCGGAAGATGTTATTTCGTGATTTCATACTTGTTGTATTTATTATATCTTCCCCTTTTCACATGTCCCCTCCCAGAAAGTATTTTATCATTCTTCTTGTTATTCTGCTGCTTTATATACACTTGTACAGGTTTATTTATGTAGGTGTCTTGTCATAGCCTCTGTCACAGCCCCAATTTCCCTCCGTAGGATGTCATGACGCCACGTAGTCTCTAAGACTAGGTAAGCCTAAAAAGCATGCAGAATAATTGAAATAATGATCTAAAAGCTCAAAACGGCAACAACTGTATAAAGTAAAAACTGCAACTCAAAGTATACATAAACTCCCAAAGCCGGTAGAAATAAGTCACAAGTTCTAGATACAATGTTGCACAATCATATACATCACTCTCTATCAAGAACATAAAGAAACAAGGAAAAGACGGAATAGAAGGGGACTTTGAGGCCTGCGGACGCGGGAAGGTGTACCTTGAAGTCTCCGATAAGAAAGTTACTCCACACACTAACACCGAGGCTGATAAAATGTACCTAGATATGCACAAAACATGTGCAGAAGCATAGTATGAGTACATCACAACGTTACCCAGTGAGTGCCAAGCGTAACCTCGGTAGAGTAGTGACAAGGTCAGGTCAGGGCCCTACTAAAAATAATGTATAACAAGGCAGAAGCTATAATGACATAATAAAATGACAGGGAAGTGAAATAATAAAGAATTTATGGAAAACAACAACACGAAACCAAGAAACATCAAATACAGCACGAAAGGGTTCAAAACCTTACACATTAAGGGACCAACAAGAAACAATATAGCAGATAGAGAAAATCAATAGGGGCACTCCCAAGGTACCGCCTCATAGTCCCAAATGTGAAATAACTCAAGTTTTTCCTTATATCAGTGCGGGAGCCTTTATATTTGTTTTGAAAAAATCATTTTTCCGAAATAACACCCTACATTTTAGCCCACCTTATCACACCGCATGACTTCTAGTAGCTCCCCTACTAGCCACGCATATCAAGACCACCTTATGTCACCGCATGTGTTTCAACATCCAAACCTTATACCACCGCATGTGTATCAATAATCACAATGGCACGGCAGAAACCTCATGCAAACAACTAACAACCGCACGGCAGAAACCTCGTGCAACAATAACAACCACATGGCAGAAACCTCGTGCAACAACCAAACAATCTGTAACGACCCGACCGGTCATTTTGAGCCTTAGCGCGCCGTTCAGCAGTTCGAGGCCATGAGCAGCTTCAATTCAGGCATTTTGACTTGTACGCGTGGTCGGAATTAAATTTCGGGAAGTTCGGAGTTGACTTGGAGAGGAAATTCTCATTTTAGAAGCTTTAAGCTGAAAGAATTAGCTAAGATCGGATTTTTGAGTAAATGACCTCGTAATCGGGATTCGAAGGTTCCACTAGGTTCGTATGATGACTTCAAACTTGGGCGTATGTCCGGGCCGGGTTTTGGATGTTCCGGGAGCGTTTTGGCGCCTATTGTGGAAGTTAGCATTTTGGAAGAAATTCTATAAGTTTGGATTGAAGTGCATTTCAGTGTTATCGATGTCCGTTTGGGATTCCGAGCAGGGAGTAGCTCCGTATGGTGATTCTGGAGTTGGGAGCGCGATCGAAAGTGAATTCGGAGGTCCGTGGGTCATTTTGGAGTCATTTGTCTAAAGATAGAAATTTGAAGGTTTTTGAGAAGTTTGACCGGAAGTGGACTTTAAGATATCAGGGTCGGAATCCGATTCCGGAAGTTGGAGTAGGTCCGTAATGTCGAATATGACTTGTGCGCAAAATTTGAAGTCAATCGGACGTGATTTGATAGTTTTAAACACCGGAAGTAGAAGTTTGAAATTCTAAAGTTCATAAAGCTTGGATTGGAGGCCGATTCGTGGTTTTAGCATTGTTCAATATGATTTGAGGCTTTGAACAAGTCCGTAATGTGTTTTGTGATTGGTTGGTATGATTGGTTGGGGTCCTGGGGGCTCGGGTGGATTCCGGGTGGTTAGCGTATCGAAAATGAAATTTTGAGAAGTGCTGAAGCTGCTGCTTCTCTCATAACCGCACCTGCGGTTTGTGGACCGCAGATGCCGTCCTCCCATCGCAGAAGCAGCCCAGGGCAGGCCAGGCCAGGAACCGCAGATGCAGCTCCCAAGCAGCAGAAGCGGCTCTGCAGATGTGGCCTGGAGACCGTAGATGAGGTCCTAGCTCTTTGGCTCATTTTCGCAGATGCGGCACATTTACCGCAGATGCGGTCCCCTAACCGCAAATGCGGAAATGCTTGAGGCAGTGAGGTTCTTTTAAATCGGGGGTTGGGTTCATTTCAACCCCATTTTCTTCCATTGGAGCAACTTTGAGGTGCCATTTTCACCACCAAGCATGAGGTAAGTAATTTATGTTAGTCTTGAGTTAAATACATGATTATATACGGATTTGGACATGGAAATTTGTAAAAAACTTGGGGTTTGAGGGAAAACCTAGAAAATTGATATTCTTGGAATTTGACCACGATTTTGGGTATGGAATTAAGAGAAAATTATATATTTGAGTTCGTGAGGCTATGGGTAAACTTAATCTTCGAAAATTTTGGAAATCCGGGCACGTGGGCCCGAGGGCATTTTTGTCGACCTTTCAATCGAGGTTAGGAATTGTTATAAATAGGATTAATATGAGTAGTTTATCGTATATTAATGAATTTGCATAATCATTGGCTAGTTTTGGGAGTATTTAGCATCGTTTCAAGTCTTTGGAAGGGCGTGGAATGCCGGTTATGGATCTTCGGAGCGAGGTGAGCCTCATTTCTAACCTTGTAAGAGGGAATTGTCCCCATAGGTGAAATAATTGGTTATGTGCTCCTATTTGTGGGGGCTACGTACGCACGAGGTGACGAGAGTCCGTGCGTAGCTACTAATATGTGTAAGTCCGGGTAGTTTAGGACCCAAAAAATATGCTATAATTGGAATATCTGTGATCTTATTGACAATTAAATTCTTGAATCCTATCGAATTGGTAAGTGAATTTCTAAGAAGATTAAATTTCATTGTCTTGAATTGTTAAAAGAGAATTTGGATTTTCCTTGGATAATTGTTCTCTGATAAATTCAGGATTGACTGATTGTCGTGTTTATTTATATTTGACCGCGTCACATGTATGATTCACGAGCGGGGTAATAGATGCATCTATGGTTCGGGCTGCTCGACCCTCGGCAGTGCACATTTAAATATTGTTGGATCGGGTCGTACGACCTCGGCATGAGTTGCGCATGCTTGTATTGCTCGCTTTGATATTTGTTGATACTAATATCTGCTCTCCCGACTTGAGAAAATTTGTTAATTAATGGATTATGAATCCGGAGACTTTTAATAAAGAGGAACATTTACCTGTTTAGTAATTTACTTGAATCTACTGTGGTTCTTAATAAATCCGTGAGTCATCGCACTAATAATAATATTACTGGACCTTTAGTAAGTGTCGAAGTTGCCATCTCGTCTCTAGTTCATCGAGATTAGGCGGGATACTTACTGAATACACGTTATTTTTGTACTCATACTACACTTCTGTGCATTTTTGTTGCACGGGCACATGCACCTCTAGTGTCCTAGTGGGCGTTGCAGCATGGTTGACACGGAGACTAGGTGAGTTGTATTTCCTCGAGGCGACCCGCAACTAGTATAGTCTCTCTCAGGATTCTATTTATTTTCTGTCCAATTGTATTCTGGACATCTGTTGTACTTTATTCAATTTTTTTCATAGAAATTGCTCATGCACTTATGATACCGGGTTCTAGGATGGTTATGAAATATTTTGTATTAATTGCTTATTATTTAATTTGACTTGCAGTAATTATCTTCTTAAATTGGTAAATTTGAAGAAAAGTCATAGTTTTCAAGAGTATTAAAATGAGAATTTAATTAAGTATTTTGGGTTGGCTTGCCTGACAGTGGTGTCCGGCGCCATCACGACCCTTAGTGGATTTTGGGTCGGGACAACATGGTATCAGAGCACTAGGTTCCTAGGGTCTCAAGAGTCATAACCAAGTCTAGTAAAGTCTCTCGGATCGGTATGGAGACGTCTGTACTTATCTTCGGGAGGCTGCAGGAATGTTAGGAGTACTTCCCTTCTTGATTCCTCATCGTGCGATTTGATTCCTAGAAGCTTGTATCCCTGTTTCCTTCCTACTCAATCCTACGCGACGCGAACGCTTGTTATAAATCGAGAATGGAAGAATTGTAATGGTACTACCGAGGTGGTGCGGGATGTTTCTCCCTACATGGTTGCGTGAGCTATTATCGTCGCCTTATGGAAGGATATTCTGTCGTTTCGGCTCAGTAGCGGTGCTTCCGAGAGCTCTGAGGCTAGGCACAAGTTTCCATGATGCTATGAATGATTTTTCCGCAGTATTGATATGATGGTAGGATGTTTACCTACGTGTCGGAGCAGTGAATGACTCGAAGGGAGGTTCACTCAGTGCATGATCTAGAGATTCGGTATTTTATTCCCGGCAAGGGAAAGGCAAACAGACTGAGAATGGTCAGATGTGGGTTGGTACAGTAACGAGACTTGGTATTTGCGAGCGTGGTGGAGTTTTCTTCTATGATGAGGTATAGTTGTCCATATTGAATGTACTAAGTTCGTCGGTGTTATGATCTTCTACAATTCGCCTTTGGGGTAAGATATTGTGAAATAGTATTGAAGAAGCGGCTGTCAGATATCGCGGGGTGCGGTAGTACAGGATTGAATTAGTGTTCCAATATCGACGGTTCGAGGAAGATGATCTTCGGAAAGGTTTAAAGTTAGCAGCAATTATGGGTTCAAGTGCCACGAAGGTAGATTTTATTTAAGGCAACAACTGAACAGCAAGGAATGAGGAAGGACATGTGGGGAGCGTTAGGCGGTAGTTAAAAATTTCTAGAAGGCCAGGCATAAGAAGCAAAGGTCGAGTAGTCGACTAAAGAGATGAGTTTCGCTAAAGTGGGAGAGTTTAGGGTGATCTGGGAATTTTTGTGATTGATGATTTGGGCCTACGGATTTATTTGAAGTGTGGGCTATTACGCGGCAGGAGATCTGATATAACGGAAAGGAAGCTACTAGAAATGGAGAAGGATACAACCTAACTTTGAACGGGAAGGATGTTGCGCCGCACTTAATTGATGTCCACGAGGGGTGAATGGACTCGTGCAGCTAGAGAGTGAGCTTGGACTCAGGATGGGTCAATAATGTCGTGGTGTTTGCACCCTGTGTAGCGGTGTTGGAAGACGTCGGCACGTAGGTCCCACAGGCAGGATGTCTCCAGTGAGCAGGACGGCCGTTGCATGATTGGCGAAGTTTCTGCAAAGGGTTCTATTGGCTATACAGCAAGGAGATCGGTCGTGTGAACGTGGTTGATGATTCAGAGTATAAAAAAAGGGTTCTACCGAAAGATTCCGAGAATTTTGTCGGTTGATTGCGCAAGGTTATGTCAATAAGAAATAAAGGATCCTGGTGGAGTCCAGAGTTGTGTAATAATGGTTTCAAGCTAAGTGGGAGAGTCCCACCGCCTATGATTAGGGTTGCATGGTTAACTACTTGCGAGGTTTCTGGTTATTAGCATATTGATAGGTCATTCCAGCTACGGAAAAGGACATAAGCGGTGATTTGAGCAAAGGAATTGTTAAAGGTGTGCTATGGTTGGCCTTATTGGCCCATGTTCGGACTTGGGGAAGGATTTAGGATTTATGCATTGTATAGATGTGAGTTTCAAGGGAAGTTATTCTGCAGGGTGCTTCACCGAGGGGGTATTCATGTGCTAGAAGATTTATGGAGTTGATTATATTCGGGGCCAAGCCAGAGCGGGTGGCTCTCAACAACGGTCCTAGTGGATTCAAAGGGGTAAAGTGCGGTGCTTAATGGCTTCGAGCCTATAGATACAGTGAAGAATCAAGCCTTGTAGCAGCTTATGAGGAGGTGCCTAGAAGACCTGACGATGTTTTGACTTGCAGTGTAGCATTTGGGGGGTATGAAATGGTTCGTGGGATTTGAGACAGCATGATCTCGTGATTCAAGGTCACTCGGGATGAGTGCGGATGGAGTATGTTATGTGTTGAATGAAGTTATTATTATTTCTAAGGCAATCAAGGATAAATTAGAAGAAGATAGATTGATTAGCCATAGTTGAATTGGCATGTTGGTGGCAGTGATCAGTTCCTTCAGCGCGATTGAGTTATGCAAGTGAATTGTGGCGGTACATGTGAGGCTGGTCGGCCGCCGTAATTGATGTTATTCAGAAGTATTCTACTTCTATGGCCTGTTATGCGTAGACGGACTCCGAAAGGGCTGTGGTAGCTTAGACCACTACTCAGAGATTTGCATATTCTACGGTTATGAGAATTCACCTGCGTGTTGCTATGGTTCGCTTGAAGTGAGATAACTGAAGAGTTTTATATGATGAAGTGTTAATCCATTTGTGGCTACGGATCTATGATGATAGATCGTGTTCTATCGTATAGTGGCATGTTGGGTGTGACGATGGCATGTAATTTGAAGAGAGGATCAAGGTTGCAGTTCGGTGTTGACAAGGAAGTCACGAGCTCGGATGAGCAGGGAAGCGGTCTCGATGTTTAAAGTAAGTTGGTATTGCCTTCAGCGTCACCTGAGATCGGTGTTTGTGAAAAAGGCTTTGCATCCTGGTTAAGGATTTTTTATCTCTTTTTAGCGATAGTGCGGCCAGTGAGTTGGATGTACAGATCTGTTATTTGCTACGGAAGGTTGTGGGAGCGTGCCTACGGAAAGGTTGTATTAGTGTGGCATGAAGCCACTTGATCGATTGAAGAGTTAAATCAAGTATGAAATTGTAGTGATGTCATTAAATTAAGAACTGATGCCTGGAGGGCACACGGTTCATTGGGTTGTGGACTGTGGAGGATTAATCCGATTATGATGGTTGTCCTTATGCGTTATGAGGAGCGAGGGGAGTATTTATGGACCTTTGGAAGGTTATTAGCCTAGTTAGGTGCGATCAGAACCAGCTTGAGGTCTGTGGATGGATTTAAATGTGAATATGGGTTTTATATTGGTCCAGACGTGTTAATTTCAGTAATGCGCTCCTTATGGAGGAGTAGTCGGGGTGTTATTCTGTCATCAGTTATGTCATATAATGATGCATTGCGCCGTGTGAGTTGTGAGATTGCTTGGGAAATTGCTTATGTGTTGAGGTTCCGCGTAGAGATGATGTTATATGAGCAAAATGGCTCTTGAGATTCAGATCGTATACCGCACCTCAGTTGTGCTTGAGGTCGTAGCTTATGGCACTATATGTCTCCTAGGGACGGTATTATGCACTTAGCGTGCTGGTGACCGATATTCGGCATTTTGTTGTAATGAGCAATTTAGCTCGATGTATATTTCCTTATATGAAATCTAAGTGTGGATCGGGTGGCACGCCGCCATGGGTATGTTATTTGGATCGGGTTGCACATCGCAACAGCGAGATGTTGAGTACAGTTCCCCCGTTTCTGTTTTATGTGTTTTGTTTCCTCCTTTCCTGGGAGGAACTTATATTAGCTGTGTACCCGTGTCGCATGCATGATTCGCGAGCGGGGTAATTGGATCTCCTTTTCGGAGTTCGTTTTCCTATTGTATCGTGTTCGAATTGGTAGCCTATTGGCACGTTGTGGTATCATATGAGACTTTCGACCATGTCCCGGGGTGGCTGTTGCCTGAGCAGTTCGTACTGGGTGAGACGAGATCATTGGACTTAGGATCAGTGCAATCTGAATATGTGAAGTATATTAAGGAGTAAAGGCCATTATTTGGTTCAGAAAGAGGTGATGGTTCTTGGCAGGGTATAGACCCTATGAATCGTTGACTCGGCAGTTGGTTATGAATTTCTACACATCCCTTCCGTCGTGGAGGCATTGCGAGAGTTGGAACAGGACTTATATATGTCATGGGGTGCATTGTGAGCATCAGATTTGGGAAATGTCGACTATTTTGATTAGAGAGTGTTATTATGGTCTTGTGAATGATGGGGTGCATGGTGTGAAAACAGCAAGTATGTGCAGTCATGTTCTGGTACAGCGTGTGGTGATTGATACGGTGAGCGTATGTTGGAACAGGCCTGGCAGAGAATTCCGGATGATGGAATTGGGCTCTAAGGCTTATTTGCTTAAGTGAAAAAGGATATCTTCAGATTGACCGAGCTAGGGCGCCCAGCTGAGTAATGGTAGCACAGGTAGGTGCACGAGGCAATAAGCAGTGGTTCCAGACAACCCCAACATAGTTCCTAGCACGTTCGAGGATGAATGTATGTTTAAGTGGGAGAGGATGTAACGACCCGACCGGTCGTTTTGAGCCCTAGCGCGCCGTTCAGCAGTTCGAGGCCATGAGCAACTTCAATTCATGCATTTTGACTTGTACGCGTGGTCGGAATTAAATTTCGGGAAGTTCGGAGTTGGCTTGGAAAGGAAATTCTCATTTCAGAAGCTTTAAGTTGAAAGAATTAGCTAAGATCGGATTTTTGAGTAAACGACCTCGGAATCAGGATTCGAAGGTTCCAGCAGGTTCGTATGATGATTTCGTACTTGGGCGTATGTCCGGGTCGGGTTTTGGATGACCCGGGAGCGTTTTGGCGCCTATTGTGGAAGTTAGCATTTTGGAAGAAATTCAATAAGTTTGGGATGAAGTGCATTTCAGTGTTCTCGATGTCCGTTTGGGATTCCGACTCAGGGAGTAGCTCCGTATGGTGATTCTGGAGTTGGGAGCGCGATCGGAAGTGAATTCGGAGGTCCGTGGGTCATTTTGGAGTAATTTGGCTAAAGATAGAAATTTGAAGGTTTTTGAGAAGTTTGACCGGAAGTGGACTTTTTGATATCGGGGTCGGAATCCGATTCCGGAAGTTGGAGTAGGTCTGTAATGTCGAATATAACTTGTGCGCAAAATTTGAAGTCAATCGGACGTGATTTGATAGGTTTAAACACCGGAAGTAGAAGCTTGAAATTCTAAAGTTCGTAAAGCTTGGATTGGAGGCCGATTCGTGGTTTTTGCGTTGTTCGATATGATTTGAGGCTTCGAGCAAGTCCGTAATGTGTTTTGGGATTTGTTGGTACAATTGGTTGGGGTCCCGGGGGCCTCGGGTGGGTTTCGGATGGTTAGCAAATTGAAAATGAAATTTTGAGAAGTGCTGAAGCTGCTGTTTCTTTATAACCGCACCTGCGGTTGGTGGAGTGCAGGTGCGAGACCGCAGATGCGGTCCTCCCATCGCAGAAGCGGCCCAGGGCAGGCCAGGCCAGGAACCGCAGATGCGGCTCCCAAGCCGCAGAAGCGGCTCCGCAGATGCGGCCTGGAGACCGCAGATGCGATCCCAGCTCTTTGGCCCATTTTCGCAGATGCGGCCCATTTCCCGCAGATGCGGAAACGCTGGAGGCAGTGAGGTTCTTTTAAATCGGGGGTTGGGTTCATTTCAACCCCATTTTCTTCCATTGGAGCTGATTTGGAGCAACTTAGAGGTGCCATTTTCACCACCAAGCATGAGGTAAGTAATTTATGTTAGTTTTGAGTTAAATACATGATTATATACGGATTTGGACATGGAAATTTGTAGAAAACTTGGGGTTTGAGGGAAAACCTAGAAAATTGATATTCTTGGTATTTGACCACGATTTTGGGTATGGAATTAAGAGAAAATTATATATTTGAGTTCGTGAGGCTATGGGTAAACTTATTCTTCGAAAATTTTGGAAATTCGGGCACGTGGGCCCGGGGGCGTTTTTTTCAACCTTTCGATCGGGGTTAGGAATTGTTATAAATTGGATTAATGTGAGTAGTTTATCGTATATTAATGAATTTGCATAATCATTGGCTAGTTTTGGGAGTATTTAGCATCGATTCAAGTCTTCGAAAGGGCGTGGAATGCCGGTTATGGATCTTCGGAGCGAGGTGAGTCTCATTTCTATCCTTGTAAGAGGGAATTGTCCCCATAGATGAAATAATTGGTTCTGTGCTCCTATTTGTGGGGGCTACGTACGCAAGAGGTGACGAGAGTCCATGCGTAGCTACTAATATGTGTAAGTCCGGGTAGTCTAGGACCCAAAAAGCATGCTATACTTGGAATATCTGTGATCTTATTGACAATTAAATTCTTGAATCCTATCGAATTGGTAAGTGAATTTCTAAGAAGATTAAATTTCATTTTCTTGAATTGTTAAAAGAGAATTTGGCTTTTCCATGGATAATTGTTCTCTGATAAATTCAGGATTGACTGATTGTCGTGTTTATTTATATTTGACCGCGTCGCATGTATGATTCGCGAGCGGGGTAATAGATGCATCTATGGTTCGGGCCGCTCGACCCTCGGCAGTGCACATTTTAAATATTGTTGGATTGGGCCGTACGACCTCGGCATGAGTTGCGCATGCTTGTATTGCTCGCTTTGATATTTGTTGATACTAATATCTGCTCTCCCGACTTGAGAAAATTTGTTAATTAATGGATTATGAATCCGGAGACTTTTAATAAAGAGGAGCTTTTACCTGTTTAGTAATTTACTTGAATCTACTGTGGTTCTTAATAAATCCGTGAGTCATTGCACTAATAATAATTTTACTGGACCTTTAGTAAGTGTCGAAGTTGCCATGTCGTCTCTACTTCTTTGAGATTAGGCGGGATACTTACTGAGTACACGTTGTTTTGGTACTCATACTACACTTCTGTGCATTTTTGTTGCACAGGCACATGCACCTCTAGTGGCCTAGTGGGCGTAGCAGCATGGTTGACACGGAGACTAGGTGAGCTGTATTTCCTCGAGGCGACCCGCAACTAGTATAGTCTCTCTCAGGATTCTATTTATTTCTGTCCAATTGTATTCCGGACAGCTGTTGTACTTTATTCGATTTTATTCTTAGAAATTGCTCATGCACTTGTGACACCGGGTTCTGGGATGGTTATGAAGTATTTTGTATTAATTGCTTATTATTTAATTTGACTTGCAGTAATTATCTTCTTAAATTGGTAAATTTGAAGAAAAGTCATAGTTTTCAAGAGTATTAAAATAAGAATTTAATTAAGTATTTTGTGTTTTCTTGCCTGACAGTGGTTTCCGGCACCATCACGACCCTTAGTGGATTTTGGGTCGTGACACAATCACCTCAACAATAATCACGAAAACCAAAACATAACAACTGAAACAATGATATTTCAAGGATAACAATTTGAAGTAAAGAATCCTATGATTAAATAATAAATACGGAATCAAGAAAACGGGTAATTCAGCTAAGCATGTAGTACAAGTTGCGAATAGGAGATAAGACAAGTAGACATCTGAAATTAGGCGAAACATGATGACTATACATGCTAAAGTAACTTAGTTAAGGCATAAAAAGGAAACTACTTAGCTAAACCGGAATTTCAACATTTAGCCCGTGTACGCCCACGTCGCCTCGCGTACACGGCCCTCACATATCATAAATTGTCACAACAGTACCAAATCATAAGGGGGATTTCCCCCACACAAGGTTAGACAAGTCACTTACCTCAAACCACGATCAATCAATCAATTAGAAGGCCTTTCCCTCGATATTGCGACTCCGAATGGCTCAAATCATGCCAAAAATAATTACATACTATAAATAAACTATAGAAAACTAGTCTAAATAATGAAATTATGATTTTAGCAAAGAATTGAAAAATCGCCCCAAAAAGTCAACCCAGGCCCGTGTCTTGGAACCCGACCAAAATTATAAAATCCTAACACCCATTCGATATCGAGTCCAACCATACAAGAATTATCCAAATTCGAACTCATTTTGGCCTTTCAAAACTCAAGAATTCGGTCTAAGAACTTTTACACATTTTCCCCAATTTTTCAACCCAAATCATTAATTAAATGAAGAAATCAAAGATAGATTAGTGGAATATAATTAAAAGGAGTAAAGAATCCTTACCCAAATGTTTTCTCTGAAAATCCATCAAAATCTCGCCTCAATCCGAGCTCTCAAAGTCACAAAGTGAAAATGCAATCAAACCCTCAATTTTTCCTTTTTTCTGCCCAGTTGTGTCGCACCTGCTAACTTATTGCCGCATCTACAGCTCCACACCTGCAAAAACATCATTGCAGGTGCGGATTTCACATAAATCCTCAAAGACCGCTTCTGCAAGCCGAGGGCCGCACCTGCGCGTGCGCGCCGACGACCAAATGTGCCGCACCTGCGAGTCTAGCCGCCCTTGCGCAGCTCCTCACTGCAGAAGCGTAGCCGCTTCTGCGAAATATGTTCCGCTTCTGCGCCCCCAATTGGGCATGACCAAAACTTCTTGTGTGACCAAGAGCTCGCTTTTGCGAGCCCGCACCTGCAGCCAATCCCTCCGCAAGTGCAAATACACCAGAACAACCCAGCTTCAGCAGATTTTTCACAAGTCTAAGTCGATCCGATCTCGATTTAAATCACACCCGGGGCCCTCGGGGTCCCGACCAAGAGTACCAACAAGTCCTAAAACATCATACGAACTTAGTCGAGCCTTCAAATCACATCAAACAATGCTAAACCACAAATTGTGCATCGATTCAAGCCTAATAAACTTTTAAACTTCTAACATCCACATCTGATGTCGAAACCCATCAAATCACGTTCGATTGACCTCAAATTTTGCACACAAGTCATAATTGCCATTACAGACCTATTCCAACTTTCGGAATCAGGATTCGACCCTGATATCAAAAAGTCCACTCCCGGTCAAACTTCCCAAAATTCCACCAATTTCCAACTTTCCCCATTTCATACCAAAACGACCTATGGCCCTCCAAATCAACTCCCGGACACACTCTTAAGACCAAAATCACCGTATAGAGCTACTGGAACCGTCAAAACTTCATTCCAGAGTTGTATTCACACCAGTCAAACTACAGTCTACGACTTAAACTTCCAATTTAGTGAATATGTGTCCCATTTTAGGGACTATGTGTCACATTTCAGACTATGTTTGTAGACTTATAGTTGCTCGTGTACTCGTGACTTCGATTTTCTGGGAGTAGATAGTGTCACAACCCAAAAATCTACTAGTCCTGGTGGCACCTAACCCGGCCCGTTAGGTCAGCCAATTAATAGTTCACACAATTCCAATAAAATAAATATGATCAACAATCTATAATTGAATTTTCATACAAAATCCCAAGGACTGGTAGTACAAAACATGAGTTACTAACACTAGATTGTTGCAAAAATGGATATCAAATAAATACAACTTTTGTTTGAAATGTACTTAAATAGAATTCACCTCTAGGACTATCTAGGGACAAGTGGTAGACACATCCGGAAGGCACGAACATCATCAAATTTAGCTCCCGACATCACCCACAGCTCCGCTATCTCCACGCAAGGTGCAGAAGTATAGTATGAGTACAACCGACCCTATCTACTCAATAGGTATCTTGACTAACCTTGGTGATGTAGTGACGAGGCTTTTTAGTTAAAAGATACTCACTGATATAACTTGTATCGAAGACTAGAAATAGAACAATACTAGAACATAACAGGATAAAGTACAAGGAAACAATTATGCGAAGCAGTAAATGATTTCTAGAAGGATCACGATTAATATTCCTTAATATCACGACCAATCCTTTCCTTAGAGCGATAACCGGCAAATCACAATACTAAATCCATAACTTTCATAGTGTGAGAAATATATTCAGGACAACAAATCCAATGGCACGGCAACACCCTTCGTGCATTTATACTCTTCCTCACTAAATATACGTGTAACAATACCAACCAGGAGAAAGGAATGTTGATAATAGTAATGACAAGGTAGGAAACATAGAAATGGTGACAGCAATTAGGAACAAGGACATAATTTCACCTAACTAGTAGGGTAGAATGCATAGATATAGGTATAACAAATAAGAGGGGAAAGCATGATCTTTATAAGCGAACAAATAGAGATATGAATGGTTAACATGGTGGAAAGCTTATACTAAAGTGCAACAAACTAGATACGACATGGATGTAGATATAATAGCAGGAAGTAGGTATGATATTTGCAAGTTAAACAAATAGAAAGCTTGGGCAACACAACAACAATTGGGTTAGAGAATAAAGACAGAACAATATCGACAAGCCACATAGGAAACATAGGTACGACAATAACAGCTCAAGGGTAAAGGCATGAACGTATACACAAGGAAAAGATATCACAACATAATGCATGTCCCTCGTCCTCGCCTGCACGGAAACACCCATCGTGCCATGAGCTTGGGATGATATAAAAGCATGATAATATAAATGACATGGCATGGCATCACCCTTCGTGATTTTACTCTAATCCTCACATGATAATGTAAATGAGATCGGGATAATATAAATGAAATGGCATGCCATCACCCTTCGTGTTTTTACTCTCAAATGAAACAGCACGGCATCACCCTCCATGCTTTTACTCTCAAATGAAATGGCACAGCATCACCCTTCGTGCTTTACACTTCTCTTCACATGATAAAATATATGAAATAGCACGGCATCACCCTTCGTGCTTTATGCTCTCCCTCACATGATAATATATATATATATATATATATATATATATATATATCACACACACAATGACACGACATCACCCTTCGTGCTTTACACTCTCCCTTACATGATAATATATATACAATGGCACGGCATCACCCTTCGTGTTTTACATTCTTCCTTACCAAGCATATGTATATCAATGAAAACAAGGTAGGAAGCATAAATAATGTCAAGGAGAGTGATTAAACGAATATTTCAAATGAACCCCAATCACAACTTTCAAGCTAACAATAGCTCAATAAACCCCCAAGAACCTTATTATTCAAGTATTTCAACAAATCTCAAGAATGATCTACAACGCGAGTGTAGAATCTAATATCTCAAGAATATCGACCGTAGCAATGAATTAATGATTAAGCATAATGATGACCGAATTAGACACATCAATGTTTCTCAAAATTCTATCAAATTTTAATCAAGTTATAACAAACAAAATCTTGGTTTCTAACATTTAATTCCATATTCTTAGTGATCTAGAAGTCAAGTAAGACATGAAGCAAGAATGGTCTCGTAATCCTACAAGGCCCAATTTATAGTATAATTTACCCCCGAGCATGATTAACCCTGGCACATGTATATATGCTCGTCACCTTATATATGTATCACCCCCGCATGTAGAAAATAATGTCAAATAGTAGGAAAAATTCCCTCAACAAAGTAGACAAGACACTTACCTCAACAAGCCAAATCGATACACTAAAAGCGCAATCCCATTCAAATCATCCTCCGAACGGCTCGAAACTAGCCAAAAGCAACTCAAAATCATCATATAATACCATAGTAAGCAAAGCCAATCGATAAAGGTTGAATCTTTATACATTTACTCAAAGTCAACAAAAAAGTCAAAGATGGGCCCGCACCTCGAAACCCGACAAAACTTACAAAATCCGATAACCCATTCAATAACGAGTCCAACCATACTAGTTTCACTCAAATCCAACTCCGATTCGATGTTCAAAACTCGAAAATTCTATTTAGGAAAGTTTAGATAGAAACCCCAATTTTCTCTTTAAAAATCATAATCCAAATGCGAAAATCAAAGATAGATTCATGAAATATAATCAAAACCAAATAGAGAACACCTACCACAATCCTTGTGGTGAAAATCGCATTCAAAATCGCCCAAATCCGAGTATAGGGTTCAAAATATGAAAGAATGAGTTAAATTCCCAAAATTCCAACTCTTAACCAAGCTGCAGATTTTGCGGACAGTTCACAATTGCGACCACATGTTTCGCAATTGCGGAGTTCGCAATTGCGACTAGGGTTAGTAATTGTGACCAAATGTTCACAAATGTGGAGTTCATAATTGCAACAAAAAGTTCGCAATTGCGGATTTCGCAATTGCAACAAAATGTTCGCAAATACAGAGTTCGCAATTGCGAAGTACTAGCACCAGCAAACCCAAACTTCAGCGAAATGATTCGAAACCACCCTGAAACTCATCCGGAACCTCCTGGACACAAACCATATATGTATTTCAATCATAAAATACGTTACGGATCTGCTCGCGCCCTCAAAACATCGAAAAGAGATTGTCCTGACCTGATATTGATCATAGTCAAACTCTAAATTACTGAACTTAACTAGTCTCTCAACCAATGATCCAAAATACACCCGAACCCCTCGGAAACCCGTCAAATCATACCAACAAGTCCCAAAATATAACACGGACTTACTCGAGGCGTCAAATCTTACATAGCAACACTAAACCACGAATTGCACCTCAAATCAAACTTTATGAACTTTTAAACTTTCAACTTTCAAAACTCGTGCCGAACCATATCAAATGAACTCGGAATGACCTCAAATTTTGCACAGAAGTTCCAAATGACATAAAGAACCTATTCTAACTCCCGGAACCGCAATCCGAACCCGATAACATCGAAGCCAACTCCTGGTCAAACTTATGAACATTCCAAACCTTTAAATTTTTAATTTTCGCCAAATAGTGCCGAAACCTTCTAGAAACATCCAAATAAAATTACTAGCATACCCCCAAGTCCAAAATCACCATCCAGACCTACCGCAACCATCAAAACTCCGATCCGAGGCCAAATACATGAAAGTCAAACTTGATCAACTCTTGCAACTTAAAGCTTCTAACATGAGATTCATTCCTCCAAATCCATTTCGAGGCACCTGAAAACCAAAACTGACAATTCGCATAAGTCATAATACAAAGTATGAAGCTATTTAAGACTTTAAATAGCTGAACTGAATGCAAATGCTCAAAATGACCAGTCGGGTCGATACAGATAATTCACGCGGTTTATATTAGCAGTGTGTTAGACTTGACATTTATTTCTCGTTAAATATCATTATTTTGTTTTTAAATGCTAAAACTTAGTTAGTTATTTATTTCACGTCGGCTTGCCTAGCAGGTGGATGCTAGGCGCCATCATGACCCCGAGGTTAGAATTTCGGGTCGTGAGTTTTCATGTGTAAACCCTGCAGGTGAATTTTTTATCCGTCACATGAAATAAGTTAAGCGAAAATTTACAAAAAAATAATGAATGAAGTAATTTGTCAGTAATTTAATATATTTAATTAGTATATGAATCTCAACTTGGAAAGTTAAATAAGGTCTAACGGAAGATTTCGAGAATAAGCTGATGAATGCAATTATGAATTTTTAGTAAAATAATTTATAATTTATTATGGTAGAATTAATTTAGATATTTAGAATTAATTTCGTAATAGGAAGACTCGTTAATTATATTTTGTGATCCTTGATGTGCCTGAATAATTATGATTAAATAAAATCTTATTTCTTGGTAGAAAATTAAATAAAATGTAGTAGGTTTAGGAAAGGGTTTTAATCCCTAAAACCTATCTATCTATATTATATTAAAAGCACGAAGGCCCTTAGCGAAATGTCGTTCGTCTTTTTTACCCTTTAAAATTAGAGTTCTTACCGGACAAAATAGTCATTTAATAATTTTTTCCTAATATATAGGATATTAAAAACATCTAAACTTGTGGTTACTAAATTGTTCCTTATTTGAACTAGGTAAAAAGTCCTAAATTTAGCACTTTAAAATCAAATAAGATTTTACTTTATAAAAATTCTTTTTTTATTATTTAAAGTATGTTATAACAAACTATATTTATGGCTAATCCTCCTATCAGGGCTTTGGAGTCTATTACGATATTAGTCAACATAAACTTTGTCGATAGTATGGTTTTATTTTACTAATCATATTTAGACAAGAACTGTGACATTTTTGTGTTTATTAACTTGAATTTTAGTCACGCTTGATGATTTTATTATATTTTTAAGAGTCAATTTTCTTATCTTTTACTTTGTGGTGCATTCATAGTTCATGGTTGATTGTTGCTTCAATTTGTTTGAAGAAGTCTTGTTGGTTTTTTTTCTTTTTCTGTTCTTTTTACTTTGCCATATCAATAGTTTGATATGTTTGTTTGCTTCTCTTTTTATGTTCTTAACTTGGTATTGTCTGATTTTTGTGTTTTCTTTCTTCCAATTTTAGGTTGCAGTATCATGTCATAGAAGCTTTTGGACCTAAAACAAAAAAGTATATTGAAGTAACACAACAATGAATAAAATTTTGTTTATGTAAATTATTTACTTATTTAAATTGTGTGAAATAGCTATAAGTCTTTATTCTATTTCCTACGCAAACAAGAAAATTTAAAATATTTAGTTCAATCTACTATTTATCATGATCTAGTGGTTTGAATTGATGTTCTTATGAAAAGATTTTAAAAACAATCATTATTAAGTAAAAATATATTTTTAGCTGGTTAAAATTTATTTATTTTCATAAGTCGGATAAGAAATGACAGTTGCACTAAACTGGTCCACGAAATAAAAAAAGAAAAATAGGAGTAAAGCTTAAGCGAGCATTGAAAGTCCTGAATTATTTTTCACGTGCTAAAGAGCACTTGAAGAAGACCCAGTTTAGTGTCCCCCCCTATTCATTCTTCTCCTCTTTTATTTCAATATACTTTTTTTTTCATGTAAGCATACGTTCAAGTTTTTATGTCATTTAAGTTGTGATTTTTTATTTATTTACTACCTTTATGAATTCCTTTCTACTCTCTCTCTCTCTCTTTCTCTTTCACACACACATACACACACACACACACACACACACACATATATATATATATATATATATATATATATATATATATATATACACACACACACACCATTACTGGATGTGTTATATAATATTCTCAAGAATTTTTCTCTATACTCTTTAACTAATTTTTGGCACACTAGTTCTACCTTAAACAATAATTTAATGTCATTGAACTAAAATTAAGGTAAAGATCAATAATAATAATTTAAACAGAAATACCACTTAGCCACGCCGAAATATATAGGAATCGATGAAAAGATGCTTTAATATTTAATGCCATTAAAGTTATAAATATATTTGTTTTTAAAGACTTAAAGTTTCCCCTCTAAATTATCGAGCTCAAAAAAATTGAATTTGAATAATTACATATTCAAAAAATATATTTACAAGTGAAAATATTTTTTTATTTGTAAAAACAAAAAACAAGGAATAACAATTATAACACTAAGAATTGCATGAAGCTATTCTTAAATGTCTTCCTGACGCAATTTTTTTTCAAAATTTTGTCTCTGAATTCTAACATGAATTTACTTTTGGTTACGTATGTATGATAAACATGACATTACGATTTAGAGAAAAATTATGTTGAACGCCACAAATGTAAAATGAAGATTACAGTTGAAAATCAATATTCATCATTTTTATGAATCGATATTTTTTATTTTCTTATTTTATAACTCAAACACATTATTATTTATGTGTTTCTTTAAAATTCTATATTTATTAGTATAGGATACACGCGCAACGCGTGTGATCTATACTATATTAAAAGCACGAAGGCATTTAGCGAAATGTAGTTCGTGTTTTTTACACTTTTAAAATAGAGTTCACATTAAATAAAATAATCATTTGATTATATCCCTAATATTTAGGAATAGTCATTTAATTAATTCTCTATTATTTAGGTATAGCCATTTGATTATTTTCCTAATATATATAGGACTTTTTAATCTACTAACACTTTGCTTATTAATAATTTCCTTTTCAATTTTCTGTTATTTAGGAATAGTCACTTTTTTCTAATACTTAAAACTTTAAATTAGTTAAAATTTAACCTAACAAAAAGTATTTTCTTGTTTGACGATGTAAAGCATACGACCACAATAACTCTTAGTTACGCTACCTAATACTTATAACCTTGCAGTCTGAATTACAAAAAGAATTTTCTGAATATGGTACTAAATAAAGGCACATAGACTTCGGAGACT
The DNA here is from genome assembly GCF_001879085.1 of Nicotiana attenuata. Lineage (NCBI taxonomy): Eukaryota > Viridiplantae > Streptophyta > Magnoliopsida > Solanales > Solanaceae > Nicotiana > Nicotiana attenuata. The sequence goes on along the minus strand of NC_031991.1, from coordinate 41,852,526 downwards.
ACTTAGCCAAAAGCTTCAAATGTATTCAATTTAAAATAGTAATAATAATCACTATATAAATAATAAAATTAATTAAGAATTTAATATGTTTGATGAACTAATATATAAGATTTTGATGTCTACTATATATTTTCCTATAATTTTTAACCTTATACAAATTCTATTTGATTCTAGAAAGAATTTCATTGGAATCTATATTATATTAATAGCACGAAGGCCCTTAGCTATTGTGTTAACCACTATGCCAGATGCATTTGTTATTTAGGTTGTTAGTAGGGGTGTTCACGGTTTGACGGAAAACCGATCCAAGCCGAAAACCGAACCAAACCGATTAAGTAAACCGATATTTTTTTTGATTTGGTTTTAAATTTTAAAAACCGATAATATTTGGTTTGGTTTTGGTTCTATTTTAAAAAACCGAAAAATAAACCGAACCAAACCATTAATTATATACAAAATTTAATAATTATTTATATACAATATAATATCTTTTTGTTAATAATTTTAATTGTTATTTTGAATTTTGGTTTATCCTATTATATCTTAAAAGATTGCCTAAGCCCAAAATAATAGGATTCGACCAATTTTCTTTTAATTAATAGACTCTAATTCTCTAACCCTCCGCACATACTTTTGCCTAAAAGAAGAGGTAAAAAAAAACCACCACAAGAGTAAAGAAAGCACATTCAAATTGCAAGACAACAATGGCTAAAGCTTTAGAAAGCAACCTTATAGTTTGTTTTTTGTTCATTCTTTTCATATAAACATGTAAATAAACTTTCAGTTCTCAAAGAAATATATAAAAAGCATAAATTTGGCAAATTATTTTCAGATTGTTGTCTAGCATTGTTTTAATATTATCGACTTATCATTAGCTTACTAAGAACCGAAAAACCGAACCAAACCGAACCAAACCAAGAACAATCAAACCGATGGTTTGTATTTAATTTGGTTTAGTTTTAATTTTAAAATTTTAAGAACCGATTAAATTGGTTTGGTTTTGATTTTAATAAAAAACCGACCAAACCGAACCGTGAACACCCCTAAATAAAACTATAGGGGTTCCTTGCATGTGCTGTAGTTGTTCGCTCTTGACCATCATCTACGTTCTGTGGAATCAAATACAACGTCGAATATGTTGGGCTTAATGTGCAGGTTTCCCAGCCCTCATATTTGAAACTTTAATCTGCATCACAACTGTTTAAAAATATAGAGAGTTTTATAGTTTTTGTTGGGTTTTTAAGGTATTTAATTAATATATTAAATACTTAAAAGAGGTGAATGGGAAATGGAGGGAATGAAATTTTTGAGTGAAATTTTAAGTTCCCCTCCCTGGCAAATGGGCATTGTCCCATATTGGAAGAGGAAGAAGTTTTTTATGGGTATATAAGCAATTGCTCTTCTTCTAGCTCTTAAAGAGTTGAGAAGAAGGCAAGCCTCGCGTCGTCGTCGTCGCTCGCTCGGCTCGGCTTCGGCTTCGGCTTCGGTCAAATCATTGATTGATTAACTTTTTGGACCAAATTTATTTGTTAATAGTAAAAGTAACTACCCTCTTTCAATTTTCCCTCTTTATTTCCCTCTTTATTATTGAGTAAATGGCCATTTATGTAATGGCATTTATGTTGTNAAATTGCAAGACAACAATGGCTAAAGCTTTAGAAAGCAACCTTATAGTTTGTTTTTTGTTCATTCTTTTCATATAAACATGTAAATAAACTTTCAGTTCTCAAAGAAATATATAAAAAGCATAAATTTGGCAAATTATTTTCAGATTGTTGTCTAGCGTTGTTTTAATATTATCGACTTATCATTAGCTTACTAAGAACCGAAAAACCGAACCAAACCGAACCAAACCAACAACAATCAAACCGATGGTTTGTATTTAATTTGGTTTGGTTTTGGTTTTAAAATTTTAAAAACCGATTAAATTGGTTTGGTTTTGGTTTTAATAAAAAACCGACCAAACCGAACCGTGAACACCCCTAGCTGTTAGCTAATGTGAAAATATTAATAACTAACAACTCAAGTAATTCCTTTTTAAGAAAATATTTTATCAAAAATCTATCGTGAAGTTTCGCAGTTTTGGCATCGATAAATCTATATGGGTGATAGCTATAGTATGTAATTGAAAATAAATATCAAGCTAGAAAAATGTGTGACTAATATTATCCATCATTATTGAGCTAAAGGAAGTAAAAGTGTTACTCAACATAATCTCTTTATCCTGATAATAATCATATTTGCTTAGAAAGGATGTTGCGAGAACCTAAAACCATTCCTAATAAAGTTTCAAATAAAAAGTATATGAGGACTTTTATAAAGCAGATATCGTCCTTCCTTTATGCAAGAATTTACTTTTAAATAAACTATTTGATAAATCATACAACGAAAACATCTACTATATTTTTAAAAAATTATATTCATTGGTGCGAGGTACACGCGCAACGCGCGTACTCTATGACTAGTAACTATAAAAAGGGTCGTGTTCCATAAAGTATGTTAGACATTTTCTACACATTTTTTCTAGGAGAAACTCGTCCAAATAAATTTCGCAGATTCCAATATTGTTCGAATAACAAGATAAAAGATTGTGAAACAGGAGGATGATCTCCTAGAAGGTTTTTGCTAGTTCTTGGAAACTTTATAAGCAATCGCAATCATGTTTCAACGGATAAGTACCGAATTTATGTTTGATTAAAATTTATATTTGTGTGTTGTCTATATTACATGTAAATAATCTTAATTATTTGCTTTCACTATACATACATGTATTCGATCAGAATAACTGAATAAGTCAATACCTGGTATTTGAAGCCATTTTCTAAAAAAAAATCGAATCCGAGAGGTCAACCGTCAAAACTCTCCCAAGTTCCAATAGTCAAAATTCGTAAGAAGTATTTTTTTTTGCCCGCAAAATTCGAAAAAATGTCAACGTTGCATATACACTACGAGCTTAAATTTGTTTTAAGCTTCATTCACAAGTTCACCAAATTAAAATCTGATTTCGTCGTTTTAAACTTCTCCAACAGAATTCGACATGTTCGCTACTGCAAGCAGCAAAATTCCAGTACGAACCTCTTCTCCCATTTGTAATAAACATTAAAAACAAATAAGAAGCAAGAATTCTTGAAAATTAAAGTGCAAAATTTTCTCTTACTATCTCTGCCATAATGTCTGCCTTTTGGGCACTATAATCCAGATATGTTGGTCGCAGATGATTCGAAATATAATTGAATTCAAGCTTTAATTTCGAAGAGATATTGAGAAATGAGAGAAGGAAACAAAGTTCATGGGGCAGTGAAAGGAGAGTAATGCGGTGGGAGAGAAGGGATAAAATGTTTTTTTTTAAACCGTGGTGTTCGGCCAACTTGCGCGCACCTCGACTAATTTCACGGGATATCTGCCACCTCCCACCAACAACATGTACTAGGTAACTCTATTCACCAAGGCTTGGATAGATGGGAAAAAATCACCTATTATTTTTTGTCTCCGCTGAGATTTGAACCTGAACCTGGGATAAAATGGGGTTAGGGTGATGAGGTGACATGTCATATGACATCCAACTCACCCAAATATCTGGCCAAGTGGATGATGTTAGTCATGGTGAAGATGATTAACTGTCGACGGGCAGTTTTGTTCCACTTTTATAACGTTAGAAGTATTGTTGAACCGATAGTATAGTAGGTAGGGGTGGGCATCGGTCGGTTCGGTTCGGTTATGAATATTATCGATTTTGCCTATCGGTTATCGGTTATCGGTTTACAAATATCATAACACGATAACCAAACCGATAAGATATTGGTTATCAGTTATCGGTTAATCGGTTATCGGTCGTTATCGGTTCGGTTATTGGTTTACCCGATAAGATAAAACAACTAAAACAGTTTCGCAATGTATAAAATAGCTTCGGTATAAAACTGTTTTGCTAAAAAAGTTTTATAAGATTTTACGAACTGTTTTGCTAAAACTCTTTTCAGAACTGTTCTACTTCACAAGAATTTAAATTTACTGCAATATCCAATAAAATAAATACTAACCAAAGTTTCTATCTTTCATTCTTCAACCCAAAAAATATAAACAAAAATCCTAATATCAGTCAGTGACGAAAAAATAGAATATCAGTAATATTTTCACTTTGACAATTTATGCAAATACAAGGGATCTAAATGAATAACAAATACACGACAAATCTCACTTCAGCTTTCAAACAAACTAAGAAAATTCCAGAACCAGAATGCTTTCAAACAAACTAAAAGAAAGATTGTCACGACCCCGGTTCGCCCTCCGCGAACCATCGTGACGGCACCTAGTCCCTACGACTAGGTAAGCCTAAAATACAGAAAAATACGCCAATTTGCAGAAGAAAACAAGTAAAACCAAAATAGTAAATAAAACAGTGTTTAATAGTGCCGCTCGGCATACACCATATCAACTTTCGAATACTAATACTTTCCCAAAACCCGGAATCTCATGAAATCACAAGCTAAGAATAATATATAGTGCTCTAACTCCAGAATGTCTAAAACAAAGTAAATACAAAAGGGTTGTAACTACAAAAGAGAATGGAGAGAGACTCCTCGGTCTGCGGACGCGGCAAATATACCTCGAAGTCTCCGAAAGCTCGCCTTGCCTCAAGAATGGTAAGTCTGAGTAGAGGTACCTGGATCTGCACATGAAAAACATGCGCAGGAAGGGCATGAGTACACCACAACGGTACTCAGTAAGTGCCAAGCCTAACCTCGGTCGGGTAGTAACGAGGAAGGTCAGGGCCCTACTGAGATTAAATAAAATATAAAGTCCGATAGTGTAGAACAGAGCAGTATAAATGAGTACAGCAGTAAGAATAACACAGGATATAAAGGATACGACAACTGAACAGAAACAAGTAATCACGGTAAACAAATACAGCTCAACGCAGAAGTAACAGTCGGGTGATCTCCCAGGATACCATCCTGTAGTCCCCAAATATAAATATCCAGTAGATCTCTCGGGTGCAGTCCCGTAGCCCAACTCATAAATGCGCGGGGATCTACCGGAATACCACATCCGTAGTCCCAAATATAAGTACTCAATACTTGGGGAATCTACCGGGTGCAATCCCGTAGTCCCAATGTAAAAGTGCAGGGGGATCTCCCGGAATACAATTCCGTAGTCCTAAAGTAAACACACAGGGGGATCTCCCAGGATACCGTCCGGTAGTCCCAAAGTAAGTACAAAGCAGCAACAAGAAGAACACTCAATTCAATCAAATTTAACACCAAGGTAAAACAGGTTTTTCTAACCTAGCATGCTTCATAATTCAAATAGGGTAGTAGAACAAATAAGCAGTTAAATCAATTAGGCATGCTTCCCTAAGCTAACAACAGGCTTAACTTGCAAGTAGTGTAAACAGGAAGGAATACACAATTCTAAGTATTGGAAACCGAATTTTTCAATAATTAGCACAAGTACGCACTCGTCACCTTACGTACAAGGCATTTCAAATAACAAATGTACCAAATCCTAAGGGGAAGGTCCCCCACACAAGGGTAGGCAAGCCACCTACATCGAACCAGCTCAAAATCAACCCGAAATCACGTTCCTGCCACGAGTATTTGACTACAAATGGCACAAATCTATTCAATTCAATTGCATAATATAAATAATACTTCAAGTAACTAATTCTACAAATAAATTCTAAGCTAATACGCGAAATTAGGTGAAATGACCAAAACGCCCCTCGGGCCCACATCTCGGAATCGAGTAAAATTTATATTTTCAGAAACCTCACGCTCTCACGAGTTCAGTCATACCAAAAGTAACAAAATTGGACCTCAATTGGTCCCTCAAATCACCACTTAAAAGTCTCCAATTAGTCAAGCCCTAACCCCCAAATTACCACTGATTTTCCTTAACTTTTCATACTTAAAATGATAAAAATCATTCCAATAACGAGTATAGGGACCAAAGACCTTACCTCAATGAATTCCTCTGAAAATCTCTCTTGAAAGTGCTCCCCAAGGCTTCTTCCCGTTTGAAAAGAGGTGAAAAATGGCTCAAAATCGCGAAGGCAAGAACTTATATGTTTCTGCCCAGCTAACTCGCTTCTGCGGCTTTGGGACCGCATCTGCGGTCCTGCATCTGCGAGGACAAGGTCGCATCTGCGACATTTTACTAAAAGGGGGACTTCCGCACCTGCGATCCTTTTACCGCGGATGCGGTGCCGCTCCTGCGGAAATTCTACCGCTTCTGCGGCTCCTGCTGTTCCTCTCCATTTCCGCTTCTGCGATGGAGGTGCCGCTTCTGCGGCTCCGCACCTGCGGGACCCAACTGCAGGTGCGGTTATGACAGAAAACCAGCAGCTGAAGGTGCAACCCCAAACTCCAATATCCTTCCGTCAACCATCCGAAATCATCCCGAGGCCCCCGGGACCTCAACCAAAAACACAAACAAGTCTAATACCACTGCCCAAACTTATACCAATCCTTAAAACACCTAAGACAACATCGAAACACCAATTTAACATCGAATTCAAGCCTAAGAACTTCAAAAACTCAAAATTTACGCTTTCGATCAAAAAGTCTACCAAACCTCGTCCGAATGACATGAAATTTCGCACACACATCACATTCAACACTACGGAGCTACTCCAACTTCCGGAATTCCATTCTGACCCTCGGATCAAAATCTCACTATCGAATCGAAAACTTCAAAAATCCAACTTTCGGCATTTCAAGCCTAAATTAGCTACGGACCTCCAAAACACAATCCGAACACGCCCCTAAGCCCGAAATCACCCAACGGAGCTAATGGAACCATCAGAATTCCATTCCGAGGCCGTCTTCACACTATTCCAACTACGGTCAAATTTCCCAAAGCTTAAGCTCTCATTTAGGGACTAAGTGTCCCAAACTCACCAAAACTCAAAATCGAACATCCCGGCAATTTAAAATAGCAGAAATAAACATGGGGTAAGCAGTTAATAGGGGATCGGGGTGCAAATTTTAAAAACGATCGGCCGGGTCGTTACATCCTCCCACACTTAAACATTCATTCGTCCTCAAACGAGCATAGAGACATACCTGAAGTAGTGAAAAGATGAGGGTAACGGCTGCGCATATCCTGCTCGGTCTCCCAGGTCGCCTTCTCGACCGGCTGACCCCGCCTTTGAACCTTTACTACTGCGATGTTCTTTGACCTCAGCTTTCTAACCTTCCTATCCAATATTGCCACTGGCTCCTCAACATAAGATAGATCCTTATCCAACTGGACTGAACTGAAATCCAACACGTCGACAGATCACCGTGATACCTCCGAAGCAACGAGACATGGAATACCGGATGAACTCCTGCCAAGCTGGGAGGTAAGGAAAGCTCGTAAGCAACCTCCCAAACACACCTCAAAATCTCAAAAGGGCCAATAAACCTCGGACTCAGCTTCCCTTTCTTCCCAAATCTCATAACGCCCTTCATAGGCGAAACCCGAAGCAGAACCCGCTCTCCAACCATGTAGGAAACATCACGAACCTTCCGGTTCGCATAACTCTTCTGTCTGGACTGGGCTGTATGGAGTCTATCCTGAATCACCTTAACCTTCTCCAAGGCATCTTGTACCAAGTCTGTGCCCGATAATCTAGCCTCACCCCGCTCGAACCAACCCACCGGAGATCTACACCGCCTACCATATAAATCCTCATACGATGCCATCTGAATGCTGGACTGATAGTTGTTGTTGTAGGCAAACTCCGCCAATGGAAAGAACTGATCCCAAGACCCTCCAAACTCAATCACACACGCAGGAAGCATATCCTCAAGAATCTGAATAGTGCGCTCGGACTGTCCGTCCATCTGAGGGTGAAATGCTGTGCTCAGCTCCACCCGAGTACCCAACTCATGTTTTATGGCTCTTCAGAATCGCGATGTGAACTGGGTACCTCTGTCGGAAATGATAGAAACCGGAATACCATGCAGACGGACAATCTCCCGGATGTAAATCTCCGCCACCCGCTCCGAGGAACAGGTAGTACACACAGGAATGAAATGTGCGGACTTGGTCAGCCGATCCACAATAATCCAAATGGCATCGAACTTCCTGCGCGGACTCGGTCAGCCGATCCACAATAACCCAAATGGTATCGAACTTCCTCAAAGTTCGTGGGAGCGCAGATACGAAGTCCATGGTGATCCGCTCTCACTTCCACTCCGGAATCTCTATCTGCTGAAGCAATCCACCCGGTCTCTGGTGCTCATACTTCACCTGTTGACAATTAAGGCACCGAGCTACAAATCCAACTATATCTTTCTTCATCCGCCTCCACCAGTGCTGCCTCAAATCCTGATGCATCTTCACGGCACCCGGATGAATGAAATACCGTGAACTATGGGCCTCCTCTAGAATCAACTCCCGGAGCCCATGTACGGTATCACATCATTCATGACTTTTTACACACATTGATATATGAGCATAGAGAGGTATTTCAGACTTGCTATCTAAAAAGAAAATGGAACATCTTATTTATTGTGGAACGGATTTTTGGAAAAAAAATTACAGTTTTCAAACTATCACATATTTTTCGACGAATTCTATAAAGGATCTGGGTTTTCACTGATATTCTTGAAAAGTGAAACTATTTTCGAAAAAATGTGAAAAAGCTGAGCATTTTATCTCTGAGTTGCTTCCTTATTTATAAGCTCTACGTTGTTATAAATTGTTGTTGGCTACTGGTGTTGGAGCCGACCATGTTCCAGCTCGTCACTACTATCATTCAGAAACGAATCATTGATCTCAAGGCCATCATGGGGCCTCCCCTCCTCTTCCAAATGGGATAAGTGGTCTGTCACTTTATTCTCACTCCCTTTTCAGTCTATGATTTCAAGATGAAACTCTTGTAGAAGAAGTACCCACCTCATCAATCTAGCCTTTGAATCCTTCTTACTCTTCAAATAACGAATCTCCGCGTGATCGGTGTGAACAATCACTTTGGTACCCATGAGGTACGGGCGGAACTTCTCCATAGCAAATACAATGGCTAAGAGTTCTTTATCGGTCACCGTATAGTTGACTTGGGCATCGTTCATGGTCTTACTAGCATAGTAAACCCGATTGAATATCTTGTTGATTCTTTGCCCCAATACCGCTCCGACCGCCACATCACTAGCATCACACATGAGCTCAAATGGTAAGCTCCAATTTGGTGCGGTAATGATGGGAGTGGTAGTCAACCTATACTTGAATAGCTCAAAAGCTTTCATACAATCATCATTGAACACAAATTTTGCATCTTCTTCCAATAACTTGCATAAGGGGTTCACCACCTTTGAGAAATCCTTGATGAACCGACGTTAAAACCCCACGTGGCCTAGAAAGCTCCTCACTCCTTTGACGGGAGTAGGAGGAGGGAGCTTTGATATCACTTCAATTTTTGCTTTATCCACTTCAATACCATTCTTGGGGATCTTATGGCCGAGGACAATGCCCTTATCAACCATAAAGTGACATTTCTCCCAATTAAGCACCAAGTTCGTCTCTTCACAACGTGCCAAGACTTTATCAAGATTATCCAAACACTCATCAAAAGAATCCCCCACAACAGGGAAATCATCCATGAAAACCTTGAGGAAGTCCTCCACCATATCCATGAATATTTCCATCATACACCGCTAAAAAGTAGCCGGTGCATTACATAAACCAAACGGCATCCTTGAGAATGCATGTGCCATACGGACAAGTGAACATGGTCTTCTATTGGTCTTAAGGTGCAATAAGAATCTGGTTATACCCGGAGTATCCATCCAAGAAGCCATAATAAGCACGTTCGGCTAACCTATCCAACATTTGATCAAGTAATGGAAGCGGAAAATGATCTTTTCGAGTCACTTTGTTGAGCTTCTTATAATCTATCCATACCCTCCAACCAATGAAAGTCCTTGTGGGGATCAACTCATTGTTGTCATTTGTAATCACAGTCATGCCCCCTTCTTTGGGACACATTATACCGGTGAAGTCCATGAACTATCAGAAATGGGGTAGACAACCCAAGCATCCATCGATTTGATGACCTCTTTCTTGACGACCTCTTGCATGGCCTCATTCAACCTTCTTTGATGTTCCACGGAGGTTTTGGCATCCTCCTCTAATATGATTTTGTGCATGCAAAAGGCGGGGCTTATACCCCGAATATCCGCCAATGTCCAACCTATTGCCTTCTTTCTCCTTTGGAGCACCGCAAGGGTGGCATCTACCTGCACGTTAGTTAAGCACGAAGAAAGAATAATAGGTAAAGTGGAACAAGGGCCTATGAACTCATATCTAAAGTGTGAAGGCAAAGGCTTCAACTCCAATATGGGAGGCTCCTCGATTGAGGGCTTTGTTGGTGGAGTCTTTCGGTTCTCAAGATCCAAGGAAAGTTTTCGGTGCCCATATGTATATAAACTCATTCCTTGCAAAGCATTTTCATATTCCACCAAGCCTTCATCCTCATTCACATCATGATTCAATAACACAACTTCCAATGGGTCTTCCACATTAATCATAGCACTTGTGTCTTCAACAATCACTTCGATCACAAGATCCAAAACGAACACACTTTGTTGGTATTAGGCTGCCTCATTGACTTGCAAACATGGAACACAACTTTTTCATTGCCCACCTGGAAGGTGAGCTCCCTAGCTTCCACATCAACTAAGGCCTTCCCTGTAGCTAGGAAAAGTCTCCCCAATATGATCGGCACCTCGTAGTCAACCTCACAGTCAAGTATCACAAAATCCGCTGGAAGTATGAACTTGTCGACCCGAACTAATACATCATCTATTATCCCCAATGGCCTCTTCATTGTCCTGTCCGCCATTTGCAACCTCATGGAAGTAGGTCTTGGTTTCCCAATCCCCAATGTCTTGAACACAGAATATGGCATCAAGTTAATGCTTGCTCCCAAGTCACACAAAACTTTGGCGAAATCGGCACTACCAATAGTGCATGGTTGTAAAGGCACCGAGGTCTTCTAACTTTGGAGCCATGGAATGCACAATGGCACTCACTTGATATGTCATTTTGATCGTTTCACAGTTCATTGATCTCTTCTTTGTTACCAAGTCCTTCATGAACTTGGCATATCCCGGCATTTGTTCTAGAGCTTCAACCAAAGGCACATTTATGGACAAACTTTTCATCATATCAATGAATTTCTTGAACTAATTCTCATTGTTTTGATTTGCGAGCCTTTGAGGATATGGTGGAGGAGGCCTTGGCAAAGGAGCCTTGGCTTTGGACACTACCGTTTCCGGTATGTCTATCACATGTTCCCTAGACGGGTTCACATCTTTTTGTGTTTCCTCCACGTTGTCATCAATGTCTATCCTCACATCATCATTAACATTCTCATCATTCACATGCACATCATTGCTTTTCTCATCATCATCTTGCACCAACACATCATCACTCACAATCTTTCTTGGATTAGAAGTATTAGCAACTCCACCTCTACCACTTCTTGTAATCACCGCCATAGCATGGCCCGTATTATTCCCACACTTCGGGTTCACCACCGTGTCACTTGGTCGTGCCCCCTTAGGTCAAGTATTCAAAGCTTGAGAAATTTGGCCAAGTTGAACTTCCAAGTTTCGGATATAAGTATTGTGGGAGGCCAATTGGGCATCGGAGTCGGCAGTTTTCTTCATCAGTTGCTCGAACATGGATTCAATCTGTCCCATCTCATTGTTGGAAGAGCTAGGACCTTGTGACGAAAATGGAGGCGGGTTATTTGGTTGTTGATACATCGGGGGCCTTTGAAAGCCCGACCCCCAATTCCCATGATTATTGTTGTTCCAACCCCCTTGATTGTTATTGCCTCCCCAATTGCTATTATTGTTGCCACCCCAATTGCCTTGATTTCCTTGATTACCCCAATTTGGATTGTTGTTGTTCCCTCAATTGCCTTGGTTGTTGTTGTTGCCACTATTCCAATTTTCATATTGACCTTGATTGCCCCAATTTCCTTGTGATCTCCACTGTTGTTGATTCGGAGCATTGCCCCGTTGACTCTAATAATTGTTCACATATTGAACCTCTCACTTTGATCATCATATGAGCCATCTTAATTGTACCCACTACCTATTTGCTCAAACTGGTCCGGATTATTTTGAACTTGTTGACCTCGTTTCCTTCTCTTGTTGATCATCATATTCACTCCTTCCATGGCATTCACTTTTTTTGGACCTTGAACTTGTTGCTACTGAGCTTTGGCCAATTGGTTCATGGTAGTAGTCAACTCGACTATAGCTTGGTCGTGGCCATGGAGCTCCTTGTGTAGGTGAATAACATTGGGATCACCTTGTGGCACATTAGCTCAACTTTGCCATGCCGAAGAGGTATCCGCCATCTCATCAAGTATTTCACATGCTTCGGCATATGGAGTGTTCATGAAGTTCCCCCGACGAGTTGGTTAACCACTATTGATACCCAATTTTTTCCCATATTTTTTTTACATATGCATTAATCTTTCAAGATAGCATATATATGCATCTATAAGCATGCACAAGGTTTTTTATAATTTTTCTACATTTTNATGGAATAAAGCTGCTATTGCTAAAGCTTACTGGGATCTATCAAACAAGCAGGATAAGCTTTGGATTAAGTGGATTCATGCTTTCTACATCAAAGACCACTGCCCAGATGACATGCCAATTCCAAAAAATGCAAGTTGGATGTTGAGGAAAGTTTTGGAAGCAAGAGAAGTCATACAGCTGTTGCAAAAGCCTTTGGAAGGACAGAAGAGTATTATAAAGCAAATTTATCTACAATTGATACCATCATTGCCTAAGATCAGCTGGAGGAAGCTAATGTACCAAAATGCTGCGAGACCAAAAGCCATAGTTACTATGTGGCTCCAATGTCATGGAAGGCTCCTAACAGTTGATAGGTTGAGTAACTGGGGACTGACCGTAAACCACACATGTGTTTTATGTCAGTCAAGCAATGAGACAAGGGACCATATGTTTGCTGAATGCCAATATTCAAAACAACTATGGAACAAACTAATGCTGTGGATGAAGTGTAAAATACCTGGGTATCAGACATGGGAAGAACATTTTCAATTCATATGTCAACACATCAATGGGAAATCTGCTGCAGCAAAGCTTATGAAGATGACCTATACTGAATACATTCATGTGTTATGGAGGGAGAGAAATCAAAGGATCTTTGAAGAAACAAGCAAGGACTTTAACATTCTGGCAAAAGAAATAGTTTGCATGTGTAGTCTTAGAGCCAATGGAAATGTAAAGTCACTAGTACAACATTTGATTTTCTAGATATAGTAGAATAGTATAGGATTCTGTGTAAACCAAGGTTGATGTATACCTTCTATGATTTAGCGAAGCTGGGAGTAGCTTGCTATGCTATGTAAAGATTACTATTGGTGATTAATGAAAACTTTAATTACCAAAAAAAAAAAATAACAATATTAGCCCTGTTAATGTATAATTACATTTATATGCATAAAATCGACCTTCTATATTTTTAAAATGTTGAAAATATATTTTAAAACATTTTAATACATGAAATTATTTTGTAGAAATTATTTGCAATTTATTATAAATTATATAGGGATAAATTGGCTATTTAAAATATAGCCAGATTGCATTCAATCTTAGCCCCAATTTAACCCAACCCCAGCCCAATTTCTAACCAAATTATCTGACCCAAACCCTAAACCCGCCTACCCGACCCAGAACCAATTAAATCATGGCCGTTGATCTGAGAGATCAACGGCTCGTATTAACCCTTTCCTTTTTTAATCCTAAACGACCCTAACCCTAACTCATTTTCCCAAACCCACTGCCTCTGTATTCTCTCATCTCCTCTCCTCTCTCAGTAACTCAACCAAACCCTAGCCTCTTCAACCGCCGACCTCTCTTCTCTGTTCTTCTCCGGTGACTTCTCATCGACTCCTAAGCCTCCAGTGGCTTCTCTCATGCCATGCTTGCCTTCTCTAAGGTCTTCAAGGGCCCAGGTCCATGCCGACTTGCATCTAGGGTTCTTCACCTGTCTATTCTTGGCTACTCCAGTGTCATTTCGAGCAAATCATGATGTATTTGTTACGATTTTTGGGATTCTAGACAGGTTCTTTCATCTCTATATGGGTTCCTCTGAAACCCTAATTTCTGCCTATATCTCCTAGATCTGTACATATCTAGAACGATTTGAGTTTGTTTCTTTTATGGTTTACACTGTCCTTGGAACTCTTTTACAAGAATCGTTGATTTTAAGTGTTTTTCACCTTCTTCTAAAAATTAGGGTTTCGAAACTTCTTTTAAAACTTTGTTTAACTGATTCTTTGTGTTTAAACTTCTATTTCTTGTATTATTTTTACTGATTTTATGAGCTTATCACATCTTTAACTCGTCTATGTTGAAAGCCCTAATTTTCTAGGTTTCTTCGTTTGATTTTTGTAACTGGCCTGTTCTCGTTCGAGTTTCTGAGACTCTCTTGCCTAGAATATGTTCTTACTGAGTTTTTTATATCACCCCTATATGCTTGTGCTCATCTTGACTGTTCAAGACTTGCCTCTTTCTATCTGTGTTGTTTAACCTTCGTGTTTGCTATGTCTGGTTATTCTTATGTTACTCTATTTATATGCTGAAACATGACTCACGACTTTCTCTTTGATTGATTCTGGATCCCCTGTTTCATTGTTTGATTAGAAGACCTTCCTTTAAACCTTCGATTCCTATCCTTTCTATTCAATTTGATTGATTCCTCTACCTTGTCTGCACTGGAACTTTATTCTTACTGATTATCTCCTTAATTAGAGTTTTTCTGAACTTAGCCCTAATTGTTTACCCTATACTTACTATATTTGAAATCTTTCCTTATTGGTCGTACATTGATTTCTTTCCTTATTTGTTACTTGTTCTTACCGTTTGAACTGATTCCCTTAAATTAAGGGAGTACTTCTACTAATTTTTCTCTAATTGGTTCTGAGTTTCATAATTACTATACTATTGTGATTCTTGCCTTATTTTACCTAGTTTCGAACTACTATATATACCTACTCTCACATTAACACAAATAGGGGACATTGGTTCAAAAATTCTCTCTTTCACACTAAAAGCTTTCTGCTCTCTTTCGTGTTACTTACTACTGTCTAAAGTCAGCCGGCTGCAAGCCAAGGCTAACTACTGGGTTCTCTTTCACTTTGTGTTTACTATCCCCTTACGGGTATGTTCTGACTTCAATTCAAGTCCCAAAACAATATGCTTCTCCTATTACTTCAATTTGTCATGTTTCTAATATGCTTCTATCTATGTTTTTGTTGTTCAACCTGCAATTAACATGTCTACTTCACTGTCTTCTTTGTTGCATACTATATACCCCTTTAGGATCCCCTTCTAGTGTGCCCCAATGTGACTATGTTTCTCTGATCCCTAGAATGACCTTCCTGTATGAAGTAATTGGCTATCCTAAGCCTATTGATTCTGTATTAACTCTAAAGTTCATGCTACTTTAAAGGCTCCTCTGATTCTGTACCTATGTGCATCTGTGCTTACTATGTGCCCTATACTTACCCCAAGTCCCCATTACCCCTAAGTGGATGTGTGCACCTGTTTGACTCCATGTATTGAAGTGTGGATGAACTTCTTCTGGTTCTGTATTTGGTTTGATTGATTGTTAGCCACCTTACCCTTTTTTTTAAAAAAATTTGTCTTATTTAATAACTCCCTATGTGTTTTCTTACAAAACTATTTCAAGCAAATCTCTTTTTAACACTGTTTTCCTACTGAAACCTTTCAAACTATGTCAAGCACTCTCACTCTATTCCTAAGTCACTAGGTTCTGCCCCCTCCAGTGTGTGTACTGCCTTGGGATCCTCTTGAGAACCCTCTGAACTCTGGCACATTGAGGCTGGCCCTTCCACACTGCACTTACTCAATTTGGTTACAAAGTTTAGGTATGAGCACTACCCGGGATCCTTGAGATCCTTAGGGAACTCTGACGCACCTGGACAACGATATTGTCTTTAAAATTGGCATTTGAGGCTATTGGAGTTTTGGGGAAATCACTTGGCCTACTTCAGGCTCCCTATAGTGTAACTCTTCTTTTTCTTATCTACAGTATATAATTCATTCATCTGGTTTGTAATAATTATTTGCAAACAGACATTGGGGTTGGCTAGTGAAAAGGGGAGGGTAGTTACATATGTTATCAATATCAATGGGTAGAAACCATGCCTTAGGTTTACGTTTCCTATATGCGCATTAGAATCCATGTCTAGGACCAATACATTCTAAGCATGTCATGCATTAGATATCATGTTCTTAAGTTTACTGTTTCAGTATCTCATTTTGATATTCTTGCTATCCTTTAGAAATCCTATTTCTTGGATAAAATGGCATTAAAACAAAATTGTTACTCTTGTACGCTTGACCGCATGTTCTACAATACTGTAACCTTTTATGCATTCAGAAATCCTACTTTAGGAAATTCTGCAATCATGCTGTGCATTTAGAAATCCTGCTTTAGGAATTTTGCATATAAATCATTCTGCATTTTATGTGCATATTAGATACCCTGTTTTTAGGATCACGCTCACACTCACATAGCCACACCTAGTTGAACTACTGACGCATGAAAAAAAAGGACATAAAAATAGTCTCGCATTCCATTATCCGGCTTAAGTAAAATCGGTCATAATCCAGTATATCTTTGCAACACGTAGAACATCATGCTTTAGGTAAAATAACTTCTAAACGGTTTTAATAACTTGGATAATTGTTGTGTATTACCCTACGCCTAGGCAAGCCTTAGGTAATCAAATCTCTTATAAAACTGGAAATTGCCTCTTTGTGTTTACTGCTTAATGTCGTTCTAACAGGCTTAAAAATCGGTAGGCAAATTGATAGGGCTCCTACTCCTGAGTTTATAAACTACATGTGTTCTGATATTCGCTTAGATATCATGTCCTAGGATACTGATTAACAATATGTCCTTTATTTGTGTCTGAGTCGTGCTATTTTACATGCATTATCTGTGCAGGTGAACTTGAGCCCTTATCTGCTATTTCATGCTTTTATTTGCCAAAGTCCTATGTGTTCTTGATTGTCGCCTTAGTATTTACTCCTTTAAAACCTTAAGGGTCTGTCTAGAACCACCTATAGGTAGAGGTCCTAAATTTCCTCTAGGATCATTAAAAAGGGACGGGTAACAGCACGCAATAGAGAGCTCTACCCAACACTCGCGCTAATAAACACTAAGGGGTAGGACGGGTAGATATGGATATGATGACCGGTGCGTTAATGCCACGTATAGCCCATTTCTAAGGAGTGATTAGCGGGCATTGTACTGATATGATCCTATAGGCTAACCAACCTAGGACCCCTCTCTCCCAAATCCTCTTAACTTGAAGACTTTACTTTCCCTTTTTTATGCACACAACTTGTTTAAATTCTTGTCTTATTATTTGAGTTATACAATGCCCAACATGATTTATTTGCAATCATCGGCTTCAACTAATTATTTGTTAATGGACTGATTCATAAGTATAAGTTCGGCCGGGACCCACCGTTGTGGACCACGAGGGGTGCCTAACACCTTCCCCTCAAGTTTATTTCGATCCCTTACCCTAAATCTCTGGTAATGCAAACCAATCCAAGAGTTAATCGCTCTGGGTGCCCTAACACACCATAATCCGTTAGGTGGCGACTCTTCAAAACACCCAATTCCCAAAAGAAAATGAGTTACTACCCCCATGAATGTCTAAACCCGAACCTTCTTCCCCGTAAAAGGGAGGGGAAAAGGGGGCACGACAGCATGGCGACTCTGCCGGAGATGTTATTAGGCTCTTACCATAACGAACTTATTCTTATGAATCAGTCCAAGCATGCTTTATCTTGTACCCTTTTCCCTTATTTTATTTGACTATCTGTTTTCTTTTAAGCACTTATGGTTCTTTATTCCTGAAACTAACCTGCCTCTTTGTTTCCTTTTCCTGTAACCGTCTTTCAATTATTTAAATACTGTATTTATTTTCCCTTACATGCTAATAATTGACTACATGTTATTAACTGCTGCATAAATCATGCTCCACATCATATTCCACTCGTGCGTATCAAATCCTATAGCAAAGCTTTAATGAGTGGTTGCGCTCTTCCTATTTACTACACTTAAATTCGGAAAGGCTTATTTGCGGTAAAACCAGTCGATCAGCGGTGCAGTCGATGGTTCCATGCCTCCCCTCTCGAGTTGTCCGCTCGAGGATACCAGTCTAAAACCCCAGTAGCAACTTATCTTATTATTATCTTAGTGTCATTTTAGGATTCGTCTATTTTTACGTTATGAAATGAAGCATTTATTGGAATTAAAAGTTCTCCAAATCTACTTGACGCTAAGGCCTACCTCGGGCACAACGAGGCTCCCAAATTAGGATGGGAATTTATATTTTCACAATATTTGTTTAGATACTGCAAACATTTCAGAACCCTCACTGACTTGTTACCTTTTTGTTTTTTCTTATTTTTTATTATTATTCATATCCCCTTAGGTTGGTTCAATCATACTGGCCTCATCAGCATATCACACCAGATCCAGAGGCCCACCACCTCCTCCTCCTCCAAGCAACACAAAAGGCAAAGGAAAGGAAAAAATGGATGATTTAAGTGGTATCCGAAAGGTGAATATTGAGAATGCAAAAACCTCTGATGGCGCAGTACCCCGTCCTCAAATGATCTGGTTTTGAGACTGGAACAAAGGATACTGGAACTGCAAGGAGAACTTGAGCAGGTTCGCAACTTGGCAAACCTGTCACTCACCCTGAATGTCCCTGACATCAACCAACAGAACACTAAGAACCCAGCACCTCCCCAAAACACAAAAAACCCACATCCACAAAATCCTCCCGCACTAAATCAATACGCAACTCCGCCCCAGAATCCCAACCCATTACCAGCTCCACCACAACAACCCATCAACCAATTCATTACCCACCAACCACCACTTACCACACTCCCCAAAGCACACCACCACCCATTCCCGATACCCAAAACTCCACCAATGACCATCATTACACCCAAGTCCCTGGCACCCATCAGAGCAACCCTATATATATGGAAACTATACCCCGCTCTACCCAACCAATCTCCTATACACCGGAATCCTCCAAGAAGGACTTGCTCATCAAAAACATGGTTAAAGAACTCAAGAAGTTAACAAGCCAAGTTTAAGGTGCTGAGGGCGACAGAGGAATAGAAGGTTTGAACTATGAAGATTTGTGCATACAGCCGGATGTCGAACTACCAGAGGGGTACAAACCTCCCAAGTTCGAAATGTTCGATGGTACGGCTGATCCCAGGGTTCATCTAAGGACTTATTGTGAAAAGCTTGTCGGGGTCGGGAAAGATGAAAAGATCCGAATGAAGCTCTTTATGAGGAGCCTTACTGGGGACGCTTCATTTTGGTATGTCAGCCAAAATCCTAAGAAATGGTCCAGTTGGGTAAGCATGGCGTCGGATTTCATGGACCGGTTAAGGTTCAACATAGAGAATGCACCGGATGTCTTCTACATTCAGAATCTTAAGAAGAAACCTACTGAGACTTTCCGTGAATATGCTACTCGTTGGAGGTCGGAAGCGGCCAAGGTCAGTCCATGTTTGGACGAAGAACAGATGAATAAATTCTTCGTCATGGCACAGGACCCGCAATATTATGAGAGGTTGATGGTTATCGAAAATCACAAATTCTTTGACATCATCAAACTTGGAGAAAGAATTGAAGAGGGAATCAAGAGCGGGATGGTAACAAACTTCGAGGCCTTGCAAGCTACGAATAAGGCACTACAGTCAAGTGGCATATCGAAGAAGAGAGATGTTGGGGCAGTAATGGTAGCCCAGGGCCCAAAATCTCCACTTGTCTATCAAACCCCTCCACCCACATATCAAACACCTCCACCCACATACCAAGCATCACCGCCCACATATCAACCTTCATCTCCCAGATACTCCCAACCAGCCTCTGTCCTTCACACCTATAACTCCCAACCATCCCACTTCCAATCACCGCCAGCTCGCCAAAATTATCCAAGGCCACGACCAAACTTTGACCGCAAGCCACCCAAACAATATACCGCCATTGCTGAGCCCATCGACCAACTATATGAAAGATTAAAAGCCGCCGGTTACATCACTCATGTTCCCTCTGTGGCATTAGAAAATCCATCCCACTAGGTCAATCCAAACAAAACTTGTTTGTACCATTCTGGTATGAAAGGGAACACCACTGCTGAGTGCCGGAATTGAAGGATAAGATCCAAACGCTAATTGACAACAAGGTCATACAAGCCAAGGAAGCTGCACCTAATGTCTGCAACAATCCCCTCCCTGATCACAGAGGTGATGGTATACATGTGATAGAGACAAATGAAGAATGGGACCTTGAGGGGTCGATAGGGCTTACTCGAGAAGGCGATAACTCTAAGGTTGCAGTCACACTTACTCCTATTGTGGTTCAGACTCGGGCACCGATCGAGGTTGAGGTAACTGCATCAGTGCCATTCGAGGTGGAAGTGGCACCGCCCGCAGCCACCCCCACTCCATTTGAAGTAGAAGTGGTCACACCCTTCACTATGACAGTATCAACCACACCCCCATTCAACTCAAAAGCAATACCCTGGGATTATGTCGCTGAGGCTCGGCGGAAGGGGAAGACCAAGGTAGAGGAATCTGACGTGGCACAAGGAATGACTAAAACTGGAAGAGTCTATACACCTGAACACCTGGGAGGTTCAAGTAAGGAGGCAGCCTATCATTGAGACTGGGCCAGATGACTTGTGGAGGAAAGTACAGGCAAATGAGTACTCTGTTGTTGACCATTTGAACAAAGTCCCTGCTCAGATATCTATCCTGTCACTATTGCAGAATTCAGAGGCACACAAGAACGCCTTAATGAAAGTATTGAGCGAGGCTTACGTACCCAATAACATCACCGGCGGAGAAATGGCCAACATGGTTGGGTAAGTACTAGAAAGTCATAAGACCATCTTCCATGAAGATGAGCTACCACCTGAGGGACGGATCACAATCGAGCATTGCATATTACGGTGCAATTTGAAGACAAGTTCATTGCCAGGGTCTTGGTTGATGGAGGTTCGAGCCTAAACATCTGTCCATTGGACAGGTTGGACAAAGGTTTCCATGAGATACGGGTAGGAAGCATGAATGTGAAGGCTTTCGAAGGGTCCTAGAGGGCCACGATCGGGGAAATCAACCTTTTTTTGCAAATGGGGCCAACTTGGTTCGACGTTGAATTTCAAGTGCTTGACATACCAGCCTCATATAACCTTCTGTTGGGCCGGCCATGGATCCATGCTGCTGGAGCCGTGCCTTCCACGCTACATCAAGCCGTGAAGTTTGAATGGAACCGCCAAGAGGTAATCATTCACGGAGATGGAAGTAACCCCATCTACACTAGTCAGACCATCCCGGCCATTGGACATAGAAGAAGGCTAGGAGGGGAAACCTACCATCACATCGAACGGGTCAATGCCGTCGAGAAGGATAAGTGGTGGAGTAACAAAATAGAAAGCATACTAGCATGGTCTGGATATGAACCCGGCAAAGGGTTGGGAAAGAACCTCCAAGGTATCACCAAACCAATACAGCTGAAAAATCATGGTACCACCTTTGGGCTCGGATACCAATACACATGGGAAGAATACAATGATTGGTCGCCTCCATGGCGCGGACCATATTACCCACTTGAGCAGCCGGTGCCACATTTGAAACAAGCTTTCCACCAGGCTGACACAATATGGGGGACTGCGGAAGAAGAAGCACTAGCTGGGTTGAAGAATTTGTTCTTGGAAGATGAGGACATGGACTGCGGTGCCATAATTGAGGAGGAGGAGGAAGAAGGCCCCACTATTCAGACTATGGCGAAGGGAGCTACTCTCAGGAACTGGACCGCCACACCATCCCGAGCCCGCCGAGTCCCTGGGTAGCTTGGCAGATTTTACTTCTATAAGCCATTCTAGGCATTTTAAGATTTCCCGTAATTTTGTTTTAAGTTTTCCCTGTTTCAAAATAAATGCTCAATTCATCGAGCCGTACTTTGTCTGGACAATTTTTCAAGTTTTAATCAAATGCACTTGCTCTTTATTATTCATTACTATTTCTACACTTTTTTTTCTACAGCGTTATTATTACTTTTCCTAATGAACCCGTGACTGTGACATGTAATAAGGCAACGCAACATGAGAATAGTGATTCAGATAAAGAAGATGAGATAACCGAGGAAATCATCAGGGAGGTTGAAAATTTTGAGAATAAGCCAAAATCCAACCTGGACAAGACCGAAGCAGTAAATTTGGGAGATGCCGAGACCGTCAAAGAGACCCGCATCAGCATTCACTTGTCACCAACAGAGAAGGAAGAATACATTCGTTTCCTTAAAGAATATGAGGACATTTTCGCATGGTTATACGATGATATGACCGATTTAAGCACATCTATAGTGGCTCACAAGTTGCCCACTAATCCCATGTGCCCGCCAGTCAAGCAGAAACTCCGAAAGTTCAAACCGGACATGAGCCTGAAAATCAAGGAGGAAGTTACCAAGCAGATCAAAGCCAAAGTTCTCGGGGTGGTTGAGTATCCGACTTGGTTAGCTAACATTGTGTCGGTTCCAAAGAAAAATGGAAAGGTCAGAGTATGTGTTGACTATCGGGATCTAAACAGAGCAAGTCCCAAGGACGACTTCCTACGGCCAAATATACACATCCTGATCGATAACTGCGCCAAGCATGAAATCCTATCCTTTGTAGATTGCTTCGAGGGTTATCACCAGATTTGGATAGATGAAGAAGATGTAGAGAAGACAGCATTTATTACACCATGGGGTGTATATTTTTACAAGATGATGCCATTCGGTTTGAAGAACGCTGGGGCCACTTACATGAGAGCCATGACAACCATCTTCCATGATATGATACACAAAGAAATAGAGGTATATGTGGACGACGTCATCATCAAATCCAAGAGGGCCGCAGATCACATAGCAGACTTGGGGAAGTTCTTTGACAGGCTAAGGAGGTACAACTTGAAACTGAACCCCGCAAAGTGCGCATTCGGGGTTCCCGCAGGAAAATTATTAGGATTCATTGTCAGTCGTCGAGGGTTTAAGCTGGATCAATCTAACGTCAAGGCGATTCAGGAGTTACCGCCACCTAAGAGCAAAAAGGATGTGATGAGCTTCCTAGGACGTCTCAACTACATCAGCCATTTCATAGCACAATCCACAGTCATATGTGAACCCATCTTCAAGATGCTGAGGAAAGATGCCGAAACAAGCTGGACCGAGGATTGTCAGAAAGCCTTTGATAGAATCAAGGAGTACTTATCCACACCACCAGTGCTGGTCCTGCCAGAGTCGGGGCGACCTTTGTTACTTTATCTATTGGTATTGGATGGGGCCTTCGGATGTGTTTTGGGACAACATGACGAGACAGGAAGGAAGGACCAGGCCATATACTATTTGAGCAAGAAGTTCACACCTTACGAAGCACGGTACTCTCTACTTGAACGCACTTGCTGTGCTATGACCTGGACAGCTCAGAAATTGAGGCATTACTTCTGTGCCTACACTACATACCTCAAATCCAGGATGGACCCTCCGGAGTACATGTTCCAGAAACCCATGCCGATGGGAAAGTTGGCCAAATGGTAGATACTATTAAGTGAGTTCGATATCGGCTACGTAACTCAAAAGGCGGTCAAAGGACAAGCATTGGCAGATCACTTTGCTGAAAACCCGGTGGGAGGAAAATACGAACCCTTGAAAATGTATTTTCCTGACGAAGAGGTATCATTCGTAGGAGGAGACATTACTGAAACATATGATGGTTGGAGGATGTTTTTCGACGGAGTCGCAAATTTCAAAGGAGTGGGCATAGGAGCAGTTTTGGTATCAGAGACGGGCCAGCATTATCTAGTATCTGCTAAACTCAGACTTCCCTGTACTAACAACATGGCGGAGTATGAAGCCTGCATATTAGGACTCAACATGGCAATCGACATGAACATTTAGGAGCTGCTGGTGATCGGAGATTCAGATTTGCTCGTGCACCAAGTACAAGGAGAGTGGGCCACCAAGAATTCCAAGGTATTGCCATATCTGCACCATGTACAGGAATTGAGGAAAAGGTTTACAAAGATAAAATTCCGACATGTGCCCAGAATTCAGAATGAGTTTGTCGTTGCATTGGCCACTTTGTCATTCATGATACAACATCCAGATAAGAACTACATTGATCTCATTCCAGTGAGGATCCACAATCAGCCGGCATATTGTGTTTATGTCGAGGAAGAAGCGGATGGAAAGCCTTGGTTCCACGACATCAAAGAATACTTATCAAAAGGAGAGTACACGGAGCATGCAAATCACACTCAGAAATGCACACTCCGGAGACTGTCGAATCACTTCTTCCACAGCGGAGGGAACTTGTACAGAAGAACTCCTGATTGGGTCTGCTAAGATGTGTTGATGCAAAGGAAGCTTCTAAGCTACTTGAGGATGTGCATGCTGGGACATGTGGTCCACACATGAATGGTTTCATCTTGGCTAAGAAGATACTCAGGGCAGGTTACTTTTGGATGACCATGGAGACGAATTGCATTCAGTATGTCCGCAAATGCTTTCAGTGTCAAGTGCATGCCGACATGATAAAAGTGCCGCCAAACAAGATCAATGCAACAAGCTTACCTTGGCCGTTCGCCACCTGGGGAATGGATGTTAATGGTCCAATTGAGCCCACTGCTTCAAACGGACACAGGTTTATTCTAGTCGACATCGATTACTTCACAAAATGAGTCGAAGCTGCATTTTACAAAGCCGTAACCAAGAAGGTCGTTGCAGATTTTGTCAAGGATCGTATTGTCTGCCGATTCGGAGTTCCCGAGTCCATTATTACTGATAATGTCGCCAACCTCAACAGTGATCTGATGAAGGCTATATGTAAAGCTTTCAAAATCAAGCACAAGAATTCCACAACCTACATACCTCAAATGAACAGAGCCGTGGAAGCCGCCAACAAAAACATCAAGAAGATACTAAGGAAAATGGTAGACAACCACAAACAATGACATGAGAAGTTACCCTTTGCCTTGTTGGGGTACCGAACCATGGTTCGCACATCAACCGGGGCAACTCCTTACATGTTGGTTTATTGTACCGAGGCTGTCATCCCAGCCGAAGTGGAGATTCCTTCTTTAAGAATCATACAGGAAGCTGAACTCAGCGATGTAGTGTGGATAAGGAGTCGCTATGAACAATTGGCCCTTATCGATGGAAAGAGGATGAACGCAGTATGTCACAACCAATTTTACCAGAACAGAATGTCTAGAGATTTCAACAAAAGGGTTAAACCAAGACAGTTCGCGCTAGGGCAGCTGGTACTGAAGAAAATCTTCCTGCATCAAGATGAAGCCAAAGGGAAATTTTCTCCCAACTGGCAAGGTCCGTACATGGTTCACAGGGTGCTGATAGGAGGAGAACTCATAATTGCAGGAATGGATGGAGAAATCTGGCCTAAACTAATCAATTCAGACGCAGTCAAGAGATACTATGCATAGATTATTTATGTTTCCTCATCTGATGTATTGAACTACGCTTGACCTGATTCTCGTTTAAGA
This sequence comes from Nicotiana attenuata, assembly GCF_001879085.1. Taxonomy (NCBI): domain Eukaryota; kingdom Viridiplantae; phylum Streptophyta; class Magnoliopsida; order Solanales; family Solanaceae; genus Nicotiana; species Nicotiana attenuata. The sequence goes on along the minus strand of NC_031991.1, from coordinate 41,826,874 downwards.
GGGGATACGTAGGCAGCCTTGTGGGTTTGGTCATATCATAATAAAATTTTCATTTTCCCCAAGATCAGAAACTGGGGCAGTATTTTGAGGAGGACCCTCAAGATTATGAAGCGAGTCCAGCCAACGCCAACATATGTCAGACAGTTCGAAATCGGTTAAGAAACTGGGGCAGAATTTTGAGAAGGATTCTCAAAATTCCGAGGGGATTCAGCAAAGCCTATTATCTACAAACGGTCAAAGATCATCTACCAAACTGGGGCAGAATTTTGAGGACCCTCAAAATTCCGATGCGAGAGAATTGCAATGTCTCTGAAATGTGTTATAGTCACTAGTTCATCTAAAATAATGTGATATTTCATAAATAACTCTACTTTCTTCAATAATTGCATATTTTCGAAAACTCTATTTCCACTACAGTCACGTATCACTCAAGGGAACTTGAAAGGCTTTCAAAACGGAGCAAAGCAGGGCCGGCGGAAAAAAGCACAAACCAACCTCCCCCCCCCCCACAAAACTTATAATTTTTCTTTGGACGTGGGAACATCTGACGTAACGGTAACATCCACGTAGCAAGATCGCTATCAATTAGGCCATCAGACACCGAATACATCTCCAGCTAAGACATATGCTACTCTTATTTGCTTCTTGCTCCTTGCATGGGACTAATCCCTGTCCCGCATACTTGCATGAGTCTAATCCATGACTCTATATTTGCATGAGGCTAATCCTTGCCTCCCCGATTTGCATGAGGCTAATCCTTTCCTCCCCATTTGCATGAGGCTAATCCTTGCCTCCCCGATTTGCATGAGGCTAATCCTTTCCTCCCCATTTGCATGAGTCTAATTCTTGACTCCATATTTGCATGAGGCTAATCCTTGCCTCCATACCTGCATGAGGCTAATCCTTGCCTCCCCATTTGCATGAGTCTAATCCCTGCCTCCCCATATTCGCATGAGGCTAATCCTTGCCTCCCTGACTTGCATGAGGCTAATCTTGCCTCCATACCTGCATGAGGCTAATCCTTGCCTCCCCATATTTGCATGAGGCTAATCCTTGCCTCCCTATTTGCATGAGCCTAATCCTTGACTCCATATTTGCATGAGGCTAATCCTTGCCTCCCCGATTTGTATGAGGCTAATCCTTGCCTCCCTATTTGCATGAGTCTAATCCTTGACTCCATATTTGCATGAGGCTACTCCTTGCCTCCCCGACTTGCATGAGGCTAATCATTGCCTCCATACCTACATGAGGCTAATCCTTGCCTTCCCATTTGCATGAGTCTAATCCTTAACTCCATACCTGCATGAGGCTAATCCTTGACTCCCCATTTACATGAGGCTAACCCCTGCCTCCATACTTGCATGAGGCTAATCCTTGCCTCCCCGTATTTGCGCGAGGCTAATCCTTGCCTCCCCGATTTGCATGAGGCTAATCCTTGCCTTCCCATTTGCATGAGTCTAATCCTTGACTCCATGAGGCTAATCCCTGCCTCCATACTTGCATGAGTCTAATCCCTGACTCCCTATTTTCATGAGTGTAATCCTTGACTCCATGAGGCTAATCCTTGACTCCATGAGGCTAATCCTTGACTCCATGAGGCTAATCCTTGCCTCCTATTTGCATGAGGCTAACCCTTGCCTCCATACTTGCATGAGGCTAATCCTTGCCTCCCTGACTGCATGGAACCAAACACTGTCCCTCCTTGCACAAATATTGCTCTATTTTTAGTACTATTTATTTGCTTTTCGATCGGGCTAAGCTCTGCCCTCCATTTCACAAGACTAAGCCTTGTCTTGTTAACATCATACTATTGCATATCATGGGCTGAAATATCGCCAACCTATCCAAAGGCGTCATAGTCTAAAGACATCATCCTCATAGCCGGAAGACACCATGCCATGGCTTGAGGATCCATCAAATTTGCATACCATTATTCAAAGGCATCATGGTTCGAAGGCACCATTTTCATAGCCCGAGAATATCATTTCATGGTCTGCGAATCCCTCACTAAGTAATTCATGGCCGAGGACGTCATGGTCTGAGGACGTCATCTTTAAACCGTCCGAAGACAACTTTCATGGTCCAAAGGGAATTTGCGTCATGTTTAAATTTTTGCACAAATACATGTTTGTAGCATCTTTCATCTGCAGGTAACCACTGAGCAACCGCTATCCTAGCAGGAGCAATCTCACTTCGCTTCCTCTAACTATCTCGAGCCTTAATCTCCCACCTTGGCCGCTTTCACATCTCGTGTCCGTTCTAGCAAAAATCTCATCGGTATATTCCACCGACGAATACAGAACTACACATGGCCTGATTCCTATAAAACCAAGGATATGTAGGCAGCTCGGAGACCGGAGTCCGGCCCCTGTCTTTCAAAGCATCCCGTCCGGTCAAAATTGGCCATCATTTCTTTACCCGAAAACTCTTTCATCCTTCCCGGGTAAAGAGGGGCAGTTGTTGATACCCAATTTTTCCCTATATTTTTTATATATGTGTAAATACTTTCAAGATAGCATATGTAAGCATGCACAAGGTTTTTATAATTTTTCTACAATTTTAATGATTTTAAAATTGATTTATTTCCTTCCCTTTGCTCATAAAATCCCCAATAACTATCCCTCAAATTATTGTTGTGGTGATTTAGTCGTTTAAATTCTATGTTTATGCCAAAATATGGTTAAAATATTTTTGGGCATTTTTTATGATTGCATTTATATTTTTTAAACTAATTTGCATATAATTGTAATATTAGCCCTATTAATGTATAATTATATTTATATGCATAAAATCGACCTTCTATATTTTTAAATGTTGAAAATCTATTTTAAAACATTTTAGTACATGAAATTATTTTGTATAAATTATTTGCAATTTATTATAAATTATAAAGGAAAAAATTGGCTATTTAAAATATAGCCAGATTGCATTTCAATCTTAGCCCCAATTTAACCCAACCCCAGCCCAATTTCTAACCAAATTACCCGACACAAACCCTAAACCCGCCTACCTGAACCAGAACCAATTAAATTAAGGTTGTTGATTTCTCAGATCAACGGCCCGTATTAACCCTTTCCTTTTTTAATCCTAAATGACCCTAACCCTAACTCATTCTCCCAAACCCGCCACCTCTGTATTCTCTCATCTCCTCTCCTCTCTCTGTAACTCAACCAAACCCTAGCCCCTTCAACCGCCGACCTCTCTTCTCTGGTGACTTCTCATCGATTCCTAAGCCTACAATGGCTTCTCCTAAGCCATGCTTGCCTTCTCTAAGGTCTTCAAGGGCCCAGGGCCATGCCGACTTGCATCTAGGGTTCTTCACTTGTCTATTCTTGGCTACTCCAGTGTGATTTCGAGCAAAATCGTGTTGTATTTGTTACGATCTTTGGGATTCTAGACAGGTTCTTTCATCTCTATATGGGTTCCTTTGAAACCCTAATTTCTGCCTATATGGGTTCCTCTGAAACCCTAATTTCTTGACTTTTTAGTATTTGACCTCGGACAAGACTTCTGATGGTTCCGTTATATCCGTTGAGTGATTTGGGCTTAGAAGCTCGCCTGGATTGTGATTTAGAGGTCCGTAGTAGAATTTGGCTTGAAATGGCAAAAGTTGAAATTTTGAAAAGTTTGACCGGGAGTGGACTTTTTGATAGTGGCGTCGGATTTTGATTTCGTAAATTGGAGCAGATATAATGTCAAATGTGACTTGAGTGCAAAATTTGAAGTCAATCGGACGTGATTTGATAGGTTTCAACATCGGTTGTGAAAGTTTGAAGTATCAAAGTTCATTTATTTCGAGTAGAGGTGTGATTCGTCGTCTTGAAGTTGTTATGTGTGTTTTTAGGCCTCGAGTAGGTCCGTGTAATGTTATGGGACATGTTGGTATGTTTGGACGGGGTCCCGAGGGGCTCGAGTATATTTCGGATTGATTACGGATCGATTTTCTTCATATTGCAATTGCTGGTTGCTGTTGGTTCTGGTGTGACTGCACCTGCGGCTGGTTTGTGCAGGTGTGATGGTCGCAGATGTGTTAGAGGAGTCGCAGAAGCAAGACAAGGCTAGGAAAGGAAGATCGCAGAAGCGGAGAAAAGAGCGCAGGTGCGTATGCGCAGGTGCGAGAGTCATCGCAGAAGCAGAATTTGATACCGCAGGTGCGGGGGTTGCTGGGCAAGGCCATTTTTGCAGAAGCAGAGTTTTACCGCAGAAACAGTGGTCGTAGTGCAACAAATTGTCTGCAAATGCAAAACCGCTGGGCAGAAGCTATAAAATCAAGGGTTTTGGTTCTTTCTTTATTTTGGGAAATTTGGAGTTTGAATTGAGGCGATTCTTGAAGCAATTTTCACCTTATGAATTGGGGTAAGTGTTCTCTACTCAGTTTTGGTTATATTTCATGAATCTATCTTCGATTTTAGTATTTGGTTGATGAATTTCAAAGAGGAAATTGGGGGTTTTTGCCTAAAGTTTCATAATATGAATTTTTGGATTTTGAACATCGACTTGGAGTCCGAATTGAGTGAACTAGTCTAGTTTGACTCATAGTGAATGGCTTGTCGAATTTTGTGAGTTTTGTCGGGTTTCGAGGCGTGGGCCCAGGTGTGATTTTTGGCTAGTTTTGGGTTTGAATTAAGGATTCGATCTTTATCATTTGGAATTGTTTCTTTGGGCTTTATTTGACGTATTTGAGTTGCTTTTGGCTGGTTTTGAGCCATACGGAGGTCGCTACACGTGTAATGGCATTTTTTGAGCATTGCTTGGCTTGCTCAGTATTGGAATTGGCTTGTTCGAGGTAAGTAACTCTTATAAACTTATTGTTAAGGGTATGAAAACACGAATTACGTGCTATGTGATTAATGATGAGGTGACACACATGCTAGGTGACGGGCGTGTGGGCGTGCACCCTCTGAATTGTGACTCTGTTCTTTCGATGGCACTGTATAGTGGCCCTATTTTGCTGATATCTGTGTTTTCACCATGTGATAAAGTAACTGAGTTGTCATTCATGCTAGATATCATGTTTAGGCTTTGTGCTGATATTGTTAGGACCCATAGTGGTTGTTTCTTGCTGTCATCTTACTGATTTCATTGATATTTCGTACTTAGTCATCTTCATGCATTCATATCGTATCTCAGTCTCAGTTGTTATTAATTGATACATCATATAATTGTTGTCGGGCTAGTTTCATGATATTGTGAGCCCGTGACTGAGACTGGAGAGATTAATGACTGAGTGAGGCTGAGAGCCTGATTATGAGTGACATTTATGGGATCGGGCTGAACGCCGCAGCATGTTATATTTATTTATGCCTGGATCTGGCTTATGATAGCGCTTGGGCTGTAGGAGCCCCTACGGAGTCTATACACACCCCAGTAAGCGTGGTTGATTATATTAAGGGATGGATCTTCATTGGACATGGATCTTATCCGAAGCATTTATATACCCGGAGATGGATCTTCTCCATGGGGCCGGATTGGCCTTCCTCGCACTGAGTGACTGATGGTCAATGATATATACATTCCGAGATGGATCTTCCCTGGGCCGTATGGGCCATATACAGTATCGAGTGGTTGAGCATTATGAGAGGGAAGTGTGACACAGTGAGATAGAGTACTCTGAGAATTTGAATACATGATTCATATCTAAGATACGTGGAATTGTCATGCACACATGACATATAAGCATAGAGATGTATTTTTTCTCATGTCGCACGGTATCACATCATTCATGAATTTTTACACACATTGATATGTGGGCATAGAGAGGTATCTCACACTTGCTATCTAGGAAAAAAATGGAACATCTTATTTATTATGGAAACGATTTTTGGAAAAAAAATTACAGTTTTCAAACTCTCACATATTTTTTGACGATTTCTATAAAGTATTTGGGGTTTCACTGATATTCTTGAAAAGCAGAACTATTTTCGGAAAACTGTGAAAAAGCTGAGCATTTTATCTCTGAGTTGCTTCCTTATTTATATGCTCTACGTTGTTATAAATTGTTGTTGGCTACTGGTGTTGGAGCCGACCATGTTCCAGCTCATCACTACTTTCAACCTAAGGTTAGGTTTGTTACTTATTGATTATATGGGGTCGGTTGTCCTCATACTACACTTCTACACCTTGCGTGCAGATATTGACTGTTGTTGATTTGATTCGATGGGAGCTGGATTTGAAGATGTACATGCGTTCCTGTTGTAGCCGCCTCTTGTTCATGGTAGCCTTAGATACATAGAACTCTATTTATGTATTTTTCAAACAGATATTGTATTTACTTCATACCAGCTTTGTAAACTCTATTTTTAGAAGCTCATGATTTGTACTACCAGTCCTTAGGGAATGTATCAGACTCAAATATTTCTTTACTTAATTACTCTATTAATATTATTGAAATTGAATATTTATTAGGTGTCTTACCTAGCGGGTTGGATTAGGTGCCATCAAGACTAGTGGATTTAGATCCGTGACAGGGTTGTATTAGAGATCTAGGTTCATAGGCTCTACAAGTCATGAGCAAGTGTCTAGTAGAGTCTTGCGGATCGGTATGATGACGTCCATACCTATCTTTGAGAGGCTACAGGGCATTCAGGATATACTTCCCATCTTTCTTTTCTTATTGTGCGGCACTGATTCAACTTGAAGTGTAATCCTTTGAATTCCTTCCACGCATTTGTATGCGCACATGAGCGCTCGGTATCAGCTTTGCATCGACGGCTTGTGATTTTATGGATGAGGTGCGAGATGTGATTTCAGTGTGCTAATGATGGGCCAGTTTAGAGGACATGAGGCCGGGTTTTGACTGTAGATTGAGCACAGAGATTTTGATTGTGTGAGCACGTGCTTTTGGATTTAAATGCTCGATAGTGTGTCAATTAGCGGAATTTGTGGCTCTACATGATGAGTATGATGTGACTGCGAGATGTGTTAATATGGGTTGAATTTGACGAGAAGAGTTTGCTTGTAATGTAAAAAGGACTATTGGGTGCTTGATTTCTATCTTAATATGACGTATAATCTCGAGTTATGGGTGTGCTGAAGGATCTTTCATGTTGTTTGGTTGAGGAGTGAATTATGTTTTCAATGCCGTGATATGAGTTCAGACTCAGGAATATTAAGTGCTTGCGTAATAGTTATGATTGTGGAAGGGTATAGAAAGATGTCAGTTTGAGGCAAAGCAGGTAGTTATCTCCTGCGGGATGTCCTGAAGTTTGTGTGATCCCCATGTTGTTTTGTAGCGAGTTCTCTTTTACCAATGAATTAGATGTGTTACAAGATGAGTTTGGATCGCTTATGAGAGTTGGCTTGACTGTTACAAGGGGTGAATGGGAGATTTACAAATAATTTGAGATATTAAATGGTTTGTGTTACATGAGCTTATGAAGGATTTAGTTGAATCTTACTACGGTATTACGACAGTAATAGAGTATGGGCATTGTGAGTTATGGTGTGTTTTGATCTATGTATTTGAGCCAAGTGAGGGAGTCTGCTATTGATAAGTTGACTGCACGGTTATGTGTTGTATTGGGTTTCGGTTTGAGGTATGCTTGTGAATAAGTTATCATTTCCAGTGGTTAAGATCGAGGATGACTTGAGTAAAGGAATTTCTAGATACGGGTTGTATTATGCTTTATGGGTAAATGGGAGACATTATATGATTGAGTTATTATTCGTAAAGGATGTAGTGTGCATGGAGTAGGAATTTTTTTGGTGGCATTAAGGTGGGATTACTTCTTTAGGTGTCGCCGTGCTAATGGGGTACAGGTCGTTCGGCCCGTTTGGGCTGTACAATTGAGATTTGAGTAGAGTGAATGACTCTCAAGAAGGTTTTAATGGATTCGAGACTTATATGTGGCAATTGAGAATTTTGCGAATTGATATATGGCTAGAGTCTGAGATTTACATGAGATGGTGTCGAGACTCGCGGGATTTCGATATCATTGTGGATTATACATTACAGTATCAATAAGGTGAAGAGAAAGGTTTTAGGTTCACATAAGGTCTCTTCGAAGTAGGTGTCTCGTTTGTCGTGTTTTGGGGTACTTAAGAGGGAATTCAGCGGCTTATCGGCCTTAGGGCGGTGTGGTTTTATGCTAGGATCTTGTGGGGTGACTTTTGGTTAAGGATCGTGGTGTTCTAGCAATGAGAAGTGTTAACTTGAGGGTAATTTCGAAGTAACTCGTAGAAATAGGACAGCTTGATAGTAGGTTGGATCAGCACAGTATGGATAGGATCAGTTTTTTGGGTACGTATGACATGGTGAGTCTCTATAGGTGTTTTGCGGTAATTCTCTTGAGTTCTGGTGACCTGCGTGACTTGGTTGAGTTAGAGATAATAGTTTTGTTATGTGCAAATGGACTCCAAAGAGTTCTCAGTGGTTTCTACCACGGTTTGAGGTGTATATTTCCTACTAGTGTGTAGAACTTGTTGCGTATTGTGATTTCCTCCTGGACAAGATCAAACGAAAGGTTTGGGCCAATTGAGTATGTAGTTTGCTTGTGACTCAGATTTGATTATGAGATTTTCGTACTTTTCATATGATGGCATAATAGGGGTGGTGTGTTGTGTAGGATTGAGATTTGCATATGCAAGGTCGCGATTCGGTTTTGAAAGGAAGATCCTGCTTTCTTAGGCATCATAGACGGTTTCAGATGACTAGGTGAATGATATTACTTTTTGGTATTGCTTGAGGAGAGTGTACATTTTAGAAGGCGAACATACTTTATTGGTATTGCGGCACTCTCCTGGCTGATCGACTGCTGATTTTCAGATATTGCTATGTGGCACGGAAGAAGTATAGAAGTATTCCTCGTGGGATGATCATGTATGAGAGATGTGTTAGACATTTGGACGGTAGTGTTGGGATCAGATATGGTGATCTTGTGTTCTATGGATTTGGAGACTGGGAGTTCTCAGGAGCAGATTGTTTCATGGTTGTGGACTGCGAAGTCATGGCCGAAGCTAGCCAGATGATAATATGTGTTATGATTAAGTCAGTGTGGACTTTCAGAGGGTTATTTATCTATTTGTGGGGGACTAGAGCTAATTTAGGGGTCCATTGGTAGGCCCAATTAGGATATGTATTCTACACCGAGTTGAATTGGTTGGCTCCATATTGCTATTGTTGAGGGATGTGCCATTTGGTCGTTGTTGAGCTTATTCTTGTTCGGAGATGATCTATGAGTTACTCTTCTATGCTATGAAGAGTTGCGATTCATGGGTTATATGCACACACGCTGCGGTTCTATTTGGTTTTTATAGCGGAATTTGAGCGTGATGAGTATTTAGGGTATTGCATGATTGATTGTGCGTTGGCTAGGTTCTTTTCGGATTGTGGTATTGTGTTATTTGCTCTCTGTGGTTATGGTAATGCACTTTGGGTACTTGATGTCGAATTTTGCGTGGTTATTGATTTTGAGCGGGGTGGCTCGAGGTATATAATATGGACTAGCGTTTGGATGGGGTCACGTATTGTAGCGGAGTTATATTGAGGTATGATCCTTTGTGTTGGATTCGTGTATTTTGGTTCAACGGTGTGTGATGTGCTTTTAGCATGGCATTGTGATGGTACTTGTTAAGCTAGCGGGACAGTTCTCTCGTTTGAGTCATTTCCATGTTTGAGTACATTTGGAATGTTGCTTATTGGTGCATGGGTTGCACGGGTTGTAGCTTTAGATTGTATTGATGTGTCATGTCACTAGAGTGGTCGCGTTGGATGAGATGAGGTTATTGGACCTAGAATGGGTGCTATCAGAATTGATGTCAGCATGGTTGGAAGGATAATATCGAAAGTCGACCTAGAAATTTGCTATAGTTCTTATCGAATGAGAGGGAGTTCCACAACTGGTTGATCTAATGAATGGTTATGAGTTCTATGTGTTTCTTACATCATTGGTAGTGTATGAAGGTTTTAGAACGAGGCTTTGTTTTCTATGAGTTTTATTACCGGTAATGGGTTATTTTGAGAAGCAACTGTGATTGGAAATTATCGTTATGAGTATTTGAGTTATGCGGTATATCATGTGATTATATTTTAGGTTATGGATATGGCTCGATACAGCTTGTTCAGACTTATACAATGTGTAGATGCGAGATTCTGAACTTATAGAAGGAAAAAATTCCGGATGTTAGGGATTGGGTTCTAAGGTTTCTGGGCTAGATTGAATTGAGAAACTACAGTTATGTTGTGTTATCAGACCTATATGGGATAGGGTGATGGGGGATCACCCCCGTGTATGTGCATGGTAAGGTTACACGACTGTTTGATAGCTTTTGGGAACAACTCTGGGCACGTTCGAGGACGAACGTATGTTTAAGTGGGGGAGGATGTAATGACCCGACAGGTCATTTTGAGCATTTGTACTTCGCTTGGTTGTTTGAGGGCATGAGTAGCTCCGTATGAAGTATTATGACTTATGTGAATCGTCGGATTTGGTTTTCAGGTTATTCAAAATTAATTTGGAAGAATGATTCTTTGCTAGAAGCTTTAAAATTTGAAAGGTTTGACCAAGTTTGACTTTTTAGTATTTGACCTCGGATTGGATTTCTGATGGTTATGTTAGCTCTGTTGGGTGATTTTGAGCTTAGGAGCGCATTTGGATTGTGATTTGGAGGTCCGTAGTAGAATTTGGCTTGAAATGCCGAAAGTTGGAATTTAGGGAAGTTTGACCGCGAGTGGAATTTTTGATAGCGGGGTCGGATTTCGATTCCGGGAGTCATGTAAAATGTGACTTGTGTGCAAATTTTGAGGTAAATCGGACGTGATTTGATAGGTTTCGGCATCGGTTGTGAAAGTTTGAAGTTTCAAAGTTTATTGATTTCGAGTTGAGGTGTGATTCGTCGTTTTGATGTTGTTATGTGAGTTTTGAGCCCTCGAGTAGGTTTGTGTTATGCTATGGGACTTGTTGGTAAGTTTGGACGGGGTCCCGAGGGGCTCGGGCGTGTTTCGGATTAATTTTGGATCGATTTTCTTCATGTTGCAATTGCTGGTTGCTGCTGGTTCTGGTGTGACCGCACCTGCGGCTAGTTTGTGCAGGTGCAATGGTCGCAGAAGTGTTAGAGGAGTTGCAGAAGCGAGAAGAGGCTAGGTGAGGAAGATCGCAGAAGCGGAGAAAAGAGCGCATGTGCGAGGAATTGGAAGCGCAAGTGCGAGAGTCATCGCAGAAGCGGAATTTGATACCGTAGGTGCGGGGGTTGCTGGGCAAGGCCATTTTCGCAGAAGTGGAGTTTTATCGCAAAAGCGGTGGTCGCAGATGCGACGAATAGTCCGCAAATGTGGAATCGCTGGGCAGAAGCTATAAATTCGAGGGTTTTGGTTTTTTCTTCATTTTGGGAGCTTTGGAGCTCGGATTGAGGCGATTCTTGAAGAAATTTTCACCTTATGAATTGGGTAAGTGTTCTCTACTCTGTTTTGGTTATATTTCATTAATCTATCTTCGATTTTAGCATTTGGTTGATGAATTTTAAAGAGGAAATTGGGGGTTTTGGCCTAAAGTTTCGTAATATAAAATTTTGGGTTTTGAACATCGACTTGGAGCCCGAATTGAGTGAAACTTGTATGGTTGGACTCGTAATTGAATGGGTTGCCAGATTTTGCGAGTTTTGTCGGGTTCCGAGGCATGGGTCCGGGTGTAATTTTTTGCCGGTTTTGGATTTGAATTAAGGATTCGATCTTTATCATTGGGAATTATTTCCTTGGGCTTTATTTGATGTGTTTGAGTTACTTTTGGCTAGTTTTGAGTCGTACGGAGGTCGCTACGCGCGTGATGGCATTTTTGGAGCATCGCTTGGCTTGCTCAGTATTAAAATTGGCTTGTTCGAGGTAAGTAGCTCTTCTAAACTTAGTGTTGAGGGTATGAAACCCTGAATTACGTGCTGTGTGATTGATGATGAGGTGACGCACATGCTAGGTGACCGGCGTGCGGGCGTGCACCCTGTGAATTGTGACTCTATTCTTTCCATGGCACTGTATAGTGGCCCTATTTTGTTGATATTTGTATTTTCACCATGTGATAAAGTAACTGAGTTGTCAATAATGCTAGATATCATGTTTAGGCTTTATATTGATATTGTTAGGACCCATAGTCGTTGTTTCTTGCTGTCATCTTACTGATTTTATTGGTATTTCGTACTCAGTAATATTCATTCATTCATATCATATCTCAGTCTCAGTTGTTATTTATTGATACATCATATCATTGTTGTCGGGCTTGTTTCATGATATTGTGAGCCCGTGAGTGAGACTGGAGAGATTGATGACTAAGTGAGGCTGAGAGCCTGATTATGTGTGATAGTTATGGGATCGGGCTGCACGTCGTAGCATGTTATATTGATTTATGCCTGGATCTGGCTTATGATAGCGCTTGGGCAGTAGGATCCCCTCTGGAGTTTGTACACACTCCTAGTGAGCGCGGTTGATCATATTGAGGGATGGATCTTCCCTGGACATGGATCTTGTTCGAAGCATTTATATTTTCGGAGATGGATCTTCTATATAGGGTCGGATTGGCCTTCCTGGGCACTGAGTGACTGATGGTTAGTGATATATATATTTCGGGATGGATCTTCCCTGGGCCGTATGGATCATATACAGTACCGAGTGGTTGAGCATGATGAGTGGAAAGTGTGAGACAGTGAGATTGAGTACTTTGAGAGTGTGAGTACATAATTCATCTCTGAGATACATGGCATTGGCATGCACACATGACATACAGGCATAGAGATGCATTTTTTTCATCCTAAGGTTAGGTTTGTTACTTATTGAGTACATGGGGTCGGTTGTCCTCATACTACACTTTTGCACCTTGCGTGCAGATGTTGACTGTTGTTGTTGATTTGATTCGATGGGAGCTGGATTTGAAGATGTACATGCGTTCCTGTTGTAGCTGCCTCTTGTTCATAGTAGCCTTAGATTCATAGAACTCTGTTTATGTACTTTTCAAACAGTGTTGTATTTACTTCATACCAGCTTTGTAAACTCTATTGTTAGAAGCTCATGATTTGTATTACCAGTCTTTGGGGAATGTATCAGACTCAGATATTTCTTTACTTAATTGCTCCATTAATATTATTGAAATTGGATAATTATTAGGTGGCTTACCTAGCGGGTTGGGTTAGGTGTCATCACGACTAGTGAATTTTGGGTCGTGACAGAATCTAACGTAGATCTTTTAGAAAATCATAAAATCCTAAAAGAATTGAATAATAATCCTAGAAAGTAGAAATATATATAATCCTAGTCAATAAATCGATTATAAATACATTATTAATAATTTTACATCTCGAAAAGCTTCAAACAATTTTTTACTAAATGAGTTTTTTAATACAAAAAAACTTAGGACCCCTCGTTAAAGTTTGACTTTAGGTCCAAATATTGTTGAGCCGACCTGATTGAACTTGCAAGGTTAGGTACCCGAAACAACTTTCTTACAAAAAAAATTAATGTGCTCTATATGCAATGCTGGACTGTTTTAACTTTGAAGTTAATTAGTTAGTTTGAGATTGTACCATGTTAGTTGTGGTTGAAATTGATTCCCTATTTATTGTCCTTCAATCCATGTGAACCAATAATACACGGAACGTGTAGATGACACCGTCAAGGAATATCCGCTTTACACATGCTATGATTAAAAAGGAAAAAAATCAAATTATTATTGTACGTCGTCCTAAAGAGATGAAAAAGTTTTGCGTACGAGGGTCACAGATAATTTTTCAATATTTTATAAATAAAGTACGCACATTTTTGGAGATTATATAAAAAAAATGTGCTACAAAATGTTTAAAGCTGCAGTAGTTAAGAAAAAAAATTGACTCTGCAGTAATTAAGAAAACAAAATATTGACTCAAAAAATATTACTGTCACCACCCAAAATCCAACTAGTCGTGATGACACCTAACCCCACTTAGGTAAGCCAATTAACAACTATCCAATTCCAATGAAATTTAATAAGACAATTAGGTAAAAGAAAATATCTGAATCTTATACATTACCCAAGAACTGGTAGTACAAATCATAAGTTTCTAAGATTAGAATTTACAAAGCTGGTATAAAATAAATACATCATCTGTTCGAAATGTACATAAACAGATTTTTATGAATCTAAGGTTACCATGAACAAGAGGCAGCTACAACCGAAACGCAGGTACGTCTTTAATTCCAGCTCCCGTAGATCACAACAACATCAGCAGTCACCTCTGCACGCAAGGTGCAGAAGTGTAGTATAAGTACAACCGACCCCATCTCAATAAGTAACCAACCTAACCTTAGGTTGAAAGTAGTGACGAGCTGGAACAAAGGTCGGGTTCAACACCAATAGAAGATAACAGTTCATAACAACGTAAAGAAAGTAATAAAAGAAGTAACTCAGAGATAAAACGCTCATCTTTTTCATAGTAACACCCAAAAAAATAGTTCCACTTTTCAAGCATATCAGTGAAAACACATATTTATCGAAATCGTCGAAAATACAAGTAAGTTTGAAAACTGTAATTTTTCCCGAAAATACTTTCAACAATAAATAAGATGTTTCATTTTCTTTCTAGATAGCAAGTGTAAAATACCTCTCTATGCCATACTGTAAATAGCCAATCCGGCCCAGGGAAGATCCATCTCGGAATATATACATCAACTAACCATCAGTCACTTAGTACTGAGTAGGGCCAAATCCAGCCCGTGGGGAAGATCCATCCACAGGTATATGAATGCTTCGGACAAGATCCATGTCCAGGGAAGATCCATCCCTCAATATATTCAACCGCGCTCACTAGGAGTGTGTGCAGATTCCGGAGGGCTCCTTCAGCCCAAGCGCTATCATAAATCAGTATAACCACTGCGGTATGCAGCCCGAGCCCATAAATGTCAACCATAATCAGGCCGTCGGCCTCACTCATTCATCAATCTCTCTAGTCTTTCGGGCTCACAATTCCATGAAACTATCCCAAAATGATGATATGATATGTCAATAAATGATAACAGAGACTGAGATATGATATGCATATGAATGCGTATGACTGAGTATATAAATCAATGAAAGCAGATAACTCAACAGCGGAAATAACCTCAATGGGTCCCAACAGGATAAGCATGTAGTCTAGACATGGCTGATAATATGAATCACAACTCAATAGCTCAAGTACATATAAATTTCATGGTTACAGGTAAGATCAAGTAAATACACAGTACCACAGAAATAACGGAGCCACAATTCACACGGTGCACGCCCACAAGCCCGTCTAGCATGTGTGTCACCTCAACACAAAATCACTTAGCACGTAATTCGGGTTTTCATACCCTCAACACCATGTTTAGAAGTGTTGCTTACCTCGAACAAGCCAAATCCAATACCCAGCAAGCCAAACGATGCTCCAAAAATGCCATCCGCCGCATACCAACCTCCAAACGGCTTGAAACCCTATCCATATGGTGAAAATCGCCTCTAAAAATTGTCCAAATCCAAGCTCCCCAACTCAAAATATAATCAAATAAACAAACCTTTGATAAATTAAGTATTTTTACCCAGTTGTTCTACCTTGTTTTGCATGTTAAACGATCCCGAAACTTGTTTTTGATACCTCTAATGGATTCCTTGTGAAATTTCAGTCAAGTTAGGCTTTTGAATCACTCCATTTGACCTTATATTGAAGGAGATATGTTGGTTTCAATATTTGAAAATAGTGCAGATTTTTAAATACGAAATCAATGGCAATTTCGTATTTAATATGAAAAATTTGGCAACCCAATTCTTAGTAAAATGACCATAAAATCCTCATATAATGTCCAAATTCGTCGATTCTCTTTACTATGGCTCTATAATTACGATACGGATCTAATGCTTCAATCTAAACAGAAATCGGAGCTCACTTGTTCAATGTGGTATCATTAATGCTTAAACAATGACGTCGAAACATAAGAAAGACGAGCGCAACACAACCCAAACCTATCCGAAACTCACCGAGCCCCTCGGGACCCGTACGAATATACCAACAAGTTCCATAACATAATACGGACTTATCGTGGTATCAAATCACGAATAACAACATCGAAACGATGAAACGCACCTCAAATCAAACTTAATGAACTTCGAACTTTCAACTTGCAAAAACTCGCGCTGAAACATATCAAATCAACTCGGAATGAACTAAAATTTTGCACACAAGTCCTAATATATCATACGGAGCTACTTATGCCCCCAAACTACCGAGCGAAGTGCAAATGTTTAAAATGACCGGTCGGATCGTTGCATTCTCCCCCACATAAACATACGTTCATCCTTGAACGTGCCAAGTATTGTTCCTAAGCCGTCAAACCGTCATGTAACCTTACCATGCACATACCCGGAGCTGATCCCACGTCACTCTATTCCATGTAGGCCCGACAACACAATATAACTGAGGATCATTAATTCAACCTTAGCTCATAAACCTTGGAATCCAATTTTTCCAACATACGGAATTTCTTACAAGACCGGAACCTCGCAATCTACGCACTGTATAAGTCTGAACAAGTTGTACCAAGTCGTAACCGTAACCAAGATGTAATCACATGATATCCGCATAACTCAAATACTCATAACAAAATCTCCAATCAAAGTAGCTGCCCGAAACAACCTAACTTCGGTAATAAACCTCATATCAAACAAAACCCCGCTCCAAAACCTTCGTACTCTGCCGATGATGAAAGAAACACGCGGAAACTCATAACCACTCACTAGATCAACAAATCATGGTTCTCTCCCTCCTTCGGCAAAAACTATAGCCAAATTTCTAAACCAACCCCCGATATTATCCTTCCAAATATACCGCAATCAGATCCTATAGCACCCATTGTAGGTCTGACGACTTCATCTTATCAGATACAAGCTATTCTGCTAACACGCCACACCAATACTAAATAGAGCAACAAACCGTGCAATCCGTGCACCAATACGTAACAATTCAAATGTACTCAATCATGAGAAATAACTCGAACAAGAGAATTGTCCCGCAAGCTCCACAAGTACCGCCAAAACAAAATACTGAAAATCTATCACACACCGTATAACACACAAATCTAACACAAAGGATCATACCTCAACATAACTCTGCTACAATGCATGACCCCATCCAAACATTGGTCTATATTATATACCTCAAGTCATCCAGCTTAAAATCAATAACCACGCGTAATTGGATATCAAGTACCCAAAGTGCATTACCATAACCACGGAGAAGCAAATAAAACAATGCCATACAAAACCCGAAAGAACATAACTAATACACAATCATGCAATACCCAAATACCAATCTCGCTCAAATTCCGTTATAAGGCCCAAAGAGAACCGCACCATGTGTGCATATAAGCAACGAATCACAACCCTTCATAGCATGGAAGAGTAACACATAGAACATATCTGCTACGAATAAAATCAATTCTAACCGAATGGAACATCCCTCAATAATAGCAGCTCGGAGTCAACAAATTCGACCCGGTGTAGAATACACATCCTCGTTAGACCTACCAATGAGCCCCCAAATCAACCCTGATCATCCATAACTAGATAAATAACCATCCTAAGGTCCACAACGACCTAACCATAAAACATACTATCATCTGGCAAGCTTTGGCCACATCTTCACAGTCCATAACCACGAAACAACCTGCTTTTAAGAACTCCCAGTCTCCAAATCCATATCTGAACCCAACTCCACCGCCCGAATGTCTAACACATCTCTCATATACGATCATCCCACGAGGAATACTTCTATAATTCTTCTCTGCCACATAGAAAAGTCTGAATATCAGCAATCGATCAACCAGGCGAGTACCGCAATACCAATAAAGCATTCGTAAGTCAAAACGCAATGCGCCTTCTGAGATGCGCACCCTTCTCAGGCAAAACCAAAAAATTATAGAATTCATCTAAACATCGAAAACCGTATAAGAATTTATGACCTCCCCTTCAAAACTAAACTGTGACCTTGCACACGCAAACCGTAATCCCACACAACACACCGCATCTATCATGCCATCATATGAAAAATACGGGAACCTCATAATCATTCTGAGTCACAAATAAAATACATATTCGATTAGCTAGAAACCTTCCATTTGATCCCATCCAGTAGAAAATCACAATACTCAACATGCTCCTCATGCCGGTAGGAAATATCCATCTCAAACCGTAGTAGAAATCATCGAGAATACTTTAGATTCCATTTGCACATAATCAAGCCAGCAGCACTGAATCTCTCTAACTAAACCAAGCCATGCAGGTCGCTAAACCCAAGAGTATTACCACAAGCACCTGTAGAAACCCACCACATCATAAACACCTAAAGAACCGATCATATCCATTACCATATCGATCTATCCTATTACCAAGCTATCCTATTTCTCCGAGTTCCTTCGGAATCACCCTCAAGTTGACACTTCTCCTTGCCAGAACACCATGATCCTTAACCAATACTCACCCCACGAGATCCTAGCATAAAACCACACCGCCTAAAGGCCCATAAGTCGTTAAATTCCCTCTTAAGCACCACAACCGAGACACTCACTCTGAAGAGACCTTATGTTAACCTAAAACTATTTCCTTCACCTTCTTGATACTGAAATGTATAATCCATAATGATATAAAAATCCTGCGAGCCCCGACACCATCCAATGTCAATCTCAGCTCTAGCCATATACCAATCCGCAAAATTATCAATTGCCACAAATAAGTCTTGAATCCAGTAGAACCTTCTCGAGAGTCATCAACTCTGCTCGAATCTCAATTACACCGATCAAACAGGCCGAACGACCTGTGACCCAGCAACACGACAACGCCCAGCGAAGTAACCCTGCCTTAATGCAACCAAGCAAATTCCTACTCCATACGCACTACATCCGTCATGAATAACAACTCAAATCATTCCATGATTTCCATATACCCATAAAGCGTAATATACCCGTATCTAGAAATTCCCTTACTCGATTCATCCTCGATCTTAACCTCTGCAAGTCATATCCAATTCACAAGTATGCTTCAAACTGAAACAAGTGTATCACATAACCATGCATCCAAATCGTCAATAGCAGACTCCCCCACTTGGCTCAATGCCATAGATCAAAACACCCGATATCTCACAATGCTAATATTTTATTACAACCATAATGCCGTAATGAGATTCAACCAAATTCTTCATAAACGCATGTCACTCAAACCACATAATACCTTAAATCATCTGCCAACCTCACATTCATCCTCGTAACGGTAAGGTCAACTATTACAACCAATCCAAACTCAAATCGCACCACTATAATCCGTTGGTAGAAAAAATAGCCTCCCTACAACATCATAAGGATCACACATTCGTAGATTACCCCGCGGATTATAACCCACCTACTTAGCCTCAACTGACATTTCTCTATACCCTTTCACATCCACAACTACTACGCCATCACTTAATCTTCCGGAGTCTAAACCCATCAACAAGACATGAAAATCTACTTCGTTCCACAATTAACCAACATGAAAGGTCCTTCAACATACCATAACTTGAGACTACACGTCAAATAAAGGCAGAAATCAAGCACCCAATATTTCTTTTTCTTTTTTTACATCTCAAGCAAACTTTTTTCGTCACATTCAAACAATCTGAACACTTCCCGCAATCACATCATACTCGATATATATCCATCCAACCACTCATCGAGCCACAAATTCCACTAATAGGGACACTATCGGACTTATAAGTCCACAAGCACGTGCTCACACAACCAAAATCTCTGTGCTCAAGCTACAGTCAAAACTTGGCCGCAAGTCCTCTAGGTTGGCCCATCATCAGCACACCGAAATCACATCTCGCACCTCATCCATGGAATGACAAGTTGTCGATGCACAGCCGATACCGAGCGCTCACATGCGCACACGAATGAGTGGAAGGAATTCAAAAAGTTATGCTTCAAGCTGAATCAATGACGCACTATAAGGAAAGAAAGATGGGAAGTATATCCTAAATGTCCTGTTCTCGAAGATAGGTATGTACGTCATCGTACCGATCCACAAGACTTTACTAGACACTTTCTAGTGACTTGTAGAACCTATGAACCTAGAGCTTTGATACCAACTTGTCACGACTCAAAATTCAACTAGTCGTGACACCTAACCTCAACCCGCTAGGTAAGCCAATTAACAACTATCCAATTCAAATGAAATTTAATAAGACAATTAAGTAAATGAAAATATTTGAATCTTATAATTTCCGAAGGACTGGTAGTACAAATCATGAGCTTCTAAGATTAGAATTTACAAAGCTGGTATGAAATAAATACATCATATGTTTGAAATGTACATAAACAGAATTTTATGAATCTAAGGCTACCATGAAGAAGAGGCAGCTACAACCGAAATGCGGATACATCTTTAATTCAAGCTCCCATTGATCACAACAATATCAACAACCAACATCTGCACGCAAGGTGCAGAAGTGTAGTATACGTATAACCGACCCCATATACTCAATAAGTAAAAAACTTAACCTTAGGTTAAAAGTAGTGACGAGCTGGAACAAAGGTCGGGTTCAACACCAATAGCCAATAACAGTTCATAACAACGTAAAGAAAGTAATAAAAGAAGTAACTCAGAGATAAAATGCTCATCTTTTTCATAGTGACACCCAAAAAAATAGTTCCACTTTTCAAGTATTTCAGTGAAAACACATATCCTTTATCGAAATCGTCGAAAATACAAGTTTGAAAACTGTAATTTTTTCCAAAAATACTTTCAACAATAAATACGATGTTTCATTTTCTTTCTAGATAGCAGGTGTAAAATACCTCTTTATTCCATATATCAATATGTGTTAGAAGTCATGAATGACGTGATACCCTACAACATGAGGAAAATGCATCTCTATGCATGTATGCCATGTGTGCATGTCAATGCAATGCATCTCAGAGATGAACTCATGTACTCACACACTCAAAGTACCCAATCTCACTATCTCACACTTTCCACTCATCATGATCAATCATTCAGTACTGTATATGGCCAATCATTCAGTACTGAATATATACATCAACTGACCATCAATCACTCAGTACTGAGTAGGGCCAAATCCAGCCCATGGCGAAGATCCATCCCTAGGTATATAAATGCTTCTGACAAGATCCATGTCCAGGAAAGATCTATCCCTCAATATAATCAACCACGCTCACTAGGGGTGTGTGTAGACTCCGGAGGGGATCCATCAGCCTAAGCGCTATCATAAATCAGTATAACTGCTGCGGCGTGTAGCCTGATCCTATAAATATCACTCATAATCAAGCCCTCGGCCTCACTCAGTCATCAATCTCTCTAATCTCTCGGGCTCAAAATGCCATAAAACTAGCCCAAAATGATGATATGATATGTCAATAAATGGTAACAGAGATTGAGATATGATATGCATATGAATGCGTATGACTGAGATATAAAGCAATAAAAGTAGATAACTCAAAAGCGAAAATGACCTCAGTGGGTCCCAACAGGATAAGCATATAGCCTAGACATGGTTTCTAACATTGATCACAGCTCATAGCTGAAGTACATATAAATTTCATGGTTATAGGTAAGATCAGGTAAATATACAGTACCACATAAATAACGGAGCCACAATTCACACGGTGCACGCCCACATACCCGTCACTTAGCATGTGCGTCACCTCAACACCAATCACATAGCAAGTAATTCGGGGTTTCATACCTTCAGCACCAAGTTTAGAAGTGTTACTTACCTCGAACAAGCCAAATCCAACACCCAGTGTTGCTCCCTAACGCACACGCAAGTATACGTGGTCGACAAGTAACATAGGATTATAAGTCCAGATATCGTACCCACGGGGACTTGTGATTAACTATCAACTAAATTAAATCAAACAATTAATCTACTCAAGTAATTCCTAAAGTATGAATATTTAACTAAAATTAATCTAGAGTAACAAATTAAGAGATCAAAGAAAATAAGTTGGCGAATTATAGAAACGAATTCAATGTGAGTGAATATTCTAGAGCTATGGGTTAGCTAACAATCCCGTTGAGTTTTCTACCTAAATTGTCTAATTAATTTATCTAGTTTATTGGTTGACGGGGTTAATATTGCTCGTAGCCTTCTCCCGAAGTACAACTCGCCTATTCAAGCTAACCTAACGCCTATATTCCTATGGAATTAGGATTAACAAGAACGCATTTATAATTCATGTATAATAACCAAGCAAGGCGATTAGGTATATTCCTATCCTAACCGCAAATCCCCTCCCCCTAAGAGTTAAGATCTTGCTCTACTTAATCTTATATGCAATCTAGAATTCCCTCTCCCGAGTTCAATCCTAGATTCGTAGATAGTATTCAATTGGTGATCAAGCAATCAAATAATTATCAAGCAATCAAATAATTAAGTGCAAGATTGAATAAATAAACCAATATGATAAAATAATAAGAACAATTCAAGCTTCAAACTACAACGTTCATGTAGCACCCAAAACTCTAGAACTAATAAACTATAAAATTAAAGGAAGAGAAGAGAAGAAAAACTAGTTGAAAGCCTCCTCCAAGCGTGGTATGTGTTCCTCCACGTGAAACTCCCTTCAAAGTATGTTAGATATGCTCCAAATTAGGTTTAGTACCCCTTTTATACGAGTTGGGACCGTGTAGGGACGAAATAACCTTGTCCCGAATGAAATAGGAAAAGTTTCCCGTCATCGGCGTCCAGGGCAGCGCCTAGCGCTGGCCCTGGCGTGGAAAGCAGTAGCTAATTGCAATTTTGCGTTCAACTTCCTGGTTTGCTTTGAATTGTATTTCCTTTTTTTTTTGTCTTCCACTTGGGGGGGACAAAAGACTAAACGGGTGTTACCCCCCCCCCCCCTATTTTTTATTATTTTAATTTTCTTTCTTTTTCTTTCGCATTTTATTCAATTTTGCTCCAAATCTCTTCATATCCACACTGCTTTTCCTACACAGTTAAAATACATTATTAAGCACAAAATAATATATCTAATACTCAAATGGCAATTAAAGTACTAGAATATGAGATAATAATGGGTAAATATATGCATTTTTGGCTGAACATCAACACCCCACACTTAGACTCTTGCTCGTCCTCGAGTAAGCATTAAAACCACTCTCAATAAGTCATGCCTTGAAACACCACCACTTCGGTTGATACTAACAATTAGGCCCTATAGCAACTCAAATCATCAAATATACACTTCCTCATCATCGTGCAAGACATATAAGTCACAAACAAACAACAAACTTCTAACCTCCTAACCTCATAGACGGACTCTAACTTACCAAATTTAAGCTCGCTCACCTACTCTGTCAAATAAAGCTAATAACATCATTTATCTATCATGAAACAAGTGCCCTCACAAGAATAAATAGCCCATACACTCAAATCAAAGAATGAATATAATTTAAGGACTTATCATCAAAGAACAAATCTCGCACTCACAAACGAATTCACATGTATGCACAAAGAACCATAGGCTTGCCCATTATGTACATCTCTACTAATTAAGTATGCTCGAATAAAATCAAATAGAACTTTAATGGGTTGTATTGTTGGTTAAGGGACGGGTAGTAGAACTATATAATAGTGACTTACACTTCCCTAAGCACTTTGCACTTTTAGACTTCTTCACCCATTATTTTCTGCTCTTCACTTTATTTTTCAGCCCTCCCTTTATCTATTGTTTCACAAGTATTTCCCTCATATCAAGAACGTTTCTTTTTTTCAAAACAATTTTTTTTTATTTTCTATTTTTTTCATGTCACATTCTTTTTACGAAGGCCTTTTAATCACCTCAGCTATCATTGGTCACCATTTTTTACTTAACCATCCCTTTCTTCATATTTCACAATTAATATCACAGTCTAAGCAACAGTGCTCAAGGAAGCAGGGTGCAAAAACTAGGGATTCAAACAAAAGGATCAAGGTAAAAATGCAGCTTCCAACAAAAGGCTACAGGCTCAAAGGGCTAACTAGTGGTACAATATCTGAAAAAGGCTAAAATTCACAAGACATATCAAAGAAATCCTATTATCATCTTCTAAACAGAGCAACACTTTTATTTCGCTTCAATAACATGCGGGACAAGTTCTAGACTAAGATGCAAAACATGGAATATATGTAGGAAATCCTCACCTCACATGGCACAAGTATCAATCAAGATGGATCAATTCTACTCTAAGACAGATAGGGTCATAGCGAAAGACAAAATAAGAATAAGCTATATACAGAGTCACAACCATGAGCTTAGGTGTCAGCAAGTCTGCTATTTCATTCATTACTCAAGCACTCAGAGGAAAGTACTACTCAAGCTTAGGCCTAAATATGCTAGTATCAAACAACTCACAAAAGTTTTTCTTCTCCCTCTTTTTCTACTCCTAAACTAAAGAAAAAAAATAATCTAATCTAAAAAATAAAAATAAAAATTATCCGGTTCAAGTTACATCCCTTGGAAAAGAACTGATGCACAAAAAAAACCAAGAGGGATTATTATCTGACTAAAACTAACTAGAAACAAAAAGAAAATATTTTTGATTTTTTTTTATTTATTGGACTTTAATCCCTCAAGAAAGCTGTCCACAAAATCCATCATCAGGAAAAGTCCCAATTTTCTGATTTTTTTTTCATTTTTCTAAAAACTACTACACTAACTAAGCTAAGATAGCACAAAATATCACCCAGACAATCTCCTCACCCCACACTTAAAATTGTGCAATGTCCTCAATGCACACTGAAAATAACAAGAAGGTAAAAGAGACTCCCTGGTAGGCCAAAGGCCGGAGAATTAGCAGCTCGCGGGATACTCAGACTTCTCCCAAGTATGATCCTTGTACGGGTACCTCACACTTAGTTTCAACCATCTGCTTGATTTTGCACACGCCTATTGGCTTTGACTCCATGTTCCTACTCCTACAAAACACAAAAAATGTAACTCAAAAAAAAATAACACAATAAAATAAAAATAAAAATAATTGGGTTGCCTCCCAACAAGCGCTTGATTTAATGTCGCGGCACGACGCTATCACTTTCACCACTTTTCCTTCCACTTTGAAGATATGAATTGTGCACCCAATTTCGCATCATTTTTTCTGTCACGTTCATGGGGCGGTGGTATAAAAATAATGGAACCAAGGAATAGATATCGCATCTTGCACTTCTTGGCCCTTAAGTGCGGGATGTCGTTTTGTCTCCTTGGTGTGGCAAATTTCAGAATATAAACACTTTGTTCCTCATCCATTGACTCCTCCATATGCTCGGCTGGATCAATTTCCATGTCACCAACCAAACACAATGTTGAAAAGTGTTTAGAATGAGGTCCAATA
>NC_031991.1:41798158-41798840 GCF_001879085.1 Nicotiana attenuata | reverse complement strand
ACGCCAGATCTTCAAGGCGTGAACAATAGCAGCTAACTCAAGATCATGGACAGGATAATTCTTCTCATGTATCTTCAACTGTCTGGACGCGTAGGCAATCACCCTACCGTCCTGCATCAATACCGCTCCAAGGCCAACTCTCGAGGCATCACAATAGACAGTATAAGACCCCGAACCGATAGGCAATATCAAAACTGGGGTTGTAGGCAAAGCTGTCTTGAGCTTCTGAAAGCTCTCCTCGCACTCTTCCGTCTACTGGAACGAAGCACCCTTCTGGGTCAGTCTAGTCATAGGTGCTGCAATAGATGAAAACCCCTGAACAAATCGACGGTAATAACCCGCCAAGCCAAGAAAACTGCGGATCTCCGTAGCTGAGATGGTCTGGGCTAACTCTGCACTGCCTCCACCTTCTTCGGATCCACCTGAATACCCTCACTCGAGACCACGTGACCCAAGAACGTCACGGAATCCAACCAAAACTCACATTTCGAGAACTTAGCATATAGTTTCTTTTCTCTCAAGGTCTGGAGCACTGTCCTCAGGTGCTGCTCATGATCTTCCCGACCCCGGGAATATACCAGAATGTCATCATAAAACATCACGAATAAGTCAAGATAAAGCCGGAAAACACTGTGCATCAGATGCATGAAGGCTGCTTGACTAGGGGACATTAGTCAGCCCA
>NC_031991.1:41783014-41796041 GCF_001879085.1 Nicotiana attenuata | reverse complement strand
TGCAGCAAGGGGAAGCAACCCTGCCTGAGCTAGAGTGGTGTACATAGTCATAAACTGCGCCAGAGTCTCCTGGAGTGCTGGAGTAGTAGTAGCAGACGTATCAGGTGTCTGGACTCCGGCTGGTACTGCTGGTGGTACCTCGGCAGCAGCTCGCGCGGGTGCTCTGGCTGCACCACGAGCGCGTCCTCGGCCTCTACCCCGGCCCCGGCCTCTAACGGCTCCAGTAGGGGGCGCGGGTGCCTGATCATCTCGGGTAGCACATGTACTCACCATCTGTGAGAGAATAGAAGACATAAGTTTAGAATTGTGATATCAAAAATCTCGCACGACAAGGAAATCAAATGAAGTGGAACTTTCCTAACAGTTACATAGCCTTTCGTAGATAAGTACAGATGTCTCCGTACCGATCAACGAGACTCTAATAAATCGGCTTGTGATTCATGACTCCTATGAACCTAGAGTTCTGATACCAACTTGTCACGACCCCGGTTCACCCTCCGTGAACCATCGTGACGGCACCTAGTCCCTACGACTAGGTAAGCCTAAAATGCAGAAAAATACACCAATTTGCGGAAGAAAACAAGTAAAACCAAAATAGTAAATAAAACAGTATTTAATAGTGCCGCTCGGCATACACCATATCAACTTTCGAATACTAATACTTTCCCAAAACCTGGAATCTCATGAAATCACAAGCTAAGAATAATACATAGTGCTCTAACTCCAGAATGTCTAAAACAAAGTAAATACAGAAGGGTTGTAACTATAAGAGAGAATGGAGAGAGACTCCTCGGTCTGTGGACGTGGCAGATATACCTCGAAGTCTTCGAAAGCTCGCCTCGCCTCAAGGATGGTAAGTCTGAGTAGAGGTACCTGGATCTGCACATGAAAAACATGCGCAGGAAGGGCATGGGTACACCACAGCGGTACTCAGTAAGTGCCAAGCCTAACCTCGGTCGGGTAGTGACGAGGAAGGTCAGGGCCCTACTGATATTAAATAAAATATGAAGTCCGACAGTGTAGAACAGAGCAGTATAAATGAGTACAGCAGTAAGATTAACAAAGGATATAAAGGATAAGACAACTGAACAGAAACAAGTAATCATGGTAAACAGATACAGCTCAACGCAGAAGTAACAGTCGGGGGATCTCCCAGGATACCGTCCTGCAGTCCCCAAATATAATTATCCAGTGGATCTCTCGGGTGCAGTCCCGTAGTCCAACTCATAAATGCGCGGGGATCTACCGGAATACCACATCCGTAGTCCCAAATATAAGTACCCAATACTGGGGGAATCTACCGGGTGCCATCCCGTAGACCCAATGTAAAAGTGCAAAGGGATCTCCCGGAATACAATTCCGTAGTCCCAAAGTAAACACGCGGGGGGATCTCCCGGGATACCGTCCCGTAGTCCCAAAGTAAGTACACAGCAGTAACAAGAAGAACACTCAATTCAATCAAATTTCACACCAAGGTAAAACGGGTATTTCTAACCTAGCATGCTGCACATAATTCAAATAGAGCAGTAGAACAAATAAGCAGTTAAATCAATTAGGCATGCTTCCCTAAGCTAACAACGGACAATACTTGCAAGTAGTGAAACAGGAAGGAAAACACAATTCTAAGTACTTAATGGAAACTGGATTTTTCAACAATTAGCACAAGTACGCACTCGTCACCTTACATACAAGGCATTTCAAATAGCAAATATACGAAATCCTAAGGGGAAGGTCCCCCACACAAAGTTAGGCAAGCCACTTACCTCGAACCAGCTCAAAATCAACCCGAAACCATGTTCCTGCCATGAGTATTCGACTCCAAATGACCCAAATCTATTCAATTCAATTGCATAATGTAAATAATACTTCAAGTAACTAATTTTACAAATAATTTCTAAGCTAATACGCGAAATTAGGTGAAATAACCAAAACGCCGCTCGGGCCCACGTCTCGGAATCGGGTAAAATTTATATTTTCAGAAACCTCACGCTCTCACGAGTTCAGTCATACCAAAAGTACCAAAATCGAACCTCAATTGGTCCCTCAAATCACCACTCAAAAGTCTCCAATTAGTCAAGCCCTAACCCCCAAGTTACCACTAATTTTCCTTAATATTTCATACTTAAAATGATAAAAATCATTCCAATAACGAGTTTAGGGACCAAAGACCTTACCCCAATGAATTTCTCTGAAAATCTCTTTTGAAAGTGCTCCCCAAGGCTTCTTCCCGTTTGAAAATAGGTGAAAAATGGCTCAAAATCGCGAAGGCAAGAACTTATATGTTTCTGCCCAGCTAACTCGCTTATGCGGCTTTAGGACCGCATCTGTGGTCCTGCATCTGCGACATTTCACTAAAAGGGGGACTTCCGCACCTGCGATCCTTTTACCGCATATGCGGCGCCACTCCTGCGGAAATTCTACCGCTTCTGCAGCTCCTGCTGTTCCTCTCCATTTCCGCTTCTGCGATGGAGGTGCCGCTTCTGTGGCTCCGCACCTGCGGGACCCAACCACAGGTGCAGTTATGACAGAAAACCTGCAGCTGAAGCTGCAACTCCAAACTCCAAAATCCTTCCGTCAACCATCCGAAATCATCCCAAGGGCCCCGGGACCTCAACCAAAAACACAAACAAGTCTAGTACCACTGCCCAAACTTATACCAATCCTTAAAACACCTAAAACAACATCGAAACACCAATTTAACATCGAATTCAAGCCTAAGAGCTTCAAGAACTCAAAATTTACGCTTTCGATCAAAAAGTCTACCAGACCTCATGCGAATGACCTGAAATTTTGCACACACATAACATTCAACATTATGGAGCTACTCCAACTTCCGGAATTCCATTCTGACTCTCGGATCAAAATCTCACTATCGAATTGGAAACTTCAAAAATCCAATTACTTTCGGCATTTCAAGCCTAAATTAGCTACGGACCTCCAAAACACAATCCGAACATGCCCCCAAGCCCGAAATCACCCAACGGAGCTAACGGAACCATCGGAAATCCATTTCGAGGCCGTCTTCACACTGTTCCGACTACGATCAAATTTCCCAAAACTTAAGCTCTCATTTAGGGACTAAGTGTCCCAAACTCTCCGAAACTCAAAACCGAACATCCCGGCAATTTATATAGTAGAAATAAACACGGGAGAAGCAGTTAATAGGGGATCGGGGAACAAATTCTAAAAACGACCGGCCGGGTCGTTACAAAGATGAAGATGAAGCAACTAAAAACTTACACGAAGAATCAAGATGAAGCTGAAGAATGCGGCTGAGAAATGCGACTGAAGAGTGAAGAAGATGAGACTTAAGAATCTGATGGATCTGAGAAATAAAGTGAAGATGCAACTGAAGAGTGAAAGAAAGAAGTTGAGAAATGCGACTCACGCCAGCCTGAGTCTTGACGGTCTGACTGGTGAGGGCGTGAGGCGGAGAAACTGAGAAAGAATAGGGAAATCAAAAAGTGAACTATGAAGTATGAATTATGAAACCTTAGTATATATATACTTAAGGGTAAACTAGTAAATTAGTTAATCCTTATTGGGTTATCGATTTTACCCAATAGCAGAATTGCCAAACTGAGCTCGAACTGATAACCCAACAAAAAAAGAAATTTAGCCTGTTACCGAACTGTTAACCCAATAACCCAATACCAATAATCCAATAAATAATTAACGGTTCGGGTTATCGGTTTTACCCGATATATGCCCACCCCTAATAGTAGGAAGGAAAAACTGATCCTTTTCAAATGGTAGAGGGGCAAATTTAATTTTCTCTAAAATAAATGGATGAAATTACAGTATTACGAATTTGTACTCCTTACATCCCAAAAAGAGTCCCAAAAAAGAGAAGTTCTTTTTAATAAAATGTGCATATTTAAAAATTATATAAAAGAAGTAGATAACGAGAGGTTACTTTCAAAACCACCTGACTGCCTTTACATAAATTTGTATGGGTCAAAATATGATCAGAGAAATTCGGTACGCCGGAGACATAACGTCGAGGTCGGGCAGGCCAAGGTCGGACGGTCATCAATGAGGGCGAGATCAGACATTATCAATAAGGCCGAGGTCAGACAGTCATCAATAAGGCCGAGGTCGGGCAGTGATGAAACAGCTAGCTTGCTTTAGAATACTCAAAAGGAATATTCTACCGAATATTCCCTCTAAATAGTACCTCGTTTAGGATTTTCTGTGGATACCCCCTTATGAAGAGGAGGGGAGGACTTCCCAAATGGGGGCTCTCTCTCTCTTTCCCCCTGCCTCTCTCTAGAAAATATGTAAACACATCTCTCTGGAGAATGGGTAATCTCATACCTTCATCGGATCCAAAAAGGGTCCTAAGGTTCTGGCATTTGTCTATCATTTGTCTTTATCAAAGGAAAGAAGATCCGTCTCACTCAAATTGGGTGAATCTTTTCCGTTATTTACATTTTATCGCCACTTAATGTTACTTAATGCATCTTTCTTTATGCTATTAAATCTGGCCATAATCACGGCCAATATTTATACTCGACTATATTTTTCTATTCATATTACTCATCTCGGATCTAGAGTTAATTATCTTTAACTAGGATTTACCCCTTCATCTTTGATTGATTTGTTCAAAAAGGTTTTAATATCTTTTGAGCCAAAGAAAAGAGTTCGGCATAGTTCGAACAACAACGGGTTAACATTTCGACAAGCTCGAAATAACACCCTTACGGCTAAGGCCGTCGCCAAAGGAAAGAGTTCGACCTCGTTCGAACCACGACGGGTTAACATTTCGACCAGCTCGAAATAACACCTCTACGACCAAGGGCCATCGCCAAAAAAGAAGAGTTCGACCTCATTCGAACCACGACGGGTTAACATTTCGACCAGCTCGAAATAACACCCCTACGGCCAAGGGCCATTGCCAAAAAGAAGAATTCGACCTCTCGAATTACAACCTTCGGCCTCGTCCGAATCAACATTCGGCCTCGTCCAAATCAACCTTCGGCCTCGTCCGAATCAACCTTCAACCTCGCCCGAATTCACATTCGGCGACCTCGTCCGAATTCACATTCGTTCTCCTCGCCCGAATCTACATTTGGCGACCTCGCCCAAAATCGCATTCAGTCTCCTCGCCCGAATTTACATTCGGCGACTTTGCACGAATCCCCATTCGGCGACCTCACCCGAATCCCCATTCGGCGACCTCGTCCGAATTCACATTCGGCCTCCTCGCCCTTCCAGATCCGAGGACGCGAATGACCTCCTCCGATGCCGCCATCCTTGCCAAAGCCGCCATCCTGGCCTCGACGGCCTTCTCCAAACTCTACCGTCTTCTCGATCGACTCATCACTCGAGTCATTGGTCTTGATCCAACTCTGCTAAAGTTCAGCCCGCGGGGATACCACTTTGACCTAAAGGTCGGCACCCTCAGCCACGATTCACACTAGTTGACCTCCCCATCTGAATTTCTCGAACTACGATTAGTGAAGTCCGCTCACCGAGCTCGACTAAGAGAAGACCTCGATAAGCGGAGGGACTAACTGTATGGGTAAAAATTAGATCAGAGAAATTCGGTACGCGGAGACGTAAGGTCGAGGTCGGGCAGGCCAAGGTCGGGCGGTCATCAATGACGGCGAGATCAGACAGTCATCAATAAGGCCGAGGTCGGACAGTCATCAATAAGGCCGAGGTCAGGCAGTGATGAAACAGCTAGTTTGCTTTAGAATACTGAAAAGGAATATTCTACCGAATATTCCCTCTAAATTGTACCTTTTTTAGGATTTTCTATGCATACCCCCTTATAAAGAGGAGGGGAGGACTTTCCAAATGGGGGCTCTCTCTCTTTCCCCCTGCCTCTCTCTAGAAAATACGTAAACACATCTCTCTGGAGAATGGGTAATCTCATACCTTCATCGGATCCAAAAAGGGTCCTAAGGTTCTGGCATTTGTCTATCATTTGTCTTTATCAAAGGAAAGAAGATCCGTCTCACTCAAATTGGGTGAATCTTTTCTTTTATTTACACTTTGTCGCCACTTAATGTTATTTAATGCATCTTTCTTTATGCTATTAAATCTGGCCATAATCACGGCCAATATTTATACTCGACTATGTTTTTCTATTCATATTACTCATCTCAGATCTAGAGTTAATTATCTTTAACTAGGATTTACCCCTTTATCTTTGATTAATTTGTTCAAAAAGATTTTAATATCTTTTGAGTCAAACAAAATCATTTAAAAATAAAGAAATTATACAATGCAGGCAGAAGTCCATGGTAAAGGAA
The DNA here is from genome assembly GCF_001879085.1 of Nicotiana attenuata. Classification (NCBI taxonomy): domain Eukaryota; kingdom Viridiplantae; phylum Streptophyta; class Magnoliopsida; order Solanales; family Solanaceae; genus Nicotiana; species Nicotiana attenuata. The sequence goes on along the minus strand of NC_031991.1, from coordinate 41,789,781 downwards.
GTTTCATCACTTTGTTTCCTTATAGTTTATTACCCTTCAACATAAATATATATCCTCTTTACTTTAGCTTTCCCACCTGCCTAATGAATACGAAAAAAGTAGGAATAATAATTCCTTAAGCATATAAATTCAGTTTAAAAACTATTTTCACTAGACATCGATCCTAGTTTCTAGGGTATAGCTCGTGATAAGTATAGTCTAATTGGAGGTCCCAATTTTATGCACCGTAAATATTATATGGACCACTAGGGCTACTCAGGGGACCAGATGACGAAAAATGGTACATATGGAGCCTACGATTCGAGAGCACGAATGAAATAGCAGACCGACAAAATGTATATTTAGAATTTACACGCTGGGAAATGAAAATCTCTTGGTAGCTAGAGGAGAGAGCACTTTATCCAAAACGAGATGACTATAAAATCAAGACAAGATTTTATATTGACAAAAGAAAGCAATAACTGAAGGGGCGAGTCATATTAGGAAACATGTGCAAACGTTTGACAAAAATAAAATAATCTATTGGTACTCCTGTAGACAATAAATTGTGTCGCGAAAATAAAATCAAAACCAAAAAATATTATAACAATCGTAGTATTTGATTTTAAGTAATATGATTGTTATAATCTCTATGATTCCTCTAATTCTTCTTTCCAACAGTAAATAAATTCAAGGACCTTTGAGCTTGATCTTGAATCTATATTTGTTGCTACGAACGATGATCTTGAATTCAGCTAGCACGAACTTTAATTTGAACTCGTACTCCTTGAATGTTTGTTTGTTCTTCGTTCTTGAGCTTGAACTTGAACTTGATTGCTTGAAGCTTGAAACTTGTGGAGGAATTTGCAGTGTTTGATCCACAAGCTCTTTGAGTTTTGAAGACCCCTATTTATAGTTGTTGAAGGGAAGAATTGTGATGAGAACAAACTCTTTCCGACCAATCAGATTGAAGAGTGACAAGGCCGCATTCGATTGGCCAGAACATGTCACCTGCACATGTGGCGCAGTTTCATTGGCCTTTTAATTTGACCTGGCATGCCTTGTCTTTTTGACATGTGGCATGATCCTATTAGCTTTTTCCGTTTGACTTGGCGTGCCACGACATTTGACACGGCATATTTGGCCTAATAAAGTGGGCACATCACTTGTAGCCCAACTAAATGAGCTAGCCAGTCAGAATTTATTAGACTTAAGTAATTAATCCAATTATATTAGCCCATAATATTTATTCGAAGTATTATATTTAACATATAGTCTAAATTATTTTATTGAATTTAAATCCAATAAAATATAAATGCTTACAACTCCTCTGCCGTTCTTGTAGCTTAAATGTGGGCATGTTTTAGGCTAAACAAACTTCAATCATATTGCTGGAGAAAAAAAAAATCTCTACGAAGATCAGTAAAGAAAGAAAACAACTTTATTTGGATTTTCTAAAAGAGCTAAAATATGATTCAACTGAAGGGGTTGATTGATTCCATATATCAAGCAAAACACATCGATCTTCATAAGTATTCCAATACATGCATATATGTGCTATGCCCTCTTGACGACCCTAACCATCAGACCATGTTTCATTTGCATGACAATAGAAGTAGCGGGAGAGATATTTTGAGCTTCCACTAACTGGATATCATAATTATATAGGATGGTGGCTGCCACTATTTTCATCTGAACAAATGCCATTTCTTTCCCTAAACAAGTCCTTGGACCCGCATTAAATGCTATAAATTTGAAAGATGGCTCATGTTTAATTCCTCCTCGTTCTGAGATCCATCTCTCGGGTTTGAATTCTAAGCAATCTTTCCCCCATATAGTCTCCATCCTCCCCATTGCATAGAATGGTAGAATCATTCTCGTTTTTGGAGTGACACGGTGACCGCTAGGAAGGATGTCATGTTCAAGTGGGACTTTGTGCTCTAAAGAAACTGATGGAAAGAGCCTTAGAGTTTCGCACAAGGCAGCATGTAAATAGATCAATTTTCGTGTTTCTTCTTTGTTGAAAAACTTGACGTTTTCATCCCTTTTCAGATGAAGTTGTTGCTGAATCTCTTCTCTAATCTTTGTCTTGACTGAGGGATTTTCAGCCAAGAGCCAGAAAAACCAAGTGAGAGCTGCACTTGTGGTGTCTCTCCCAGCAAGCATTAAATTCAAGAAAGTGTCCCTGAGAAATTTTTGTAAAGTACCCAAATCTCCTTTGTTCCATAAATTGTACATTCTAATATAGGCAGTTAAAAATGTGAAACTGTCCTCGTCTTTGATGGTTTTATTCATCAACTCCTCTTGCTTTTGTAAAATGCAAGGATATATGAACTGATCCAAAGACTCCCATGCTTGAGTGAGCTTCTTCTCTTTACCAATTTGAAGCCATTTTTGCAATTTCCAACAACTTTCTGGCATTATATGTCGGTGTAAAACAGCATCAAGAGCATCGCCGAATGCCTTTTCACATGGCAAAAAAGGTAAGTCAATGGACAAGCTTCTCGGATCATGATCAAGTAACAACTTGGTGATAGAATCAAAAGTGAACCTTTGAAAAACGTCTTGTAAATCCAATGTTTTGCCTTGCTCAGCAAAAGCATCAAGAATCGGTCGAAGCCTTTTTTCGACAGTGTACCACATGTTCCTCTCTAACAAAGTTTGAAACTTTGCATGGCTCATTATGGACAAAGTGGGTTTCCTATGAAACTCCCATAATTCATGATCAACATTAAAGATCCCATTTCCCAAGATATCAAACATTTTACGAAACTCGGGTCCCTTTGGATAGTTTGAGAAGTTTTTACTAAATATATGATGAATATTTGAAGGATCACAAGTTAAAAACATGTCCAAGTTGGCAAACATAGGACCTTGGAACTCATAAGTGGCCCCAGCTTCTATAAGAACCTCAGTCGCATATTCATGCATACGATGAAGATTCATAATAAGTGCTGGTAACATCCGGATGAATGGCCAATTTGTTGGTTCTGATGATGTTTTTGTCCATCTATGTAGGAGGTACCATGTAATAAAATAAGTGAAACAAAAAATTGTCAATAGAAGAGGAGAATATTCAAGGAAATCCATTGCGGATTGGAGGTTTTTTTTTCTTTTTGGTCAAGCTAGCTTTGGTTCTGCTAGTAATTTTTGTAGGATTGAGCAGTTCATTACCTTCAAAAAATTAATATAGGAGTTGCAATATTCGCACCTTAAGTTTGAGCGGGCCCCAATATTATTTAAAAGTGTGCTAATTAGTTGAGGAGTTTGACAATTGACATAGATTGTACAGTTCTTGAATAAGGAACGGACAATTTCATTTAAGAACAATGTGGGGGATCTAAAATTTTAATTTATGGGTGCTTTACATTTTTTTAACGTAGTGTACTATCAATATAAGTCCATAACTATATATTTGAACTCTACGATTAAAAACTTAATAAGAAAACTCATAGTATTAATATGGACACCTTAAAACTATAATGAATAACACAATTACTATTGAGCAAGACTAACTGTTGGTCTTCAAAAAGGGTCGAACTTTGGAGTTCCTTTTTAAGTAGATTTTCTTTTTCTTTCTTTCCTATAGAGATTTAGATTAAGTAAAAAATAGTTTTAAGAAAAGGTAAACAAAAAGTCAGCGAAAAAAATAAGTAGAATCATAATATAGTGGCTAATGGAAAGAACAAAAGTGCCTATAAAAAAGGAATTATTAACCGAACTGCCGCTGCCACTTTCTTTAATATTTCAGCCATTTCTTGACCAAAGCACCCATAAAGCTTTTTGTTACGTGGCTGCTTGTTAACTTATTATATCCATTTCCTTAAGATTTCAATATAATTATGCGTACTCTTTGTCAAGGTCAATGGGTGCTTAAGCACCCAAAATTGATATGTAGATCCGCCCATGTATTAAGAATGATCCATTTCTTTCTAATTTGTTGTCAAGTATTGCTGGTTACTCTCAAATTGCTCAAACTAACTTTTCAAGAAAAGCGTCGATATTTTTGGATTTTAAGATTTCTTTATTTAGATTTTTTTCTTTCTAATGTCAATAGTTTCTTTTCTTTTCTTGAGGAAAGTCACTATCAGTAAGGTTCATTACGTACGAGTACACTTAATCGTTATAGCAGATTGGTAACTTACCATATTTTCTAGATTATTCATTCAAATCTACCTGTGTACGATTGGAGTATAATTCCAATGTACTATAGAAAATTACTTGAAAGGAGTGAGATATTATCTGTAAAAAAGCTTTTATGTTATAAATAGAATTTTATTTAAGGTAAATATCTATATTTTAGAGAGATTTTAGAGATTTTACTTGGTGGCTAAGTCACTCTTTTCCTATAAATAGAGGAGTCATATTCCATTGTAATTTATCTCAAAGCAATAAGGATTCTCTCTCTCTCTCTCTCTCTCTATATATATATATATATATATATATATATATATATTTGCAATATTCTTCTTTTTTGTTTTATTACACGTTATCAGCACGAGACTCTACCATCTCAAGAAGCTCTTTGAGAAGACTAAGGTATAACTTTTCTCCTCTTTTAATTATGACTGATATTATGAAAAGAAAGTTCATTGCCCTTGAAATTTCGGGCAAGAACTATATGACATGGGTGTTGGATGCTGAAATCCATTTAGATGCAGTGGGTCTTGGAGACGCCATTAAAGATAAAAATAAAGTATCTACCCAAGACTGTGCTAAGGCTTTGATTTTGTTGCGTCATCACCTTGATGAAGGGTTGAAAATAGAATATTCCACAGTCAAAGACTCACTTGTTGTGTGGAATGGCTTATATGACAACTTAAAGTTGGTCACTCTTCCACAAGCACGATATGATTGCGCTCATCTGAAGCTCCAAGACTTTAAGTCTGTTTTTGAATATAATTTTGCGATGTTCAAAATTACTTCTAAATTAAAACTCTGTGGAGATACTATCACTGACTACGATATGCTTGAAAAACGTTCACAACGTTTCATGCCTCCAATATGGTCCTGCAACAGCAGTACCGAGAGAAAGGTTTCAAGAAGTACTCTGAGTTAATTTCTCATCTCCTTGTGGTTGAACGAAACAATGACTTGCTCATGAGAAATCACGAAAATCGACCCATTGGGTCTACACCATTACCTGAAGCGAATGAGGTGTATTCCCATTATTCTAAGCGTGGAAAAGGTCGTGGCCCTGTTCGTGGTCGTGGTCGTGGCCGTGGCCAAGGAAGAAATTTTTCCTAGTGTTAATCACCCCTAAAGAAAAATAACCACCAATAGTGAAAAGGGAAAGATGAGAAGCCAAAGGCAAATAGTTCAGAAATTGAATGTTACCATTGCGGTGGAAAAGGCGTTGGACAAATATTTGTCGTACACCAAGACATTTGGTTGAGCTTTATCAAGCATCTCTAAAGAATAAATGCCTCGAAGCTAATTTTGTCTCTGACAATGAATTTGACATCACCCACTTGGATGTGGCAGACTTCTTTGAGCACCCTGATGGGAAAATAGACCACTTGATCGGTGATGGATCTGTGGTTAAAGATGATTGAGTAGTTTGATTTTTATTTTTACATATTCGTAGTAGCTAATAAACATCATGTAATCACGGTTCTTTATGAGTAGTAGTCATTAGTATCAATTAGTACTATTTATTTTATGGGATAATGTTAGTTCGTTTTGATTGAATATAGTTCTAGTATTCGTTTTAAACAATGTTTCAGTTTGCTTAATTTTTCAAGGATTAACATATTCTTTACTAAATTAAGGTTGTGATGTGTAAAGAATATTTAGTTACTTAAGTTGAAAACAAAAGGATTAACTTTGAAAGATTTCACGTAATTAGAGAATGACGCCAAAATAATGGGAGTATATTTGCAAGTGAATCACGTTATCACTTTATTGTTGATACCCAATTTTTTTCCTAAGTATTTTTATACCCAAAATACTTCCAAAATAGCATATTTGTGCATATATAAGCACAGCCAAGAGTTTTGGCATTTTTAACGATTTTTAAAACCAATTTATTGCCTATTTTAATACAACAAAATCCAATGATTATTCCCAAAATTATCATTTTTTGGTGAATAATTCATTTTATTCTCACATTTATACCAAAATATAATTAAGGTAATTTTTTGCATATTTTTACGAATTCATCTGGTGTTTTTAACGCTAAATTGCACACAACTGCAGTTATAGCCTATATTACGATTAATGGCATTTTACACTTATAAAATTATTTCCAGTATTTTCAGATTAATGTTTATATATTATTAATTAGCTCAGTGCTTTTAATTTGTTTAAAATCATTTTTTAACTATTTTTATATAAAATTAAAGGGGGGAAATCGGCTATTTAACACATAGCCATTTCAATTGCAAATATAGCATCAATTTAATCCCCAATTAACCCCAACTCAGCCCAAAAAATACCCAGCCCAATTACCACTTGCAACCCGATCCATACCCCTTCCTATCATACCCAACCCGGTCCCCATTTAACCCATTTAATCCCAGCCGTTGATCTAAAAGATCAACGGCTCCCCTCTTCCCTTTCCTTTTTTAATTCAAACAACCCTAAAACCCTACCTCATTTTTTCTCGACCGCCGCCTCTGAATCCTCTCCTTTCTCAACTCTCTCTCAACTCACCTCAAACCCTAACCACCGCCTCTCACTGAAACCCTAATCTATGGCTTCTCAGGCTCATCGGAGGCCTATACTGGCCTCTCATGGCTTCTGCGTGCTCATTTTCTAAAGTTCCTATGACCAGATCTTGAAGGGTT
>NC_031991.1:41776754-41780734 GCF_001879085.1 Nicotiana attenuata | reverse complement strand
CTGTGAGCACGTGATTTTTGCCCTATATGAATTATTCCCAAAAATTCAAACAAAATGATTTCTTTATTATTTTACAATTTTTGTGAATTGTTGTGTTATTTTCTGATAATTGTTGCATTTTTATTGGTGTTTGTTTTAATTCATATGAAAAAATATAAAAAAATACAGTTGGCATTTGCATTTAGGATTTAGTTTCATATTTTAGGATTAATTAGGGGTTAAGTGGTTTTTAGAACAAAATATAAAGAAAATAACAAAAATAGTCCATTTTTGCATTTTTAATTGTTAATTGTTGAATTTGCCATGAAATAGTTTTTAAAAAATTTTAGGAATTAGTTTAACTTTGAAATATATTAGGTCTTTATTTTTGCATTTTTATAAAGTTAGAAAATATAAAAAAATATAAACAAATGTAAAAAAACAAAATAAGAAATAAAAAGAAAACAAATTAAAAGATGGTGGTCTTAATAAGGTGCCCAGATTTGGGCCAAAGTTGCCTAAGCCCAAACAAAAACAACCCCTGAAGACCCAAATTCCCCCCAGTCCAAGCCCACACCCGTCCCCAACCCGGTTTGCCCCGTTACTAATCCAAACGACGCCGTCTTGGTGTCCATCAATCTCAGCCGTCCATCTCCATAATCTAGCGGCCCAGATTCAATCCCCTTATTTAATAAAAATGTCTGAAAACCCTAAAGACATGCATCGTCTTCCTCGTACCCCCTTTCGCTGCTCCACCGTTCCTCCGCCGGCGCCGCCGGCCGGAAATCGTCTCCGCCGGCGGCGAAACCCCAATCGACCCCAAAAATACACCATAGACTCGTCTTCCCCTCCTCTTTCCAACCACCAAAGAAATTTCTTTCAATTCTTAGCCCATGTTCTCGAATATCAGATCAAAAATCCGGCCAAAACGCAAAGTCATCCAAATCCGACCAAATTTACACCACTGAATCTCCTCAACTCCCTCAACCCAAATCCACAATCATTTTTCCTCAAATATCAGTTGAACGTTTCGGATTTCAAATCGAAAAATTCCGGCCGAAACCTAATTTCTCCAAACTTCACCAAATCGATACCATATGGCCTCCTCACTCCCCTCATGAAGAATTCACCATCATTGATGTTCAAGTCACGCCCAAAACGCTCAAATTTTGAATCAAAGAGGCGGTATGAATGTTCGAGTCAAGCCGTGATTCCTCTTTTTCGTCTTTTTTATGTTCCTTTTTCTTCTTCTGATTAAGACAATGAGTGCCTCTCCTAATTTTCTGATTAGTTTTAAATTTTGCTTTTGTTTAATTTCAGTGCTGATTTGATGTTTTTTTAGTTTAATTTAATTTTGGTCTGATTGTTGTTTTGTTTTAATAGTTTAAACGTTAGTTTAGTTAGTTCAGGCAACTAATTATTCGTTTAGTCGGATTCATTGTTAGTTTTGATTCGATTAGGATGTGTCTGCTTCTCTTTGGGAAAATAATAATTTGTTCGTTTAGTTGTGATCTAAGGCCTTTAAAATTAGTTTTAAGCATGTTCTAGGTTTTAGTTTAAATTTCGATTATTAATCTTAAATGTTAATTGATTTAGTAATTGTTTCTTTTTAGCTTAATATTGATTCTGGTAGTTTTGGTTGGTCTTATGATTTTCTTTTAGAGTTAGTAAATTGTTTTCCTTCATTTCAGTATTACTCCTATAGGATTAATTGAACTCTAAGTAGTCTGGTTGAGCATTGTTTGATCTTTATCATTCTGTGTTAGTAATTCTTTTATTCCAATTTAATTTTGATCAATTTTAGGTGATTGGTTATAGCTGATAGTGTGTAGGTATGGTGAAAGGGGCTGGGGTTTTAGTTAAGATAAGGTTAGTAATTTCAGGGTATTCAGGGGTATTTTGGGCATTTGATAATAGGATAGAATGTTGTAGATTAGAATAGAATTCCTTAGAATCTTCTAGAATAGGGCTCAAGTTAGATTTCAGTAAATTTAGGATAGTAACTTGGGTAAGAAGTTAAAAAAAATAAAGGACTGAATCTGTAAATGAATAGGGACTAAGAGTGTAAACAGAAATTGAGGGTTGCCCTCATCTTTGCCTATAAAAGACATGACTAAATGCCTTAATGGACAAGTTTGGAGCCCCAACAATTCCCCCCAAAACCTCTCCTACAAATCCGAGTTTTTTTTGAATTTCAAATCAGCAGAAGTCAAAAATTCCTCTTTAGATCTTAGATTCCTACTGAAAATCCAAAAACTAAGGCAAATATAGTAGAAAATCCAAAAAATACTATTTCATTGCTTTCCCTTAGGTTATTTTCAAATTTCAGCTTTTAATTCAATTGGTTAGCTCATTTAGGATCAGAAATAGCTTGGATTTCTCTGTTTCTGTTATATACTCGAAGGTTTAAAGCATCTGAGGGTGTTTGGGATTTATTCGAGTTGTTGCTGGGTGTTTTTGATCGCTGAAGGTGTATTCAAGTGGTTGTGGTTGATTTCCTAATTCTGCTTTGATCTCTAACTCTTCCTGAGCTGTTATCTGGATTGTTGAGTTCTTTGCTGAGCTGTTACCTGATTTCTGCTGATTACTGCTGCTGATTTCCTCTTCTTTTTCTTGTATTTCACATCTCCAGGTACACACTTGAGACTGATCTGATGTAACTGTTGAGTTGAAATACTGAAATGAATCGTTCCTCCTGAAACATGTGTATTCACTGTCATAGTAGAATAGATGATATGTGATTTGTATTTGTTTAGGCTTGCTTTAGATTGGTGATTACATTGTACAACTGGGCTGAGAATTGGATTGTATAATTTGGATTGTGAACGATTTGGACTGTTAAACTTTGAACCTGAATTCATTCCGTCCCAACCAGTAGCTTCAATGAAGTGTAGTTGGACTTCTGTGATAGTTGTAATTTAGCATTAGAAGCTAAGTCGAAAATTAATATACAGACTCCTCTGTATGTTAAGTCCTGGCGTAATAAACAGTTTTAATAAATACCTCAACAATTCAGATCTAGAACCACGAATTCCTTGAGTGAATAATGTTAGTTTGAATCAGTTTTTTTAAAATCGTTGGTTTGTTCTGAATTGGGATCGTTAACCTGTTCATGCATAGTGTTAAAGGAAGTCACATAATCAAGCTCCTTCTATTGTTGAATCCGATCCACGTTCCGGTTTGATTTTCGCCTTTACCAGCAAATCAATATCTGAGCCTGGAATTGGAATTAAATTGATTAAAAGTGAGATCAGTGTTAATTCAGTAAGTAGGAATAAAATCTGGATGATGGCAAGTATAGAGTTAGTTAATTTTCCCTTCTTGGGCCTACAACGTAGTGGGGACATGAGCATTGCAAATCTGAATCATTGTTGCATTTAGATCATTTAGTGATATTATTTTGTTTGAAGTCGTGGCTGGGCAAAACAATTTCCTGAAGTGATTTATTGGTGTAAGAATTTAGGGTGCATGTTGTTGGGCTCGTTTGGAGTAAGCCCAAGTGCTGAATAGCCTCCCTATTGGCTCCTCTTTGTACCAGTGTCGAGGCCTGTAACCGGCTAGTTATTTTGGGTGTGGACCTGGGTATAACTTCTCTTCAATGGGCTTATATCGGAATCCAATGGTTGGACATTGGTGCAGACTTATCACTTGGTTTGCTTTAGTCCAGTAACAAATTAATTAGGACTTTTATTTTATTATTAGAGACAAATAAAGTAGAAAATCATAGTTGCTTTAGGTTTACCTTTTAATGAAATGAGATGAGCCTCACTAAACAAAACATATAAATTGCGGGGCCCTCACTAATTGCCTATATTAAAATACTTAGAATTCGGACGCGCCGTTTAGCAAATTTTCACGGCCTCCCGCGAAGTTAATAACATGTTAGTCGCTTTAGGCGCTTTCGATAATTTTACCTTCCTAAATACGGGTGCACATTTATGTGACCCAAATCCAAATCTCAACAAAGTCGAAATGTGTCAAAAATCGCGGGTGCATTTATG
>NC_031991.1:41593590-41772384 GCF_001879085.1 Nicotiana attenuata | reverse complement strand
AAGTAAAACTATTTTCTACTTACATTATATTTACTAAATCATGCATAACTATTGTTCAAATTGCTGTTGTTTAGCAACGCTACCCCAAAGATACGCAACGCCGGAAGCCAGGGGAAAACAAACTAGCCTTTCCCCCTTTTTTACAAAACTCACGATTTCTTTGGATGCAGGCACTCGACTTACAATATGGTTAGGAAAATTTACGTACGCATACTCCTCAAAAATGCAACTTTTTAGAATCATCACTTGTTCGTAATTGTTATCTGCACATAACCTCCCCAGCAGTCACGATGTCGTAATCAGCTATCAGCTAAGAAATCTCACTACTATCCGTCCTTTTATTTTCTTGCATTGCATAAGGCTACCTTTCTGCCTTCCGAGACTAAGCACTGTCTCCATCTGCATTATCTGCATTGCATAAGGCTACCTTTCTGCCTTCCGAGACTAAGCAATGTCTCCATCTGCATTATCTGCATTGCATAAGGCTACCTTTATGCCTTTCGAGACTAAGCACTGTCTCCATCTGCATTATCTGCATTGCATAAGGCTACCTTTCTGCCTTCCGAGACTAAGCACTTTCTCCATCTGCATTATCTACATAAGGCTACCTTTCTGCCTTCCGAGACTAAGCACTATCTCATCCTGCATTATCTGTATAAGGCTACCTTTCTGCCTTCCGAGGTTAACGCTCTACCTTCCACTTGNGATTCAATACTAAAAAATAGCGCCAGATATCGTTCTACATCCAGAATTTGAAGAGAAACCTACAGAGACATTCCGCGAGTATGCTACTCGTTGGAGATCAGAGGCTGCTAAGGTTAGGCCGGCCTTGGAAGAAGAACAGATGAACATGTTTTTCGTCCGAGCTCAGGATCCACAATATTATGAGAGGTTGATGCTGATAGAAGGCCAGAAATTCTCCGACATCATCAAGCTAGGAGAAAGGATTGAGAAAGGCATTAAAAGCGGTATGGTTACTAATTTTGAGGCACTGCAGGCTACCAACAAGGCTCTATAGTCTGGTGGCACGTCCAAGAAGAAGGATGTGAGTGCCGTAATGGTCGCACAGGGAACCAAATCACCACCAAAATACCACACCTACCCATCACCTCCACTTACATATCAGCACATCCCGAATTACCAAGCACCCACACCCTCCTATCAAAATCCACCTCCCGTTTACCAATCCTCTCCACCTCTCACATATCAACCCACCTCACCCAGATATCCTCAACCAGCACCTGTCTACCAAGCTTATAATGCTCAACTCTCTCACTACCAATCACCACCCACCCGCCAAAATTTCCTAGACCTAGGCCAAATTTTGACCGCAAACCTCCCAGATAATACACAGCCATCGCCGAACCAATTGACCAGCTGTACGAGAGACATAAAGCTGCTAGTTACATCACTCCTATCCCAGCCAAAACTCTAGAAAATCCTTCCCAGTGGGTCAACCCCAATAAGACTTGTGCGTACCATTCCTGCATGAAGGGACACACCCTTGACGAGTGCCGCTCATTGAAGGACAAGATTCAAACCCTGATCGACAATAAGGTCATAGTAACAAAGGAGCCTGCTCCTAATGTTCGCAACAACCCTATGCCTGACCACAAAGGTGGAGACATTCACATGATCGAGATCGAAGATGATTGGAATCCCAAGGGGTCGATAGGTTTGATTGCTGAAGGTGATGAACCAAAGAAACCAACGGTTACACTTAACCCAATTGTTGTGCAGAATCAGCCCTCCAGGGACGATGAAGTAAACATGTCTATACCTCTCGAATTTGAAGCGCCTCCTTCTGCAAAGGCGCCCGGGCCAATTGAGGTCGAATTTGGAGTTCCAAAAGCACCTGCACCCTTTGAAGTTGTTGTGTTACCACCAAGTGTACCTATTCCTGTGACAATGTCGGACATAACATCGTTCCACTCAAAAGCCATACCCTGGGATTACACTGCCGAAGCTAGGAGAAAAGGGAAGACCAAGACAGGAGAAACAATTGCTGCGCAAGGAATGACCAGAACAGGGAGGGTTTACACCCCAGAACACTTAGCTGAGTCCAGTAAGCAAGCCCCAAGACGACCTATTGAAACTGGTCCTGACGATCTTTGGAGAAAAATACAAGCTAAGGAGTACTCGGTCGCTGAGCAGTTGAACAAAACACCGGCACAAATCACTATCCTAGCTCTTCTATAGAGCTCTGACGCTCATAAAAATGCCCTGATGAAAATACTGAGTGAAGCTTATGTGCCCAGCAACATAACTGGGGATGAAATGGCAAATATGGTAGGGCAAGTGCTGGAGAGCCATAAAATCACCTTCCACGAAGATGAGCTGCCGCCGGAAGGATTGAGCCACAACAAGGCACTGCATATCACCGTGCAATACGAGGATTATTTCATCACTAGGGTCCTGATCGACGGAGGATCCAGCCTCAACATCTGTCCGCTGATAACTCTCAGAACTTTGGGAAAAAGCCTGCACGAGATCAAAGATGGGGCTATCAATGTCAAGGCCTTCGATGGATCCCAGAGATCTACTATTACAAATGGGGCCAACATGGTTCGACGTCGACTTTCAAGTAATAGACGTCCCGGCATCCTATAACCTGTTGTTAGGACGGCCCTGGATCCATGCCGCTGGAGCCGTAGCATCGACCCTGCATCAGGCAGTGAAGTTCGAATGGAATCACCAGGAGGTGATTATTCATGGCGATGGTAGTAACCCCATATATAGTACTCAGACCGTCCCAATGATTGGAGGCAGAAGGAGAATAGGCAGAGAAACATACCACCACATCGAAAGGGTCAACGCTGTAGATAAGGATAAGTGGTGGGATAACAAGATCGAAAGTATCCTGAATTGGTGTGGGTACTAACCTGGAAAGGGACTCGGCAAAAACCTCCAGGGAATCACCAAACCCATCAAAGTGAAGAAACACGGTACTACATTTGGTTTAGGGTACGGTTATACTTAGGAAGAATTCCAGAACTGGTCGCCACCATGGCACAGCCCCTACTATCCACTGGAGCTTCCGATACCCAGCCTAGGGCAGACCTTCCAACCGGCAGATACTATGTATGGGTCAGAGGAAGATGAAGCGTTGGCAGCCATGAAGAATCTGTTTCTGGAGGATGATGATATGGACTGCTGTGTTCTTTTCGAGGAGGAAGGGGAGGAAGGCCCTTCCATACAGGCTGTAAATCGAGGAGGCCGCCTCAGCAATTGGTCAATCAGAACCGTCGGGGCCCAGAAGGCTTCGGGGTAGCAAGGCTAAACAAAAGCACCATGCATCTCATTTTACTTTTTACTAGCTAATTTCCTTTCCGCATTGTCTTTAATTTTGAAAAGAGCTCCGACGTTTCAAACAATTATGAATTTAACCAAAGCATTTCAGTTTATCATATACCTCGCTCTTATCATTTTCTCTATCATTCACTCTATTTTTACACAGCATTACTATTACTTACTTTGATGATGAACCAATGATTGTGACTTGCAACGAAACAGCACAACAAAAGGACATAGACTCAGAGGAAGATGAAATACCTGAAGAGGTCGTCAGAGAGGTTGAGAATTTTGAGAATAGACCTAAGTCTAACCTGGAAGAAACTGAGGTCATTAATTTGGGAGATACAGAAAATGTCAAAGAGACTCGCATCAGTGTTCACCTGTCGTCGTCAGAAAAGGAAGAATATACGGAATTTTTTAAAGGAACACGAGGACATATTCGCCTGGTCGTATGATGATATGACTTGTCTCAGCACGTCCATTGTAGCTCACAAACTGCCAACAGATCCAACCTGTCCGCCGGCAAAACAGAAGCTCAGGAAATTCAAACCCGACATGAGTTTGAAAATCAAAGAAGAGGTTACTAAGCAAGTCAAAGCCAAGGTTCTCAGGGTAGTGGAATATCCAACATGGTTAGCCAACATCGTGCCGGTACCAAAGAAGGATGGGAAGGTTAGAGTCTGTGTCGACTACCGGGATCTTAACCGGGCTAGTCCCAAAGATGACTTCCCCTTGCCAAACATACACATTCTTATCGACAACTGTGCCAAGCATGAGTTGCAGTCTTTTGTTGATTGTTTCGCCGGATACCATCAGATATGGATGGATGAGGAAGATGTAGAGAAAACAGCTTTCATCACGCCGTGGGGAATGTATTGTTACAAAATGATGCCATTTGGGTTGAAGAATGCCGGCGCCACCTATATGAGGGCCATGACCACTATCTTTCACGACATGATACACAAGGAGATTGAGGTATATGTGGACGACGTCATCATCAAATCCAAGAAGGCCACTGATCATATGGAAGATCTGAGAAAGTTCTTCAACGGACTGAGAAGGTACAATCTGAAACTGAATCCCGCCAAGTGTGCATTCGGGGTTCCTGCTGGAAAATTACTGGGTTTCATCGTGAGTCGTCGAGGAATAGAATTGGACCCATCAAAGGTCAAAGCCATTCAAGAATTGCCACCGCCAAGGAGCAAGAAGGACGTGATGAGTTTCTTGGGAAAACTCAACTATATCAGCCGGTTCATAGCTCAGTCCACAGTCATTTGTGAACCCATCTTTAAAATGTTGAAGAAAGACGCTGCTACTAAATGGATTGACGATTGTCAGAAAGCTTTTGACAGAATCAAGGAATACCTGTCAACGCCACCATTCTTGGTTCCGCCCGAGCCAGGAAGGCCTCTATTGCTTTATCTTGCGGTTATGGATGGAGCATTCGGTTGTGTTCCGGGACAACATGATGAAACGGGAAGAAAAGAGCAAGCCATCTACTATCTCAGTAAGAAGTTCACCCCGTACAAGGCCCGGTATTCTCTATTAGAGCGCACCTGTTGTGCTCTGACTTGGGTAGCTCAGAAATTGAGGCATTATTTCTGTGCCTACACTACTTTATCATCCATGATCCGGCATCCAGACACGAATTTCATTGATCCCATCCCAGTAAATATTTACGATCACCCACCTTATTGTGCTCACGTTGAGGAAGAAGCGGACGGAAAACCATGGTTCCACGACATCAAGGAGTACTTGACAACCGGAGAATACCCAGAACCTGCCAACGCCACGCAAAAGCGCACACTTCGGAGATTATCCAACAACTTCTTTCACAGTGGGGGAATCCTGTATTGGAGGACTCCCGATTTGGGTTTACTAAGGTGTGTCGAAGCAAAAGAAGCATCCAGACTATTGGACGAAGTGCACGCAGGGACCTGCGGGACGCACATGAATGGTTTTGTCTTAGCAAAGAAGATACTTCGAGCAGGATATTTTTGGATGACTATGGAAACAGACTGTATCCAGTATGTTCGTAAGTGCCATCGCTGTCAGATACATGCAGACATGATAAAGGTGCCCCCTAACGAGCTTACTGCAACAAGCTCACCGTGGCCATTCGTCGCCTGGGGAATGGATGTCATTGGACCTATCGAGCCTGCCGCATCAAACGGGCACAGGTTTATCCTGGTGGCAATTGATTATTTTACTAAATGGGTTGAAGCAGCGCCATACAAGGCAGTGACTAAGAAAGTTGTGGCAGATTTCGTCCGTAACCGTATTGTGTGCCAATTCGGAATTCCGGAATCAATCATCACCGATAATGGTTCCAATCTCAACAGCCACTTGATTAAAGCAATGTGTGAGACATTCAAGATTAAACACAAGAATTCTACAGCCTATAGGCCTCAGACGAATGGAGCTGTAGAAGCAGCCAACAAGAATATCAAGAAGATACTAAGGAAGATGGTCGAAAGTCACAAACAATGGCATGAGAAGTTATCATTCGCCTTGTTGGGATACCACACCACGGTCCGCACATCGACAGAAGCAACTCCCTACATGCTGGTTTATGGTATAGAAGCGGTCATCCCCGCCGAGGTAGAAATTCCCTCTTTGAGGATCATACATGAAGCAGAGCTGGACGACGCAGAATGGGTAAAAGGTCACTACGAGCAGTTAGCCCTTATAGATGGGAAGAGGATGAATGCAGTATGCCACGGTCAGTTGTATCAGAACAGAATGTCCAGAGCCTTCAACAAAAGAGTTAAACCAAGGAAGTTTACACCGGGCCAGCTAGTATTGAAGAAAATATTCCCACATCAAGATGAAGCCAAGGGGAAATTCTCCCCCAACTGGCAAGGTCCGTACATGGTTCACCGGGTTCTAACTGGAGGAGCCCTTATTCTTGCAGAAATGGACGGAGAAGTCTGGCCAAAGCCAATCAATTCAGATGCAGTGAAACGATACTATGCGCAACCACTTATGATTTCTTATGATGATGTAATTTGAACTACGCCTGACCTGATTCCCGTTTAAGAGGGGATACGTAGGCAGCCCTATGGATTCGGTCACAATTTAATAAAAATTCAATTTTTCCCCCTGCTATTGGAACTGGGGCAGAATTTTGAGGAGGACCCTCAAAATTCCGAAGTTAGTTCTCAGCCATTCATCGCCAGGAATGCCACCTCAGTAAATTGGGGCAGAATTTTGAGGAGGACCCTCAAAATTCCGAAGTTGCTTTTTTCAGCCGTTCAGCGCAGCCGTCAGAAGTGCCAGCCCAGTAAACTGGGGCAGAATTTTGAGGAGGACCCTCAAAATTCAGGAGCAAGAGAGGTTGCAATGTCTTGAACCACGTCGCAGTCGTTGGTTCGTCTAAAGAAAACTATTTTCTACTTACATTATATTTACTAAATCATGCATAACTATTGTTCAAATTGCTGTTGTTTAGCAACGCTACCCCAAAGATACGCAACGCCGGAAGCCAGGGGAAAACAAACTAGCCTTTCCCCCTTTTTTACAAAACTCACGATTTCTTTGGATGCAGGCACTCGACTTACAATATGGTTAGGAAAATTTACGTACGCATACTCCTCAAAAATGCAACTTTTTAGAATCATCACTTGTTCGTAATTGTTATCTGCACATAACCTCCCCAGCAGTCACGATGTCGTAATCAGCTATCAGCTAAGAAATCTCACTACTATCCGTCCTTTTATTTTCTTGCATTGCATAAGGCTACCTTTCTGCCTTCCGAGACTAAGCACTGTCTCCATCTGCATTATCTGCATTGCATAAGGCTACCTTTCTGCCTTCCGAGACTAAGCACTTTCTCCATCTGCATTATCTACATAAGGCTACCTTTCTGCCTTCCGAGACTAAGCACTATCTCATCCTGCATTATCTGTATAAGGCTACCTTTCTGCCTTCCGAGGTTAAGCTCTACCTCCACTTGCATGGCTGAAATACCGCCACTTTATCTTTCTTGCATGGCTGAAATATCGCCACCTTATCTTTCTTGCATGGCTGAAATATCGCCACCTTTACTTACGTCTTGCAATCGGCTGAAATATTGCCAAACTTTATTTAAATTCTACATCGGCTGAAAGATCGCCAGTTCATCTCCATCATCATCTATACCTATGCTTTCTGTCGGCTGAAATATCGCCATTTACATTTCTTGGCATCGACTGAAACATCGCCTGCTTTATTTAAATTTTTGTCGGCTGAAATATGCCATTTACATTTTTGCATCGGCCTGAAACATCGCCTGCTTTATTTAAATTTCTATCGGCTGAAATATCGCCATTTACATTTTTTTGCATCGGTTGAAATATCGCCATTTACGTTTTTTGCATCGGCTGAAATATCGCCAAACTATCCGAGGGCGTCATTGTTTGGAGGCATCATCTTCATAGCCCGAGAACACCATGTCATGGCCCGAGGACCTACTTTATATCCTGCACATCATTATTCAAAGGCATCATGGTTCGGAGGCACCATTATCATACCCCGAGAACATCATTTCATATCCTGCGAATCCTTTAATTTTGCGCCTCATGGCCCAAGAAATCATGGTCCGAGGACGTCATCCTAACCATCCAAAGACAGCATTCATGGTCCAACGGGAACTTGCATCACGTTTAAGTTTATGTACGATATACGCCGTATTACTCACTTGCAGGTACACCGGCTAGCAAACGCCCGTCTCAGCAGGAGCGATCCCGCTCCAGTTCCCGCAGCCGATCAAGTTTCAAAATACCTCTTGCCACCTAGACATCGTATCCGTTTCTTTCGAATCTCCATCGGCATGTTCCGTCAATGGTTCCTGAACTACATACGGCCTGATTCCTGTAAAACCAGGGATATGTAGGCAGCTCAGAAACCAGAGCCCGATCAAATTCTTTTCAAATCGTCGCTTCCGGTCAAAATTGGCCATCATATCTTTACCTAACAACTCTTTCATCCTTCCCGGGTAAAGTGGGGCAGTTGTTGATACCCAATTTTTTCCCTAAGTATTTTACCCAAAATACTTCCAAAATAGCATATTTGTGCATATATAAGCACACCCAAGAGTTTTGGCATTTTTAACGATTTTTAAAACCAATTTATTGCCTATTTTAATACAACAAAATCCAATGATTATTCCCAAAATTATCATTTTTTGGTGAATAATTCATTTTATTCTCACATTTATACCAAAATATAATTAAGGTAATTTTTTGCATATTTTTACGAATTCATCTGGTGTTTTTAACGCTAAATTGCACACAACTGCAGTTATAGCCTATATTACGATTAATGGCATTTTACACTTATAAAATTATTTCCAGTATTTTTAGATTAATGTCTATATATTATTAATTAGCTCAGTGCTTTTAATTTATTTAAAATCGTTTTTTAACTATTTTTTATATAAAATTAAAGGGGAAAAATCGGCTATTTAACACATAGCCATTTCAATTGCAAATATAGCATCAATTTAATCCCCAATTAACCCCAACTCAGCCCAAAAAATACCCAGCCCAATTACCACTTGCAACCCGATCCATACCCCTTCCTATCATACCCAACTCGGTCCCCGTTTAACCCATTTAATCCCAGCCGTTGCCCTCTTCCCTTTCCTTTTTTAATTCAAACGACCCTAAAACCCTACCTCATTTTTTTCGACCGCCGCCTCTGAATCCCCTCCTCTCTCAACTCTCTCTCAACTCACCTCAAACCCTAGCCGCCGCCTCTCACTGAAACCCTAATCTATGGCTTCTCAGGCCAATCGGAGGCCTATAATGGCCTCTCATGGCTTCTGCGTGCTCATTTTCTAAAGGTCCTATGACCAGATCTTGAAGGGTTCCGACCAAGCCTTTGCTCGATGACTGTTCTCCGGTCGTCTTCAAGCTTTGTCCGGCCAGTCATGGCTATTCGAGTTCGACCTTCGACTTTCCTGCTCAGATCGATGGTTTCCAAAGCCTTTCTCATCACCTGGGTTTCTTACGAAACCCTAATCTCTAAGGTTCCTTCGATTTATTTCTAGATCTGCTCCGGATCTATGTGTGTGTGAACCTTCTATGCATTTTTCTCGAGTCTCTTTAATTTTTTGCTTTCAGAAACTCTTTATTCTTCAACTAGGGTTTCATGTTAAGTTATTTCGAATCTCTTCTCTGATTCTCGACATGTTTTACTGTGTTTTGTTTGTGTTGTTTTCTATCCGAGTTAGCATGTTGAAAAGCCTAATTTTTGGGGATTTTGTTCGAGTTTCTTAGTCTGTTTGTTAATATTCGTTTGATTTACCTTATTTTTTATCTAAGTTAGCATGTTGAAAACCCTAATTTTGGGATTTTGTTTGAGTTTCTGTTTGTTAATATTCGCTTGATTTACCTTTCTTCTATATCTGAGTTAGCATAGTGAAAACCCTAATTTTTGGGGTTTATCCGAGACTCTAAATCTGTTTGTTTGTTTATCTGTTTATCTCCTCTAAACTCGATTGATTTTCGAAAACCCTAGTTTCTTTGGGGACTATTCGATTTCTTTGAAATTGTTTGTGCAACTCGTCTGTTGAAATTGCAATGTGCTTCAATTCTCTTTTCTTCATGTGACTCTTTTGGTTTTGAGTTCTTACTACCAGTCAAACTCGACTATGGTTTCCACTCAACTCTTTGCATGCTTCTGATCTTCTTCTCTATTGTTAAACACTGAAACTTCACTATCATGCTTCGAATGTCTTCTTTTTAGTTACTACCACATGCTGTTATTTTGCCATAACTTGGCCTCACAAGTCTATTACTTGCGCACTTCATTTATATACTGAGTCCCTTCTGTGATTGACTCTCAAACTCGTGATTGATTTTCAAAACTTTTCCTTTGTGAAATTCTGATTTTTACTCGCCTGTTAAGGGGTAATTGATTCTTTCTCTTTGTTTGGCCTTACCAGATCCTTTCCAAAAATAATTACATTCCTGTACTTAGACTTAAACACCTATTGTATGATTTTACTGCTCCTTTTATGGCAAAAACCATTCTACTTAAAGACTGATTTTCTTTCCTTATCTTGACCCTGTTAGTATCCATTTGAACAATAATCCCTTGATTAAAGGGAAGTCTTGTGTTAATTGATTCTGACTTGTGATTGTTTCCATATTTGTGTTAAAACTTTACTTATTACCTTATTCTCCACTCGTTTTCAAAATTATAAATACCCTACCCTCTTTTCTTTAAACACACACGAACAACTTGAGTTCAAAATATACACACTTACTCTTAAAACTCTCTCTTTCTTTACTACTACTTGTGCTGTTGCTTTGCCTAGCCGGCTAAAAGCCAAGGCTAGACTGTGGACTTGTGTTTGCTTTACCTTTCTGCACTTTGCTTCTCTACTGGTATGTCCTAGTTAATTTACAAGCCTCAACAACAATATGTTTTCTTTAATTACTCCAGTTTGTCATTCTTGTCTACTTCTACTCATGTTTCTGTAGTCAAGATATGTTACTACCATGCTGTAATACGTTCCCTTGTAAATTAATGTTTATCTATGTATGCACCCTCTCAGTCACTTGTTATTTATTTGCTACCTTATGAATCCCAAACCCCCGTATCCCCTTATATGCTTTAAGTTATGGTTCAGAAACATCGCAATATTCGAAGTTATTGTCCATGGATATGAACTGGACCCTTTGGGCCCTAAGCTTTGTCAGTTTCCCATCCCTAATCCCTTATTGTGTGTGCTGAGTAACAGCTTTGGCCTGACAGTATTCTAGTTATTGCTCAGACCATAGCTTGACCTCCAGTAGGTCTTTACTCTCTAAATGTTTGGCCAACAGGTTTGGTTATGGGTGTGCCAGTCTACCTTATGGCTGGGCATGACCACCAGCCTGCTTGGGTATTCCCTATCCCCTTTCTCTTATTGCACTTGCACTATGCTCTTAGAACTTAGGTTCTGCCCCTCTTGTGTGAGCCTTGCCTTGGGACCCTTGAGCTCCCTCTGAACTTGGACACATAAGGGCTGGCCCTTCCACACTGCACAACTCAATTTTCTGATTAACATCTTGGGTGTATGCACTGCCTGGGGTTCCTGAAGTCCCTTGGATCTCTGAAACACCCTAGATGAGATAAGGCTTGGAAATCTAGATCTCGGAAGTGGCTCAATCTCATATTATTAGACATTAAGTATGAATTAGGGTGCTCGGATGTAGCTGATGATTCCTGATGTACTTTTTTAATTCCAGTTTTATTTCTTTTGGGTTGTAATAATTTGTATAAACTCGGGGATTTAGTAAAAAAAGGGGGATGGGGTTTACTTTTATGCACCAAGGGTAGAAATCATGCCTATAGGGATTTATTTATGATTTGTGCAACTCCACGCGTAGAAAACATGCCTATAGGATTCGACACTTAATTTCTGCAATAAAGCATATAGATATCATGCCTATAGGGTTAACTTCTGATTTCTGCAATTTCATACATAGATATCCTGCCTATAGTTTTTACTTCTGATTTCTGCAACTTCACACATAGATATCCTGCCTATAGGATTAACTTCTAATTGTTCTGCAAATTCACATATAGAAATACTGCCTATAGACTTCCGCATCTCTGGATATATAAGTGTCCTCAAGCAAACAGTTCGTAGGTTTAACAATAAAAGCTGCATATAGATACCATGTTCATAGGACTTCTGTTAACGTCTAAAAGATGTCAAAAATCAATAAACATATAGAGAACATGCCTACAGGAAATCTCAAATCTGAATAGAAGCTACGTCAACTGCTGAAATCGTATTGTTCTGTTAAAACCGGTAACCTTTTTCTATAATCAGTTTGCATTATTTCTAAAATCAGTAGATATGATGCCTAGTTCTATCTAACACTTAGACAAAAGGATTAATTAATCAATCAGATCGGTTTTAGTCAACTGCATTCGAGCGAGCCTAATGTAGACTTTCCGTCTAAAAAATGTGCGTTGAACCAATCCGCTCGTCGCATTATTTAATTAAGACCAAATCAGTGCGTGGAAGACATGCTACACTCTATGACTTTTATCTGATTTATGGAGGCATATTTGAGCCCTGTTTTCTTGTCTGCTTTCCCTTTATTTGCATTACGTGTTTTTGATTGACGCCTTAGCATTTTGTCCTCTGAAAACTTCTAAAAGCCCCCAAACCCCTCTCCCTTTAGTATTAGTAGTCCATTTGCCTCTTGGACTGATAGGATTGGGACGGGTAATAGCATGCAATAAGTAATGATACTATTTCGCGCTTTAATACCTTAACGGGGTAGGGAAGGGTAGACATGGAGATGATGATCACACGATAACACTATGCGTACAATTGGGTACCGGTGTTGTGTGGATGATCCATGTGATTTATAAAATTAGGACCCCCCCCCCCTCCCTCTTTGTTATTTTTGTTTCAGAATTTTAAAAGCTGTTCAGTTTTCAGTTTCTCTTCTTTTACTTCAATTCTTTGCACCTATCATGAAAAATCTCTCTTTTAATTGTCTGAATTTTAGTATTGTTTCTCCCTAAAGTTCCGTCTCTTTCACCTCTTTTAAGTTACTTGCATCAATTATTTGACCCCTTCCCCTTTACTCGTATATCTTTTCTTTAATTATAAAACTACTTTCTTCCAAATTCTAGTATTTTTTAAACCTTTTGTACTTTTTATTTGCAACCATTATGTGAAAGTTTTTCCTCGTATTTGCAATGCTTGCTTGTCTACTTGTTATTTGTATTTAAAGTCACAGTTGTAGCATGGCCGGGAACCACACTAGTGGATCTTGAGGGGTGCCTAACACCTTCCCCTCGAGATAATTTCTAGCCCTTACCCGAACTCTGGTTTTTCATCTCAAATTCTTTCTTAAAGTGTCCTAATGCACTATAATCATTAGGTGGCGACTCTCCAAATTCAAAACTCAATCCCAAACGGGAATAGAGTTGTCTTTCTTAAATGTCGTAAACCCGATTTCTCGCTCTTTGGAGGGAGGGAAAAAGGGGGCGTCGACAGTTATTAGTGCCCAATTGCCGATTATATGATTTGAATGGAACATCAATTCATTTCTTTATTACTACACCAAGTTAATCATTGATTGCCTTGCTCTTTTACAGTTCATTTGAATTTGAGCTAACTTTGAAAGTGAAAATACTGCTTTTCTACTACTAGCATGATGGAAACTTTTGAGAAAGTGATAAGTGTAAATAAAGTAAGATTTTATGTTTAGCTACGTAATGGTTTGAATCATATTGAGAGTTTGCTCGAAATTGTGTTAAAGTTATTATTGAATCAATAATTTATCTTTGTTTCTTTCCCTTTATATCTGAAAATACTAATATTTATTCGTATATTTATTTTGTATGTCAAATCATGGGAAGCAAATATGGATACCTCACGAAGAAAATTTGTCTCAAATTTTAATTGTAAAAATATTTGTTTAATTGATTCATGTACGACACATACAATATTCAAAGAGAAGAAATGTTTCTCTCATTTAAGTATGTGTAAGGCAGATGTTACTACAATTTCTGGTAGTAGTAATCTATTGAAGGCTCTGGAAGAGCTATTATAACTCTGCCTAAGGGAACAATATTTATTATAGAGAATGCAATGTTCTCCTCCAAGTCCAAGAGAAACTTGTTGAGTTTTAAAGATATCCGCCGAAATGAATATCATATTGAGACAATAGATGAGAATAATCTTGAATATCTCATCGTTACCAAAAATGTCTCTGGCCAGAAAAGGGTTATTGAGAAGTTCCCATTTTTATCTTGTGGCCTGTATTGGACAAGAATTAGTGCAACTGAGGCACATTCTATCATAAACCAAAAGGTTACCGATTCCAATACTTTTGTACTTTGGCATGATCGATTGGGATATCCTGGATCAATTGTGATGAGACGAATTATAGAAAACTCAAAAGGGCATCCATTAAAGAATTTAAAGATTCTTTTAAATAATTAATTTTCTTGCACTTCTTATTATCAAGGCAAGTTAATTATTAGACCATCACAACAAAGGTTGGGATTGAGTCTCCTGCATTTTGGAACGTATACATGGGGACATTTGTGGACCTATTCACCCACCTAGTGGGTCAATTAAATATTTTATGGTCTTAATAGATGCATCTTCTAGATGGTCTCATGTGTGCCTATTGTCATCTCGCAACCTCGCGTTTGAAAAATTAATGGCATAAATAATTCGATTACGAGCATAATTCCCCGATAATGACTTGATAATGCTGCTGAGTTTTCATCCCAAGCACTTAATGATTATTGCTTATCAATTGGATAAAAGTGGAACATCCTGTAGCTCATGCTCACACTCAAAATGGCCTTGCAGAGTCTTTAATTAAACGTCTGCAACTGATACCAAGACCGTTACTCGTGAAAACGAGGTTGCCCACTTCTATTTGGGGTCACGCTATTTTGCATGCAGCAGTACTAGTTCGTCTCAGACCGACAAATTATCATAAATATTCCACGTTGCAATTAGTTTTGGGTCATGAACCTAATAATTCTCATTTAAGAATTTTTGGATGCGCAGTATATGTGCCTTTAGCACCACCATATCGCACCAAAATGGGCTCCCAAAGAAGGTTAGGAATATATGTTGGGTTTGAATCACCCTCCATTATTCGCTACCTCGAAATAGTAATGGGGGATTTATTCACTGCACGATTTGCAAACTGTCGATTCAGTGAGACACTTTTCCCAAAAATAGGGGTGAGAAAATGGGAAACAAACGGGAAATTTTATGAAAAAATCTATCATTGTCTCATCTTGATCCACGTGCCTCTATTTGTAAAAAAGAGGTGCAAAATATTATTTATATGCAAAAAAAAATATCAAATGCTAGATGCATTTACGGATCTGAAAAGGATAATAAAATTATATATTCCTGCAGAGAATGTTCCAATCCGTACTGATGTCCCTGTTGGACAATCTTCTAGTATCATAGCTAATGAGTCAAAACCACGCCTAGAACGTGGCCGACTATTAGGTTCTAAGGATCGAAACCCTGCAGAAAGGAAAATAAATAATTAAGATGACACTACGAAAGAGTCTCACGAAGAAATCCACGATTTAACCAATCCTGAGATTTATGAGGAAATCACTGAACCTGAGACTCAAGAAAATAAGGAACTATCAATAAATCCAATCGATATTGAAATAGATTTGAATCAATTGGATATAGTGGTGGATTACGTCTTTGCATATAATGTTGCATCTAGAATTATGCAAGATAGTGATGATCTTGAACCTCAATCTATTGGAGTATGTTGACAAAGACTTGATTGGCCAAAATGGCAAGAAACAATCCAATCAGAGTTGAATTCACTTGCAAAACGCGAAATTTTTGGGCCTGTAGTCCAAACACCTAATGGTGTTAAGCCTGTTGGCTATAAGTGGGTCTTTGTACGCAAGAGGAATGAGAAAAATGAGGTACAAAGATATAAGGCACGCCTTGTTGCACAAGAATTTTTATAAAGGCCTGGTGTCGATTATGAAGAGACATATTCACCCATTATGGATGTTATAACGTTCCGTTATCTCATTAGTTTTGTTGTTCATGAAAAGCTTGACATGCATTTAAAGGATGTGGTTACCACCTACCGTTATGGCTCACTTGATAATGAGATATACATGAAAATTCCGAGGGATTTAAAATGCCTAACGCACATAACTCAAAGTCCCGGGAAATGTTTTCAATCAAATTGCGAAGATCTTTGTATGGTCTAAAGCGATCAGTACGAATGTGGTATAATTGTCTTAGTGAGTATTTATTATAGAAACATTATATAAATGATGCCATTAGCCCATGTGTTTTTATAAAGAAAACTACATTTAAATTTATTGTACTTGCCATATATGCTGATGACATAAACCTTATTAGAACTCATAAAAGGAAATTAATTATTTAAAGAAGGAATTCGAGATGAAAGATCTCGGAAAGACAAAATTATGTCTCGATTTGCAAATTGAACATTTGGCAAACGAAATTTTCGTTCATCAGTCTACCTACATGGAAAAGGTATTGAAACAGTTTTACATGGATGGAGCACATCCATTAAGTACTCCGATGGTTGTTCGATCACTTGATGTGAATAAGGAGACATGGGAATGGAATCAAACATATATTGCGGTATCTAAAAGGGACTACCGATATGGGCTTATTTTATGGCAATAATTGTAGTCCCGATCTTGTTGGGTATGCTGATGCTGGGTATTTATCCGATCCACACAAGGCTTGATCTGAAATAGGTATGTGTTTTCCTGTGGAGGCACTGCAATATCTTGGCGATCGACTAAGCAATCAATCGTGGCTACTTCTTCTAATCATGCTGAGATAATTGCTATTCATGAAGCAAGTCGAGAATGTGTGTGGTTGAGATCTATAATACATCTTATTCGAGACAAATATTGTTTGAAGTGTGACAAACTACTCACGTTTTTGTATGAAGACAATGCAGCATGCATAGCCCAATTGAAGGGAGGATTCATAAAAGGAGATAGGACAAAGCACATTTCACCAAAGTTATTTTTTACTCATGGTCTTCAAAAGAATGATGATATCAATGTTCAACAAATTCGTTCAAGTGATAATATGGATGATTTGTGCACCAAGTCTCTACGACGTCAACTTTCAAGAAGCTAGTGTACAAGATTGGGATGCGAAGGCTCAAGGATGTGAATTGATGCTCTCATCAGGAGGAGTTAATGCGCGTTGCACTCTTTTTCCCTTACAAGGTTTTGTCCCACTGGGTTTTCCTCGCAAGGTTTTTAACGAGGCAACCAAAAGGCGTATTGTTAGATATGTGTACTCTTTTTCCTTTACTAGAATTTTTTCCCGCTGGGTTTTATTTTAGTTAAGGTTTTAACGAGACACATTATTTGTTGAATATACATTAAGGGGGAGCGTTATAAATAGAATTTTATTTAAGGTGAATGTCTATATTTTAGAGATATTTTAGAGATTTTACTTAGTCTCTTTTCCTATAAATGGAGGGGTCCTATTCCATTGTAATTTATCTCAAAGCTGTAAGAATTCTCACTCTCTTTCTTTGCAATATTCTTCTTTTATTTGTTTTATTACATTTTAAGTGTTTTAAATGTCATCTTAATTATCTATTTTAAGATCATGCTTGTAACTTAAGAAAAGTACGTTAAATATAATTCCATTTGTCTCATTTTATGTAACAGTATATGATTCTGCGTAAAAATTTTTGAATTTAAAAAGTACTTATAAGGTAAATATATGTGAGTTATTTAATTGCCTTACTATCGACGATAGACGTGATGAATATTCGGTATGTGCTTTCATATCTTTCTCTCTTCTAATCCGAATTTGTTAGTACTGAAAATGATGACTATATTTCTTCACGGAGTAACCATTGTTCAATTTCATTCGAGAGAACAGTATAACTACAACGGGAGCTTAGTGCACCGAGTATACAAGTTATATTCCATTTGCTGAGATACAAACTTGAAAAAAGAAAAAGGAGAACCGGACGAACAAAAAGTTATTGTTCACAAGATTAAGCGCAAAATTATTACATATACTTTTCCCACAAGGAAGAAGATAGAAACGTGGATCCGCCTCACATTAAATATTGTTTATACGACTAATTTAATTCCACCATGAAAGATTGTGGTGGAATAATAATTACTTCTCTATACTTAATCATAAGAGGTCCGGTCTTATCAAGTTCGAGTCCTAGGAATTAAGTCGCTTTTGATAGGAAGCGTTTTAACTCCAAAGTGAGATTTTCCGGTGTAAATCCAAATTAGTTGAGTTCCAAAATGAATATCGGATAGCAGATGGTCCCATTAACTTTGGTATCAATCAATATATCTATATAATTGAGGGAATAGAAAATGTGACTTGGCACCTCTCTTTGGCCAAGGATCCTACTTATCTTTTTTCTCCTTTTTTGCCTTTTTCTCTTCATTCTTTTCATTTAATTTATTTAATAATTAAAAATTAATCATTTTCTATCCTATTCATTGCATCTCATTATATTTATTTCAGTTACAAAATAATTAATTAAAATACTAAGTAAATGGAGTAACAATCTTTTCTACATGTATTTCTCTATGTTAATGGTAATTTTCTATTTTGTTTTTATAGGTGCAAGAAATGGCTAAAGTTTTTGTATGCAACCTTTCTATAGGTCCCTGATATTTGTATTTTTAAGAAAAAAAAGAACCCAGCCAGCTCCTAGGGTTTAAATTTAGTTGCAATGGAGAGGTTAAATTTAGTCCATGCACTTATATCTTATGCCATCTTGCAATCTTATCGTATAGAAATTAGTTGATCCTTTTTTATTTTATTTTATTTTATTTTATTTTATTTTATTTTATTTTATTTGCATACTAGAGGTTTAGTTTTATTTTTTGAAAAGAAAATCGGCAACATTATATTTGGACTAGATAGATTGAATTGATTGAGATTTTTTTTTTCTTTTTAACCTTATCATCGTCTAGATAAGGAGTCCTACATTAGCCCCAATGGAAAATCGCGATAGCTTATTCGGATAAACTCATTTTATTGCGTTTCGAATTGTATTTGAAAGGGTATACATAGTTTGTGTTATGTTGAGGAAGAGGCAAATCCGAAAATAAAGAAGATAAAGAACACCAAATTTTAACGTGGAAAACCCTTCAAATCGAAGGTAAAAACCACGGGATCACAAAGATCCAAAAAACTCCACTATAACAATAAGAGGGTTACAAAAGTTCTCCAAATTGGCTACACAACAAGGGCCAAACACGGAGCAACAATAGCAACAAGAGCAACAACTAATCAATTGAAGAAAGAGTATAATCCACAAAAATGAAACTGTTGTTCGAGGCTCGAAATCAGATGCTACGAGCCTCCAAATCCGATCTCACCGTTCAAATCCAAGACCAAGATGTTACGAACACTCAGTCAAAATTTCAGCCCGATCCAACCGTTAACGAGTCGAAAAACGTGATCAGAAGTTGGCTGGTAGGAATAAAAATCTGCAGCAAAACAAATACTTTTCTTCTCTCTTCTCTCTTGATGAAAGCTCTCTCTAAACCACTCTTATGTGTTTAAGTCTTTCAAAGACTTGTATCAATGAGGATAGAATAATTCTCCAAGGTTGTCCTATTTATAGATCATGAGTGGTGCTTTCTCTTAAAGCCAAAACCCACTCAAAATAGGAATAAACACCGAATCCAATTCCGAATAGGAATGAAAAACAAAAAAGAATAGGATTAGGCCATTGGGCCTTTAGCTGGACAACATGGGCATGAGCCCAACAAACTCCCCCTCCAGCCAAGGGGCCAAATGTGTCTTCAAGTAGAGGAAATATTGACAGGTTTCATGCCTGCCAATTTTCTGCAAAATTCATGTTTATCTGCAATCACCGCCTTTGTCAGCATATCCGAAGGATTTTCATCAGTGTGTATCTTCTCAACCTCAAATAATTTCTCTTCCACAGCCATTCTTATCCAATGATACTTTCTATTTATATGTTTGGTCTTAGAATGAAAAGTGGAGTTCTTGGTGAGACAGATAGCACTCTGATTATCACAAAATAAGATGTACCTTGGCTGCTCAAAGCCAAGATCATTAATAAACTCCTTCATCCATAATAGTTCTTTGGCACCTTCTATGACAGCAATATATTCGGCTTCTGTGGTGGATAGAGCTATGCACTTCTGTAGTCTAGATTGCCAAGAAACAGCTCCCCTACAAAGGTGATCAAATAACCGGAAGTCGATCTTGAATTATCAAGATTGCCTCCTAAATCAGAGTCTGTGTAACAAACAAGTTCAGGCTTGCCATTGCCAAAGCACAGCTTCAAATCTGCAGTACCTTTCAAATACCTTAATATCCATTTTACTGCATCCCAATGTTCTTTTCCAGGATTAGAAAGGAATCTACTAACAGTACTAACAGCATGTGCAATATCTAGTCTAGTGCAAACCATAGCATACAGCAAGCTACCAACGGCAGAAGAGTAAGGAATACGAGACATCTCCTTTTTCTCTTCATCAGTAGATGGACTCTGACTAATACTCAATTTGAAGTGTTAGCAAGAGGTGTACTAACCACTTTTGCATCTGTCATATTGAANTGGGTTTTGAGAGAGCTTTCATCAAGAGAGAAGAGAGAAAAAACTATTTGTTGGGCACATGCCCATGTTGTCCAGCCAAGGGGCCAAATGTGTCTTCAAGTAGAGGAACTATTGACAGGCTTCATGCCTGCCAATTTTCTACAAAATTCATGTTTATCTGCAAGCTTAACTACGAAGTCCTCAGGCTGCTCCATATAAATCTCCTCATTTAAATCACCATGAAGAAAAGCACTCTTGACATCTGTCTGCTCAACCTCTAAATCTAGACTTGCGGCTAAGCCTAGAACCACACGAATAGAAGACATCTTCACAACAGGGGAGAAAATTTCATCAAAGTCAACTCCCTTCTTCTGGCCAAAACCTTTAACAACTAACCTCGCCTTGTATCTAGGCGCAAAGGTATGGTTATCTTGCTTTATTCTGAATATCCATTTGTTAGATAAAGCTCTCTTACCTTTCGGCAATTTCACTAACTCATATGTGCCATTCTCATGGAGTGACTTCATCTCATCTTCCATCGCTTCGATCCAATGATCTTTGTGATTATCTTGCATGGATTCATCATAATTCTCAGGTTCTCCCATGTCAGTCAAAAGTACATACTCATCAGGAGGATAGCGCATGGATTTTTGCTTCTCCCTTGTAGATCTTCTAAGAAAAGTTTCAGGAGCATTCGTAGTAGTTACCTGTGCAGGAATTGGTTGCTGATCAACCACAACTTCATCAACTGGAGCATCCATAACATCTATATCATGATGATCATTCTGATCTTGATCACTATCTCTATCATTATCTTGGGTTCCTTCATGTGCAATAGGTGCCTTAGCAATTGAAACTGGATCAATATTGTGATGACCCGACCCGTCGTCACGTGTGTTACCGCCCCATTTTCCCCATTTTCTATTTCTTTATGTTTCAGTATTAGTATTAGATGTGTGGGAGTTGATTTGGATTGGGTTTGATAAGAAATGAGACACTCAGTCTCTTTTAAGAAGGCTTAAGTTGGAAAAGTCAACCGGACGTTGACTTTTGTGTTAGAGGGCTCGGATATGAATTTCGATGATTTGGTTAGCTTCGGAGGATGATTTGTGACTTAGGAGTGTGATCGAAAGTAATTTTGGAGGTCCGGTGTAGAACAAGGCTTGAATTGGCGAAGTTAGTATTTTGGCGAATTCCGGTTGATAGGTGAGATTTTTATCCGAGGGTCGGAATGGAATTCCGAGAGTTGCAGTAGCTTTGTTAGGTGATTTGGGATGTGTGTGCAAAATTTCAGGTCATTCGGAGGTGATTTGGTTGGGTTTTTGATCGAATGCGTATTTCGGAAGTTTTTGAAAAAACTTAGGCTCGAATTCGATGAGAAATGATGGTTTTAGTGTTGTTTGAGGTGTTTTTATGATTGGAACAAGTTTGAATGATGTTATAGGATGTGTTGGTGCTTTTGGTTGAGGTCCCGGGGGCCTCGGGGTGATTTCGGATGGCTAACGGGAATTTTTGAAGTTTGAAAATGCTGCAGAAATGTAACAGTCAGTGCAGAGCAATTTTTCTCTATGCGATCGCATAGCAAGGGCTGCGATCGCATAGAAGGAATTATAGGGGCTGTTTGGTTGTGCTATGCGATCGCATGAGAAGTGTTGCAATCGCACAGTGTCGTTGGACGGTGCATTGCGATCGCAGAGTTTCAGTTGCGATCGCATAGGTTATTTTGGAGGCCTGGAAAATTTGTGCTATGCGATCGCAGGAGCTTGGATGCGATCGCATAGTGTTAGCTATGAAAGTACAAGAGGGGGGGTGAATTGTAGATAATTAAAGTTAATCGTTAACAAGTTGACTTAAAACTTAAGTAGTCGACTAAATATGGCAATCTTGCAGATATAGTAATTCGAGGTAATAAGCAGAAAGTAAATGCAAAAATTTAAAGACACCAGGAATTTTTATACTGGTTCGGATTCAATGTGAATCCTAATCCAGTCCCCTTGGGTTGCAAGGGATTTCTGTTCAAGTGAATAAGTTTTCTTTCGAGTACAGATTTAATGTATGTCGCTCAGTTTCTCTAGCACTCGTTTGATACAATGCCTCACCAGTTGTATGCCCTCTTTCGATTCCTGACTTGTTACACAGCAGATCTATATAGGCTACTATGCTTGTTTGCAGTAGAATGAAGAGAGTTATATTGGTTTGATCAAAGTATACTAAGGATGGAGTTACACTGTGAATTTATACAAGGATCAATGGTGAAGGCTTGTCAACCCAAGGGTTTTGATCCTTGGAAAGAGTTGATTCTTTAGAACTATCCATTGCTTCTCTTCAGACCTTTTCCTTCGGCAGATAACGGGTTTGACAGGATTCTTCCTTGATTGTTGGACCTTTCAATCTTGACCGCCGTCCGGATCTTCTAGCTTCAATAGTTCATCAGTGATTTGATCGGACTCGTCAATCACAGATTGTGTTGAATTTTCATTACATTATGGCAGATTTGATTTCCCAAAATCATGGAGCTAATCCTGATTTGCTGATGTAGTATTGTTTCTTTCCTTGTACATCGTAAGTATTTCAGGCAGCTTCCCTTCTGAATGATTTCCTTCCTTGTTCGATATAGCCGTTCCAATAGTGCCTTTTTACTTCTTTGAACTCCTGCACATGCATATTAATTGCATCATTAAAATATGATCTAACAAGCTACAGTGCACGGGCAGAATGTTAAAAACAGTTCATCCGCGACCCCAAACCCATTTTTCACCATTTTTAGCACTTTCAGAGCTACTTGGGAGCATTTGAAGCGGGTTTCGACTGGAAATTGTTGGAGGTAAGTTTTAGGAGTTAAAAACATGATTATATGGTAGGATCATCCTTGAAATCCTTGAGAATTTAGCCAAATTGTAAGAAATTAGGGCTTGGGATTGAAATTCTAAAGTTGGGATTTGAGGGGCCATTTGTGGTCCGATTTGAGAGATTTTTTGACATGTATGAACTCGCGGCGAGACAAGGAATCCGGTGATGTGAATTTCGTAATTTTTCAAGAAGTGGGCCCGGGGCTCGGGTTTTGCCAACTTCGTAATTTTCGATGTTTTTCGAGTCTTTTCGATTGGGTTATATTCCCTTAGCATATTGTGACGTATTCGTTGTGGTTTTGGTCAGATTCGACGCACGAGGAGGCGAATTCGGAGGGCAAGAGCATAGCAGGCTAGGACTTTGGCCAGCTTGAGGTTAGTAATAAATGTAAATGCTGTGTTGAGGGTTTGATACCCCGAATTTGCACAACGTAGTGCTATGTGAGGTGACTTGCACGCCGGATAACGGGCGTGGGGTAGAGCACCGTCGGGGATTGTGACTTGGTCCGTCCCGTTTAATAAAATTACTACCTAATTGATTGTAGATTTGTAATATCCTTATAAAAATGGATTAATTGTTATCATTGGGCCTTGTGCCAACTACTTGAATCCTTCAGGGATTGTTTTTAAATGGTTTCTTACCATATTTATAAACATTAAACTCAGTCTGGGCATTTGATACTGTATTTGAAAACTCAGCCATTTCTCTTAAACTTAGAAAGTAAGTTAATATTTTTAAATGAAGTTTGGGTTGAATATTTTTATGCTATTGTGTGATTTTTGGACTGAGTATGGGATCGGGCTGCACGCCGCAGTGGTATAGTAATGATATTGATATGAGGCCAAGGGCCTGTTCGAAGCCACGAGATGGCTTATTATTGCGCTTGGGCCGTAAGGGGGCCCTCCCGGAGTCTGCACACCCCAGTGAGCGCCGTCGACGTTAAATAAATGGAGCCGGCTGCACGCCGCAGCGGGGTACTGGAGGCACCGGTTTATGTGTTGCATTGCATATTTATTTGTCATTTATTCTTCATCTGTGGTGGTGTTTATGATAATTGTATTCGCTGTTTATTGTATTTTAGCTTTACTTTGTGTCTATTTAGGATTTCTTATCCTCAGACTTTATTTATGTTTATTACTTTCTGAGTTGGAATTACTCACTATACTCCCTGCACCTTGTGTGCAGATCCAGGTACACCACAGGGTGAGTGAGGACTTGTTAGCTGAGCAGCAGTTATCTGGGAGTGTCGAGGTAGCTGCATGACGTTCGCAACCTTGATCTCTCCCTCCTATCTTTTATCATTTTATTCGTAATATTTTCCTAGTCGGACTTGTAATAGGTGAATAATCTGTTTCTAGAGGCTCATGTTCGTGACACCAGATTCGGTGGGCTATTTAGTATTTTATTTTGGGATTTTCGGATGTTAGAAATTATTTCAGAGATTCCGCATTTTAAATTGTTATTTTTGCTTGTGAATATTTATTTATCCATCTAGTTTATTAGGTTAAGGTTGTGTAAATGGTCGGGCTTGCCTAGCAGTATGTTGGGCGCCATCACGACCGGTGTTTAGGTCGTGACAAATATCAAGTAAGCTCTCATTACTCTGAGAATCTATCTTCTCAGCTTTGTCAATATCTTCAATAGTTTGGTCTTCAAAGAATATTGCATCACGACTTCTAATAAGTTTATTATCAACTGGATCATAAAAACGATACCCAAACTCATCTTGACCATAACCGATAAAGATGCACTGCTTAGTTTCGACATCCAGTTTCAATCTCTCATCTTTAGGAATATGCACACAAGCTTTACACCCAAAAACTCTCAGGTGATCATAAGAAACATCTTTGGCAAACCAAACTCTGTCTGGGACATCACCATCCAAAGCAACAGCAGGGGACAAATTGATAAAATAGGCAACAGTGATAAGTGCTTCCGCCCAAAATGTATTTGGAAGTTTAGCCTCTGAAAGTAAGCATCTAACTCTCTCAACTAGAGTTCTATTCATCCTCTCTGCCAAACCGTTCAATTGAGGCGTCTTGGTTGGAGTTTTCTGATGGCGAATTCCTTGTTCCTTGCAATAGTTATCAAAGGGACCACAATATTCACCACCATTGTCAGTGCGAATACATTTTAATGTCTTCCCCGTCTGTCTCTCAGCTAAGGCCTGAAATTCCTTAAACACGCAAGTGCTTGATCTTTAGGTTTCAAAGGATACACCCAGAGCTTACGAGAATGATCATCAGTAAAGGTCACAAAGTAAAGTGCACCACCTTTTGACTTTACTTTAAAAGGACCACACAAATCAGAGTGTACTAGCTCCAATAAATCGGGCTTTCTTGAGGGAAGATGACTATGAAAGGAAACCCTTTTCTGTTTGCCAGCTAAACAATGGATACACCTTTTCAGCTTTGCTTGTTTCAATCCAGAAAGCAAACTTTTCTTAGCCAAACACGTAATCCCCCTATCGCTCATATGACTCAATCTTCTGTGCCACAATTCTGATAAAGTATCACCTTCCACCATATTTATTGAGTCATTAAAAATAGAGCCCTGTGCCACATATAAATAACCAGACTTGACTCCCCGAGACACTACTAACGAGCCCTTAGTGAGCTTCCATTGGCCATTAAAGAGGGCATTATGGTAACCTTCATCGTCTAATCTTCCTGCGGAGATCGAATTGAAAGGAAAGTCTGGAGCATGCTTGACATTTTGAAGAACTAACATTGAACCAATATTAGTTTTCAAACAAACTGTGCCAACACCAAACACCTTAACTTCACTGGCATTGCCCATCTTTAACACTCCAGAATCAACAGCAGTATAAGATGAGAAAAAAACTTTTCTTGGTGTGACATGTGAGGTAGCTCCAGAATCTACTATCCAGCTAGTCTCATGGGATACCAAATTGATGACGTTTTCATCATAAGCAAAAAGAAGGTCATCTCGAACAATAGCAGCAACATTGTTCTCGTTATTTTCAACTTTCTTTCCTTCTCTAGTGTCTTGATTCAACTTGCGGCAAAACCTTTTGATGTGTCCTTTCTTGCCACAATGGTTGCATGTAATATTATAGTATTTGGACCTTGACTTACTTCTACTTTTACCTCTATTCCTTGAGCCTCTTGTTCTATCTCTCCCCCGGTTTTCTGTAACCAAGATATCTGCTTGTGAGGACGAACCCTGAGATTTTCTCCTTACTTCCTCATTCAACACACCTCTCTTGGCATATTCCATGGTCACCTTACCTCCAGGAGCTGAATTTGTCAAAGAAACACGAAGAGTTTCCCAAGAGTCTGGCAGAGTATTAAGAAGCCAAAGTCCTTGTATCTCATCATCAAAATTAACCCCCATTCCAGATAGATGATCAAGGACGCCCTGAAAATTATTTATGTGATCAAGGATAGGGCTGTCTTCCTTGTATTTAAAGGTCATCAATTGCTTTAGCAGAAACAATTTGTTGTTCCCGGTTTTTGAAGCATAAAGAGTCTCTAGCTTTTCCCACAATGATCTCGCATGTATCTCGTTCACAATATGGTTGCGAACGTTATCTTCAACCCATTGCCGTATATATCCACATACTTGTTGGTGCTCGAAATCCCAATCTTCATCGGATATACTCTCGGGTTTATGAGCTGAAAAAACGGGTAGATGCATCTTCTTCACGAACAACAAGTCTTTCATCTTGCTTCTCCAAACATTATAATTTCTCCCATTTAAACATACCATCTTGCTCATATTCGCCTCCATTCCGTAACAACCTGGATAAATAACCAACGCTCTGATAACACTGTTATGTTGAGAAAGAGGCAAACCCGAAAATAAAGAAGATAAAGAACACCAAATTTTAACGTGGAAAACTCTTCAAATCGAAGGTAAAAACCACGGGATCACAAAGATCCAAAAAACTTCACTATAACAATAAGAGGGTTAGTAAAGTTCTCCAAATTGGCTACACAACAAGGGCCAAACACGGAGCAACAATAGCAACAAGAGCAACAACTAATCAATTGAAGAAAGAGTATAATCCACAAAAATGAAGCTGCTATTCGAGGCTCGAAATCAGATGCTACGAGCCTCCAAATCCGATCTTCACCGTTCAAATCAGAAACCAAGATGTTACGAACACTCAGTCAAAATTTCAGCCAGATCCAACGGTTAACGAATCGGAAAACGTGATCTGAAGTTGGTTGGTCGGAATAAAAATCTGCAGCAAAACAAATATTTTTCTTCTCTCTTCTCTCTTGATGAAAGCTCTCTCTAAACCACTCTTATGTGCTTAAGTCTTTCAAAGATTTGTATCAATGAGCATAGAATAATTCTCCAAGGTTGTCCTATTTATAGATCATGAGTGGTGCTTTCTCTTAAAGCCAAAACCCACTCAAAATAAGAATAAACACCGAATCCAATTCCGAATAGGAATGGAAACCAAAAGAGAATAGGATTAGGCCATTGGGCCTTTAGCTGGACAACATGGGCATGAGCCCAACAGTTTGATGGTTTTATTATGTAAATAGATTTGAAACATGAGAAAATATTATAAGATTTTAATTAAACATACCTTAATTGACAATGAGAATTGTTGGTCTTGATATAAATAAGACGAGCATTATATTATTTTGGAAAGCTACCAATTTAAATCAATTGAATGAGTAAAAGTTTATAACCAGAGAAGAAAAGAATTCAAAGGAAAAGAGCATTGTTATTATTACAGAATAACCCCCAGGTGATAATGTAATAGTGAATATGAAAGGAAAAAAAAAAGAGTTTGTACATTTTCTCATTATGATAATCTGGACAAGAACTAATCTTTAGTTCTGAATATGAGTTTGTGATAAGAGACAAATGATTACAAGATATATTATTTGACCCTTATGAGTAAACTTCTATAGGTTGTTGAGAAATTACATACATTTAATAGGACCATTAAATAGTAAATAGAGAAGGGAAAAAGAACCAATACTATTAAATAGCAAAATGAGAAGAGAAAATATACTGTGCTTGAAGATTGAGTAGCAACACTTTTGAGACCTGCAGCAATGTTAAAGTTGTAACTGTTCGAATCTATTTGGCCACTTAAAACAAATACTAAAAGTTATAACCGTCTGATTAGCAATGTTCAGCAAAAGTGATAGTAAATGATAATAGTCAGTTAGTCACTTCTTCCAACCCAGGTTTGATAAAGACGTTTGGCTTTTGTAGATAAGTAATAATATAAGGTAAACAATTAAAATAGGAGATGAAAAAGAGAGGAGAAAAATTCAAAAAACTAAAAAAAAAGACACATATAATTCTGAGCTTTTGAAGGGTGCCAAGTCATACTCTCCAAATGTTTATAGTTTAGATTCTAATCTATTTGGGTTTGAAGATTACAAAAAAATTAAGTACATTTCAATATTCGAACATTAAAAAAATTATTTTATAAATTCAATGAACAAAAATTCATAACCGCGCGAAGTACCGATTAATTTGCTTGTTATGGATGTGAAAGGCATTAATTAACCATAGAACTAGGTATTAATGGCTAGTGCTAAATTTTAGCCATAACTACAAGAGACAGACCTCCATTATCTGTGTCACTTTCATGAAACATATGGCCAACAACTATACGTGTCAAAACACTGTTGGGTTTTTAAACTATTAATACTTAAAATAGGGTGAATGGGAAATGGAGGGAAAAATGAAATATTTGAGTTTTCCTCCTTGATTGTTCCATATGGGAAGAGGAAAATATTTTTGATGGGTATATAAGCAATTGCTCTTCTTCTAGCTCATAAAGAGTTGAGAAGAAGGCAAGCCTCGCGCCGTCGTCGGCTCGGCTCTGCTCCGGCTTCGGCTTCGGAATCGGAATATTAATATTAAATCCAATTCAGTTATCCAATTTTCAGTTTTCTGCTTTTGTAACAGAAAATTAACTACCCTTCAATTTTCCCTCTTTATTGTTGAGTAAATAGCCATTTATGTTATGGCATTTATTCTTTGGTCGTTTTGCAAAAACAGCCAATTTGAAGAGTT
Organism: Nicotiana attenuata; assembly: GCF_001879085.1. Taxonomy (NCBI): domain Eukaryota; kingdom Viridiplantae; phylum Streptophyta; class Magnoliopsida; order Solanales; family Solanaceae; genus Nicotiana; species Nicotiana attenuata. The sequence continues at coordinate 41,743,153 of NC_031991.1, read as the reverse complement.
GCACCTCGTCAGATTTCAGCCCAACTTTGGCTATAAATTCAAGTCCATTCTCTCAGATTTTCCATACGAATTTTCTGAGTTCTTCTCCTTTCTTCTGCATATTTTAACTTCAAAGAAAGCAACAGTAAGTGTGATTTGCTACCGAAGTTTGTGTTCGCTGAAATACTGGGGTTTGAAGTACCACTACACCAGTGTGTAATTCGTTCTATTCTGGGAGGAAATAATCCATAACCTTGGGTATTAGGAAGGGAATAAATTCCTTAAGGAAACACTGTGAATTCAGTGGGCTCGAATTGATTTTTGTTTATTTCGTTTATATTTCTGTTTATGTTATTTTATTTTCTCTAGAATTGTTTTACAAATACAGATTACTAACAAGCTTAAGGAATTTAATATATTTTTTGTATTTGTGTTATACTCACTGTTTCTGGAGAGTAAAACCTTTGTGGTTTTGTGCTCTATTTGAGATTAAAATCTACGTGATTTTAACGTTTGTGTCATTCTTTTACAGAAATGACGAATGGCTACGAAAACCAAGCTGTTCCAGTGGTAACTGTCAGTTCCTCAACGAGCCGAACAACACCGGCAGCATTGGCACCGGCGGAGAAATCCGAAAAAAATTTCGGGATTGATTTCATGCGCTGGAAGCAAAAGATGTTCTTCTACTTGACTACTCTAAGTCTCCAGAAGTTCATCAAGGAAGATGTTCATGTGTTGTCCGATGAAACTCCAGAGACTGAACGTTTTCTCGTGATTGAGGCGTGGAAGCATTCAGATTTTTTGTGCAAGAGTTATATTCTAAGCGGGCTGGAGGATATTTTGTATAACGTCTACAGTGGCGTGGAAACGTCAAAAGAACTGTGGATTGCGCTTGTGAAGAAATACAAAACTGAAGATACCGGGTTGAAAAAGTTCGTTGCTGCAAAGTTTTTGGACTACAAAATGGTAGATAGGAAGTCTGTTATTACCCAAGTCTAGGAATTGCAAGTGATTATTCACGATCTCCTTGCTGAAGGCATAAGTAGAATTAATACTAGTGTTGGTAGTATTAATTTTATTATGTTTACTAACAGAATTTTCATTGAAGGTCTTGTCATCAATGAAGCATTCCAAGTAGTAGCGATGATTGAGAAGTTGCCTCCATTGTGGAAGGACTTCAAAAATTATTTGAAACACAAACGCAAGGAGATGTCCCTTGAAGATCTCATTGTTCAGTTGAGAATCGAAGAGAACAATAAAGTTGCTGACAATAGAGGCCGTGGAAACTCAACAATAATGGGAGCAAATATTGTTGAAGTGAACAAAAAGAGGAAGAAGGCTTCTGGACCGAAATACAACCCAAGAAAGAAGCGGTTCAGTGGAAATTGCAACAACTGTGGAAAAGTCGGACACAAATCTACGGAGTGTCGTGCTTCGAAGAAAGACAAGAAGAAGGGTCAAGCAAACATGGTTGAAAAGCATGATGATTTTGATGACTTGTGTGCCATGCTTTCCGAATGCAACTTGGTGGGCAATCCTAAAGAGTAGTGGATTGATTCTGGAGCCACTCGCCATGTTTGTGCTGTTAGAAAAGCTTTTGCTACTTATGCTCCCGTTGGACCCGATGAGACGCTTTCTATGGGAAATGCTGCAAAGGCCAAGATTGAAGGATGTGGGAAGATATTTCTCAAAATGACTTCCGGCAAAGTGGTGACTTTGAACAACGTCCTTCATGTTCCCGAGATTAGGAAAAATTTAGTCTCTGCTGGACTTCTTGTTAAGAATGGTTTTAAATGTATATTTGTATCCGATAAGGTTGTAATAAGTGAGAACGAGATATTTGTAGGAAAAGGTTACCTCACCGAGGGCCTTTTCAAGCTGAATGTAATGGTTGTTGTAAATAATAATAAAATTTCAGCTTCGTCTTACTTACTTGAGTCAAATGAATTATGGCATATACGTTTGGTTCATGTCAATTATAAAACCTTGCGGAAAATGATTAATTTGGAAGTATTGCCTAAGTTTGAATGCAACAAATCAAAATGTCAAGTATGTATGGAATCTAAGTATGTTAAACATCCTTATAAGTCTGTTGAAAGGAATTCAAATCATTTAGACTTAATTCACACAGATATTTGTGACATGAAGTCAATACCATCTCGCGGTGGAAAGAAGTATTTCATAACCTTTATTGACGATAGTAATCAATATTGCTATGTTTAATTAATTAATAATAAAGATGAAGCAATAGACGCATTCAACCAATACAAAAATGAAGTTGAAACGCAACTTAACAAGAAAATCAAAATGATAAGAAGTGATATAGGTGGTGAATATGAATCTCCTTTTGAAGAAACGTGTTTAGAATATGGAATTATTCATCAAACAACGGCCCTTTACACGCCCCAATCCAATGGGATTGCGGAAACAAAAAATCGTACATTAAAGGAGATTATGAACTCATTGTTGATAAGTTCTGGTTTGTCACAGAACTTGTGGGGGGAAGCCGTTCTTACGGCTAATCGAATATTAAATCGAGTGCCCCATAGCAAAACACAATCCATTCCATATGAAAAATGGAAAGGAAGGAAGCCCAACTTAAATTATTTTAAAGTGTGGGGTGTTTGGCAAAAGTGCAAGTTTCCGAACCCAAAAAGGTAAAAATAGGACCGAAAACTGTTGATTCTGTTTTCATAGGATATGCGACTAATAGTAAAACATATCGATTTCTGGTTCATAAATCAGAAAATCCCGACATTCATAATAATACAGTTATAGAATCAGATAATGCTGAGTTCTTTGAAAATATATATCCGTCTAAAAAGGAATGTGAGTCGATTGGTGAAGGATCTAAATGACCTCGGAAAGAAACAAAAGAAAGTACACTTAATCAGGAGGATCCAAGACGTAGTAAACGTCAAAGAACGTCTACTTCATTTGGACCAGATTTTATGACTTTCTTATTGGAAAATGAGCCTCAAACATTTAAAGAAGCTATGTCTTCTTCGGAATCATTGTTTTGGAAAGAGGCAGTCAATAGTGAAATAGAATCCATACTGAACAACCATACATGGGAATTGGTTGATCTTCCTCCTGGAAATAAACCATTGGGTTCTAAATGGATCTTTAAGAGGAAAAGGAAAGATGATGGCACTATTGACAAATTTAAGGTAAGACTTATGGTCAAAGGGTATAGACAACGAGAAGGTCTTGACTATTTTGATACATACTCTTCAGTTACAAGAATTACGTTCATACGAACGTTAGTAGCGTTAGCTGCAGTTTATGGTATTGAAATTCATCAAATGGATGTTAAGACGGACTTCTTAAATGGAGAGTTGGAGGAAGAAATCTACATGGAACAACCTGAAGGGTTTTTGGTTCCAGGTAAGAAAAGAAGGTATGTAGACTTGTTAAGTCCCTTTACGGACTAAAACAAGCACCCAAACAATGGCATGCGAAATTTGACCAAACAATATTGTCAAATGGTTTTAAAATAAATGGATGTGATAAATGAGTGTACATTAAAAATGTTCCAAATCACATAGTCATTGTTTGCTTATATGTGGATGATATAATGATAATGAGTAATGACATTGCCAACATAAATGCGACTAAGCGAATGCTAACTGGCAAGTTTGATATGAAAGACTTGGGAGTTGCTGATTTAATTCTAGGAATTAAGATCCATAAGACTTCTCAAGGTCTGGCATTGTCACAATCTCATTATATTAAGACAGTACTTGAAAAATTCAAGCACTTGGGCTTTAAAGTTGCAAAGACTCCAATTGACGTGAATCTTGCATTAGTAAAGAACAAAGGCCAAAGCATATCACAATTGGATTATGCTCGTGTCTTGGGATGCTTAATGTACATCATGAATTGTACACGACCAGATATAGCTTGTGCTATAAGTAAATTGAGTCGATACACGAGCAATCCAGGTCAATCTCATTGGATGACAATGAAACGAGTTTTGGGATATTTAGAACATACCCAGGGCTTTGCTTTGCACTACAGTAAATATCCTGCGGTGATTGAGGGATACTGTGATGCAAATTGGATCACCGGTTCAGCTGATTCGAAGTGCACAAGTGGATATGTATTCACTATTGGTGGAGGAGCGGTATCTTGGAAGTCGTCCAAACAAACTTGTATTGCCCGCTTTACAATGGAGGCTGAGTTCATAGCCTTAGATAAAGCCGGTGAAGAAGCTGAATGGCTCCGGAATTTCTTGGAAGACATTCCATTTTGGTCCAAACCGCTGGCACCAATATGCATACATTGTGATAGTCAAGCGGCAAGTGGAAGGGCTGGGAGTGTTATGTATAACGGTAAATCTCATCATATACGACGAAGACATAAAACCGTTAGGCAATTACTCTCTAGAGGAATTATCACGATTGACTATGTAAAGTCAAGTGATAATGTGTCGGATCCACTTACAAAAGGCCTAACTAGAGAGGTAGCTGAGAAATCATCAAGGGGAATGGGACTATGGCCGAGAACAAGTCATAGTGGCGGTAACTCTACCTAGAAACTGGAGATCCCAAGATCTACATTCAAGGAGATCAAACAAAGTCATTAATGACGGTTCAACATTGTCAACTAAACTTTTGGTCCATTCTCGTGATGAGACAATGTTCAGTACCAAGGATAAAGCATTAAGGCTTTTTAATAATTTCTAAATTTGATACGAGGTATATCAAATAGTGTATCTGCGGGATGACACGTTTAGGAATCACCTATGTAAATGTGAAGTGTTAACTGCTTCAAGGAGAACTTTGTAAGGCCAGTTCTCTATGCACTTATGAAACCGGGTGGTGTTCATGGCTGAAACGAACACAACAATGAGAACCAAAGACGGTTAATGGTTGGTTGTGTGACTTATGGTTGTCTAGGTATACACCAAAGTTCGACTGTTCAAAGATATCAAATCTACCGATTGATCGAGTATATCCGACATAAGTTCACTACGGAAAGTTCAAAAGGAAACCAACTTATCCAGACGCAATTAATCCTTGCTTGCGAATCACACAGTTTTTCATGCAAACTTCCGTGATATAGCCATCCCCCATTCATGTGGGGGATTGTTAGGGTTTTAAGCTATTAATGCTTAAAATAGGGTGAATGGGATATGGAGGGAAAAATAAAATATTTGAGTAATATTTGAGTTTCACTCCTTGATTGTCCCATATGGGAAGAGTAAAAAGTTTTTGATGGGTATATAAGCAATTGCTCTTCTTCTAGATCATAAAGAGTTGAGAAGAAGGCAAGCCTCGCGTCGTCGTCGTCGTCGTCGCTCGGCTCGGCTCGGCTCGGCTCGACTACAGATTCGGATTCGAATTCGAATTTGGATTCGGATTCGGATTTGGTCAAATGTTATCAAATATTTGGTTTAATAACAAAAAATTAATATTAAAATAAATATTAATATTAAATCCAATTTAATTATCCAATTTTCAGTTTTCTGTTTTTGTAACAGAAAATTAACTACCCTTCAATTTTCCCTCTTTATTGTTGAGTAAATAGTCATTTATGTTATGGCATTTATTCTTTGGCCGTTTTGCAAAAACAGCCATTCCGAAGAATTGCACCTCTTCAGATTTCAGCCCAACTTTGGCTATAAATACAAGTCCATTCTCTCAGATTTTCCATACGAATTTTATGAGTTCTTCTCCTTTCTTCTGCATATTTTAACTTCAAAGAAAGCAACAGTAAGTGTGATTTGCTACCGAACTTTGTGTTCGCTGAAACACTGGGGTTTGAAGTACCACTACACCAGTGTGTAATTCGTTCTATCTTGGGAGGAAATAATCCATAACCTTGGGTACTAGGAGGGGATTAAATTCCTTAAGGAAACACTGTGAATTCAGTGGGCTCGAATTGGTTTTTTAATTTATTTATTTCGTTTACATTTCTGTTTATGTTATTTTATTTTCTTCAGAATTATTTTACAAATACAGATTACTAACAAACACTACCAAGTACTTTGCTACCGATAGATGTAATTAGGCATGAGTGGCTAATATCTTTAATGTAACGAATCATCCAAAATATTGTGCAGTCCATATGAAGTTTTAAGTAGCCAGTGGATTTAAGTTAGGTTCGACGATATAACAAAATATTATTCGTCTAAATTTAACCTCTCTATTGTGGGTTTCTCGACGGTTTTTTGTTTATCAGTTAATACTAATTATAAAGCAAAGGCGGCTCAACACTACATGTGATCTAAAGCGAAAATTTAAAAAGAGGCCTCAAAACAAATTCGAGGTTAAGAAATGCTTTTTCATATCTAATCCTTTAATAATTTCATTAGCTTAAGATAGAAAAATTATCTAAAAAGCACTTGAAGAATAGAAAAAGATTCTACAAAATCATAGTTATACACAAAATTGATTTAAGTTGAAGTGAGTTAGACAAAAATTAAGAAGTTGAGCCCATCCGCCATGCATGAGGTAACAAAAAAGAATAACAAAAAATAGGAAGTACATGCAAATTTAATAATCTAAAATTTTTAGTACAAAATTTAAAAATTGACAACAAATGATTAAACCTAATTTATTTATCACTGATAATAAATACATAATTACTTATACTATATATAATTTGAGAAAATTGGGGCCTTAATTTTTTGGGGGAATGGGACTATGGCCGAGAGCAAGTCATAGTGGCGGTAACTCTACCTAGAAGACTGGAGATCCCAAGATCTAGGTTCAAGGAGATCAAACAAAGTCATTAATGACGGTTCAACATTGTCAACTAAACTTTTGGTCCATTCTCGTGATGAGATAATGTTCAGTACCAAGGATAAAGCATTAAGGCTTTTTAAAAATTTCTAAATTTGATACGGGGTATATCAAATAGTGTATCTACGGATGACACGTTTAGGAATCACCTATGTAAGTGTGAAGTGTTAGCTGCTTCAAGGAGAACTTTGTAAGGCCAGTTCTCTATGCACTTATGAAATCAGGTGGTGTTCATGGCTGAAACGAACACAACAATGAGAACCAAAGACGGTTAAGGGTTGGTTGTGTGACTTATGGTTGTCTAGGTATACACCAAAGTTCGACGGTTCAAAGATATCAAATCTACCGATTGATCGAGTATATCCGACATAAGTTCACTACGGAAAGTTCAAAAGGAAACCAACTTATCCAGACGCAATTAATCCTTGCTTGCGAATCACACAGTTTTTCATGCAAACTTCTGTGATATAGCCATTCCCCATTCAAGTGGGGGATTGTTGGGGTTTTAAGCTATTAATGCTTAAAATAGGGTGAATGAGAAATGGAGGGAAAAATGAAATATTTGAGTTTCCCTCCTTGATTGTCCCACATGGGAAGAGGAAAAGGTTTTTGATGGGTATATAAGCAATTGCTCTTCTTCTAGATCATAAAGAGTTGAGAAGAAGGAAAGCCTCGCGCCGTTGTCGTCGTCGTCGCTCGCTGGCTCGGCTCGGCTCCGGATTCGGATTCGGATTTGGTCAAATGTTATTAAATATTTGGTTTAATAACAAAATATTAATATTAAAATAAATATTAATATTAAATCCAATTTTCAGTTTTCTGTTTTTGTAACAGAAAATTAATTACACTTCAATTTTCCCTCTTTATTGTTGAGTAAATAGCCATTTATGTTATGGCATTTATTCTTTGGCCGTTTTGCAAAAACAGCCATTCTGAAGAGTTGCACCTCTTCAGATTTCAGCCCAACTTTGGCTATAAATACAAGTCCATTCTCTCAGATTTTCCATACGAATTTTTTGAGTTCTTCTCCTTTCTTCTGCATATTTTAACTTCAAAGAAAGCAACAGTAAGTGTGATTTGCTACCGAACTTTGTGTTCGCTGAAACACTAGGGTTTGAAGTACCACTACACCAGTGTGTAATTCGTTCTATCCTGGAAGGAAATAATCCATAACCTTGGGTACTAGGAGGGGATTAAATTCCTTAAGGAAACACTGTGAATTCAATGGGCTCGAAATGGTTTTTTTTTTTATTTCGTTTATATTTCTATTTATGTTATTTTATTTTCTTCAGAATTATTTTACAAATACAGATTACTAACAAACACTAATTACCAAGTACTTTGCTACCGATAGATGTAATTAGGCATGAGTGGCTAATATCTTTAATGTAACGAATCATCCAAAATATTGTGTAGTCCATATGAAGTTTTAAGTAGCCAGTGGATTTAAGTTATGTTCGACGATATAACAAAATATTATTCGTCTAAATTTAACCTCTCTATTGTGGGTTTCTCGACCTTTTTAGTTTATTAGTTAATACTAATTATAAAGCAGAGGTGGCTCAACACTACATGTGGTCTAAAGCGAAAATTTAAAAAGAGGCCTCAAAAGAAATTCGTGGTTAAGAAATGCTTTTTCATAGGAAAAATCTCACTTATACCCATTAATTCTAAACTATTTACCCTTTAATGCCCAGACCCAAACTATTTACTACTCCTACCCATACTCCCCAAACTATTTACCCGCTAGTTTCACTTCCTATATATCTGCAAAAACCCCAAATGGACGAGGTGGAGGAGAAAATAGAAAAAGTGAAAAAAGATTTTGAAGAAACATACAAACAGACACAACAACACTTCAATTCCATTCAGGAATATGACAAATCGACAAGATTAATTTCACAAGAGAAAAGTTCACTCCCAAGATTGAATATCCACCATTGTTGGGTTTGAAGCTCAATTTTATTTTTGAAGATTTCTTGTTTGATTCAAAGTGGGTGCTGTTAAATATTGCTTATAATACCTTCTGGAAGTTCATACTAAAATTTGATAGCGTTTGGACCTGATTTGAGGTGATTGAGATCGAAATTTTCAGTTGAAAATCGAAGAACACAGTTACGGTATACCGCTACGGTATACAATATGTTGTAGGAGTATATAGCTTTACTGCAACAGTACACTATTATAGTTTACAAAACAGTATACCGCTACAGTATACTAATATACTATAGGAGTATATAGTTATACTGCAACAGTATACTATTATAGTATACAATATATTGTTATGGTATGCTGTAATAATATGCAAGATACTGTAACAACATGCTATAATAGTATACAATATACTATAATAGTATACTTATTACCCGTAAATTCACTTGCCTTTTCCCTTTTAATTTGTTTTAAGCTTTTACCCAGCGTGAGGGGCAAATTGAAAATGAAAAAAAAAAAAAATTATGGTATGCAATATGATGTAACGGTATACCCTTACAATTAGATCTGTTTAGAATTTTTTATTGACAACTGATATTATTTTAGTTTAATAATTGAATTATTTTTTTTAACTCATTGCGTACAATTGTATACCCTGTTGGTATAGCTATATACTATACTAGTATCATATGTTAGTTAATATTTTTTTGGTTGTATTAGCTACATTTAATTGGTACACAATTTAATTTTTCTTTAGTAATAATATAAATAAATAAATAAAAAATAGTGAAAACAGTAAATGAAATTAGATTATGAAGAGAAAAAGAATATAAAAAAAAGTTAAATTAAATTAGAAAAGGAAAAAATAAAAAAATAAGAAGAAAACGAGAAAAAAGAAAAAAGAAAAGAAAATAAGCATAGAAATAAAAAAGAATTGGAAAATAAAGAAAGAATTCCCCACAAAAACTAGTATGGGTTGGAAATGTAATTAGTTTATGGGTAGAAAAACAAATCAGTAGACAAGGGTAAATAGTTTTGTTTTTATGGGTAATTGTGTCAAAACCCCCGACCTTTTGAAATCTCACTTTATACCCATCAATTCCAAACTATTTACCCTTTAATACTCAGGCCCAAACTATTTACTACTCCTACTCATGAAGCCCAAACTATTTACCCGGTATTCTTGACANTGAAAATACGAGAAGAACACAGCTACAGATACCGCTACGGTATACAATATGCTGTAGGAGTATATAGCTATACTGCAACAGTACACTATTATAGTTTACAAAACAGTATACCGCTACAGTATACTAATATACTATAGGAGTATATAGTTATACTGCAACAGTATACTATTATAGTATACATATATTGTTATGGTATACTGTAATAATATGCAAGATACTGTAACAATATGCTGTAATAGTATACAATATACTATAATAGTATACTTATTACTCGTAAATTCACTTGCCTTTTCCCTTTAAATTTTTTTTAAGCTTTTACCCAGCATGAGGAGCAAATTGAAAATGCCAAAATAAATAAATAAATTATAGTATGCTATATGATGTAATGGTATAATCTTACAATTAGATCCTTTTAGAATTTTTAATTTTTTATTGACAACTAATATTATTTTAGTAAAATAATTGAATTAATTTTTTTTAACTCATTACGTACAATTGTATACCCTGTTGGTATAGCTATATACTATAATAGTATCATATGGTAGTTAATATTTTTTTGGTTGTATTAGCTACATTTAATTGGTATACAATTTGATTTTTTTTAGTAATAATATAAAAAAAAGAATAATAAAAAATAGTGAAAACAGTAAATGAAATTAGATTATGAAGAGAAAAAGAATATAAAAAAAGAAGTTAAATGAAATTAGAAAAGGAAAAAAGAAAAAAAAAAGAAAACGAGAAAAAAGAAAAGGAGAAAAGAAAAAAAAAGAAAAAAGAAAAGAAAATAAGCATAGAAGTAAAAAAGAATTGGAGAATAAAGAAAAATTCCCCACAAAACCTACTATGGGTAGGAAATGTAATAAGTTTATGGATAGGAAAACAAATGGGTAGACAAGGGTAAATAGTTTTATTTTTATGGGTAACTGTGTCAAAACCCCTTTTTCATATCTAATCCTTTGATAATTTCATTAGCTTAAGATAGAAAAATTATCTAAAAAGCACTTGAAGAATAGAAAAAGATTCTACAAAATCATAGTTATACACAAAATTGATTTAAGTTGAAGTGAGTTCGATAAAAATTAAGAAGTTGAGCCCATCCACCATGCATGAGGTAACAAAAAAGAATAACGAAAAATAGGAAGTACATGCAAATTTAATAATCTACAATTTTTAGTACAAAATTTAAAAATTGACAACAAATGATTAAACCTAATTTATTTACCACTGATAATAAATACATAATTACTTATACTATATATAATTTGAGAAAATTGGGGCCTTAATTTTTTGGGGGCCTAAAGCCACTTCTTTAGTGGCTTTAGGGTTGAGCCGCCACTGTTATAAAGTTGCTTATAATTATTTTTTAAGTAATTTGATTAATGTGTAAATATTCATTTACCTTAATGCATAGAACTAGAATATTCGATAAATGTCTTTTTCAATGATTTTTAGCATTCAGTTTAAAAGTACTAATCATCCACAAATGGTGTCGTCCAGAATCTTTTCTATGTACATTTGTGTTTGTTCAGATTAGTGAATATTCAAAATTTGTTGTATAGTTTACATATTAACATCAGTTGCCACAAATGCTCTTTACGTTCAGTTTCATATGATTGCTCTCTTTTTTCTCTCAATCATTTCTAAACGAACTGACATCTAATGAAATTTCCCCATGAAATTAAGTATCAAACTTATAGCCTGTTTGGCTAAGCTTCTCGAAAGGTCAAAAGTAATTTTTTTTTCCAAAAATACTTTTTTTTTTCTTAACTTGAGTTGTTTGGCCAAGTTTTTTTGGGGTAAAAAAGTATTTTGGGGAAGAAGCAGAAGCAGTTTCTGAGAAGCAGAAAAAAGTATCTTCTTCCCAAAAGCAGAAGCAGAAGCAGTTTTGACTTTTCTTCTTACCTAAAATACCCCTAACAAAATATAGTATATACCAAAATAATTGTTAAACCTAATACTTAGGATATTAATGTATAATTAAGTATTTCTTCTTATATATATAGTGACTTTAGGGGTGAATGCTTTTATATTAAAAGAATTAAGTACTTTTTAATTTTATTTTCATATTTTTCTTAAATAAAATGAAAAGATTTAATTATTGCATGTAATAAAAAAAATTTAAGATTATTTATTTAGTTATAATATTAACTATTAGTAAATCTATTCATGTCCTTATTTGTAATTTCATACTTAAAAGCACTTTCTAAAAAGTTTGGCCAAACACAAATTAATTGCTCAAAAGTGCTTTTTAGAGTGATTAGCCAAACACAAAGTGCTTCCCTCCAAAAGTACTTTTTTTCAAAAACACTTTTAAAAAAATCATTTCTCAAAATAAGCTGATTTCTCCCGCTTAGCCAAACAGGCTATTAATCGGGTACTGGTAGATGTAGTTAAATATTCAATTAATCACGGAGCTAGGCTTTCTTGAGTAATACCGCTAAATTATGGCCATCCTTATGAGATACAGTTACATGTCTTAATCTCAATTGATTTTCAAATTTATTAGCTAAGGCGCAAGAAATTAATAACCTATACTATTACATCCAAACAAAACAAGTGTGACACGCCCGAATAAATAAATAAGTGTGAATTACTTGAGAATTTTACCTAGGAATTTTTTCTGCAAGAACTTTCAACGGATTTTCATACGGAAATCTAAAATTCCTAAAATGATGAATATTTTACCCACGAAAAATATTTTTCCAGGAAAATTCCCATGTAAATTTTGCGCCAAAATATTACTTGGAGAATTATTTGAAAAAAGTATCTGCAAGTACTATTTTTATAGGTAAATTTGCAAGTAAATGAACAATAATGAATTCCTTTATTAATTCATAGGAAATTCCATAGGTAAAGCTACCTGCAGATTTAGCTGCGGATAGTTACTAGGGAATTTATTGGGATTTTCTTACTTGGAAAATTACTTGGGGATTATTGGTCTACTGTTATAAAACAATAAAAATAGAAGAACAATATTGCAGAGAAAGAGAGAGAGGGAGAGAATTCTTATTGATATGGGATAAATTACAATAGAATAGAACCCTCTATTTATAGGGAGAGGATGACTTAGCCACCAAGCAATGAACCCTAAAATCTCTCTAAATATAGACATTCACCATAAATAGAACTCTATTTATAACACTCCCCCTTGAATGTCTATTCAACAGATAATGTGCCTCGTTAAAACCTTAACTAAAATAAAACCCAGTGGGAAAAAAATTCTAGAGAAGGAAAAAGAGTACACATATCTAACAGTACGCCTTTTGGTTGCCTCGTTAAAAACCTTGCAAGGAAAACCCGGTGGGACAAAACCTTGTAAGAGAAAAAGAGTACAACGTGTATAAACTCCCCCTGATGAGAGCATCAATTCACATCTTTGAGCATTTGCATTCCAATCTTGTGCACCATCTTCAAAAGATCTTTTGAACGAATTTGTTTCACCTTGAAATCATCATTCCTAATAGATGTATTGTCTTCATATGATCTTGTTGGAATCGTCAGTTCAATATCTTCACATAGAGGTGAAAACTCTTGCTATCATATTATCATGCATATAGTTGTAGCAAGATACATTTGTGCACAAATTGCACTGATGAAGTGGTACTTCAAGATCAAGAATTGTATATGCTTCAAGCAACTTAAATCCTTCATGGATTGTCATATAAGTTAAGTCATATAAGCCATATAATAGACTTTAGATGCACATCAAGTTTTCATGTCATATTAGACATATAAGATATCGAAAACTGACTGCACATATCATTGACTTTATACTTTCAAGTATTTGAACTGCAGGTCCAAAACAACATTTCTTTCATATGACACCAATTCTACTTGAATTCCGTCTCTTCTATTTGGCCAATATTTTTGTGTCTGTATTCGACAAACTTAAGATCCTCATCTATACTTAGCGCTATGATAGATCTCGTCGACGAACATTTTATATCGGTTCCAGCTTTATTTTCATAAAGACATGACATAGAGATCTCTTCATTCATATTTTCAGGTACCTGAATCTCTCTTGAGATTTTATGAAGTGTTATGTCATGTGATCATCTAGATCACTTGCCTCCTTTATTATGATCATTTTGATCATTTGCTCATCTTCTTTATCAAGGATTTTATTTGAAATCGATTTGTCTATACGTTTTAAGCGTACCATAGACTCTGTCCTTCTAGGACTTATTCTAATAGGAGCATTTGCAGTGAGAATATAGTTACTTTCTTTGAGTCAGCAAATGCGTCTGCATGCTTTGCAATAAATTGCACATGAATTATCCTTTTATGAATTTCAAGTTCATATTATTTTATTCGAGGATCTAGATGTACAAATGATAATTCATTCCACGTAACTTTTTCTCAACTGTTGTATCTTGTCTCCCCCTCATGTTAGAAAAACTAACTTGCTTCCTCAATTTTGAAAATCCATCTTTGTGCGTTATGGTGTTAATCAAAATATACACCGCACATCAATAATAATGAGATGGAATTATTTGGTTCCCGACCTGAACCACTTGTGAGGGGAGAAAATAATATACTTTCATATATAGCGTATATCAAACTGATATGTATAACATTGTTCTCATAAGCAATAGTTTAACTATTAAGTGGAGGCACTCAATAAATCATTTTGTTAAACCAACTGTGATGTAAGCCAACTTATCAAGATAAACTGTCTTGAATGGAAATATGGAAATTATGCTCGAAATTAAATTATTGAGCAAGTTACCTCGCAAAACCCCATGTTGCGGGTTATCAATAATCGCACATGTAACCATCTCATAGATGCATCTTATGTGGTATACATGGCAGGTGAATGAGTTTATATTCACCTTTGATATTTCCAGCATTCATGGGATTCAATCCTAATTTTAGTTGGTCAATTAATTAATGAGAACAAGCATTATAAGAGAATTCGTAAAGAACTTTCTAGTTCTTTAATATTTACCCATGTGAATTCTTGTTTATTTTTGCACATCATACTTAAATTAATATGGCTAAACCAATTATGCCAACTGAATAAATTATCAATATTGATAAACTTCAGGTTTACACCATGATGTGTGCAATTATGAATAAACTTCAAGTTTATTATGATATGGGTTTTTATATCGATAAACTTCTCTTTATTGTGGCATTCTTTTGTTTGTGTAGTACAAATTGGAGAATAAAGCGGGTAGCTTTTCACATACATATTACCCAGCTACAAGTTGTAGTAAAAGAACATATTAAATCTTTCCTTTATTTATAGTCTCAATATAATCAAGCGCTTTCGCGTATACTTTGGAAACTGAATAAGTTTCTTTGAGACTTACTACAACACAATATCTTATTGGTAATTAATTGTGTTTCTCCAAAATAGTATAATTGGCTCTTGCAGAGTTCTCAATTAATTTTGTAGTACCACATATTCATCAACACCCATATGGTGAATATCTCTTTTAAAGAGAAAGTTATACCACTATGGTTATGGTCAAAATTATATGCAAGATCTGTTTCTTGCATTACCGTTGTCTTTAAATAATCACATTGCCAAAATATTTTGGCGTACAATAAGTACGTGACCAATGACCATTTATGCCATAATAATGATATTATTTTCTTATATCATCTCAAACCTCCTTCTAGAGGTGAGTGTGGTATATTCACTACCACTAGCACGTTCATATTCTTCCAAGAATGAATATGTATTCATAAATCAGATGTTGTCACATTCACATCATGAATGGACCATAATCATCTATATTTGCTTTTACGAAATCTTATGTCAAATAGATGACAAATATTTTCACAAGTGGGGGATTATTTTGAGAATCCTTATTATTCTCATTACCACGATAATGACGATTATAATTTCGTCTATTGCCACGTCCATATCCATTGATACATTCNATGCTAGACATATAGATATCGAAAACTGATTGTACATACCATTGACTTTATACTTTCAAGTGTTTGAACTACATGTTCAAAACTACATGTCTTTCATATGAAACCAAATTCTACTTGAATTGTTTCTCTAGACTTAAGATCCTCATATATATATATTTAGCGCTATCATAGATGTCGTCGACGAACATTTTATATCGGTTCCAACCTCCTTATTTTTCATAAAGACATAAAATAGAGATCTCTTCATTCATATATTCAGGTACCTGAATCTCTCATGAGATTTTATGAAGTGTTATGTCATGTGATCTTTTAGATCACTTGCCTCCTTTATTATGATCATTTTGATCATTTGCTCATCTTCTTTATCAAGAAGTTTTATTTGAAACCGATTTGTCTATACTTTAGGCGTACCATAGACCTTGTCCTTCTAGGACTTATTCTAATAGGAGCATTTGCAGTGAGATATAGTTACTTTCTTTGGGTCAGCAAATGCGTCTGGCATGCTTTGCAATATATTGCCAATGAATAATCTTTTTATGAACTTCGAGTTCATATTATCTTATTCGAGGATCTAAATGTACTAATGATAATTCATTCCACGTAACTTTTTCTCAACTGTTTATCATGTCTCCCCCTCATGTTAGAAAAACTAACTTGTTACCTCAACTTTGAGAACTCCATCTTTGTGCGTTATGGTGTTAATCAAAATATACACCGCACATCAATAATAATAAGATGGAATTATTTGATTCCTGACCCTGAACCACTTGTGAGGGGAGAAAATAATATCGTTTCGTATATAACGTATATCAAATTGATATAGATAACTTTGTTCTCATAAGCAATTGTTTAGCTATTAAGTAGAGGCACTTAATAAATTATTTTGCTAAACCAACTGTGATGTAAAGCAACTTATCAAGATGAACTATCTTGAATAAAAAATCTGGAAATTATGCTCTATATTAAATTATTGAGCAGGTTACCTCACAAACACCAGGTTGCGGGTCAATAATAATCGCACATGTAACCATCTCATAGATGCATCTTATGTGGTATACATGGCAGGTGAATGGGCCCATATTCACCTTTGATATTTCCAGCATTCATGGGATTCAATCCCAATTTTAGTCGGTATATTAATTAATGAGAACAAGCAATGTAAGAGAATTCGTAAAGAACTTTCTAGTTCTTTAATATTTACCCATGTAAATTCTCTTTTATTTTTTTTTGCACATCATACTTGAATTAATATGGCTAAACCAATTATGCCAACTGGATAAATTATCAATATTGATAAACTTCAGGTTTACACCATGATGTGTGCAATTATGAATAAACTCCAAGTTTATTATGATATGGGTTTTATATCAATAAATATCCACTTCATTGTGGTATTCTTTTGTTTATGTAGTATAAATTGGAGAATAAAGCGGGTAGCTTTTCACATACATAATACCCCACTACAAGTTGTAGTAATAGAAGATATTAAATCTTTCCTTTATTTATTGTCTCAATATAATCAGCCGCTTTCGCGTATACTTTGGAAACTGAATAAGTTTCTTTGAGACTTACTAAAACACAATACCTTATTGGTAATTAATTGTGTTTCTCCAAAATAGTATAATTGGCTCTTGCAGAGTTCTCAATTAATTTTGTAGTACCACATATTCATCAACACCCATACGGTGAATATCTCTTTAAAAGAGAAAGTTATACCACTATGGTTATGGTCAAAATTATATGCAAAATCTGTTTCTTGCATTACCGTTGTCTTTAAATAATCACATTGCCAAAATATTTTGGCGTACAATAAGTACGTGACCAATGACCATTTATGCCATAATAATGACATTATTTTCTTATATCATCTCAAACCTCCTTCTAGAGGTGAGTGTGGTATATTCACTACCACTAGCACGTTCATATTCTTCCAAGAATGAATATGTATTCATAAATCAGATGTTGTCACATTCACATCATGAATGGACCATAATCATCTATATTTGCTTTTACGAAATCTTATGTCAAATAGATGACAAATATTTTCACAAGTGGGGGATTATTTTGAGAATCCTTATTATTCTCATTACCACGATAATGACGATTATAATTTCGTCTATTGCCACGTCCATATCCATTGATACATTCATAGTAATAATTTTGTCTTCTTTCAGACTTATCACATACTGCTATCACATTCTCTTAAGGGAATGAGAATGTAGCAAATTTAATGGGACGGGTTTTCACTTTTTGTGCCCATAATCATACATGAATTTGATCATGGCAAGACATAGAATTTTTACCACTTCAGGTGGTTATAATTTCTTACAAACTCCATTAGAGTTATAATCAAACTTTGTTGTCTTTGCTTGTATATAACATCAAATTATAGAATTTCAAGAATTTAAAAGAGAAAAATAAAGTAAAATACTTACCTTAAATCCAGAATTTAATCATGAAAGAAGTTCATGGAATAATTGACAATCATTATGCTCAATCCCAAAGCTTCTACTCAATTGGTTAGAGTCCCGTGCTGATAACGTGTTATAAAACAATAAAAGCAGAAGAACAATATTTCAGAGAAAGAGAGAGAGGGAGAGAATTCTTATTGATATGGGATGAATTACATTAGAATAGAACCCTCTATTTATAGGGAGAGGATGACTTAGCCACCAAGCAATGAACCCTAGAATCTCTCTAAATATAGACATTAACCATAAATAGAACTCTATTTATAACATCTACGGAATTATCTGAGGATTTATTTCTTGGGGATTTTCCTTGAGATTTTCTTATCTGGGGAATTACTTGAAAATTTTGTTGTTGAAGATTTAGATACGATTTATTTTAGAAATTTCCTTGGGATTTTCATACTTGGGGATCTACCTATAGGATTTCGTTATTGCAACTTCAGTTGGGAATTTTTCTTGGAAATTTACTTGGGGTTTTCTTACTTGAAAAAGTACTTTGGGATGTTTGCTCTAGGAATTCCTTTTCCAATTCAAATAGTTTACTATGCAATAATCTCACTCTAATAAGTTCTTGAATCGAGAAGGTTTAAAGTAATAATTTTGACACAATTATTACTAAAATCATCATATTAAGTATATTTATTTATTGATATAATGTCATGCCATATTAATCAATACTAGATGGATGATGTTATTAAAAATATGTAAACCATAATTAAGAGCTCTCCATAGAACACGTATAATATGACTCCTTCTTTACAATACATGTGCAAAATGTGTTGTATCATGTGACTTTTTCTTTATAATCTGCAAAAATAATACATAAATGTGGTGCCCTTCCAACAACCAAGCTAACGTTTGGCTATAGATTTCCAAATTTATTTTAAAAAATTTGATTTGCGTGAAGTTTGTTTGAAGATGAAAATGTGTTTGGACATAAGTTTTCAAAACATATTTCACTTTTCTTTTTTGAAAAAACATAAAACATGACTTATACCTAAAAGTTCTAAAAACTATTACAAATACCCAACATTACCTTTATCAATAACATTCAATATATTATCGCAAACCATTGTCCTGAACATAAATAAATTTGGTACAAAATTATCATTTTTACAATGAACTACATAATACACTATCAGATGACCGAGAAGACGAAGCAACATTGTTACAAAATAATAAATGTTGGGCTTTTTTATAAAATATAAAATTTGGGGCAATTTTTAAAAAGAGAAATTTTCATAAAGCACTATCTTTTAGTAGTAATTAGCCATCTATAGATACCATTTGCTATACTACGGATTATAGATACCTTTTCTGTGGTTATAAGATGTATTTGATGTATTTAAGCTATTGTATTCATGAATACAGTAGCAAAAATAGGCGTGAATCAGGGAAGTCTAGCTAATCAGTTGTTGTATTCGAGTGTATTCGACTGTATTCATGGAGTGAAAAATGGGATTACAGCTGGACAGATTATTGTATTCGACTGTATTCGATTGTATTCACGGCGTGAAATAGGGGATTACACTGTTTTTAAAACGGAAAGTGAATCAATTAACATAATAGACTTCTAATATAACTCAACAAACTCAATTATAACACACAAATTTTGTATTTTCAGTTATAAAAAAGATTCTCAACCGAAAAATACCCCAAAAATATAGCAATCTTCAGAGAAATTATATAATACATCTGAATACATAAATTATATTAATTAAAAAAATATATGAATACATTCATGGCATATAGCGAGACAGTGAATACAATGGAATACATAGAATACAGCGGGATACATTAAAATACAATGAGAAAAAAAAATAGTGAATACAATGAAATACATGGAATACAACAAGATACATTGAATTACAATGAAAAAAAGACAACGAATACAATGAAATACATGAAAATACAACGTGATACGTTGAAAAAATATTGAAATATATTAATAGAAAATCAAGTTGCTCAGCCCCAAAATTCGTCGTCTTTTTTCAAGAACAAACCCTAATTTCCAGCTACTCCTATTGCAGCAGATGCAACAATAACGTCAGAAGCAGCAACAACAACAGGAAGCCATGGCTCGTTTCCCTTCTAACATGGACCGGCGAGGTACTCCCTGACAAATTATCCGACCAAATTTCCGATAAGGCCGGGTCATTTATTTACGATCTCCTTTTATGTTGCTCTTCAAACATACAACAGAAACAAAGTGAAAAAAGAGATGCTGGGAATTTCATATGGAGAGCTATTTCTCTTGCTTGGCGCTACTGCTGCTCTTATTGGAGACGTAAGAATCTTCTGCAATTGCAATTGCAATGGAAGGGTTTAGGGTATAATCCTTTCTTTGCAAATAACTGGAGTAGATTGTTTAGTTTGGTCAATAATTGTTGATAAATTAATCCTTCAGTTAATGGCGATGGTGGATGAAGGAATTGGAGAGCTCTTTATGAGAAATTTGAGGTAAAAGTTGTATCAAAGTAGAGAGAGAAAGAAAATATTGTAACTGAATAGCGTATTTAGTGGCTTAGGAGTAGGAGTTAACCAAAATTAAATATTTTGCTATAAACATTAAAAGGTATCTATAGAATATAATTTTTTTTAAATGGTGTTTATTTAAAATAAATAAGGTGTTAACCTTTGCTATAGGAGGTAAAAATTCCTTTTAAAAAATATAATAGTGATATTTTGGGCCAAAATGGGATTTGGGTATTGGGTTTTGGGAATTTGCCAAAATGTAGACAAAATATATGGCGAAACATGTATTTGCCCAAAAAACTTCAAATATATTTTGATAAAATCTATGACCAAACCGATCCCAATAAAATCCTCATTTACGACAACTTTTTCAGCTTACTTCTTATTTTAGCAAAAGGGTGCAAAGAACAACACTGGCTTAGTCCTTGAAAATATATATATGATGGCAACTTCCGAAAAATATCAGGCCTTGAACCAATTGCTCCTTCTAGATCTGTCAAACCACCTGGAACGCCACACACTTACCACCAAAGGTTGCAGCTATTAGTATCTAGCAGTTTAAATCTTTGTACATATTTGACTCCTGATGCACAATGTCACGATCCTGAGTTCCTACCCTCGTGATCATGATGGCGCCTAACATTTCACTTGCCAGGCAAACCAACATTAGAATAGTTTCTAGCCATTATTAACAAATCAAATTAACTGATCCCAATTTAACTGAATAACTAAAATGGAGCTGAAATAAATTGAGAAAAACCATAACAACCGGAATATCTAGATACAATCCAGAAATGGTGTCACAAGTGCACAAGCGACTAGAATAATACAGATAATGGTCTGAACGAAAGTAAAATTGTCTGAAATAAAATAAACAGCTAGGATAAGTTAGAAGGGGACTTCAGGGCTGCGAACGCCGAGCAGTGTACCTCAAGTTTCCGTCAGATGTCCAATCCGAGCAATCTACTGACCACCGTTGGGACCGTCTCTAAAGTCTGCGCATGAAGTGCAGAGTGTAGTATGAGTACAACCGACCCCATGTATTCGATAAATGATGAGCCTAACCTCGACGAAGTAGTGACGAGGCTAAGGTGGGTGTCATGGCCCGAGTTTTCCACCGTCGGACAGTGATGGCCCCTAACATCGCACCCGCTAGGCAAGCTAACATTAGAGTTATAATAACCTTTTTTCTTTACATTTTCATAGTTAAGATTAACAAAATATAAACTAATTCAAATAGAAATAAAAGCGAAAGTACGTATTTAACTGATTATCCTTATACTATTAACAAAACCGAATAGTTACCACCCAGAAACTGGTGTCACAACTCACAAACTTTCTACAGATTACTATAAATATTGGTCTGAAAGAAACACACATCTGTCTTGAAAGTAAATAAAACAAAGATATAGAATGTAGGAGGGGACGCCAGAGCCTGGGGACGCCTGCAGGACTACCTTGGGTCTCCTGAATGAAATATCAGTAACCGACCTCTCGATCAGCCACTACCAGCTCCGAAATCTGCACAGAAAGTGCAGAGTGCAGTATCAGTACAACTGACCCCATGTACCGGTAAGTGCCGAGCCTAACCTCGACGAAATAATGACGAGGCTACGGCGGAGCATAAACAATATATCCTGCAACAGTTTATAATAAGGCAAAAAGGAGATACGGAATGAAATAGGACAATAACTTGGATCAAACAAATACGGAACCCAGTCGTTCTACCAATACTTAGCTATGACTAATCCTTAAGAGAGTTTCAACACCACAATAATGAATCTCAGTAGGAGAAGAATACATAAACAACAAATGATGCGGCGCGCATCCCGATCCCACCATATAATCAATAACAGTATGAACATTCACCCTTATTACTCCTTGTTGCGGCGTGCAACCCGATCCCACCAGTCCACCCTTATTATTCCTCAATTTATCACCCTTATTCCTCCTGTTGCGGCCGCAACCCGATCCCACCAGACAATCACATTTCACCCTTATTCCTCCTGTTGCGTCGTGCAAGTCGATCCCACCATATCAGTACCAATCACAAAATAAGAACAAGTATTTCACAGTTTAGCTCAAACCCTCCACAACAGTTATACTCAAATCATAACAACGGGAGATCTATACAATTATGAAACTTCAACAGTTAATACTACACAACAAGACCAACCAAAGTGTACCATGAAGCACCAATAAACCAACTTAAACCAACAACGTAATATAAGGAATATAAGGAACAATTAATACTTTCAATAGAGAAAACCACATTTAACAAGAAGCAGTTAGACATGGAAGCATTAATAAGCAAGTAGCAGTTAAGAAAGGAAAACAATATATTAGGAAATGGGGAAGGGAAAAGGCTAAATAGATAATTTGGCGGCGCATAGGTACTCATCACCACACCCATACGCCACACACATGGAATTTGACATAGCAATTAAGTCGGGAAATCCTAATCTCTCGAGTCAAGATTAGACCAAACACTTACCTCAAGCCAACGGGTATTTCAAAGCTTAATTACTGCTTTACCTCTCGATTCTACCTCCAATCCGCTCGTATCTAGTCATAATTAACTTAATAACATCAATTAACGCTAAAAAAATCAATTCCAATGCATAATTATGGAGTCCCCAACATCTTCCCCAAAAAGTCAAAAATCGACCCCGGGCTCGCTTGGTCAAAACCTGAAATTCGGACCAAAACCTGATTACCCATTCACCCCCGAGCCTGGATATATGATTGGTTTTGGAATCCGACCTCAATTTGAGGTCTAAATCCCCAAAATTCGAAATTCCTAAGTTCTACCCAAAAACGCCCAATTCCACCATGAAAAACCCTAGATTCTAAGATGAAATCTTGTAAAAAGATGAAATATATTGAAAGAAATGAGTTAAGAATCATTTACCTATGATTTGGGGAAGAACTTGCCCTAGGAAAATCGCCTCTTAAAGTTTAGGTTTTGAAAAATGGGCGAATGAATGAAAAATCCTGTCTAAGACCCTTTTACTCAGCTGCTGATGTCGCAATTACGACCCGAGCTTCGAAATTGCGAAGCTCGCAAATGCGAAGAAGCTATTGCAAATGCAAAGCCCTTCAAAGTCCTGCTGCCAACGCAATTGCGAGGAAAGTATCGCATTTGCGGTCTTTGACCCCTCGCAAATGAGAGTAAATGTTCGCATTTGCGAACATGCCCTTACCCAGACCCCCTTCGCAATTGCGAAGATTTGTTCGCATTTGCGAATTTTGCTGGCCCAGGCTTTCTTCGCAATGGATGGTTTTATTATGTAAATAGATTTCAAACATGAGAAAATATTATAAGATTTTAATTAGACATACCTTAATTGACATTGAGATTTGTTGATCTTGATATAAATCAAACGGGCATTATATTATTTTGGAAAACTACCAATTTAAATCAATTGAATGAGTAAAAGTTTATAACCAGAAGAAAAGAATTGAAAGGAAAAGAGCATTGTTATTATTAAAGAATAATCCCTAGGTGCTAATTTCATAGTGAATATGAAAGGAAAAAAAAGAGTGTGTACATTTTCTCATTATGTTAATCTGGACAAGAACTAATCTTAAGTTCTGAATATGAGTTTGTGATAAGAGACAAATAATTACTTTCTCCGGTCCAAAATAAGTGATTTTTTAGCTGTTTTTACACAGATTAAGAAATTCACCTTTTAGCATTAATTAGCAATGAAATTGACCATATTAACCTTTACTATCTCTTCACATAAACACTCCTAACACATACTCCAACACTATTACTCCAAGGGCAATGTAGGGAAAAAAATAATTAATTCATTCTTGAAATCTGGGAAAATCACTTATTTTGGACCACAAAAAAAAGGCCAAAAAATCACTTATTTTGGACCGGAGATAGTAGAAGATATATTATCTGACCCTTATGAGTAAACATCTATAGGTTGTTGAGAAATTACATACATTTAATAGGACCATTAAATAGGGATGGGAAAATGAACCAATGCTATTAAATAGCAAAATGAGAAGAGAAAACATATTGTGCTTGAAGATTGAGAAGCAACACTCTTGAGACCTGCAACACTCTTTAAATAAATGTACTAAAAGTTATAACCGTCTGATTAGCAATGTTTCAGCAAAAGTAATAGTAAATGATAATAGTCAGTTAGTCACTTCTTCCAACTCAGTTTTGATAAAGACGTTTGGCTTTTGTAGATAAGTAATAATATAAGGTAAACAATTAAAATAGGAGATGAAAAAGAGAGGAGAAAAATTCCAAAAAAAAAAAAGACACATATAATTCTGAGCTTTTGAAGGGTGCCAAGTCATACTCTCCAAATGTTTATAGTTTAGACTCTAATCTATTTGGGTTTGAAGATTACAAAAAAATTAAGTACATTTCAATATTCGAACATTAAAAACATTATTTCATAAATTCAATGAAAAAAAATTCATAACCGCGCGAAGTACCGATTAATTTGCTTGTTATGGATGTGAAAGGCATTAATTAACCATAGAACTAGGTATTAATGGCTAGTGCTAAAATTTAGCCATAACTACAAGAGATAGACCTCCATTATCTGTGTCACTTTCATGAAACATATGGCCAAAAACTATACTTGTCAAAACACTGTAGGGTTTTTAAACTATTAATGCTTAAAATAGAGTGAATGGGAAATGGAGGGAAAAATGAAATATTTGAGTTTTCCTCCTTGATTGTCCCACATGGGAAGAGGAAAAGGTTTTTGAAGGGTATATAAGCAATTGCTCTTCTTCTAGCTCATAAAGACTTGAGAAGAAGGCAAGCCTAGCGTCATCGCCAGCTCGGCTCGGCTTCGGCTTCGGCTTCGGAATCGGAATTTTAATATTAAATCCAATTCAGTTATCCAATTTTCAGTTTTCTGTTTTTGTAACAGAAAATTAACTACCCTTCAATTTTCCTCTTTATTGTTGAGTAAATAGCCATTTATGTTATAGCATTTATTCTTTGACCGTTTTGCAAAACACTAATTACCAAGTACTTTACTACCGATAGATGTAATTAGGCATGAGTGGCTAGTATCTTTGATGTAACGAATCACCCACAATATTGTGTAGTCCATATGAAGTTTTAATTAGCTAGTGGATTTAACTTATGTTCGACGATATAACAAAATATTACTCGTCTAAATTTAACCTCTCTATTGTGGGTCTCTCGACGCCTTTTAATTTATCAGTTAATACTAATTGTAAATTTGCTTATAATTATTTTTTAAGTAATTTGATTAATGTGTAAATATTCATTTACCTTAATGCATAGAACTAAAATCTTCGATAAATGTCTTTTTCTATGATTTTTAGCATTCAGTATGAAAGTGCTAATCATCCACAAATGGCTTCGTCCACAATCTATTCTAGGTACATTTGTGTTTGTTCAGATTAGTCAATATCAAAATTTATTGTATAGTTTACATATCAATATCAGTTGCCACAAATGCTCTTTACGTTCAGTTTCACATGATGCTCTTTGTTTTTTTTTTCTCAATCATTTCCAAACGAACTGACATCTAATGAAAATTTCCTCATGAAAATTAGTAAAAATAGCACAGGCTAGTCAGTTTTCGAACTGGTCATTCAACAATAGCCCGCGTTTGCAAAGTTATATGAAAAATAGCCACTATTTTGCTGTAACATGTAAAGATCCAGCATAATATACAGGGGATTTGTGCACCCGTGCATGAATTTCCAGCATATTATGCTGGAACTCCAACACGCGGAAAGTTCTACTATAATATACTGGAGATTGGAGCACTGGACCGATATATTATACTGGAACTCCAGTATATTATATTGGAGTTCCAGCATAAGTATACTGGGACTCCAGTATATTATACTGGAGAATTTTTCGGATTTTGAACAGTGTTTTCGTTCAGATTTATCTTTACATGAAAAGTGATTAAATTTCGATTACCTTTGAAACCGTTGCTATTTTTGAATAACCACATATAAATCTGGCTATTTTTTAATTTCTCCTGAAAATTAAGTAAAAAAACTTAATCGGGTACTGGTAGATGTAGTTAAATCATCAATCATCGCACATGGAGCTAGGCTTTGTCGACTAATACCGCTAAATTATGGCCATTCTTATTGGATACAGTTACATGTCTTAATCTCAATTAGTTTTCCAATTTATTAGCTAAGGCGCAAGAAATAAATTACCTGTACTATTACATCCAAACAAAACAAGTGTTACACGCCAGAATAAATAAATAAATAATTGTGAATTACTTGGAAAATTTTACCTGGGTATTTTTTCTGTAAGAACTTTCTACGGATCTTCATGCGCAAATCTAAAATTCCTAAATTATATTGATGAATATTTTGCCCGCGAAAAGTATTTTTTCAGGAAAATCCCCAATAAATTTTGCCCCACTTTGCGCGAAAATATTACGTAGAGAATTATTTGAAAAAGATTATCTGCAAGTACTATTTTCATAGGTAAATCTCCAAGTAAATAAACAACAATGAATTCCTTTATTAATTCATAGGAATTCCCTAGGTAAAGCTACCTGCAGATTTAGCCGCGGATAGTTACTAGGGTATTTATTTGGGATTTTCGTACTTGAAAAATTACTTGGGAATTATTGGTCTACGGAATTATCTTGGGATTTATTTCTTTGGAATTTCCTGGATATCTTCTTATCTTGGGAATTACTTGAAAATTTTGTTGTTGAAGATTTACATACGATTTTTTTAGAAATTTCCCTGTGGATTTTCACTTGGGGATCTACCTATGGGATTTCTTTATTGCAACTTTAATTGGGATTTTTTCTTCAGAATTTACCTGGGTTTTCTTACTTGAAAAAGTACTTTGGGATGCTTGCTCTACGAATTCTTTTTCAATTCAAATAGTTTACTATGCAATAATCTCATTCTAATAAGTTCTTGAATAGAAAAGGTTTAAAGTAATAATTTCGACACAATTATTAATAAAATCATCATATTTAGTTAATTTATTTATTAATATAATGTCATGCCATATCTATCAATACTAGATGAATGATGTTATTAAAATATGTAAACCATAATTAAGAGCTCTCCATAGAACACGTATAATATGACTGCTCCTTTACAATATATGTACAAAATGTGTTGTAACATTGACTTTTTCTTTATAATTTGCACAAATAATACATAAATGTGGTGCCCTTCAAATAACCAATAAAGTCCTCATTTACGAAAACTTTTTCAGCTTGCTTCTTATTTTAGCAAAAGGGTGCAAAGTGTTATTATACTGTATTTGTAAAATAATTGTGGAGAATATAAAATAATGTATAAACAGAAATGAAAAACAGAAACAGAATTAATCTGTGCCCACTGAATTCACAGTGTTTCCTTGTCACGATCCGAATTTTCCACCCTCGGGAGTCGTGATGGCGCCTACTCGTCGAAGCTAGGCAAGCCAAATATTATTAAATCATTACCCTTTTTATTAAGCATGTTCAACAATTCCAAAGTAATAAGTGATCAAACATCGGAATAAATTAAAGATCCAGGAATGCGGAAGACGAAATCTTAATATTTCAACAAAACACTGCTACATAATCTGAAGTACAACACTACCCAGAATTTGGTGTCACAAGTCATGGATTATCTAAGAATACTACAAACAAGTTCTGAATAGAATTACACAAATCTATCTCTGAATAAGTAAAAACATAAAGAGAAATGATTGGAGGAGACGCCAAGACCCGTGGACGTCTGCAGGACTACCTCGGGTCGCCTGAATGGACTGAAGGCAGCACCCTCACTGCGGTCCAAACGCTCAGGTATCAGTATCAGTATCTGCACACAGTGCAGAGTGTAAGTATCAGCACAACTGACCCCATGTGCTGGTAAGTGCCTAGCCTAACCTCGGCGAAGTAGTGACGAGGCTAGGACCAAACTACCAAATAAACCTGTGTAGTTAAATCCTATACAGCGGAAAATAGATATTCACAGTTAAAGGTAGGAGGGGGGAAAACATGTTGTGGGGTATTTCAGGTAATAGCAGAAATCAATAGAGAAATGTAAGGAACGACATAAATCAATTACTAGCAAAAGTAAGGAAATAAGAAACAAGTACACATGTAATACCGTTGCAGGCGTGCAACCCGATCCCATTTCATATAATACCGTTGCAGGCGTGCAACTCACTCCCATTTCATATAGTACCGTTGCAGGCGTGCAACCCGCTCCCATTTCATATAGTACCATTAGGCGTGCAACCCGCTCCTATTTCATATATTACCGTTGCAGGCGTGCAACCCGCTTCCATTTCGTATATTACCGTTGCAGGCGTGCAACCCGCTCCCATTTCATATATTACTATTGCAGGCGTGCAACCTGCTCCCATTTCATATATTACCGTTGCAGGCGTGCAACCCGCTCCCATTTCATATAATACTGTTGCAGGCGTGCAACCTGCTCCCGTTTCATTTATCAACACCAATCATAAAAGAATCCTGGCAAGGGAACAATAATATAACAACAACATCCCGGCAAGGGAACAATAATATAACAACAACATCCCGGCAAGGGAACAATAATATAACAACAACATCCTGACAAGGGAACAATAATATGAAAATAACATCTCGGCAAGGGATCAATAATACCACAACAACATCCCGGCAAGGGAACAATAATGATAATCCTCATATGAAGCACAATAAACCACACCGGAGTCATAACAATTACAATACAAGACTCACGAGCATGCTTGACACCGACGTATAGATACTCGTCACCATGCCTATACGTCGTACTCCACAATTAGCACATAGCAGATAAGACACAACTCCTAATCTCTCAAGCTAAGGTTAGACCAAACACTTACCTCAAACTTTCACGGCCAACTCAAGCCTCAAACACCGCTTATTCCTTTAGAATTGGCCTCCAAATTACTTGTATCTAGTCCAAATTAATTCAACAACATCAATATATACTAAGGAATTCATACCCAACGCTTAATTATAGGTTTTCTATCATTTTCCCTAAAAAGTCAAAAATCGGCCCCAGGCCCGCTTGGTCAAAATACGAGGTTCGGACCAAAACCCGATCACCCATTTACCCACGAGCCCGAATATGCAATTACTTTCGGAATCCGACTCCAAAAAGAGGTCTAAATTCCACTTATTCAAAAAAAACCCTAACTCTACCCAAATCCCCAATTTTACCATAAAGAATCATGATTTAGGCCTAGAAATCTAATGGGTGTTAATGAAAATTGAAGAAAACAACTCTAAGAACACATACCTATGGTTTTGTGGTGAAATCCGTCTTCAAAAATCACCCAAGTTCGAGTTTAAGTGAAAAAGTTATGAAGTTTTGTAGAAATCCGGTTTTGCTACTGTTTTAAAATAACTGGGCAAGGAACCTATGCGTTCGCACACGATTGGATGCGTTCGCATAGAACAAATGGTGACCCCCAGAATTAACACTTTGCTATCGCGGACCTAACCATGCGTTCGCATAGAACAAATGGTGACCCCCAGAATTAACTCTATGCTATCGCGGACCTACCCATGCGATCGCATAGAACAAATGATGACCCCCAGAATTAACTCTATGCTATCGCGGACCTACCTATGCAATCGTATAGAACAAATGATGACCCCCAGAATTAACTCTATGCTCTCGCGGACCTACCTATGCAATCGCATAGAACAAAAACCTGGACACCAGCAAACAGCAAAAACACCAGATTTTCTAAGTTCGAATCACCCCGGCGCCTATCCGAAACTCACCCAAGCCCTCGGGGCTCTAAACCAGACATGCACGCAAGTCTAAAAATATCATACAGACTTGCTCGTGCGATCAAATCGCCAAAGTATCATCTTAAACAACGAATTTAGCATAGAAATCTAAGAAAAATCTCAAAACTTTCAAAGTATCAAATTTCACAACTACGGGTCCGAATCACATTCCATTTCTTACAAAATTTCACAGACGCATCTTAAATGTCATATTGAACCTGTAACGGGCTCCGGAATCAAAATACGAGCCCCATACCATAAATTTCAAATATAATCAAATTTCCAAAATCTCTTATATTTTCAGTAAAACAATTTCTTTCAAAAATTCATTTCTCGGGCTTGGGATCTCAGAAGTCGATTCCGGGCATATGCCCAAGTCCCATATTTTCCTACGGACCCTCCGGGACCGTCAATCACAGTCCGGGTCCGTTTACCCAAAATGTTGACCGAAGTCAACTTAAATTCAATTTTAAAGGCCAAATTAATATTTTCATCACATTTCCACATAAAAGCGTTCCAGATATTTGCCTGGACTGCGCACGCAAATCGAGGTGAGGAAAAAGGAGGCTTCTAAGGCCTCGGAACACAGAATTTACTCGTAAATCAAGTGATGACCTTTTGGGTCATCACATCCTCCACCTGTAAAACAACCGTTCGTCCTCGAACGGACATAAGAAGGAAGTACCTGAGTCGGAGAAAAGATGGGGATAACGGCTCCGCATATCGGACTCGGACTCCCAGGTCGATGCCTCAGTAGGCTGACCTCTCCACTGAACACGAACAGAAAGGAAACTCTTCGATCTCAACTGACGAACCTGCCGATCTAGAATAGCTACCGGCTCCTCTTCATATGACAAGTCCTTGTCCAACTGGACAGTGCTAAAGTCTAACACGTGGGATGGATCGCCGTGATACTTCCGAAGCATGGACACATGAAACATTGGATGCACGGCTGATAAACTCGGCGGTAATGCAAGTCTGTAAGCCATCTCTCCCACTCGATCAAGAATCTCAAATGGGCCATTGAACCTAGGGCTATGCTTACCCTTCTTTTCAAATCTCATCACGCCCTTCATAGGCGACACTCGAAGCATTACTCGCTCCGACCATGAATGCCACATCACGAACCTTACGGTCGGCATAACTCTTTTGCCTGGACTGGGCTGTACGAAGCCTATCCTGAATGATCCTGACCTTGTCCAAGGCATCCTGTACTAGATCTGTTCCCAACAACCGAGCCCCTCCCGACTCAAACCATCTAACCGGCGACCGACACCGCCTACCATACAAAGTCTCATAAGGAGCCATATGGATACTCGACTAGTAGTTGTTGTTGTAGGCAAACTCCGCTAAAGGCAAAAACTGATCCCACGAGCCTCCTAAGTCAATGACACAAGCTCGAAGCATATCCTCCAAAATCTGAATAGTACGCTCGGACTGCCCGTCCGTCTGAGGATGAAATATTGTGCTCAACTCAACCCGTGTGCCCAACTCACGCTGAACGACCGTCCATAAATGCGAGGCAAACTGCGCAGCCCAATCAAAAATGATAGACACGGGCACACCATGAAGACGAACATTCTCCCGGATATAGATCTCAGCTAATCTCTCGAAAGAATAGGAGACTGCCACAGGAATGAAATGCGGTGACTTGATCAGCCTATCAACAATAACCCACACCGCATCGAACTTCCTCTGAGTCCGTGGGAGTCCAACAACAAAGTCCATAGTGATACGCTCCCACTTTCACTCGGGAAGCTCAATACTCTGAAACAAACCGCCAGGTCTCTGTTGCTCGTACTTTACCTGCTGACAATTCAAACACCGAGCCACATATGCAACAATATCCTTCTTCATCCTTCACCAATAATGCTTCCGCAAATCCTGATACATCTTAACGGCGGCCGGATGAATAGAGTACCGGGAACTATGGGCCTCCTCTAAACTCAACTCTCAGAGTCCATCCATATTAGGCACACAAACTCGACCCTGAAGCCTTAAAACTCCATCATCTCCTAATGTAACCTGCTTGGCACCACCGTGCTACACCGTGTCTCTAAGGACACACAAATGAGGATCATCATACTACCTATCTCGGATACGCTCCAACCACCTCCTCTGCCTCAAATTTAACTCCTTTTCCTTGAACAAGTATTGCAGACTCTTGTGATCCGTGAACACCTCACATGACATGCCATATAGATAATGCCTCCAAATCTTCAACGCGTGAACAATGACTGTTAACTCCAAATCATGAACTGGATAATTCTTCTCATGAATCTTCAACTGACGTGAAGCATAAGCAATGACCTTGCCATCCTGCATCAACACCGCACCAAGTCCAATACGATATGCATCATAATAAACTGTATATGGCCTTGAACCTATGGGCAAAACCAACACTAGCACCGTAGTCAAAGCTGTCTTGAGCTTCTGAAAGCTCGCCTCACACTCGTTCGACCACCTGAACTGGGCACTCTTCTCGGCCAACTTGGTCATCGGGGCTGCAATAGATGAAAACCCCTCCATAAACCGACGATAATAGCCTGCCAAACCCAAGAAACTCCGGATCTCTGTAGCTGATGCGGGTCTAGACCAGTCCTTGACTGCCTCTATCTTCTTCGGATCTATCTGAATACCCTCTGCTAAAACAACACGACCCATGAAAGCAACTGAACCCAACCAAAACTCGCACTTCGAAAACTTAGCATACCATTGACTATCTCTTAAAGTCTGAAGAACAACTCTCAGATGTTGCTCATGCTCCTCCCGGCTGTGGGAGTAAATCAAAATGTCATCAATGAAGACTATCACGAATGAATCCAAGTAAGGCCCGAACACTCGGTTCATCAAATCCATAAAAGCTGCTGGGGCATTTGTGAACCCGAATGACATTACCAAGAACTCATAATGCCCGTACCGAGTGCGGAAAGCTGTCTTAGGGACATCGGATGCCCTAATCCTCAACTGATGGTAGTCAGATCTCAAGTCAATCTTAGAAAACACTTGGGCACCCTGAAGCTGGTCAAACAAATCATCAATCCTCAGCAATGGATACTTATTCTTGATTGTAACCTTGTTCAACTGCCGGTAATATATACACATTCGCATAGACCCGTCCTTCTTCTTAACAAACAACACCGACGCACCCCAAGGCGAGACACCAGGTCTAATGAAGCCTTTCTCAAGCAAGTCTTGCAACTGCTCCTTCAATTCTTTCAACTCAGGCGAGGCCATATGTTACGGCATGATAAAAATGGGTTGAGTGCCCGGAGCCAAATCAATGCAGAAGTCAATATCTCTGTCGAGTGGCATACCCGGCAGGTCTGAAGGAAATACCTCGGGAAACTTACGAACAACAGGCACATAATCCATAGAAGGAACCTCAGCACTAGAATCACGAACGTATGCCAAATAGGCCCAACACCCCTTCTCGACCATATGCCGAGCCTTCATGTATGAGATAACACTATGGGTAGAATGACCAAGAGTCCTTCTCCCCTCTAAACGAGGTAAACCCGGCAAGGCTGAGGTCACAGTCTTGGCATGACAGTCCAAGATCGTGTGGTAAGGTGATAACCAGTCCATCCCCAATATGACATCAAAATTAACCATGTCCAGAAGTAATAAGTCTACTCGGGTCTCAAGACCCCCAATCACAACTATACAAGAACGATGAACACGATCTATCACAATAGAATCACCCACCGGTGTAGACACATATACAGGAGCACTCAAAGAATCACCAGGCATGATCAAATACGGTGCAAAATAAGATGATACATAGGAGTATGTAGACCCTAGATCAAATAGCACTGAAGCACCCATACTACAAACCAGAACAGTACCTGTGATAACTGCATCGAAAGCCTCAGCCTCAGGCCTGGCTGGAAGAGCATAACATCGGGACTGGGCCTCACCACTCTGAACTACATCTCTGGGACGGCCTGCTGCTGGCTGGTCTCCACCTCTAGCAGCCTGAGCTCCACCTCTAATACCTCTACCTCCACCTCTAGCACCTCTACCTCCAGCTCTAACTGGCTGAGCGGGTGGTGCAACACCCGGTGCCGGAACTATGGCACGGGAACCTTGGTGCTGAGAACTGCTCGGTGCTCGAGGGCAAAATCTAGCAATATGCCTCGTGTTGCCACAAGTAAAACAAGCCCTCGGCTGCTGGGACTGACGACCCTGAAAACTCTAAAGCGGAGGTGCACTGATAGGAGCTGGTGATGCACTGTAGGACTGTTGATCGGAATACTGCATGTAAGAACCACGGCCACCCGGGGCACTATGAGAAGCCTGAAGTGTTGACTGAAAAGGCCTAGGAGGATGGCCTCTACCAAAAGAATCCCTGCCTCCAGAGGAGGCACCACTGAATCTGCCTGAATGACGAGGCCTCTTGTCAGACCCCTGACCACCTCCCTGTGATAGAACCATCTCAACACTCCTAGCCACATTGGCTGCATCCTGAAAGGAAATCTCACTCCCCGTCTCCTTAGCCATCTGAAGTCGAATAGGCTGAATGAGTCCCGCAATGAATCTCCTCACTCCCTCTCTCTCAGTGGGAAGTATAAGAAGAGCATGACGGGCCAAGTCAATAAATCTGGTCTTGTACTGAGTAACAGTCATAGAACCCTGCTGGAGACGCTCAAACTGCCTCCGGTAGATCTCTCTCCGAGTGATAGGAAGAAACTCCTTCAGAAATAACTGAGAAAACTAATCCCAAGTCAAAGCTGGTGACCCAACTGGTCTAGCCAAACTATAATCTCTCCACCAAGTCTTGGCGGATCCAGATAAGCGAAAAGTAGCAAAGTTGACCCCCCATTGGTCTCCACTATCCTCATGTTCCTGAGACCCTCATGACAGCTGTCTAAATAATCCTGGGGATCCTCAAAAGATGCACCGCTGAAAGTGGTAGTGAAGAGCTTGGTGAAACCTATCCAACCTCCATAAGGCATTTGAAGATGTAGTTGATCCATCACCGGTCTAAGCTGCCGCTCGGCTGAAGAAGCGGTACGTGACCTCGCCATTTGCGGAAGAACAGAGTAGAAATTTAGTTAGCATTGAGAAACCAGGCCGCACGACAGGAAAGAATAGATGTGAAGTTTTTCCTAACTCTGTAGCCTCTGGGGGATAAATACAGACGTCTCCGTAATGATCCCTCAGACTCTACTAAGCTTGTCCGTGAATTGTGATACCTATGTAACTTAGAGCTCTGATACCAACTTGTCACGACCCGAATTTTCCACCCTCGGGAGTCGTGATGGCGCCTACTCGTCGAAGCTAGGCAAGCCGAATACTATTAAATCATTACCCTTTTTATTAAGCATGTTCAACAATTCCAAAGTAATAAGTGATCAAACAGCGGAATAAATTAAAGATCCAGAAATGCAGAAGACGAAATCTTAATAGTTCAACCAAACACTGCTACATAATCTAAAGTACAATACTACTCAGAATTTGGTGTCACAAGTCACGGACTATCTAAGAATACTGCAAACAAGGTCTGAATAGAATTACACAAATCTATCTCTGAATAAGTAAAAACATAAAGAGAAATGATAGGAGGAGACGCCAAGGCCCGCAGACGTCTGCAGGACTACCTCGGGTCGCCTGAATGGATTGAGGGCAGCACCCTCACTGCGGTCCAAACGCTTCGGTATTAGTATATACACACATTGCAGAGTGTAGTATCAGCACAACCGACCCCATGTGCTGGTAAGTGCCTAGCCTAACCTCGGCGAAGTAGTAACGAGGCTAGGACCAAACTACCAAATAAACCTGTGCAGTTAAATCATATACAACGAAAAATAAAAGCAGATATTCACAATTAAAGGTAGGAGGGCGGAAAACATGTCGTGGGGTATATCAGGTAATCGCAGAAATCAATAGAGAAATGTAAGGAACGCCATGAATCAATTACTAGAAAAAGGTAAGGAAATAAGAAACAAGTACACATGTAATACCGTTGCAGGCGTGCAACCCGATCCCATTTCATATGATACCGTTGCAGGCGTGCAACCCGCTCCTATTTACTATAGTACCGTTGTAGGCGTGCAACACGCCCCCATTTCATATAGTACCGTTGCTGGCGTGCAACCCGCTCCCATTTCATATATTACCGTTGTAGGCGTGCAACCCGCTCTCATTTCATATATTAGCGTTGCAGGCGCGCAACCCGCTCCCATTTTATATATTAACGTTGCAGGCGTGAAACCCGCTCCCATTTCATATATTACCATTGCTGGTATGCAACCCGCTCCTATTTCATATATTACCGTTGCAGGCGTGCAACCCGCTCCGATTTCATATATTACCGTTACAGGCGTGCAACGCGCTCCCACTTCATATATTACCGTTGCAGGCGTGCAACCCGCTCCCATTTCATATAGAACCGTTGCAGGTGTGCAACCTGCTCCCGTTTTATTTATCAACACCAATCATAAAACAATCACGGCAAGGGAACAATAATATAACAACAACATCCCGGCAAGGGAACAATAATATAACAACAACATCCCGGCAAGGGAACAATAATATAACAACAACATCCTGACAAGGGAACAATAATATGAAAATAACATCTCGGCAAGGGATCAATAATACCACAACAACATCCCGGCAAGGGAACAATATAACCACAACAACATCCCGGCAAGGGAACAATAATGATAATCCTCATATGAAGCACAATAAACCACAACGGAGTCATAACAATTGCAATGCTAGACTCACGGGTATGCTTGACACCACGTATAGATACTCGTCACCATGCCTATACGTTGTACTCCACAATTAGCACATAGCAGATAAGACACAACTCCTAGTCCCTCAAGCTAAGGTTAGACCAAACACTTACCTCAAACTTCCACGGCCAACTCAAGCCTCAAACACCGTTTTTTCCTTTAGAATTCGCCTCCAAATTACTTGTATCTAGTCCAAATTAATTTAACAACATCAATATATACAAAGGAATTCATACCCAACGCTTAATTATAGGTTTTTGTATCTTTTTCCCCAAAAAGTCAAAAATCGACCCCGGGCTCGCTTGTTCAAAACACGAGGTTCGAACCAAAACCCGATCATCCATTCACCCACGAGCCCGAATATGCAATTAGTTTCGGAATTCGACCCCAAAAAGAGGTCTAAATTCCACTTATTCAAAAAAACCCTAACTCTACCCAAATCCCCAATTTCTACCATAAAGAATCATGATTTAGGCCTAGAAATCTAATGGGTGTTAATGGAAACTGCAGCAAACAAGTCTAAGAACAGATACCTATGGTTTTATGGTGAAATCCCTCTTCAAAAATCGCCCAAGTTCGAGTTTAAGTGAAAAAGTTATGAAGTTTTGAAGAAATCCCGTTTTGCTACTGTTTAAAATAACTAGGCAGGGAACCTATGCGTTCGCTCACGATCGGATGGGTTCGCATAGAACAAATGGTGACCCCATAATTAACTCTATGCTATCGCGGACCTACCCATGCGATCGCATAGAACAAATGATGACCCCTAGAATTAACTCTATGCTATCGTGGACCTACCTATGCAATCGCATAGAACGAATGATGACCCCCATAATTAACTCTATGCTATCGCGGACCTACCTATGCAATCGCATAGAACAAAAACCTGGACACCAGCAAACAGCAAAAACACCAGATTTTCTAAGTTCGAATCTCCCCGACGCCTATCTAAAACTCACCCAAGCACTCGGGGCTCTATACCAAACATGCACGCACGTCTAAAAAAATCATTTGAACTTGCTCGTGTGATCAAATCGCCAAAATAACAACTTAAACAACGAATTTAGCATAGAAATCTAAGAAAAATCTCAAAACTTTCAAAGTATCAAATTTCACAACTACGGATCCGAATCACATCAAACGATTTCCGTTTCTTACCAAATTTCACAGACGCATCTTAAATGTCATATTAAACCTGTACCGGGCTCCGGAACCAAAATACGGGCTTGATATCATAAATTTCAAATATAATCAAATTTCCAAAAACTCTTGTATTTTCAGTAAAACAATTTCTTTCAAAAATTTATTTCTCGGGTTTGGGACCTCGGAATTCGATTCTGGGCATACGCCCAAGTCCCATACTTTCCCACGGACCCTCCGGGACCGTCAAATTACAAGTCTGGGTCCGTTTATCCAAAATGTTGATCGAAGTCAACTTAAATTCAATTTTAAAGGCCAAATTAACATTTTCATCACATTTCCACATAAAAGCGTTCCGGATATACGCCTGGACCGCGCACGCAAATCGACGTGAGGAAAAAGGTGGCTTCTAAGGCCTCGAAACATAGAATTTACTCGTAAATCAAGTGATGACCTTTTGGGTCATCACATTCCTTAAGTAACTTAATCCCCTCCTAGTACCCAAGGTTGCGGATTATTTCCTCCCAGGATAGAATGAATTACACACTGGTGTAGCAGTACTTGAAACTCCAGTATTTAAGCAAACACAATAATCGGTATCAAATCACACTTACTGTTGCTTTCTTTGTAGTTAAAACAATACAGAAGAAAGGAGGAGTATCCAGAAATTCGAATGGAAAATCTGAGAGAATGAGTTGATATGTATAGCCAATATGTTGAGTTCAAATTGAAGAGGTGCAACTCTTCAGAAGGGCTATCATGACCGTTTACGCAAAACGACCATAACGTAAATGGCTATTTATGCAACAATAAAACGGTAATTCAAAACCTTATTTTTCCGTTACAAAAACGAAAAACGGAGGGCAATGGAACTTAATGTTTCCGTTACAAAAACGGAAAACGACGTTGAGGAAACAGATAATTTGGATTTCATATTAATTTTTCGTTTACAAAAACCGAATATTTAATAATATTACGTTAATACTTACTATTAACAAATAAATTTGGTCCAAAAAATTAAACAATCAATCGATCATTTGACCAAATCCAAATCCAAATCCGAATTCGAAGCCAAGCCAAAGCCGAAGCCGAGCCGAGCGAGCGACGACGATGACGGCGCGAGACTTGCCTTCTTCTTCTTGACTCTTTAAGAGCTAGAAGAAGAGCAATTGTATATATACTCATCAAAAATCTTTTCCCCTTCCAATATG
Organism: Nicotiana attenuata; assembly: GCF_001879085.1. NCBI lineage: Eukaryota > Viridiplantae > Streptophyta > Magnoliopsida > Solanales > Solanaceae > Nicotiana > Nicotiana attenuata. The sequence goes on along the minus strand of NC_031991.1, from coordinate 41,703,598 downwards.
GGACAATGTCCTTTTGTCTAGGAAGGAAACTCAAATATTTCATTTTCTCTCCATTTCCCATTCACCTTGTTTTAAGCTTATTTTAGCTTAAAAAACTCAACAATCCCCCACATGAATGGGCAATGGCTATTTCATGGAAATATGTATGAAAAAATGTGTGATTCGCAAGCAAGGATTAATCACATCTGGATAAGTAGGTTTCCGTTTGAACTTTCCGTAGTGGACTTATGTCGGATATACTCAGTCAATTCGTAGATTTGATATCTTTGAACCGTCAAACTTTGGTGTAATACCTAGACAACTATAAGTCATACAATCAACCCTTAACCGTCTTTGGTTCTCATTGTTGTGTTCGTTTTAGTCAGAAACACTTCCTGGTTTCATAAGTGCATAGAGAACTGGCCTTACAAATTCTCCTTGAAGCGTCTATCACTTCACACTTACATAGGTGATTCCTATACGTGTCATCCTGTAGATACACTATTTTATATACCCCGTATCAAATTTAGAAATCATTAAAAAGCCTTAATGCTTTATCCTTGGTGCTGAACATTGTCTCATTACGAGAATGGACCAAAATTTTAGTTGACAATGTTGAACCGTCATTAGTGACTTTGTTTGATATCCTTGAACCTAGATCTTGGGATCTCCAGTCTTCTAGGTAGAGTTACCACCACAATGACTTGTTCTCGGCCATAGTCCCATTCCCCTTGATGATTTCTTAACTACCTCTCTAGTTAGGCCTTTTGTAAGTGGATTCGACCCATTATCGCTTGACTTTACGTAGTCAATCGTGATATTTCCTCTAGAGAGTAAGTTTCTAACGGTTTTATGTCTTCATCATATGTGACGATATTTACCGTTATACATAACACCCCCAGGCCTTCCAATTAACGCTTGACTATCGCAATGTATGCATATTGGTGCCAATGGTTTTGGCCAAAATAATATGTCTTCCAAGAAATTTCGGAGCCATTCAGCTTCTTCGCCGGCTTTATCTAAGGCTATGAACTCAGCCTCCATTGTAGAGCAGGCAATACAAGGTTTTTGGACGACTTTCAAGATACCGCTCCTCCACCAATAGTGAATACATATCCACTTGTGGACTTAGAATCAGTTGAACCGGTGATCCAATTTGCATCACAGTATCCCTCAATCACCGCAGGATAATTACTGTAGTGCAAAGCAAAGTCCTGGGTGTGTTCTAAATACCCCAAAACTCGTTTCATTGCCATCCAATAAGATTGACTTGGATTGCTCGTGTATCGACTCAATTTGCTTATAGAACAAGCTATATCTGGTCGTGTACAATTTATGATATACATTAAGCATCCCAACACACGAGCATAATCCAATTGTGATATGCCTTGGCCTTTGTTCTTTGCTAATGCAAGATTCACGTCAATTGGAGTCTTTACAACTTTACACCCTAAGTGTTTGAATTTTCCAAGTACTGTCTTAATATAATGAGATTGTGACAATGCCAGACCTTGAGAAGTCTTATGGATCTTAATCTCCATAATTAAAACAGCAACTCCCAAGTCCTTCATATCAAACTTGCTAGTTAGCATACGCTTAGTCGCATTTATAATGTCATTACTCATTATCAGCACATCACCCACATATAAGCAAACGATGACTATGTGATTTGGAACATTTTTAATGTACACACATTTATCACATTCATTTACCCTAAAACCATTTGACAACATTGTTTAGTCAAATTTCGCATGCCATTGTTTGGGTGCTTGTTTTAGTCCGTAAAGGGACTTAACAAGTCTACATACTTTCTTCTCTTTACCTGGAACCACAAACCCTTCAGGTTGTTCCATGTATATTTCTTCCTCCGAATCTCCATTTAAGAAGGCCGTCTTAACGTCCATTTGATGAATTTCAAGATCATAAACTGCAGCTAATGCTACTAACATTCGTATGGACATAATTCTTGTAACTGGAGAGTATGTATCAAAATAGTCAAGACCTTCTTATTTTCTATACCCTTTGACCACAAGTCTTGCCTTATATTTATCAATAGTGCTATCATCTTTCATTTTCCTCTTAAATATCCATTTAGAACCGGGAGTTGGTTTATTTCCAGGAGGAAGATCAACCAACTCCCATGTATGGTTGTTCAATATGGATTCTATTTCACTATTGACTGTCTATTTCCAAAATAATAATTTCGAAGAAGACATAGATTCTCTAAATGTTCGAGGCACATTTTCCAATAAGAAAGTCAAATAATCTGGTCCAAATGAAGTAGACGTTCTTTGACGTTTACTACGTCTTGGATCTTCCTGATTAAATATACTTTCTTTTGTTTCTTCCCGAGATCGTTTAGATCCTTCACCAATCGACTCACATTCCTTTTTATACGGATATATATTTTCAAATAACTTAGCATTATCCGATTCTATAACCGTATTATTATGAATGTCGGGATTTTCTGATTTATGAACCAGAAATAGATATGCTGTACTATTAGTCGCATATCCTATGAAAACACAATCAACGGTTTTCGTTCCTATTTTTACCCTTTTGGGTTTAGGAACTTGCACTTTTTTCAAACACCCCCATACTTTAAAATAATTCAAGTCGGGCTTCCTCTTTCCATTTTTCATATGGAATGGATTGTGTTTTGCTATGAGGTACTCGATTTAGTATCCGGTTAGCCGTAAGAACGGATTCCCCCCACAAGTTCTGTGGCAAACCAGAACTTATCAACAATGCGTTCATCATCTCCTTTAATGAACGATTCTTTCTTTCCGCAATCCCATTGGATTGGGGCGTGTAAGGGGCCGTTGTTTGATGAATAATTCTATAGTCTAAACATATTTCTTTAAAAGGAGATTCGTATTCACCACCCCTATCACTTCTTATCATTTTGATTTTCTTGTTAACTTGCGTTTCAACTTCATTTTTGTATTGTCTGAATGCGTCTATTGCTTCATCTTTACTATTAAGTAAGTAAACATAGCAATATCGAGTACTGTTGTCAATGAAAGTTATGAAATACTTCTTTCCACCGTGAGATGGTATTGACTTCATGTCGCAAATATCTGTGTGTATTAAGTCTAAAGGATTTGAATTCCTTTCAACTGACTTATAAGGATGTTTAACATACTTAGATTCTACACATATTTGACATTTTGATTTGTCGCATTCAAACTTAGGAAATACTCCCAAGTTAATCATTTTTCGCAAGTTTTTATAATTGACATGACCCAAATGTATATACCATAAATCATTTGACTCAAGCAAGTAAGAAGAAGCTGAGATTTTATTATTCTCAACGACCATTACATTTTAGCTTGAAAAGGCCCTCAGTGAGGTAACCTTTTCCTACAAACATTTCATTCTTACTTATTACAACCTATTGAGATACAAAAACACATTTAAACTCGTTCTTAACGAGAAGCCCAGTAGAGACTAAGTTCTTCCTAATCTCGGGAACATGAAGGACGTTGTTTAGAGTCACCACCTTGCCAGAAGTCATTTTCAGAAATATCTTCCCACATCCTTCAATTTTGGCCGTTACAGAATTTCCCATAGAAAGCGTCTCTTCGGGTCCAACGGGAGCATATGTAGCAAACGCTTATCTAACGGCACAAACATGGAGAGTGGTTCCAGAATCAATCCACCACTCCTTAGGATCTCCCACCAGGTTGCATTCAGAAAGCATAGCACACAAGTCATCAACATCTTCGTGTATTTCAACCATGTTTGCTTGACCCTTCTTCTTGTCTTTCTTTGGAGCATGACAATCTGTAGATTTGTGTCCAGCTTTCCCACAGTTGTAGCAATTTCCGTTGAACCGTTTCTTGCTTCGGTTGCTTTTCGGTCCATAAGCCTTCTTCCTTTTTCTATTATTTTGAGAAGTATTCCTCAATAATGTTTGCTCCCATTATTGTTGAGTTTCCACGGCCTTTCTTTTCAGCAGCTTTGTTGTCCTCTTCCATTCTCAATCGAAAAATGAGATCTTCAAGCGACATATCCTTGCGTTTGTGTTTCAAGTAGTTTTTGAAGTCCTTCCACAAAGGAGGCAACTTCTCAATCATCGCTGCTACTTGGAATACTTCTTTGATGACAAGACCTTCAATGAAAATTCTGTTAGTAAAAATACTATAATTAATACTTTCAACATTAGTATTGATTCGACTTATACCTTCATCAAGGAGATCATGAATAATCACTTTCAATTCCCGGACTTGGGTAATAACAGACTTCCTATCTACCATTTTGTAGTCCAAAAATTTAGCGGCAACAAATTTCTTCAACCCGGCATCTTCAGTTTTGTATTTCCTTTCAAGCGCAATACATAGTTCTTTTGACGTCTCCAAATTACTGTAGACGTTATACTGATCATCCTCCAGTCCGCTAAGAATGTAGTTCTTGCATAGAAAATCAGAATGCTTCATGCCTCAATCACGAGAAAACGTTCATTCTCTAGAGTTTCGTCGGGTAGAACACATCAATTCTCCAGCCCCGCTGTTATCTGCTACATTTAAATGGGTCCGAGGTTGAATCATTTTTTAATCCGTTCATCTTCCTTAACGAATTTCTGTATACTTAAACTCGTCAAGTAGAAGAGCATCTTTTTCTACCACCGCTTTAAATCAATCCCGAAAATTTTTCCGGTTTTTCCTGGCGGTGCCAATGCCGGTGTTGTTCGGCTTGTCGATGCATTGGCAGTCACCATAGGAACAGTCTGCTTCCCGTTGTCATTCGTGATTTCTGTAAAAGAATTACACAAACAAACGTTAAAATCAGGTAGATTTTAATCGGCAATAGAGTAGAAAACCACACAGGTTTTAGTCTCTCGAACAGTGAGTATAACACAAATACAGAAAATTTAAGTTCCTTAAGCTTGTTATTATACTGTATTTGTAAAATTTCCGGAGAATATAAAATAACGTATAAACAGAAATGAAAAACAGAAACAGAATTTAATCCAGCCCACTGAATTCATAGTGTTTCCTTAAGGAACTTAATCCCCTCCTAGTACCCAAGGTTGTGGATTATTTTCTTCCAGGATAGAACGAATTACACACTGGTGTAGCGGTACTTCAAACTCCAGTGTTTCAGCGAACACTATGATCGTTAGCAAATCACACTTAGTGTTGCTTTCTTTGTAGTTAAAACAATGCAGAAGAAATGAGGAGTATTCAGAAATTCGTATGGAAAATCTGAGAGAACGAACTGGTATATATGGCCAATATGTTGAGTTCAAATTGAAGAGGTGCAACTCTTTAGAAGGGCTATCATGACCGTTTACGTAAAATGGCCATAACGTAAATGCTATTTACGAAACAATAAAACGGGAATTCAAAACCTTATTTTTCCGTTACAAAAAAAGAAAACGGACGGGAAGGGAACTTAATTTTTCCTTTACAAAAAATGGAAAACGGACGTTGAAGAAACGGATAATTTGGATTTCATATTAATTTTCCGTTTACAAAAACCGGATATTTAAAAATATTACGTTAATATTTACTATTAACAAATAAATTTGGTCCATAAAATTAATCAATTAATCGATCATTTGACCAAATCCGAATCAGAATCTGAAGTTGAAGCCGATCCGAGCAAGCGACGACGACGACGACGGCGCGAGGTTTGCCTTTTTCTTAACTCTCTAAGAGCTAGAAGAAGAGCAATTGTATATATACCCATCAAAAATCTTTTCCTCTTCCAATATGGGACAATGTCCCTTTTTCTAGGAAGGAAACTCAAATATTTTATTTTTCCTCTATTTCTCATTCACCCTCTTTTAAGCTTATTTTAGCTTAAAAAACTCAACACAAAGTATATATGATGGCAACTTCCGAAAAATATCAGTCCTTGAACCAATTGCTCCTTTTAGATCTTTCAAGCAACTTGGGACGCCACATACTTGCCACCAAAGGTTGCAACTATTAGTATCTAGCAGTTTAAATCTTTGTACATATTTGATTCCTGATGCACAATGTCACGACTCTGAATTTCTATCCTCGGGACCGTGATGGTGACTAACATTTCACTTGCCAGACAAGCCAATGATAGAATAGTTTCTAGCCATTATTAACAAATCAAATTAACTGACACCAATTGAACTAAATAATTGAAATAGAGCTGAAATAAAGTGAGAAAAATCATAACAACTGCAATATCTAGATACAATCCCAGAACTAGTGTCGTAAGTTCATGAGCGACTAGAATAATATAGAAAATGGTCTGATCAAAAGTAAAATTATTTGAAATGAAATAAACAGCTAGGATAAAGTAGAAGGGGACTTCAGGGCTGCGAATACCGAGCAACTGTACCTCAAGTCTCGGTCAGATGTCCGATCCCAGCAATCTACTGACTGTCGCTGGGATCGACTCCAAAGTCTGCACAGGAAGTGCAGAGTGTAGTATGAGTACAACTGACCCATGTACTGTAACGACCCGATCGGTCATTTCGAAAGTTGTATCCCCATGCTCTCATTTTCTGCTCCTTTTGTACTCTACAACTGTTATATGACTTACCAGGTTGGTTGGTTCGGGCCTGGAGAGATTTCAGAGTGAGTTAAGACACTTAGTCTCATAGTTGAAAGCTTAAGTTGGAAAAGTTGACTGGATGTCGACTTTTGTGTAAACGACCTAGGATTTGAATTTTGATCGTTCTGTTAGCTCTTTTAGGTGATTTTGGACTTAGGAGTGTGTCTGAATTGTGATTTGGAGGTCGGTCGTAGAATTTGGCTTGAAATGGCAAAATTTGAAATCTTGGAAAGTTTGACAGGGAGTGAACTTTTTGATATTGAGGTCGGATTGGATTTCCGGAAGTTGGAGTAGGTTCGTGGTGTCATTTATGACTTGTGTGCAAAAATTAAGGTCAATCGGATGTGATTTGATAGGTTTTGACGTCGTTTGTAGAATTTGGAAATTTTAAAGTTCATTAGGCTTGAATCCGTGTGCAATTCATGTTTTTGATGTTGCTTGAGGTGGTTTGAGGATTCGACTATGTTCGTATCGTGATTTAGGACATGTTGGCATGTTTGTTGAGGTCTTAGGGGCCTCGGGTTGATTTCGGGTGGTTAACGGACTTGGAGTTTGATTTGAGAAACTACTAAAGTTTGGACTCAGCTGGTGTGATCGCACATGCGAGGGTTTTGGCCGCAGGTGTGATGCTGCAAGTGTGGCAGGTGGAGCGCAGGTGCGGAATTGATGGAGGTAAACAGAGGCCGCAGGTGCGATGGTTTTTCCGCACCTGCGCTTGCGCAGATGCAGACCAGCGGTCGCAGGAGCGGAGGCAGCTAGGGTCAGGGGTTTTCGCAGAAGCGCTTATTTTGTTCGCACAAGCGGACGCGCAGGTACGACTCTGCGAGTGCGGAAATGCCTGGGCAGAACCAATATAAGCGGGGTTCTGAGATTTTTGGCCATTTCTTACATTTTTAGCTTAGCGTTTGGAGGTTTTTAGAGGGTTTTTGAAGAGATTCTTGAGGTAAGCTCATTGTGTTCATTTTTCTTCAATAATCATGTTTCCCTACTAATTTTCCACCTAGTTGGTGTGTTTTTGAGGTGAAATTTAGGGGTTGGAGGCTAGGTATTTGGAGAGTTGATTTTGGGGGTTGGAGTGGCGAAACGATGTCGGATTTGATAATTTGGTATGGTTAGACTCGTGAGTCAATCGGCTTTCGAGTTTTGTGACTTTTGTTGGTTTTCGAGACGTGGGCCCGGGGCCGGCTTTTGGCCAATTTCCGATTCTGGCTTATAATTTCGTATTTTTCTTGTGGAATTGATTCCTTTAGCCCGTATTGATTGTATTGTACTGCTTATGGCTAGATTCAGGACATCTGGAGGCTGATTCGTAAGGCAAAGGCATATTGGAGTACAATTTTGCTCAAATTAAGGTAATTAATAGTTATAAATCTTGTTCTGAGGGTATAAAACCCCGGATTTTATGTTATGTGATTGGTTTGGAGCTAGGTGACGGCCTTGTGGGCGTGTACCATAGGAATTGGGACTTGGTCCATTCCATGGAACTGTAAAGTTGAATAACTTGTTGTTAGCTATATGCCCTCCTTGTGTTATAAAAATTTGACTCCAAATCATGTTAGAAATCATGCTTAGGTTATGTGTTGACACTATAGGGACCCACAAAGGTCGTGTACTTGTTGAATTATTTGCTAATTGCTGTCTTGTACTCAGTCACGGTTTTACTTGCGTATCATATATCAATCTCTTCTTGTTTATTTTTGATTCATTATATTATCTCTGTTTGTGCTGATTTTTATGATTTCTGAGAGCTCGAGGTTGGTGACTGAGTTAGGGCCTGAGTGCCAAGCTGTGAGCTATATATATATATATGTGGATCGGGTTACNATATATATATATATATATATATATATATATATATATATATATATATATATATATATGGATCGGGTTGCATGTATCTACGCTGATGGACGATACCATTGTTGTGGACCGTTTATATCGATCGTGTGTAGTGACTATCGGGGGATTGAAGACTAGAGTTGATCTCTTATTGCTTAGTATGCTTGATTTCGACGTGATAATGGGTATGGATTGGTTGTCTCCATGTCATGCTATTTTGGATTGTTACTCCAAGACCGTGAGATTGGCGATGCCGGGGTTGCCACAGATTTAGTGGCGAGGTTCTCTAGACTATGTTCCCATTAGAGTGATTTCATACTTGAAGGCCCAGTGGATGGTTGGGAAGGGTTTTCTATCTTATTTGGCCTCTGTAAGGAATGTTAGTGTAGAGACCCCTACTATTGATTTAGTTCCGGTGGTACGAGATTTTTCGGATGTGTTTCCTGTAGACCTGCCGGGCATGCCGCCCGACAGGGACATTGACTTGGGTATTTCTATTCCTCCGTACCGTATGGCACCGGCTGAGTTGAAGGAGTTGAAGGAGCAACTTCAGGAACTCCTTGATAAGGGGTTTATTAGGCCTAGTGTATCACCTTGAGGTGCACATGTTCTGTTTGTGAAGAAGAAGGATGGTACTATGAGAAAGTGCATTGATTATAGGTAGTTGAACAAGGTCACAATCAAGAACAAGTATCCTTTGCCACGTATTGATGATCTATTTGACCAGCTTTAGGGAGCGAGGGTGTTCTCCAAGATTGATTTGAGGTCTGGGTATCACCAATTGAAGATTCGGGACTCGGATATTCTAAAGACAGCTTTCAGGACCTGTTATGGTCATTATGAGTTCCTTATGATGTCTTTTGGGTTGACCAACACCCCAACATCGTTCATGCATCTGATGAAAAGTGTGTTGCAGCCTTATCTGGACTCGTTTGTTATTGTGTTCATTGATGATATCCTGGTGTACTCTCGTAGCCAGGAGGAGCATGCCCAGCATTTGACGGTTGTGTTGCAGCGGTTGAGGGAGGAGAAACTTTATGCCAAGTTCTCCAAGTGTGAATTTTGGCTCAGTTCAGTGTCGTTCTTAGGGCACGTGGTGTTCAGTAAGGGTATTCAGGTAGATCCGAAGAAGATAGAGGCGGTTCAGAGTTGGCGCAGACCGTCCTCAGCTATAGGGATTCGGGGCTTTCTTTGTTTAGCAGATTATTACCGTCGCTTCATGTAGGGTTCTTATCTATTGCATCGCCCTTGACCAAATTGACCCAAAAGGGGGCTCCTTTCAGGTGGTCGGATGAGTGTGAGGAGAGCTTTTAGAAGCTCAAGACTGCGTTGACCACAGCTCCAGTTCTAGTTCTACCTTCAACTTCTGGTTCTTATACAATATATTGTGATGCTTCTCGGATTGGTATTGGGTGTGTTTTGATGCAAGAGGGTAGAGTAATTGCTTATGCTTCGCGCCAGATGAAGCCACATGAGAAGAACTACCATGTTCATGATTTGGAGTTGGCTGGCATTGTTCATGCATTGAAGATTTGGAGGCACTCTCTCTATCGTGTGTCTTGTGAGGTATTTACTGATCATCATAGCCTCCATCACTTGTTCTAACAGAAGGATCTAAATTTGAGGCAACGGAGATGGTTGGAGCAACTAAAAGATTATGATATTACTATTCTGTATCATCCGGGGAAGGCCAATGTGGTGGCGGGTGCCTTGAGTAGGAAGGCAGTGAGTATGGGTAGGCTTGCATTCATTCCTGTTGGTGAGAGAACTCTTGTAGTTGATGTTCAGTCCTTGGCCAACTAGTTCGTGAGATTAAATATTTCGAAGCCTAGTCGGGTTCTAGCCTGTGTGATTTCTCGGTCTTCCTTATTTGATCACATCAGAGAGCGCTAGTATGATGATCCTCATTTGCTTGTCCTCAGGGACAATGTTCAGCACGGTGATGCCAGAGATGTGACTATTGGAGATGATAGGGTGTTGAGGATGCAGGGCTGGATATGCGTGCCCAATGTAGATAGGATACGGGAGTTGATTCTTGAAGAGGCCCACAGCTCGCGATATTCCATCCATCCGGGTGCCGCGAAGATGTATCGGGACTTGAGACAGCACTATTGGTGGAGGAGAATGAAGAAAGATATAGTTGGGTTTGTAGCTCGACGTCTTAACTGTCAACAGGTAAAATAGGAGCATCAGAGACCGGGTGGATTGCTTCAGAGGATAGAGATTCCAGAGTGGAAGTGGGAGCGGATCACCATGGATTTTGTAGTTGGGCTCCCACGGACTTCAAGGATGTTCAATGCTATTTGTGATTGTGGATCGACTGATCAAGTCTGCGCACTTTATTCCAGTGGGTACTACTTACTCTTTAGAGCGGTTGGCTGAGATTTACAGCCGAGAGATTATTCGCCTTTACACTGTGCCAGTGTCCTTCATTTCAGATCAAGGCACACAATTTACACCACAGTTTGGAGAGCGGTACATCAAGAGTTGGGAACTCAGGTTGAGTTGAGCACAACGTTTCACCAAAAGATACATGACTCCGGCAACAAGACTCCGGCTATACCTCAAAACATGATAAGAAAATAAACAAAAGATACATGACCCCAGATGAAGTGGGGATCACTAAGTCTGCTGGGAAGAGGATGCACGACTATCGCGGATCAACACCACCTGTTATGGAACCACCTGCATCCATTTAAAGATGAAGCGCCCCCGGCAAAAAGGGATGTTAGTACTGTCGAATAGTACTAGTATATATGACTAAACACCCTATCAAAAGAACGAAGAGTAATACAAGTAAGAGCAATCATAATATTAATTTAAGCCTTGAACAATTACCAAATATCAATATAGGGAAAAGATAACTTTTCAATTAAATTACCATAACTTTTAAGTTGGGGAAAGTTTTTAGTCCTTATATTCCACTATTCACCATTTCGATTTCAATTCCCAATACAGTCACCATCATGTGTACGGCATGGCATCCGATCACGACCCGATCGGTTAGGCCATCTCATATGAGACATCAACCATAATTACAATTTCAATTACAATTTTCTGATACAGTCAACACCATGTGTACGGCATGGCGTTCGATTACGACCCGATCGGCTAGGCCATCTCATATGAGACATCAACCACAATTACAATTTCAGGTACAATATTTCGATACAGTCACCACCATATGTATGACATGGCGTCCGATCACGACCCGATCAGCTAGGCCATCTCATGTGAGACATCAACCACAATTGGATTATTTCACTTGACACGTTGGCCGTGTTTCATATTTCACGTATCATGTTTCAGTTTTAGTATTTCTCGCTTTGTATCTCATATTTTGCATTTTGTGTATGCCCTTTTTTACTTTCAACAATCATCATAGATTTTCAACAATAAGGCATTTCTATTCATGACATTTAAGTACACATATGAACAAATAAGCATCTTAGGCACATCGAGATTTCTTACACAATTGTCATTAGTTTTCATTTGAAACACAACTTCATGTCAAGGCATTTGGAGATGCAACCCATACTTTGAACTCATTCTTCCAATAAGAGCACAACATAACAAGAGCATTTAAATTACATATTGAACATGGATATCTTTTGACACAAGCTTATTCAGAATATTCAATTCATAGTGAGCAACTCAGGACTTACATGGATATTGTGGGGTTCAATTCTAAGAGAAGAGTTTAGCCATACATACCTGGATTCAGCCCTTTATTGTTAAAACTTCCTCACTACTCTTACATCTTCAATCTACATCAACATAATTCAATTGGACCAATATTAGTAAAAATTTCAAGGTTTTTGGTCATTTTGGCATTTTATCAAACACCTAAAGTGCATAGCATTCTATTACCTCTAGTAATGGTTTTCCTTCATCCAACAATCCTTCCTTCCCACCAACAATATATAAGACAACATCCTCTGACTACTAATTGCCTTCTTTAGCACCATTATAATAACCAATGAGCTCACATCCACAAAATTTCACTAATTAACTCATTACAAAATCTCTACAACACCCAGTAATCTAGTTTTAAGTACTTATGAATTCCAATCACCATCTCATAAGTAATAGTACTTATTTCTTTCTTATATATTCACTAACAATCCATGCATGTAGGTTTAAGGGTGGAAGATTACCTCTTGTAGACCAAATCTTGAAAGTCAACTTTTGGGGTGTTCTTGAGATTTTGAAGAAATCCTATGGAATCCAATCAAAACCTTGTTGTAACTAGTGATTGAGAAGTGAAATCATCATAAAGACACACTTAAAAAAACTCACCTTTAGTGTGTATTGGAAGTCTTGGCCAGATGGGTGATGGAGAGAAAAGCCCTTATCCTGAAATTCTTTTATTTTTCTCTCCCTGCTCAGGTACTAATAGGCCCAGGTACGATATTTTTCCGTTGGTGCTGTCCCTGTGCTATGAGGCTTTAGCTCAATGGTTTGCTAAATCAGGTACAATATTTTTCAACTGGTTCTATCCCTGTGCTTTAAGGCTTTAGCTCATTGGTTTGCTAATTTTTTCTGCTTCACTCCTGTGCTATAGCTGCGTTACGGGGAGATAGCTCACTGCATCTTCTTTAGTTTGCTTTGAAATTAACATCCAAGTGTTTCCCCATTGTTACAACACTCAAATATTAATAAAATTATTATCACCAAGGATCCAAATAACTTTATCCACTCTAGTAATTGTCATGTGGTTCGGGTCTAAATTAAATTGTATTCTTAAGCTCGAAATCACTTAAATTAGCAATAGAAATTCACAGGGCCTTACACATTAGCCTACCTCGGCACAACAAACATCGAGTTCTTGGTGAACTTTTTATGGGCCCTTACATCCTCCCCTGCTTAGGATCATTCGTCCTCGAATAAGGGTCAAAGTTCACTATTGTCATCTAATGTAATTTGACTGCCATACTACACACCAGTAGTCCTAAATTCTGACTAATTCCCAAAATTTCTGAAAATTTCGCAAGAGTTTTCTTTGTAATTAGGCCTATCCACATGTAAGAGAATCCTAGAACCAACCCTAACAACATATACATGAACCAACGACACAATCAATCGTAAAAATAACGCCAATATTCTCCTCATGAGCAGTATATTACCAAAAAGGAATACCCTTAGCATAAATGTACAAGTGAAATATAATTCATAGAAGGTAACTCTTAGCATCTTCATAGAACACAACTTTATAAATACATGTCTATTCAAACAAATGAGGATATTTCTTCTTCATTTCTTCCTCGGCCTCCCAAGTGGCCTCTTCAAACTGCTGGTGCCGCCATAGTACTTTCACGGAGGCAATTTCTTTATTCCTCAGCTTACAGACTTGCCAATCAAGAATGGAAACTGGAATCTCTTCATAAGTCAGTTCCTCGTTAACCTTGTTGATACCCAATTTTTTCCTATATTTTTTATATATGCAAAATACTTTCAAACTAGCATGTACAAGCATATATAAGCATGGCCTAAAGTTTTGGTATTTTTCCTTTATTTTTTAAGATTTTAAAATCAATTTGTTGCCTATTTTAATAGTACAAAATTCAATAATTATTTCCAGACTATCATTTGTTGGTGAATAATTTATTTTATTCTCATATCTACACCAAGGTATAATTAAGGTGATTTTTGCATATTTTTATAAAACTTATTTGGGTATTTTTAAAGCTAAATTGCTGTAATTGCAATTATAGCCTATTTTTCGATTAATAGTGTTTTATAATTACAAAATCGCTCCCAGTATTTTTTAATTAATATTTATATATTATTAATCAATTTAGTGCTTTTAATTGGTTTTGAAAATTATTTTTAACTATTTTTATTAAATTAAAAGGGGAAAATTCGCTATTTAACGTATAGCCCATTTACATTTCAATTATAGCCACATTACAGCCCCAATTTAAACCCAATTTCAATGGCCCAATACCCTATCTGAACCAACCCAGCCCAATCCCTGGGTGACCCGATCCACTCCTATTTTAATCTGAGCCGTTGATCAAATGAGATCAACGGCCCAGATTAAGTTACCTTAATTAAACCCTCACCTACCCCCTTTCCCCGACTCATTCTTTCACGACTCACTCTCTCTCTATCTCTCGATCTCTCTCTGTGACTCTCTAGAAGTCTCCTTGACTTCTTCCCCTCCGACGAGTTCTGTCTATCTTTGCTGGTTGGTTTCTCAACAGAAACCTTGGTTCTTCATCATCTCTTGGTCATCTACTTACCTCTCACCGGTCCAGTGATACCCTGGGGTCCTCAGGCGAGCTCGGAACGGTTCTCTTGCCTCCCATTGTCCCATGCCACTTTCCTGCCTCCCCGGCCGCCTGGGTAATGGTCTACAACCTGTTCCGGCTTAAGCCGATGCCATCTCTGAGGTTCTTCCTCTTCTCTGGGTTCCACGAAACCCTAACCCTATGTTTATCAATTTATTTTAGATCTACAGTATTACGAAGTTTTTCCACGTTTGTTTTCTTTAAAAAAAGCCTCATCTTTAAACGATCAATTTTAAAATTAGGGTTTCTTAACCCCTTTTCAAAAAATGGTTTTTACTTCTTGTTTAGTGATTTCTACTACATTTTGAACGATCCTCTTTTGTTTTCATTGCTATCTGAGTTACTAGGCTGGAAAGCCCTAATTCTTTCTAGCCCGTTTTGACTATGTGTGTTTGTTTCTTGTGTTCATGTATTCTCTGTGATTTTGGTTGTTAGGGGTCTTAATCCTCTACTGTTCTATGACCCCCTGTTTAGGGCTTCTCTGATTTAAGTGCTATTTGATGATTGTTAGGTTTGACTACTTGTTTATTTAAAGGCTTCATCGATTCTATGCATCTTTCCGCAAAACTGTGATATTTTTATTGAATATATGCTTTAGTGTGTTTTGCCTACAATTATGTACTGCTTCCTTATTTGTGAGATGCTTTCCCTAATTAGCATTGATTTATTGAGATTTCAGTCTCATCCGTGGTACTTTGATTGATTTTTCAGAACTAGATTGAATTCTGCCTTATTTATGCGAAATATATATCTTCCTTGTTTAAAACATTCTGTATTTGGCCTTTATTATATGCCACATGAAGTTACTGCTTTAATTAGGTTAAAATCAGTCTATGAGTTGATTCCTTTTCCTTATTTAGCTATGATTGTACCGTTTGAACTTGATTCCCGAGGAGTCTGTGTCTTTAATTGATGCTGATTGATTATTGTTTCCAAAATTATGTAAAAACTAGTACTCCTTACCTTTTTTTTCTTAATCGTTTTCAGCATTATAAATACTCTATTCTCTTTTGCATAACACACGAAATATCACTAAGCAATACACAAACACATACACACAGAGCATACTGATATCATTCTGAGTTCTCTCTTACTCTCATACATATTCTCTTTGCTTCTCGTATTAGTTACTGATCACTCAGTCGGCTGAATGCCAAGACTGAGTAATTACTGTTGCTCGCTTGCATCTGCATACTATTGTCCTGCTGCTCTCTTTTTTGTTCTGCATACTACTGCCCTGTTGCTCTGCCTCTCTGCACCTTGCTGTTCTATTCTCACTCTTGACTGGTATGTTTCTAGTTTAAGTTTACAGTATCCCAAAACAACATATTTCAGTTCATGTTAAGATTCTTGTTATTCCCTTTGTGTTTTCACTTATGGTTCTATTTTTTACCATGTAACTAGCATGTCTATGTGATTTGCCTTTCCCTTTAGTCTAATATGTCTCTTGGTTTCCCTTGTGTGATCCACTATGACTCTGTTTGATTCCTATGAAGCTAGCATACTTGTTTTGTCTATGTGCTTATCTTTCCTCTTATCTCAGCATGACCAATGTTTTCTTATGTGTTTTCATCCTCTGCCTAACATCTACCCCTACAAACTTGTACCCCCTCCACCTAAGTGTTATATGATCTAATGTGTGACTCTGTCTGACACTTAATGCTGTTGGACTTTGGCATGAACACTATGTGATAACTATGCTGTAACTCTAGTCTAAGGGCTAATTGTGTATAAGCTTACTTCTGCCATGTGATTTATCTGTTCCCCAGTCCCTATCCCTACTTGTGTTTGCTTCCTGAACTCTGCATATCTTCTGAGCTGTGATTGTCCTGTTTCTTTCCTTTCTTGTTTTTATAAAACAAACTCCCAGTTGTTCTCTGGAACTATTTTCTTCAAAAATTGGTATTTGAAACCCAACTCTTTTAAACTCTATCACACCCTCACAATTCTTAGAAAGTAGGTTCTGCCCCCCTTTCGTGTAAACATTGCTTTGGGTATCTCTGAATACCCACTGAACTTTGATGCACAAGGCTGGGAGTTCCACACCGCACTTATTCAACATTTTTTGGTAAATGTTTGGGTGCTGGTATTGGCTAGGGACCCAATGGGGCCCTAGGGAGCTTTGCCGCACCCAGACCATGGCTGTCAAACTCGAAAGAAGTGAGGATTGGACCTGGTTGAAGGCTCCCTATAGAGTAGCTTCTTATTTTATTTTTTATTATGTAATTTAGCTATCATGGTTTGTAATAACTTGTAAACAACTGATTGGGGTAATAGTGAAAATGGGTTGGGGTTATGCATGCTTAGTTTAAAGTTATGGGTAGAAAACATGCTCGTAGGGCTTTACTTACCTATTTGTGCAATAGACATCATGTATAGGACATGCATCTCATGTAGTAGTGATCCTGTTTTAGACTCTTTACTTTCAGTCTGTTGTGATACTCACTTCATATTCACAACTAGCTAATGATTCACAAATAACTGTTAAAACTACTGCTGCATTTTTCACTGGCATTTAGATACCATGTTTTTAGGACCTTTACGTGCATTAGATACCATGTTACTTAGGATTTATATTTTTGTCTGAGTCGCAATTTGCGAAACGCCTCACCAGTATGTTTAAGCTAATAATGCAGGTTTTATTAATCGCGTCCTTTAAAACTGGGATTAATATGCATGTTCACCTTCAAGGTAATTAGGCAATGAATAAGACACCTAGGCAAGCTTTAGGCCTAATACAAATCGATTAATCATGCTTCAGAACTACTCAGTCTCTTTTAACTTATGAACTTCATCCTTTGTTTGCTTCTATAAAATTTGTTCTGTTAAAACTCCAGTCCCATTTTTTATCCCGGAATCGTGCCTCTGTTTTATCATGCTTTTTACTGAGTTGTTTGCTTGTCCAGAATCGTGCTTTGGTAGGCTACTATAATACTACTACTATATTTTCAAAGTATGTTTTAAACAAGTTTATCTATACATTTTTACTAATTCCTTAACTGCTGCAACCTACTGCCATCTTTTATTGATCTTTCTGAAAATCGGACATTCTTCAAGGCACTTAGTTTTAAATCTTAGGCTTCTTTTGCAATTTATCTTCTCCGACCTTCCTATTTTGAACTCTTTTTAGACCTTAACTGTGTTTGAGACGTGCTAATTACATGTTTACTTGTGAGGGATCTGTGAGCCTCTTATTTGCCTTTGTATGTTCCCCTTTATGTGAAGTCCTACTTGTTATCTATGTCGCCTAGCATTTTGTCCTTTAAACCTAAGGGTCCAGCCTAGACCTTACCCTGTAGGGATAGTGGTCCTAAATACCCTCTAGGACTTATAGGATGGGACGGGTAATAGCACGCAATAAGCATTCGTGACCAATCCACACGTTTAAATAACCTTTACGGGGTGGGAAGGGTAGACATGGAGATGATGATCACGCGATAACACTATGCGTACGATTGGTTACCGGTGTTGTGTGGATGATCCATGTGATTATAAACCTAGGACCCTTTTCCTTATGTTACTGTCTTTTCAAATTACCCAAAAACTCCCCTTTAATTTTTCACTGCACTATTCCTTTTACTTCTAACTCTTTCTTCTTTGTTTTATTCAATGTCTTGACTAATTCTTGCACTTAGACTCTCCCTCAAACAAAGTATAGATTCCAACATGCTTGTTTGCAACCCTTATGTGTAAATTTATTTGTATACTTGTTTACATTAAAGTCACAACATAGCATGGTCGGGAACCACACTAGTGGATCTTGAGGGGTGCCTAACACCTTCCCCTCGAGATACTTTCTAGCCCTTACCCGAACTCTGGTTTTCAAATTCAAAACTCTTAGTGTCCTAATGCACTTAATCATTAGGTGGCGACTCTTCAATTCCAAAAACCCAATTCCCAAACGGGAATAGAGTTGTCTTCAAGAATTTCGTAAACCCGATTTCGCGAGAAAAAGGGGGTGTCGACAGCATGGCGACTCTGCTGGGGATTCTTTAGGCTTTTACCACTTGATGTTATATGTGACTTTATTGTTTTCTTTATTGCTTTGTTTAATACCTTTATTCGAAACTAACTTGTCTTTTGTTTCTTTTTCTTTAACGCTTTCATTTACTGCTTTCCTTCAGTACCTTTGTAATTTCTGAGCAATTATTGTAATCATTATGAACGTGAAAATACGTGACAATTTATTTCATTCTTGTAATTGCATCTTCAACATCATATTCCACTCGTGCCAAACAAATACCATAGCAACGCTTGTTAGTTGTTGCGCTCTTCCGATATTATTACCCCCTAAATTTGGAAAAGGCATATTTGTGGTAAAACTAGTCGATCAGCGGTGCAGTCGACGGTTTCGTGCCTTTCCCTCTTGAGTTGTCCGCTCAAGGGTACCGGTCTAGCACCTCACAGAAACCTTATTCTTTTTAACTGTACATGCATCACTGTCAAACCTAGTCGAGTCAGTTATGTTGTCCACATAATGACTCTTTAAGATAGCCTTGTCCAAAGTCCACTGGGTTTCCTTGAAACCCAAACGGACGCCACCTTATTCTGTGCATTTATTTGGAGAACTAAATGCTTTTATGCTAATTATTGGTTTAAATAGTCGAGTCCGGTGGGGGGTATGGTCTTAACCCTTTTGTTTTGCAGAAAATGGAGAACAAGGTCCCCGACTTCGGTATGGTCAGTATACCCTCACTCTTGCTGACCTGGTGGAGGAATCTCCCATCAAGTGACCAAATCAATGAATGGAAAGAGAGGGTCACCAAGGCTGGTGAGAAGCTGGAATATCTGGAATACCGTCTGCTGGAGTTGGAGGGAAAAGTGAGGAAAAGAGTCACCGACTGCCAGAACGCTGAGGGAAACGAAGGAGAACGCCTGGCAAAGGCATTGTTACTGGTGAACCTACGCGAGCTGGAGGATTTGATCAACGAGAGCATTCAACCTGCGGAAGGTCCTTCTGGGACCAAGTAGTTAGGACTCTTTTCTTTTGCTTTTAAATGTAATAAGGCCAATGGCCATTAGTGACATTTTTACTTTATGCAATTTTAGTGTCGTTTTGGGATTCGTCTTATTTTCATCAATAAAATGAGGCATTTAGCATTATAAGTTCTCCAAGTCAACTTGTCGCTAGGCTTACCTCAGGCACAGCGAGGCACCCAATTTAGGACACGATTTATATTCTTGCACTATGTGTTTAAATATTGCAACATTTTTCCTCAGAATCCGTACTAACTTGTTACCTTTTTTGTTGTTTTTACTTTTATTTTTATTCCCCTCCCTAAAAGGTTAGTTCGTGCATTCTGGCATCGTCATCCTACTCCATAAGATCTAAGGGCCCTCCACCTCCTCCTCCTCCAAGTCCTATAAAAAACAGGGGCAAAGCAAAAATGGAAGATTTGAACAACGCCAGAAAGGAGAATTCGATTGAAAGGGTAGAGGTTCCTCAGGGTATTCAGGTATGCAAAGAAAGTGCCGCTTAGCTCGAACAGAAGTTACTGAAATTTCAAGAAGAACTAGACCAAGTTCGGAACTTGGCGAGTCTGTCATTCTCCCTCACTACTCCCGACATCAACTTTCAACACCCCATGCCTCCACAGAACATCCCGAAGCCGCAGAAACAACCTGCTACTCATCAAAATTGCAACACATGCCACAACAACACTCCACTCCTCATCCCTGAACCATCGAATGATTATCCCCACCACGCTCCCAACTATGTGGAAACCCTACCACAATACACTCAACCCATTACAAACACACCAGAGTCTGATGACAAAGACTCTTTCATCAAGAACCGGGCAGCTGATCTCAAAAAGTTGACTAGCCGGGTCCAAGGCGTGGAAGGAAACAAAGGCATTGAAGGGTTGAATTATGAGGATCTTTGCATCCAGCCGGACGTTAAACTTCCCGAGGGGTACAAACCTCCCAAGTTCGAAATGTTTGACGGCTCAGGGGTTCCTAGAGTCCATCTGAGGACATATTGTGATAAACTGGTCGGTGTAGGAAAAGACGAGAAGATTCGCATGAAACTCTTCATGAGAAGTTTGAAAGGCGATGCGCTATCTTGGTACATTAGCCAAGATCCCAAGAAATGGACGAGCTGGGTAGGAATGGCGTCCAATTTCATGGACAGGTTCAGGTTCAACACAGAAAATGCACCAGATATCTTCTACATCCAGAATCTGAAAAAGAAACCCACTGAGACATTCCGCGAGTATGCTACTCGATGGAGATCCGAGGATGCTAAGGTTAGGCCGGCCTTAGAGGAAGAACAAATGAACCGATTTTTCGTTTGAGCGCAAGATCCGCATAATAAAGGGATAGAGGGCCAGAAATTCTCCGATAACATCAAGCTAGGAGAAAGGATTGAAGAGGGCATTAAGAGCGGAATGGTCACTAATTTTGAAGCACTGTAGGCTACCAACAAAGCCCTACAATCTGGTGGCGCATCCAAGAAAAAGGACGTGAGTGCCGTGATGGTCGCACAAAGAACCAAGTCTCCAGTAAAATACCAAGCCTACCCAGTATCCCCTCTCACATACCAGCCTATTCCCAATTACCAAGAACCTCCGCCCTCTTACCAAATTCCATCACCTTCTTACCACTCATCTCCTACCTCACCAAAATATTCCCAACCTGCACCCGTCTACCCAGCTTATAATGCTCACTACCAATCACCTCCTGCCTGCCAAAACTTCCCCAGGCCACGCCCTAACTTCGACCGTAGACCTCCCAAGCAATACACCGCCATCTCCGAGCCAATCGACCAATTATATGAAAGACTCAAAGCAGCCGGTTACGTCACCCCAATCCCTGCCATAACTCCAAAAAATCATTCCCAGTGGATCAATCCAAATAAAACCTATGCGTACCATTCCGGCATGAAAGGGTATACCATTGATGAATGCCGATCTCTGAAAGACAAAATCCAAGCTCTAATTGACAACAAAATCGTCATGGCCAAAGAACCTGCTCCTAATGTTCGAAACAATCCTTTGCCTAATCATAAGGGTGGTGGTGTGCACATGATCGAGGTAGAAGATGATTGGGACCCCAAGGGGTCGATTGGATTAATTGCCGAAGGTGACGAGCCCAAGAAACCAACCGTCACATTGAATCCAATTGTAGTCCATATCCAGCCCTCTGGGGATGCTGAAGTAACCATGTCTGTGCCTCTCGAGTTTGAAACACCGTCATCCAAAAGGACCGCAGAGCCGATTGAGGTGGAGTTTGGGTCTCCAAAGGTACCATTTGAAGTTGCTGTGTTGCCACCCAAAACGAGAGTGCCCATTCCTGTAGCGATGTCAAAAGTAACGCCATTCCAGACACAGGCCATTCCTTGGGATTACACCGCTGAGGCAAGAAGGAAGGGAAAATCCAAGCCTGGAGAAGCAATCGCACAGGGTATGACCAGGACAGGCAGAATTTATACTCCGGAGCACTTAGTTGAATCAAGTAAGTAGGCCTCTCGACGACCTATTGAAACTGGACCTGATGATCTCTGGCGGAAGATACAGGCGAAAGAATACTCAGTTGTTGATCAATTAAATAAAACACCGGCGCAGATCTCCATTCTAGCTCTGCTGCAGAGCTCCGAGGCACACAAGAACGCCCTAATGAAGATACTGAGCGAGGCATACGTACCCAGCAATATAACTGGAGGAGAGATGGCAAAATGGTCAGGCAGAGATTGGAGAGTCATAAGATCACTTCCCACGAGGATGAGTTGCCCCCTGAAGGTTTAGGACACAACAAAGCGTTGCACATCACTGTGCAATGTGAAGACTATTTCATCACCAGGACTTTGATTGATGGAGGCTCCAGCCTCAACATTTGTCGATTGGTGACCCTTAGAACATTGGGGAAGAGTCTACATGAAATCAAGGATGGGGCTATCAACGTCAAAGCTTTCGATGGTTCCCAAAGGTCCACTATTGGTGAGATCAGTTTATGTCTAGAAATGGGGCCAACTTGGTTTGATGTTGATTTTTAAGTAATAGACATCCCAGCATCCTACAACTTACTGCTGGGATGGCCATGGATCCACGCCGCCGGAGCTGTAG
Organism: Nicotiana attenuata; assembly: GCF_001879085.1. Lineage (NCBI taxonomy): Eukaryota > Viridiplantae > Streptophyta > Magnoliopsida > Solanales > Solanaceae > Nicotiana > Nicotiana attenuata. Next base: position 41,680,884 of record NC_031991.1, on the reverse strand, counting down.
CATCAACCCTGCACCAGGCAGTGAAGTTCGAGTGGAATCACCAAGAAGTGATTATTCATGGTGACGGGAGTAACCCCATATACAGTCGCCAAACCATCCCAGCAATTGAAGGAAGAAGGAAGCTAGGAGGAGAAACTTACCACCACATTGAGCGAGTCAACGGCGTGGATAAAGACAAGTGGTGGGATAACAAGATAGAAAGTATACTGAATTGGAGCGGGTATGAACCTGGCAAAGGGCTTGGCAAGAATCTCCAGGGAATCACCAAGCCTATCAAACTGAAGAAGCATGGCACCACTTTTGGGTTAGGGTACGGTTATACTTGGGAAGAATTCCAAAACTGGTCGCCACCATGGCGCGGCCCTTACTATCCGCTGGAGCACCCTATACCCCGCCTAGAACAGACTTTCCAGCCGGCCGACATCATATATAGGTCGGAGGAAGATAAAGCATTAGCAGCGATGAAGAACTTGTTCTTGGAAGATGACAATATGGACTGTCATGTCATTCTCGAGGAGGAAGGCCCTTCCATACAAGTCGTGAGCCGAGGGGAGCGCCTCAACAATTGGTCCCTCAGAACCACCGAGGCCCGGAGAGCTTCGGGGTAGCAAGGCTGAACAAAGCATTATGCATTATCTTTTAATTTTCGCTAGTTGATTTCCCTTCAGTATTATCTTTAAATTTTGAAAAAAAAAAAGCTCCGATGTTCAAAACAATTTTGGAATTCATCAAAGCACTTCAGTTTCTTATATATGTCTCGCTCTTATTATTTTCTCTGTCATTTATTTTAGTTTTACACGGCATTACTATTACTTATCTTGATGAACCGATGAATGTGACATGCGACGAGATAACGCAACAAACGGACATAGACTCAGAAGAGGATGAGATACCAGAAGAGGTTGTTAAAGAGGTTGAGAACTTTGAGAATAGACCTAAGTCTAACTTGGACGAAACTGAGGTTATCAACTTGGGGAATACAGAGAATGTCAAGGAAACGCGCATCAGTGTTCACTTGTCACCGTCAGAAAAGGAAGAGTACACGGAGTTCTTAAAAGAATATGACGACATATTTGCCTGGTCATATGATGATATGACCGGTCTCAGTACATCCATTGTAGCTCACAAATTGCCAACAGATCCGACATGTTCGTCGGTAAAATAGAAACTCAGAAAGTTCAAGCCAGACATGAGTTTGAAAATCAAAGAAGAAGTTACCAAACAAGTCAAAGCCAAGGTCCTCAGGGTAGTGGAGTATCCCACATGGTTAGCCAACATTGTGCCAGTGACGAAGAAGGACGGGAAGGTCAGAATCTGTGTCGACTACAGGGACCTCAACCGGACCAGTCCGAAAGATGATTTCCCATTGCCGAACATACACATCCTGATCGACAACTACGCCAAGCATGAGCTGCAGTCGTTTGTCGATTGTTTTGCTGGATATCATCAGATATGGATGGATGACGAAGACGCAGAAAGGACGACTTTCATTACACCATGGGGAATGTATTGTTACAAGATGATGCCGTTTGGATTAAAGAATGCTGGGGTCACCTACATGAGGGCCATGATTACTATTTTCCATGACATGATACACAAAGAGATCGAGGTGTACGTAGATGATGTCATCATCAAATCCAGGAAAGCCCCTAACCATATGGGAGATTTAAGAAAGTTCTTCAACAGATTAAGAAGGTATAACCTGAAACTGAATCCCGCCAAGTGCGCTTTCGGGGTTCCAGCTGGAAAATTGCTTGGGTTCATCGTAAGTCGACAGGGAGTAGAACTTGATCTGTCGAAGGTTAAGGCCATTCAGGAATTTCCACCGCCAAAGAACAAAAAAGAGGTTCTGAGTTTCTTGGGGAGACTCAACTACATCAGCCGGTTCATAGCCCAGTCCACTGTCATTTGGGAACCAATCTTTAAAATGTTGAAGAAGGACACCGCCACTAAATGGACCGATGATTGTCAAAAGGCTTTCGATAGAATCAAGGAATAGCTGTCAACGCCGCCAGTCCTGGTTCCGCCCGAACCAGGTAGACCGCTATTGCTCTACCTTGCAGTACTGGATGGAGCATTTGGTTGTGTTTTGGGACAATATGATGAAACGGGGAGAAAGGAGCAAGCCATCTACTATCTCAGCAAAAAGTTCACCCCGTACGAGGCCCGATATTCCCTGCTAGAACGCACCTGTTGTGCTCTGACTTGGGTAGCTCAGAAGTTGAGGCATTATTTCTGTGCCTATACCACTTATCTCATATCAAGGATGGATCTGCTGAAGTACATCATCCAGAAGCCCATGCCTATGGGCAGGCTGGCCAAATGGCAAATTTTGTTGAGTGAGTTTGATGTTGTCTACGTGACCCAGAAAGCGATCAAAGGACAAGCACTAGCCGATCATCTTGCCGAAAACCCCGTGGGCGGAGAATACGAGCCTCTAAATACGTATTTTCCCGATGAGGAGGTTTCATTCATAGGAGAAGACATTGCAGAATCCTATGATGGCTGGAGAATGTTTTTCGACGGAGCGACAAACTTTAAAGGAGTTGGCATAGGAGCGGTTCTAGTATCAGAAACATGTCAGCATTACCCGGTGTCCGCCAAACTCAGGTTCCCGTGCACCAACAACATGGCCGAGTACGAAGCCTACATCTTAGGGCTCAAGCTGGCCATTGATATGAACGTTCAGGAGTTACTAGTGATCGGGGATTTAGACTTGCTCATACATCAGGTTCGAGAAGAATGGGCAACCAAGAATTCCAAAATACTCCCATACTTGCATCATGTACAGGAGTTGAGGAAGAGGTTTATGAAGACAGAATTCCGGCATGTCCCCAGAGTTCAGAATTAGTTCGCTGATGCATTGGCCACTCTGTCATCCATGTTTCAACATCCAGATAAGAACTTCATTGATCCTATCCCGATAAAAATCCAGGATCAACCTGCTTACTGTGCTCATGTCGAGGAAGAAGAAGATGGAAAACCATTGTTCCATGACATTAAGAAGTACCTGTCAATAGCAGAATACCCAGAATTTGCAAACACTACTCAAAAGCAGACACTGCGGAGGAATCCTGTATAGGAGGACTCCCGATTTGGGATTACTGAGGTGTGTCGAAGCAAAGGAAGCATCCAGGTTGTTGGAGGAAATTCATGCAGGGACTTGTGGTCCGCATATGGATGGTTTTGTCTTAGCCAAGAAAATACTGCGGGCCGGTTATTTCTGGATGACTATGGAGACAGACTGCATCCAGTATGTTCGGAAATGCCATCGTTGCCAGATCCATGCAGACATGATAAAGGTACCCCCTAACGAGCTCAATGCAACAAGCTCACCATGGCCGTTCGCCACTTGGGGAATGGATGTCATCGGACCCATCGCGCCTGCCGCATCAAACGGGCACAGGTTCATACTAGTGGCGATTGATTATTTCACCAAATGGGTTGAATCAACATCATATAAGGCGGTAACCAAGAAGGTTGTGACAGACATCATTCGCGACCGTATCATTTGCCGGTTCGGCGTCCCAGAGACAATCATCACTGACAATGGTTCCAATCTCAACAGTGATCTGATGAAACCAATGTGTGAGACATTTAAGATTAGGCACAAGAATTCAACAGCCTACAGACCCCAGATGAATGGAGCTGTAGAAGCAGCCAATAAGAACATTAAGAAGATACTAAGGAAAATGATGGAGAAACACAAGCAGTGGCATGAAAACCTATCCTTTGCTTTATTGGGATACCGTACCACTGTCCGCACATCAACTGGGGAGACACCCTATATGTTGGTTTACGGTACCGAGGCACTCATCCCAGCCGAAGTGGAGATTACCTCCCTGAGAATTATGCAGGAAGCAGAACTTGAAGATGTAGAATGTGTAAAAAGTCGTTACGAGCAATTAGCCCTTATAGACGGGAAAAGACTGAATGCAATTTGCCACGGTCAGCTTTATCAGAATAGAATGACCAGAGCCTTCAACAAGAGAGTCAGACCAAGACAGTTCGCGCCAGGGCAGTTAGTACTGAAGAAGATTTTTCCGCACCAAGACGAGGCCAAAGGAAAATTTTCTCCCAATTGGCAAGGTCCGTACATGGTTCACCGGGTTCTAACTGGAGGAGCCCTCATACTCGCAGAAATGGACGGAAAAGTCTGGCCAAAGCCGATAAATTCAAATGCAGTGAAGCGATACTATGTGTAACCATTATGATTCCTTTATGATGTAATTTGAACTACGTCTGACCTGATTCCCGTTTAAGAGGGGATACGTAGGCAGCCTTATGGGTTCGGTCACAATTCAATAAAATTTTCATTCCCCCCCCCCCCCCCCCGACATTGGAAACTGAGGCAGAATTTTGAGGAGGACCCTAAAAATTCCGAAGTTGATCTCCGCCAATCATCACGCGCAGCCGTCAGAAGCACCATCCCAGTAAACTGGGGCAGAATTTTGAGGAGGACCCTCAAAATTCCGGAGCAAAAGAGGTTGCCATATCTTGAACCGTGTCGCAGTCACCGGTTCATCTAAAACCATTTTTACATCAAGTTTTATTATTTTACCAAATCATGCATGGCTACTGTCAAAATAGCTTTGTTTAGAAACGCTACCCCAAATGAAAGCAAGAGCCGAGTAGGACAAGCGAAGCCCACAGGAAGACGAACTAACCTTCCCCCTGACAAAACTCACAATCTTTCTTTGAATGCAGGCACCCCAGACATAAAGTCATCAGATATGATTACAAACTCATATTTTTCAGGAATACGACTCTCAAAATCATCGCCCACTTACAAGTGCTATCCGCGCACGACATTCTCAGCAGCCACAATGATGATCATCTATCAGCTATCATCTATCAGCTAAGAGATTTCGTTACTCTGCATTGCATAAGGCTACCTTTCTGCCTTCCGAGACTAAGCACTGTCTCCATCCGCATTTTGCATTGCATAAGGCTACCTTTTTGCCTTCCGAGACTAAACACTGTCTCCATCTGCATTTTTCTCTGCATTGCATAAGGCTACTTTTCTGCCTTCCGAGACTAAGCTCTGTCTCCATCTGCATTTTTCTCTGCATTGCATAAGGCTACTTTTCTGCCTTNACTGAAACACCGCCAACTTTATTTAAATTCCTGTCGGCTGAAATATCGCCATTCACATTTTTCTACATCGGCTGAAACACCGCCAACTTTATTTAAATTCTTGTCGGCTGAAATATCGCCATTTACATTTCTCCTTCACATCGACTGAAATACAGCCAAATCTTGCATTTCATGGGCTGAAATACCGCCAAATCTTGCATCTCATGGGCTGAAATACCGCCAAACTATCCAAGGGCGTCATTGTTCGGAGGCACCATCTTCGAAGCCCGAGAACCCCATGCCATGGCCCGAGGACCCCGTTTTATATTCTGCACATCATTATTCAAAGGCATCATGGTTCGGAGGCACCACTATCATAGCCCAAGAACGTCATTTCATAGCCTGCGAATCCTTTATTATGCGCTTCATGGCCCAGGACGTCATGGTCTGAGGACGTCATCTTAACCGTCCAAAGACAACATTCATGGTCCGATGGGAACTTGCATCACGTTTAAAATTCCGCACGATATGCTTGTATTACTCAATTGCAGGTACATCAGCTGGCAACGACCATTACAGCAAGAGCGATCTCGCCCTGGTTTCTCGCAACCCATCACTCCCTGACCACCCTTCCCAACCTAAATATTGCGCCTGTTTCTTCGAAAACCTCCATCGGCATACTCCGTCGATGTATCCTGAACTACATATGACCTAATTCCTGTAAAACCAGGGATATGTAGGCAGCTCAAAAACCAGAGCGCGGTCATAACCTTTGCAAGTCGTTTCTCGCGGTCAAAATTGGTCATCATATCTTTACCCGACAACTCTTTCATCCTTCCCGGGTAAAGAGGGGCAGCTGTTGATACCCAATTTTCCCTATATTTTTTATATATGCAAAATACTTTCAAAATAGCATGTACATGCATATATAAGCATGCCCCAAAGTTTTGGTATTTTTTCTTTATTTTTTAAGATTTTAAAATCAATTTGTTGCCTATTTTAATAGTACAACATTCAATAATTATTTCCAGACTATCATTTTTTGGTGAATAATTTATTTTATTCTCATATCTACACCAAGGTATAATTAAGGTGATTTTTGCATATTTTTATAAAACTTATTTGGGTATTTTTAAAGCTAAATTGCTGTAATTGCAATTATAGCCTATTTTCCGACTAATAGTGTTTTATAATAACAAAATTGCTCCCAGTATTTTTTAATTAACATTTATATATTATTAATATTTTTAGTGCTTTTAATTGGTTTTGAAAATTATTTTTAACTATTTTTATTAAATTAAAAGGGGAAAATTCGCTATTTAACGTATAGCCCATTTACATTTCAATTATAGCCACATTACAGCCCCAATTTAAACCCAATTTCAATGGCCCAATACCCTATCTGAACCAACCCAGCCCAATCCCTGGGTGACCCGATCCACTCCTATTTTAATCTGAGCCGTTGATCAAATGAGATCAACGGCCCAGATTAAGTTACCTTAATTAAACCCTCACCTACCCCCTTTCCCCGACTCATTCTTTCACGACTCACTCTCTCTCTATCTCTCGATCTCTCTCTGTGACTCTCTAGAAGTCTCCTTGACTTCTTCCCCTCCGACGAGTTCTGTCTATCTTTGCTGGTTGGTTTCTCAACAGAAACCTTGGTTCTTCATCATCTCTTGGTCATCTACTTACCTCTCACCGGTCCAGTGATACCCTGGGGTCCTCAGGCGAGCTCGGAACGGTTCTCTTGCCTCCCATTGTCCCATGCCACTTTCCTGCCTCCCCGGCCGCCTGGGTAATGGTCTACAACCTGTTCCGGCTTAAGCCGATGCCATCTCTGAGGTTCTTCCTCTTCTCTGGGTTCCACGAAACCCTAACCCTATGTTTATCAATTTATTTTAGATCTACAGTATTACGAAGTTTTTCCACGTTTGTTTTCTTTAAAAAAAGCCTCATCTTTAAACGATCAATTTTAAAATTAGGGTTTCTTAACCCCTTTTCAAAAAATGGTTTTTACTTCTTGTTTAGTGATTTCTACTACATTTTGAACGATCCTCTTTTGTTTTCATTGCTATCTGAGTTACTAGGCTGGAAAGCCCTAATTCTTTCTAGCCCGTTTTGACTATGTGTGTTTGTTTCTTGTGTTCATGTATTCTCTGTGATTTTGGTTGTTAGGGGTCTTAATCCTCTACTGTTCTATGACCCCCTGTTTAGGGCTTCTCTGATTTAAGTGCTATTTGATGATTGTTAGGTTTGACTACTTGTTTATTTAAAGGCTTCATCGATTCTATGCATCTTTCCGCAAAACTGTGATATTTTTATTGAATATATGCTTTAGTGTGTTTTGCCTACAATTATGTACTGCTTCCTTATTTGTGAGATGCTTTCCCTAATTAGCATTGATTTATTGAGATTTCAGTCTCATCCGTGGTACTTTGATTGATTTTTCAGAACTAGATTGAATTCTGCCTTATTTATGCGAAATATATATCTTCCTTGTTTAAAACATTCTGTATTTGGCCTTTATTATATGCCACATGAAGTTACTGCTTTAATTAGGTTAAAATCAGTCTATGAGTTGATTCCTTTTCCTTATTTAGCTATGATTGTACCGTTTGAACTTGATTCCCGAGGAGTCTGTGTCTTTAATTGATGCTGATTGATTATTGTTTCCAAAATTATGTAAAAACTAGTACTCCTTACCTTTTTTTTCTTAATCGTTTTCAGCATTATAAATACTCTATTCTCTTTTGCATAACACACGAAATATCACTAAGCAATACACAAACACATACACAAAGAGCATACTGATATCATTCTGAGTTCTCTCTTACTCTCATACATATTCTCTTTGCTTCTCGTATTAGTTACTGATCACTCAGTCGGCTGAATGCCAAGACTGAGTAATTACTGTTGCTCGCCTACATCTGCATACTATTGTCCCGCTGCTCTCTTTCTTGTTCTGCATACTACTGCCCTGTTGCTCTGCCTCTCTGCACCTTGCTGTTCTATTCTCACTCTTGACTGGTATGTTTCTAGTTTAAGTTTACAGTATCCCAAAACAACATATTTCAGTTCATGTTAAGATTCTTGTTATTCCTTTTGTGTTTTCACTTATGGTTCTATTTTTTACCATGTAACTAGCATGTCTCTGTGATTTCCCTTTCCCTTTAGTCTAATATGTCTCTTGGTTTCCCTTGTGTGATCCACTATGACTCTGTTTGATTCCTATGAAGCTAGCATACTTGTTTTGTCTATGTGCTTATCTTTCCTCTTATCTCAGCATGACCAATGTTTTCTTATGTGTTTTCATCCTCTGCCTAACATCTACCCCTACAAACTTGTACCCCCTCCACCTAAGTGTTATATGATCTAATGTGTGACTCTGTCTGACACTTAATGCTGTTGGACTTTGGCATGAACACTATGTGATAACTATGCTGTAACTCTAGTCTAAGGGCTAATTATGTATAAGCTTACTTCTGCCATGTGATTTATCTGTTCCCCAGTCCCTATCCCTACTTGTGTTTGCTTCCTGAACTCTTCATATCTTCTGAGTTGTGATTGTCCTGTTTCTTTCCTTTCTTGTTTTTATAAAACAAACTCCCAGTTTTCTCTGGAACTATTTTCTTCAAAAACTGGTATCTCAAACCCAACTCTTTCAAACTCTATCACACCCTCACAATTCTTAGAAAGTAGGTTCTGCCCCTCTTTCGTGTAAACATTGCTTTGGGTATCTCTGAATACCCACTGAACTTTGATGCACAAGGCTGGGAGTTCCACACCGCACTTATTCAACATTTTTTGGTAAATGTTTGGGTGCTGGTATTGGCTAGGGACCCAATGGGGCCCTAGGGAGCTTTGCCGCACCCAGACCATGGCTGTGAAACTCGAAAGAAGTGAGGATTGGGCCTGGTTGAAGGCTCCCTATAGAGTAGCTTCTTATTTTATTTTTCATTATGTAATTCAGCTATCATGGTTTGTAATAACTTGTAAACAACTGATTGGGGTAATAGTGAAAATGGGTTGGGGTTATACATGCTTAGTTTAAAGTTATGGGTAGAAAACATGCTCGTAGGGATTTACTTACCTATTTTTGCAATAGACATCATGTATAGGACATGCATCTCATGTAGTAGTGATACTGTTTTAGACTATTTACTTTCAGTCTGTTGTGATACTCACTTCATATTCACAACTAGCTAATGATTCACAAATAACTGTTAAAACTACTGCTGCATTTTTCACTGGCATTTAGATACCATGTTTTTAGGACCTTTACGTGCATTAGATACCATGTTACTTGGGATTTATATTTTTGTCTGTCACAATTTGCGAAACGCCTCACCAGTATGTTTAAGCTAATAATGCAGGTTTGATTAATCGCGTCCTTTAAAATTGGGATTAATATGCATGTTCACCTTCAAGGTAATTAGGCAATGAATAAGACACCTAGGCAAGCTTTAGGCCTAATACAAATCGATTAATCATGCTTCAGAACTACTCAGTCTCTTTTAACTTATGAACTTCATCCTTTGTTTGCTTCTATAAAATTTGTCCTATTAAAACTCCAGTCCCATTTTTTTATCCCGGAATCGTGCCTCTGTTTTATCATGCTTTTTACTGAGTTGTTTGCTTGTCCAGAATCGTGCTTTGGTAGGCTACTATAATACTACTACTATATTTTCAAAGTATGTTTTAAACAAGTTTATCTATACATTTTTACTAATTCCTTAACTGCTGCAACCTACTGCCATCTTTTATTGATCTTTCTGAAAATCGGACATTCTTCAAGGCACTTAGTTTTAAATCTTAGGCTTCTTTTGCAATTTATCTTCTCCGACCTTCCTATTTTGAACTCTTTTTAGACCTTAACTGTGTTTGAGACGTGCTAATTACATGTTTACTTGTGAGGGATCTGTGAGCCTCTTATTTGCCTTTGTATGTTCCCCTTTATGTGAAGTCCTACTTGTTATGTATGTCGCCTAGCATTTTGTCCTTTAAACCTAAGGGTCCAGCCTAGACCTTACCCTGTAGGGATAGTGGTCCTAAATACCCTCTAGGACTTATAGGACGGGACGAGTAATAGCACGCAATAAGCATTCGTGACCAATCCACACGTTTAACTAACCTTTACGGGGTGGGAAGCGTAGACGTGGAGATGATGATCACGCGATAACACTATGCGTACGATTTGTTACCGGTGTTGTGTGTATGATCCATGTGATTTATAAACCTAGGAACCTTTTCCTTATGTTACTGTCTTTTCAAATTACCCAAAAACTCCCCTTTAATTTTTCACTGCACTATTCCTTTTACTTCTAACTCTTTCTTCTTTGTTTTATTCAATGTCTTGACTAATTCTTGCACTTAGACTCTCCCTCAAACAAAGTATAGATTCCAACATGCTTGTTTGCAACCCTTATGTAATTTATTTGTATACTTGTTTACATTAAAGTCACAACATAGCATGGCCGAGAACCACACTAGTGGATCTTGAGGGGTGCCTAACACCTTCCCCTCGAGATAATTTCTAGCCCTTACCCGAACTCTGGTTTTCAAATTCAAAACTCTTAGTGTCCTAATGCACTTAATCATTAGGTGGCGACTCTTCAAATCCAAAACCCCAATTTTCAAACGGGAATAGAGTTGTCTTCCCAAATGTCGTAAACCCGATTTCGCGAGAAAAAAGGGGGCGTCGACAAACCTCAACAAACTCAATTGGCACAATAAGTGACAGATCTCCAACCACCTTCTTCAACATGGATATGTGAAACACTGGGTGCACTAAAGACATCTCCGGAGGTAGTTCAAGCTTGTAACCTACTCGGCCAATCCTCTGAATGATTCTGTATGGTCCAAGATACCTCAGACTCGATTTCCCTTTGTTCAAAACCACATTATACCCTTCATGGGAGAGACCTTCAAGAATACCCAATCATCTTCTTTGAACTCCAAATCCCTACGACGAACATCCGAATATGATTTCTGACGACTATGGGCAGTTTTCAACCGCTCCTAAATGACCTTGACCTTCTCCATATCCTGATGCACGAGGTCTGGTCCTATCAATTCAGCTTCCCCAATATCGAACCACATAATGGGAGATCTACATCTCCTACCATATAACGCCTCCAATGGTGCCATCTGAATACTAGCATGATTACTGTTGTTGTAGGAAAATTCTATGAGTGGCAAATGATCATCCCAGCTACCCTTGATGTCAAGAACACAAGCATGCAACATATCCTCAAGCTTCTGAATAGTCCGCTCTACCTGCCCATCGGTCTGTGGATGACATGCTATACTAAGATAAACCTGAGTACCCAAATCTTGCTGAAATTTCTTCCAAAAGTTAGCTGTGAATTGTGCACCTCGATCAGAAATGATAGAAACTGGGGTGCCATGCAACCTGACTATTTCCTTGATATAAAAATGAGCATATTGTTCCGCTGTGTCGGTAGATTTAACTGGTAAGAAGTGTGTTGATTTCATGAGTCAATCCACAATCACCCAAATTGAGTCAAACTTGCATGGAGTGCGCGACAGTCCTACCACAAAGTCCATATTAATCATTTCCCACTTCAACATTGGGATTTCTATGTTCCGTGCCAAACCACCGGGCCTTTGATGCTCGGCCTTCACTTGCTGACAATTTGGACATTTTGCTACAAAGTCCGCAATATTTCTCTTCATGTCATTCCACCAGTAGACCTCCTTAAGATCATGATACATATTTTTAGAACCTGGGTGCATGGAATACCTGGAATGATGGGCCTCAATCATGATTCTTTCCGGGAGACCATCTACATTTGGAACACATAGTCGCCCTTGGTACCTTAGTGTACCATCATCCATGCTGATAACAAAAATCCATAGTCTTATGTTTATGAATCCCCTCCTTTAATTGTACCAAACAATGGATCGTTGTATTGCTTCTATTTGACCTCCACCACAAGCGATGATTCAGCCCTATTTTGCACAGTCACCCCACTTCACTAGAGTTTGCAAGGCGAACTCCCAAGCTAGCCAACCGATGAACCTCCCTGGCCAACAACCTTTGATATGCCTCCAAGTGAGCCAAACTACCCATAGATTTCCGGCTAAGAGCATCCGCCATGATTGGCTTTTCCTGGGTGATATAGAATATCGATGTCGTAATATTTGAGTAACTCCAGCCATCTTCTCTGGCTCAAATTCAATTCCTTCTGTCTGAATATATATTGAAGGCTCTTGTGGTCCATGAATACACCCACATGGGCACCATACAAATAATGATGCCAAATCTTTAATGCAAAAACCACCGCTGCAAGTTCTAAGTCATATGTTGGATAGTTCTTTTCATGATTCTTGAGTTGCCTATAAGCATAAACTATAACCTTCCTATCACGGGGCGCTTTTGGTCAGTCTAAAGTCACACCCACATGGCACTCAAGTTGCGCGCTTGACTCAGCCTTTCCCAACACTTAGCCAAATATTCAGCAAGTTTGGCCTTAACGAATTTTTGGCAGCAATTTAATAAGAACACAATCAAATATGGGATAATCCCAACCCTTGTATTAATTTCGAAAATAAAAAAAGGAACCCTCACTTTTCTATGAACATAAGTCGTTCACAACCCACTTCGTCTAGCCAAGATCACAAGTCGATCTTGCACACTAAGACTTGCCAAATGCCCAGCCTTAGCCCCTTTTTGAAGCACTTAGAAACCCTCACATTTCACTCCATTTTCCCTTGCTGAATTTCACAAGAAATTCCCACTTAATATCTCACTAAGTCCAAAGGCACCTATTTATAGCACATAGGCAACCTTTAGGACTTGACAGCACATGAACACTTGTTGTCTATAGCTTTTGCCACTTGTCGGGCTAAGACTAAATCTATTCCTATCTTATAGTTGACATCCCCAACTACATAGGCCATGTTCTACACGAAATGATTATGATACAAGCATAAACCAGACATGGGTAAAGGTGGTTACGAAAATGAAACCGCTAACTACTTTGGCATGTGCATTTCATGTGCCCCTTGACTTGGTCAGCTGATTCATGCTCAAGGCTGGCATTGCGCCCAGCCTTGGCTCATTTGACATTGCTCTGCACCAATTCCTTGCTCGTAATCTGCCACCCATGACTTTGCCGCACACGCCCGACGCCACTGCCGCCCGCACATGCCTTGGCCGAGTTTCTGCCTTGCCCATGTCAACCCTTGTTTCACCCGTTCCATTACTTGTATTTTCCTTCGCATAGCCTTGTCTTAGCTATTGAAAGCCTTTGTCATCATCCTGCATTGCCGTGCTTTAGCTTAGACCACACTTGTTGCTGCCACAACCCGAAGTGCCCGTGCCACTGACTTTGGCACGCATGCCATGCCATGCCGCCCCAACATTGCCCACACTACCTTATCAAGCATTTTCCAACCATGTCTTGCCTGCCCGAAGACCTTGGCCAATACTTGCCCAACACATCCCTCATGACAATGTCATGTCCGTTGCCCGCATGATGGTTTTGCCCGCACATAGGCCAATGACAAGGCCATCACGCCCAATCCTTGCCACAGCTGTTCCACGCCCGATGTCAAAGAGTCAGGCCCTAACACTTGCCATGTTGCATTAATACACACCCAAGCCCGATCCTTGAAGCATCGCAATATACCACAAACGTATCTGTACCCTCTACCAGGGTCAACACCGGTGCCGTAGACAATCTTGATTTCAATTCCTGGAAGCTCTTTTCACAAGCATCGGACCATTGGAACTTAACTGCTTTCTGCGTCAATTTAGTCAATGGAGAGGCAAGAGTAGAGAACCCCTCCACAAACTTCCTGTAATACCCTGCTAAGCCCAAGAAACTATGAATCTCTGTTGGAGTTGTAGGTCTAGGCCAATTCTTCACCGCTGCAATCTTTTGAAGATCAACCTCAGTTCCTTCTTTGGAGACAATATGACCCAACAATGTGACAGATTCAAGCCAAAATTCAAATTTTGAAAACTTCGCATACAACTGGTGCTGATGAAGAGTCTGTAGAACTGCCCTGAGATGATCGGCATGGTCCTCTCGACTTTGTGAATATGCAAGAATATCGTCAATAAACACTATTACAAAAGAGTCAAGAAAAGTCTTGAAGACTCGATCCATAAGATCCATGAAAGCTGCCGGGGCATTTTTTAGCCCAAAAGACATTACTAGAAATTCAAAGTGCCCATACTGGGTCCTGAAAGCTGTTTTCGGAATATCTTGCTCCTTGATCTTCGATTGGTGATACCCTGAGACTAAATAAATTTTGGAGAAGTACCTATCACTCTGTAATTGATCAAACAAATCATCTATCCTTGGAAGTCGGTACTTATTATTGATTGTGACTTTGTTGAGCTGTCGGTTGTCAACACACATCCGTAGCGACCCATCTTTCTTTCTTACAAAGAGAACCGATGCGCCCCAAGGCGACACACTCGGTCGGATGAAGCCCTTCTCTAACAAATCCTTCAATTATTCCTTTAGCTCTTTCAATTCTGCTAGTGCAATTCTGTAAGGTGGAATAGATATAGGTTGCGTGCCTAGCATCACATCAATCCCAAAATCAATCTCCCTGTCTGGTGGGATCCCAGGGAGCTTATCAGGAAAGATATTCGGAAATTCATTCACAATAGGCACAAACACAAGTGTAGGTGCCTTAGAATTAGTGTCCGTGATCTAGAACAAATGATAGATACACCCCTTGTTAATCATCTTCATGGCGTTAAGGTAAAAAATAAACCTACCGTTTGGCACCACATTATCCCCCTTCCATTCAATAACTGGCTCATTTTGGAAATTTAAACCTCATAGTTTTAGTTCGACAGTCAAGTTTGGAAAAACATGAATAAAGATAATCCATCCCCATTATTACATCAAAATCAACCATTCACAATTCAATGAGATCGGCCATGGTGTCTTGACCACGCAACATGACAACACAATCTCTATAAACTCGCGCGGCCACAATGTACTTACCAACTGGAGTAGATACAGATAACGACTCATGAGGTTGTTTCGATTCTATCCCAAATTCCATAGCAACATAAGGAGTGACACAAGTCAAAGTGGAACCAGGATCAATAAGAGCATACACATCATGAGATTGGACCATCAAAATACCTGTGACCAACATCTGGAGAAGCCTCTGAATTCTGGGGACCAGTCATAGCACAGAAATGACTGGGTCCTCCCAACTCTGTGCACCATCCCTGGCTGCACCACGCCCTACGGGTGCTGGAGTGCCTCGAGCTGGAGGGGGTATTGAGGATGTAGCAGCTGCTGAACTAGATGGCTGTGTTGTGCCCCTGACCGCGCCCTGGCAGGAAGAACGACAATCTCTTTGAATATGACCCCTCAATCTGCAGCCGTAGTATATGGGTAAGTCCATGTAGCAGACCCTAAAGCGCATCTTCCCACTCCAGGGGCATGGGGGCCTCCGCTGCTACTGGAATCTCCCTCTTGACCAACCTTGCTGGTGGGGTCCCATGTTGCACTGACTGGGTCTGAAACGACTCCACTATTGCTGGCTGGGCCCTGATGGCGGTGCACTAGCTGAAGACTAAGCAAAAGACTGGGATTGTCCTCATGACCCTCCCCTGAATGCTTACCTGCCACCACCAAATGAATCTCCAAGTTTGCCCGCGGACCGGGCCTTACTACTACCCTCTCGCTCCAGTTTGTTCTTCAACTTACGGTTCTCTGTAGCTTGAGCAAATGCCACTATCTTTCCATAGTTCATATCAGAATTCAAGGAAATTGTGGAAGCCTTATTAATAACCAAAGGGCTAAGTGATACGCTCAAATTACACTTTAAATAAATAGTGTAAGGCGGTCAGTGTCAAATATATAACCCAACAAGGTTTGGGTCGAATCCCACAGGGAATAAGTGTGAAAAGGTTACTTGAGTAGTGTGAAACTTGACTTAGGTCGTAATTCTATTCCTTTAGCATAACAAGAGAATGGTATAATTGTGATTTAATAAGATAAATAATTGTTACGAGAATGTGAATAATTTAATTAAGTAAACCAAGGTTGTGTCCCCATCAATGAAATGTAATGCTATCGGTGTTAATATGATATATTTCTAATGAAAGGTCCTTGTGATATGCAAATAGCTTCTAAATGACTACCCAATATTTTCCAATGGTTGGGTAGTATTTTCTATTTATGAGTTTCCCAAATATAAAAGAGTTGCAATTAAGAACAACCAATTTATGCCAAGTAGAACCCACTTATTCCTAAGCGATTCTATTAAACAAGGTTTAGAGTCTTGAGTTGTTGATATTCATTTCTACCAAAACCTAACCCACTTTTCTAAGTAAAGAAAGAGTAAGCTGGAATATGTTAATGTTTGCAACCACCAACAATAAATAAAGCACAAGAGATGAATAAATATCAACCAACCATTATATATATATTCAATGTCAAACACCCATTTACATTACACCCATTTAGGGTCCATAACCTTAGTATTTAAAACTAGCTACTCATACTAAAATACAAAAGCAAAGAAATAAATAAAGACATAATGCTTACAAAACTGCAAGATTCTCTCTTCACAAGCTTCCAAATTAATGGAGTATTCAATGCCTTCAATGTTGTCTCTTTTTCAGACTTAATAGTTATTCTTAAATAGTGGACCAAAAGTCGTGGTCAAAATCGGAAAAAATTTCCCTTGCAGAGACCTTTTGCGATCGCATAATGGTTGCAGACCATGTATGAGGTCCGCATAGTCAGAAATTGCATCGTATACTTATAGGTGTTGAAGCTCAGATTTCTGTCGCATTCCAATTATGCTGTTATGCGACCGCATATTCCATCGCAGGATAGTTGCCCAAGAGCTTCAGTTGGAATTTTTGCGGTCATTATGCGGTCCGCAGAAGCGTTATGCGACCGCATATTCTTCTCTTCAGTTGGCCATTCACTTTGCGTAGGTTATGCGATCTGCATTTGACTTCTGTGGTCGCATACTTGCATCATTTCTGTCCTTTTATGACTTTTTGACTTCTTTTCCATGTTTTTGGGCCCTCAAGTCTCATGCACTACAAAACATCAAAACTTGATAAGAATTAACTAAAAATAAATTGAAAGACAAGCTAAAATCTTAGTAATTTGTATCAAAAGTGCCGAAATTCCACGGCACATCAACACCCCAACTTAAACTCTTGCTTGTCCTCAAGCAACTAAAACAAAATTATCATATTCTATACTACTTCTATTTCTGACATGCCACAAAACAGTAATGACTGTAAAAGGTTTTGACTGACAGCTAACAAGCATGTAACTTCTTTTATTTACCCTTCCTGGAGGACAACTATCATTTAACCATTCGACTAATCAACTTGTGAACTTCGAGCCTCAACCAAAATGACAAAATGCTATTCACAGCTAAGTGTGCACTTGTATTCTACTTCAAGAACCTAACTTCTGCTAAATCTTACAATTCATGCGTGCTCACAGCAAAGAAAATCCCTAACTCACACATATGTACAGGGGATGCAATCAAAATTCACTCGGAACGAAAGCTACATGCTACAAGTATCAGTTCCATATGTTTGCCCTTATTTTAACTTGTTGCTATCTCAGGAATGATTAACTGTTGATCACTAAGGACTTTTTACGGGTTGTAACGTAGGCTTCGGGACGGGTTGGATGAATAATTGGGAATGTAGTGGCTATACCCTCCTTGAACTCTACATTCATTTTGCTTCTTTACTACATAGCACTTATTGACCTTAAGTTACCAACATTATAACCACCTCAGAGTATTTCTTCAATTTCCACAAGACTCCGCTCTTTTATCTTCAAAGTATGTACAATTACTTTTCTCTTTTTGTTTTTTTCTCTTTTTTTTTCGGAGCTTGCATTTCGTTATATACAAAACTTTGAGGTTGTTTTTTTTCCCTACACACAATCGTAAACCTTACCACTTTCCACTTTTTACCGGTACCCCCAACTTAGGTTTTTAGCCTCATTCTTACCCGTTCAAGGAGGGATGGGTTCAAAAGAAGGAATTATTTTACAAAAAGGGGTAAAGGTTTGTAATGTGGCAGCCAATAAAAGGTTAAAGGCTCAACGGGGGTAACTAGGGTAATTTATGTACCAGGGAGGTCAATTTGGGCAAAACTGGATAGTAGTCACAAAGAGAGCCTATGATCATTTCTGCATTCCAATTGCACTAAGAAACCAACCGGGCAAGTTCTAGACATCACAAGTTAAGCACATGCATTATTTATACAAATCCTCACTCACTCACAATGCATGAACTGTTCAACTCAACATAATTTCAGCCCTCCAGTGAATGCAAGGCAACTCAAAACTTTCATCTTAGGATATGTAAGATTATGATAAGCATAAAGTCAAAGAGCGAGCCTCAAGTTCACAAGAATGACTAACCAAAAGTGTGTGTGTGTGTGTGTGTGTATATATATATATATATATAAGCAAAAGAAGGAAGGGTGCCATTTATTTACACAATTCATCACGGTTCTACTATTAAACCCTTGGAAAAGAACCCGGCAAAGAAAAACCAAGGGGAATTTATTGCTAACTATGAAACTATACTACAAGAGTAAAGAGTTTATGTACAATGTTCACACAAAGCATGACTACCCTACCCCCAACCAAAAATCATTCAGTGTCCCCAATGCATAGAGAATGTAAAAATGAAGCTCAGGGACTTCCTGGGGCGCACTAGGTGTTCGGAGGAGCTGAATTATCCGGGGTAGCTGTGGGTCATCTGCTGGCACTAAAGCAGCAACTGATGGAACCTCAGACTAAGTGGTGGCCTCCACGGCTGGAGTAGGAAGCTCCAACTGCTGTGAGGATAGAGCAGGAAGATCCACCTGTTGTGAGGATGGAGCAGGAAGATCCACCTGCTGTGAGGCTGGGTCTGGGGCCTGAGAGCTGCTAGCCTCGCCTAGTGAAGGCTGAGTGGTCGATGGAAGTGCCTTGGCAACCATACTTGCCAAAGAATGTGCAATTGTTGTCTGCACAACTACTTCCTCTTCATCCTGTGCAATTGTAGAAGCAGCCACATGCTTACCCTTGTCCTGATGACCCTTAGTGTCCTCTACCAGTGCATCCTCATCTGTTTCCTCATCTTCTGAATCTCCCTCATCAGACTCCCCTTCCGTCTCTCCGAATCCCTCCTCTGAAGGAAATGTCAATGTGTACAGGAGGAGCTGGAGCCTTTGAGGTCTCAACACTCTGTGCCTCCGGAGCTGTCATCATGTTTGTGAAATCAAATTCCAAGCCCGTAATGGAAGTGCCAGCACCCTGCTCACCATCCTTCGGGAGGAAGGGAGTCAAGTCAAACTACAAATTCTGCATCTTCTGCAGCTCTGATTTCATTTCATCAACATCTTTTCTGAGCCGAGAAATATCTCCAACCTCACCCCACTCGGCCTTCTCAAGATGCACTTCAAAGTGCTTTAGGCGTTCCTCATAAGATTTATGCTGCTGTTGAAGAACACCCACTGAGGCTTGGACGGGTATCAATGCTTGCCAGATGAGGTTTAGGATTTCCTTTATCAGTCGGTCTAACTTAGCATTGACGTGCTGGGCCAGTAGACCGAGCTTGGAGAGAGCCGGTAAGGGAACCTACGGGTGTGCAGTGGTATGCTGTGGAGTGGCTGTAGAGGTAGCTAGGGCTTGAGAGGTGTCAGGCAGTGCCGGGGCCTCTGGTGTTGCTGAGTTCGATGGAGGTGGAATTGAAGTCTTTGGATGATTTGTAGTTTCCTTGTCTACTGCGTCACTGATCTGATTGATGTCAATATCTTTGAGAGCTTTCTCAAGTTTATCATGCTTTGGCATAGGAGGCACACCCGCAGCTTTGCATAGAGCAGTGATCAAGCATGGGAAGGGAAGTGTTTTTTTTTTTTTTTTTTTTGTTTTCTCTAATCCCCAGCACCCTGAATATAATCTCTCCCACATCAATCTTTATGCCTGTCATGATGCACGCAATGAGGAGAGCCTTCTCAATGTTGATGTTAGTTTCATTCCTAGATGGCATCAGACGGGAGCAGACAAGATTGAGCCAATATCGACCCTCCTGTGTGAGATCCTGCTTGAAAATCTTGTGTCGATGATCAATCCAGGCGGGTGTCCCCTTTGCTATGACATAGGCAATCCACGCACGCTCGTTGTTCTTGTTGTCTACCTTAGCTCATACTCAGTTGTGCCTGACCTCCACTCCTCAAAGTACAAGTCATTAATGGTTGCAACATCACAGAGCACTTGGACCCCTCGAACTAGGACAGATTGTGCAAATATCTTGTTTCTCTTTTGCTAAGAATTCCTTGATGCCCCATAAGAAGCATAGAACTCCCGTACAAGTGTCTTATTATAATCATCGGGGACCTAAGTGAAGAACTCCCATTTTCTGTGCTTGATGTTCTCGATCACGTGAGAGTATTGTTCCTTTAGCCTGTTTACACTCAACTGCTTCTCCTCGAGAATCTTTCTCTTTGGTAGCCCTTCTTTGTACAGGTTCATGGAGCCTGTGACTCCAAACCTGAGATTAAGATCCTCCCCCATCTTCCGTCGTGCCTCAGCTTGTAGATCAATAGATGACCTGAGGTCACTCTGTGACTCCTCCTCTTCAAACTGGGAGGAGTGCTCAGAAGTACTGCAAATTGTCTGAGCCGCTGACGTTTGGACTGTTGTGCTTGTTAGCTCAGAGTGGCAACCCGTTTCTTTCCACGAGCGGGTGGCGATCACATTGGAAGAGACTTCTTTGGTGCCATTCCTGTTAATGAAACATTGTGTGAGTGGGTGAAATAGCATAGGAATCACATTGAGACAAAAGTAATAAAGTAAGTAGCTTATGCGATGGGTTATGCTATTGCATAAAAGCTATGGGGTTCGCAAACCCATCGCATATTTTCATGACCCAGAAGGCCAAAATGATTATGCGATCGCAAAAGCGATCATATATTTAGTTATGCGATCGCAAAGTGGTCGCATTTCCTCTCACCAGATGGGCAAATTGACTGCCTCTATTTGCGGCATGTATGCGGACCACATAAGTGGTTTGCGATTGCAAACCCGATCGCATGATCATTTTGCACTAGACCACCTAGGGGTCTTTTTGCGGCGGCTTTGTTGACCGCAAACCCATTATGCGGCCTACAAAGATTGTCTTCCTCATGGTGTCCTCTAAGTGCCAAGCTTGGTTATGTTTTTCCATTTTGTCAAGGATTTGTGTGATCCTCGCAAATGTTTTATCCATAAAGGATCTATCAGCTGCATTCTTGGCTACAGATCGATTCATAGCATCCAAACCCATGTAAAATTTCTCCAATAAGATAGAATCCGGAAAGCCATGATTCGGCAACCTCACCAAGTATAACTTGAACCGATCCCATGCCTCATGTAGATGTTCTCCCGGTAATTGCTTGAAAAAGAAAATTTGATCCCGGAGCTCAGATTTCTTGATTTTTGAGAGCCATTTAGCTAGGAATGCTTGGACAAGTTCAGGTCAAGAATGAACGGAATTTGGCGGTAGATTTTGAATCCATTTCCTCGCCTCTCCAGTCAGTGAGTACTTGAACACCCTCAATCTTAGGGAATCATCTGAGACGTAGTTCTGCTTGTGCATCACACAACACCCAAGAAGTTTTTGAGATGTTGTGTCGGATCATCATCTGTCACGACCCCATAACAAACCCGATCGTGATGGCGCCTATCATAGAACTAGGCCCGTCGACACAATCCCAAAACCCATCAATATTCTAATTCTTAGGGCAAAACCAAGCTATTTGACAATAAACCTTTATAAAGTGTTTAAATAAAGCAACATTGCAGAAAGCAGACCCCGACATCGGCGTGTCACTAGTCATGAGAATCTACTACAGCTGTCTGACACATCAAGACCAACATAGACGGGAAATCACAAAAAAATACACTAAGGAAGAATAAGGAGGGAGAAAAGCAGGGCTGCGATCGCCAGGCAGCTACCTTGCTAAATCCGATGAACCTGCCACTAAGTAATCATCACCCACCACCGGGTTCAGAAATACCTGAATCTGCACACAAGTTGCAGGGAGTAATGTGAGTACGCCAGCTCAGTAAGTAATAAAAGTAAATAAAGACTGAGCAATAAGAAATCACGTAATCCACGTCATAGCACCACAGTGGGTACAGTATGCTTCCAAAACAGGATACAAATCAAATCATCTCTGTCGTGCCCCCTTTTTCTCGCGAAATCGGGTTTTTGACATTTGGTAGGGACAACTCGTTCCTTTTGGGAAAGGGGTTTTGCAATTTCGAAGAGTCACCACCTAATGATTAGGGTGCATTAGGACACCCAAGGAGTTCGATTTGAATAACCAGAGATAGGGTAAGGGCTTGAAATTATTCTAAGGGAAAGGTGTTAGGCACCCCTCAGAATCCACTAGTGTGGTTCCCGGCCAGACAATTATTGTGCATTTGATTACAATTAGCATATAAACAAATAAGGCTCAAATAAGAGGGGATTTCATCACATAAAGGTTTGAAAGTAAACAAGGTTTGAAAGAGTAATTAGAAAAGCTGATTATAAAAATAAAGAGTTAAAATGCTGAAAAGAAAGAAATAAAGAATAAAGGGAGAAGGGTCCTAGGTTTATTAATAATATGTATCACCCCACACAATGCCCGGTAATCACTCCTCAATGAGGGGCTACACGTGACATTATCACGTGGTCATCATATCCATATCTACCAATCTCACCCCATTAGGGTATTTAATAGGCGGATTGGTCTCGATTACTTATTGCATGCTATTACCTGCCCCAATCCTATCAGTCCCGGAGGCACTTAGGACTACTAATCCTGAAAGGGGAGGGATATTAGGCTTATTTGAGGTTTCGAAAGGTAATAATCTAAGGCGACATACAAAACACATATTGCACATTTTAGGGGGGAAAACATATAAACAAACAGGGGCTCAATTATACCTCCTTGAACAGAAAAAAAGCACATAATCAGCATGACTTTCACATACTGTTTAGGTCTGATTAAATACTAAATGTGAGAGAGAATTTAAGAGTTGAGGCAGGCTGGTTCATTACATAATTCAGATAAAAAGCCCGAATCAGGCCTGCCTACTGGTTGTAATTGTTAAAACAGATTCAGTTTATAGTTTTATCCTATGACTTGCCTAAGTGTTAAGACGGGGTCCTATAGACATGATATCTACTGAATTTAGAAGGTAATAAGACAATAAAACTCGAGCGAATTGTTTGAAAACCCTATAGGCATGCTTGCTAAACTTTGGTTAAGTGAGGGATTCAGATTATTTAAGAGAGGCTGAATTTAAACGCATCGATTACAAGTTCTGCAACTGACAGTATTCATTATTACTGAATTTATATCTAACACTGAGTGAGGCGAATCAGATTCAAATCAGATTCAATTAGAAATTCCTATAGGCATTCTTTCTATGCGCTGCTGATTTTAAACTTTGTAGACATGGGGTAAAAATGCAGAAGCCTTATAGACATAGTATCTAAATGCATGAGGCTTGTTTTGAACCTATAAACATGGTATCTAGATGTGGAATTCGTTCAAGACGTATAAACATGGTATCAAGATGTAATTGAATATGCAGAATTGAACAATCCTATATGCATAGTTTCTATACGAAGTTGGATACGCAGAATTCAGAATAGACCTATAGGCATGATTTCTATTTGAATATGCAGAAATCAAAATACCTATAGACATGGTTTCTATATGAAGGTTGGATATGCAGGAACATAGTAGTCCTATAGTCATGATTTCTATATGTATTTGAAATATGCAAAATTATAATAGAGCTATAGACATGATCTCTATATGTATCTGAATATGTGGAATTGTAGTAGACCTATAGGCATGATTTCTTCCCTTACCCCTTTTCACTAACCAGAATAAATAAAAATTGCATCAGAAAAGTAAAAAAAAGTACAACCAAAGGAGAGCCTGATTCAGACTTCCTGTCTGAATTATGAGATAGACCAACTCAAAGACCACTGATCCAAAGCCTTTCTCCAATCTGAGTGTGTCAACGTTCCCTAAGAGCCTCAATGGGAATCCGGGCAGTGCTCACACCCAAATTGTATCACCAGAATAGGGACAAGTGCAGTGTAGAAGGGCCAGCCTTCAAGTGTCCCAAGGCAAGGCTCATAAGAGGGGGGCAGAACTTAAAGTCTAAGAGAGAGTGCAAGTGAAGAACATAATTCTAAGGAATAAAGGAGAGGGAAACGGCTACAAACAGATACACAAAAGGGGTTCAGGGAATAGGGGAATCGCAAAGAGCCTATTGCTTAGGCTAGGGCAAGCTTTAGGCATGCCCAGCAATGGAGGATGCTGGCATGCCTATAAGTCTGCTTGAACACATCATATCAGAGGCTAGGATCCCAGGGGATCAAGTTTGAGTCATGGACAATAATTTGCAGTACTGCCATGCCTCAAACCATAGCATAAACACATAGGGAGTGGGGTTTTGGGATTCACAATAGATTTAGAATAGGCAGAAGGCAATTACAGCATGCTAAAGTAAGCATTGAACTATACATAAGCAGTAGGCAGACATGCAGGTAAAGGCAGTAAATAAACACATTGTTGTGATTGCTGAAAACCTTAATCAGGACATACCAATTTCAATGAAGCAAAATACAGCAGTAGCAGTACTTGAAAACAGGCCACAACACAAGTAACAAGAGAGAATGCTTTTGAATGTGAGTGTGAGTTCAGAAAACTAAGAGTGTTTGTGTGTGTTGTGTCAATGAAAGAGCAGGTATTTATAGTGTGAAAACAGGCAGAAAATAAGGCAAGAATAACCGTGTACCAATTAAAATCAATCAATAGAAGAACTTCCTTTAATTACGGAGTTCAAACTTAAACGGTAATGAACAGAAATCATTTAAGGAAAGAGATTGAGTAAGCATCTTGTGCAAAGTAGGCAATTAGGGGTAAATATATAGGAGTTTAATTAAGGGAAGAATCTTTAAAATACACGGTTAAACAAATAAGGTAAGATACCCAATAAAATCAATCAGTACATAGTAAATCAAGGAGTCAGGGATTCGAAATTACTGGATCATGGGTAAACCAAGTCAGAAAGGCTAAGGAAAGTTTTCGAATCAAACCAAGTAACAGGAAAATTAGCACAACAAGGAAAGAATTAATCAGACTTACACAAAGGAGGTCTGAAATCAGTCAAAAATTGAAAGTCATTTTAGAGGGGAAGCTCAGCATATATAAAGAGTACACAAGTGTTAGGCATGCGAGGCTGAATTTAGAACAAAGAAATAGCGTCATGCAATCACAAAAGTAAGTAGTGAACTATAGGAACATGGTAGTCATCTTAGTGGCAAAGAAAAGGGAGAGTATCAAATAACATGCAGAGGGTCCAGTAGAAAGACCCTAGAAGAGTTTACCGGGAAATCAGAATCATATAAAGAAACAAAGGTTGAAACAAAGATTTCGAAACTCAGTCGAACAGTAGATGAAACAATCTTCAGAAACTCGAATAGGTCCAAAGGAGTTAGGGTTTTGAAATCAAACAAGTTCAAAGATGAAGAACAAGCAAATCACATAGCGAATAGTCTCAATACTCGAATGAAACCCCAAATTTTAGGGTTTTGCCATCAATCGAGTGTAGAGAGGAAAGGAAAAGTAATCAAGGCAAAAAATACTAACGAAATAAGTTCAGAAATCTCAGAAAATAACTGAGACTTTTAACGTGAATTTTCCAGTAGAAGAACGACATAAGAAACACAGTAGAAGAATGACATAAAGAAACATAATAGCAGAAAGTCATAAAGAAACGTAGTAGAAGAAACACATAAGAAACACAGTAGAAGAAACACATAAGAAACACAGTAGAAGAAACTCATAAGAAACACAGTAGAAGCAACACATAAGAATCACAGTAGAACATGCTAAAGATCTGAGAAACTTCTAAAAAAAAATCCTAAATCGGAAAAGATAAAGGTTTTTGAAAGCAGAGTTTTTGAAAGAAACTTAAAAATGTTTGGAAGCTTAGAGATAAACACAGATCTAGAACAGATCTAAAGAAATCAGAAGAACCTCAAAAGGTTAGGGCTTCAGAAGAAACTCAGAGGGTGAGAAAGTCTTGGAAGGTCATTGATCTGAGCAGGAGAAGTCAAGATCAGACTTGAACAGCCATGGCTGGCCGGAACAATGTCGGAGACAACCATAGAACTCGAACGAAACCAAATGGGCCAAGCTTCTTCAAGGTTTGACCTTGAAACCATAGTAACCAGGCGTGTAAGAGTTATAGGAGGCCGGTATAGGACTTCGATAGCCTTGGAAGCCATGGATTCCTGTGATTTTAGGGTGGAAGCGGAGGGGGGCGGCTAAGGTTTGAGAAGCTTCGAGAGAGAATTGAGAGAAAGGGGGGAATTCAAGGGCGGCTACAGAAGGGAAATGATTAGGTTCAGGGGTTAGGTCGGGTTAAAAAAAGGAAGGGGCAAATATGAGCCGTTGATCTAAGTGATCAACGGCTAGGATTAAAAGGAGAGTCCGGGCGGGTTATTTAAAAGGGTCGTGGGTTGGGTAGATTAGGTAATTGGGTTTAGGAATTGGGTTTAATTAGAGGTTCAAATCCGGCTAAAATTGAAATGGAAATGGGCTATCATTTAAATAGCCATTTTTCCCTCATTTATTTTATAAAAATAGTAAAATAATTTTTAGAAGTTAATTAAAGGCACTAAAATGATTAACAGTACATAATTATTAAATTAAAAATATTGGAGTCGATTTTATAACTATAAATACAATTAAATCTTAAAAGAGGTCAGTATTGCAATTACATGCAATTTCGCTTAAAAAATACTAAGCAAATTTATAAAAATATGCAAAAATTATGTTGGCTATATTTTAGTGTAAATATGAGAATCCAATAAATGAATTACCAAAATGATAATTTTGAGAATAATTATTGGATTTTTCTTGACAAAATAAGGCAATAAATTGATTTAAAAATCTTTTAAAAATTAGAAAAAAATAATAAAACATTGGGACATACTTATATATGCATATACATGCTATTTTGAAGGTATTTTGCATATTAAAAAATACGGAGAAAAATTGGGTATCAACAATCTCTTTTACTCCAATTTCAATAAAATCCTTTGAAAAATATCTTTCTGACAGTTTCAATAGAGGTTCAATGTAGTTTATAGTTTAAGTGATGAAAATCGTAATCGGCCCCTCGAGCAAAAACATAGTTCATATACAGCCCCTCGGGCAAACATAAATCATAAACAACCCTTCGCGCAAACCTCTCGGCCATCCATATACATCACATAACATGAAAATCTCAGTGGAAATAACAAAACCATATCAGTAATTTAATTCCAAACATCTCGTAAAAACTCTAGTTCAATGAAAGTTGTTCAAAACATTTGTTTAACATTCTCAATAGAGGCTCAGTAGATGAGTGAAAACAGTAACGTAACCAACATATTACATAGAGACTCACTTTAAGGAAGAGCGAAATAGTAATTTCACAAAAACAAGACCTTCGGGCAAAGCATCACTCGTATGTACGTATATATAGCCCCTCGGGCAAGCCTCTCAGTCACTCATGACACAACTCTCATCAATTAGCACTCACACTCAGCACTCACGCTCACCAGGTTACAATAACAGCTGCGACGTGCAGCCCGATCCATATATCACTGCGGTGTGCAGCCCGATCCATATATATAGTCGATTGCGCTCACTGGGGGTGTGCAGACTCCGGAGGGGCTCCTACAGCCTAAGCTCTTTATCGCTACGGCGTGTAGCCCGATCCAATATCGCTGCGGCATGCAGCCCGATTCAGTATCACTGCGGCGTGCAGCCTAATCGTATATGTATAATCCTCACAACCAGGTCATCGGCCTCTCTCAGTCATCAGTCTCACAAGCCACTCGAGCTGTCAGTAAAACAGGGTGCTCAGCCCAAAGTATCATTTTTATGCAAAAAAACGGAGTAATAGAGACTGAGTTATGAAATCAGTAAAACGTAGCATGACTGAGTGTAAATATTAAACCAAAACAGTGAGGAAACAGTAGTAAAAAGCCCCTAAGGGTCCAAACAGCTTGGCACTAGGCCCAAATACGGCATTCAGCCCAAAACATAGTAATACTTTCCAAAACACAATGATATCAAATAGTTTTTAATCAAATACGCGACATAATAATCTTACGGGGCGGACCAAGTCACAATCCCCAACGGTGCACGCCCCCACGCTCGTCACCTAGCGTGTGCGTCACCACAAGGTAGCACAACGATGTGGAATCCGGGGTTTCATACCCTCAGGATAAGATTTACAATCATTACTTACCTTGAACCAGAAGAAAAATGACTCCGCAATGCCCTTGCCGCTCGACTCGGCCACAAATCCCCTCGAATCTATCCAAAATCAATATTATAACGTCAATACAAGCCATAGGGACAAAGCCCACGCGAAAATTATCAAATTAACTCAAGAATCCCGAAATTACTCAAACCCGAACCCCGGGCCCACGTCTCGATATCCGACCAAAGTCTCAAAATCCGGCAACCCATTAAATTACGAGACTATCCATACCAGTTTCACTCAATTCCGACTTCGAATCGGCTTTCAAATCCCAAAAATTTATTTTATGAAGTTCCACAATTTTCCCCAAATTTTCATCCCAAATCTTTACTCAAATGGTGAATCCAACGTTATAATCATGTATTTTAGCCAAAATTGAGTGAGAATCACTTACACCGATGGTTTTCTTGAAAATCCCTCGAAAAATCGCCAAACCCCGAGCTCTCTAGGTAAAAATATGAAATAAAACCCCAAATCTCGTATTTATAATGCACCTTCCGGATTCCCTCACCGTTGACCTCGGAAAATCACCGCTAACCGCGGTAAAGCACCTCTGATAGCACTTCAAGTGGCTGCACAGACAGACCTTAGTATTTTGGCCATAACTTTCTCTACAGATGTCCAAATTATGATTTCTTTACCTTTCTGGAAACTAGACCCGAAGGGCAACAACTTTTGTTTTGAATCATCTCAAAATGCCTTGTAGCTCAAAAGATATAGGCTTCTGAAGTTGGACCAGCGGCCCTGGGGATTCTTCATGACCGCGGCCGTGGACCATTTTCTGCCGCAGCAGAAGTTCCACCACTGCCGCAAAATATCACCGCTGACAGCGGTCCTCTTGGCTGCTGGGGCGATGATTTTTCCACTGTCCGTGGCCCCCCACGTCCCGAAACAACTTCTGAGTGCCGAAATGTCCGAACTCGCTCAAAACTCACCCCGAAACTCACCCGAGGCACCCGGGACCTCAATCAAATGTACCAACACATCCCATAACATCATTAAAATTTAGTCGAGCCTTCGAATTACTCAAAACAACACCAAAACACCAAATCCACCTCTGGTTCACGCCTAAGGACTTAGAAACTTTCAAATTCCACAAATAACGGCGAAACCTATCAAATCAAGTCCGATTGACCCCAAATTTTGCACACAAGTCATAAATGACATAATGGAGCTATTCCAATTTCTGGAATCGGATTTTGATCCCGATATCAAAAAGTCAACCCCTCGGTCAAACTTCTAAACTTAAATTTTCGTTTTTAGCCATTTCAAGCCTAAATTTTAGCACGGACCTCCAAATACATTCCGAACGCGCTCCTAAGTCCAAAATCACCCAACGGAGCTAATCCAATCATAAAAATTCAAATCCGAGATCGTGTACTAAAAGTCAAAGACTTGGTCAAACCTCTCAAATTTTAAGCCTTAAGTTGAGAACCATTCTTCCATATCTGTTCTGTTCCACCTGAAATCCAAAACCGACGATTTGCATAAGTCATAATACATCACACGAGACTAGTCATGCCAGAGAACTGGTGAGCGAAATGCAAATGCTCAAAATGACCGGTCGGGTAGTTACATCCTCCTCTACGTAAACATACGTTCGTCCTCGAACGTGCCCAGAGTTGTTGTAAAGGCCATCAAATCGCCATGTATCCTCCGTAAGAACATACCCGGGGGTGATCCCACATCACCCTATGCCACATAGGTCCTATAGCACAACATAACTGAAATTTCGTAATCCATCCTAGCCCATAATCCTTAGAACCAAATTTCCACTTCCGAAATCATCTATAGGATCAGAATCTCATATCTATACACCGTATAAGTCCGACAAGATGTATCAAACCATATCCGCAGCCCAAGATGAAATCACATGATATACCACACAACTCAAATGTTCATAGCGATAACTTCTAATCACAACAGCTGCTCATACAACCCAATACCGGTAATCAACCTCTTATCCAATAAAACCTCATTTCAACACTTTCGTATACTGTCAATGATGAAAGAAACACGCAGAAATCATAACCATTTATCAGATCAACCAATCATGGAGCTCCCTCTCCTTCGGCTAGGACTATAGAGAATTGCCTAAGCCAAACTTCGATATTATCCTTGCAACATGCTGAAATCGAATCCGGTAGTATCCATTCTAGGCCCAATGATCTTATCTCATCCGACACGACTACTCTGGTGACATGGCACATCAATACAATCTAAAGCCACAACCCGCGCAATCCGCGCACTAATAAGCAACAATTCAAATGTACTCAAAACATGAAAAAAAATTACTCAAATGAGAGAGTTGTACCGCAAGCTCACCAGTACCACCACAACACGATGCTAAGAACCCATCACACACCGTAGAACCAGAATGCACGAATCTAACCCGAAGGATCATAACTTTGCTGCAATGCGCGATCCTATCCAAACACCAGCCCACACGAAACACCTTAAGTCAGTATGCTCAAAATCAACACCCACGCGCAATTTGATGTCTGGTACCAAGAGTGAATCACCGTAACCACGGAGAAGCAACTGACGCAATGCCACACCGGCCCAAAAGAACATACCCAATGCGCAATCAACCGTGCAATACCCAGATACTCATCACACTCAAATTCTGCTATAAGCCCAAATAAAACCATATCATTTGTGCATTTAACCAACAAAGCCTAATCCCGCGTAGCATATAAGAGTAGCTCACAAATAAACTCAGAACACTAATAAGCTCAAGGACAACCGAATAGCACATCCCTCAAAAATAGCAATTTGGAGTTAACAATTTCGACCCGGTGCAGAACACACATCCATACTGAGCCTACCAATGATCCCTAAATCAACTCTGGTCACCCACAACAAATAAATAACCTTCTGAAAGTCCACAGTGACTGAATCACAACACATGCCACCCTCTGACTAACCTTAGCTACATTTTCATTGTCCACAACCACGAAACCATCTACTCACGAAAACTCTCAGTCTCCAAATCCATTAGAACATACGAATCACCATTTCTGATCCCAACTCCACCACCTGAATGTCTAATACATTTCTCATATACGATCATCCCGCGAGGAATACTTCTATAATTCTTCTATGCCACAAAGCAAAATTTGAACACTAGCAGTCGATCAACTAGGAGAGTGCCGCAATACCAATGAAGTATGCATAAATCAAAACACATCCCCCCTTCTGAAATGTATACTCTCATCAAGCCATACCAAATAGTAATGTTATTTACCTAGTCATATGAAACTGTCTATATTGCCTAAGGACTCATGACCTCTCCTTCAAAACCGAACCGTGATCTTACATATGCAAATCTCAATCCAACACAACACACCGCATATACTATGCCATCATACGAAAAATACGAGAACTTCGTAATCCACTCTGAGTCACAAGCAACTACTCACTCAATTAGCCAAGAACTTTCCATTTGATTTCATCCAGAGAAAATCACTATACATCACATGGTCCTCATGCTAGTAGAAAATATACATCTCAAACCGTGGTAGAAACCATCGAGAACTCTCCGAAACCCATTTGCACATAACCAAACCATCAGAACTGAATCTATCTAACCTAACCAAACCACGAAGGCCACCAAACCCAAGAGTACTGCCACAAAACACCTGTGAAAACTCACTACCTCATAAGGACCAAAAGAGCCAATCACATCCATTACCATGCCAATCCAACCTACTACCAAGCTGTCCTATTTATCCTAGTTCCTTCTGAATTACCTTCAAATTGATACTTCTCCTTGCCATAATACCACAATCCTCAACCAAGAATCACCACATGATACCGTAGAATAAAACACACCACCCTAAGGCTCATAAGTCGTTGAATGCTCTCTTAATTACCCCAAAAGTACCACAATCGAGATACCACTCTGAAGAGACCTTCTGCGAATCTAAAGCCATTACCTTCGCCTTCCTAGTACTGATATGTAGAATCCGTAGTGAAATAGAAACGCCACAAGTCCTGACATCCTCCAATATGAATCTCAGTTTCTAGCCAAATACACATCCTGAAGATTCCCAATTGCCACGCTCAAATATTGAATTCATTTGAACCATTCTCGAGAGTCTTCCACTCTGCTCAAATCTCAATTAGACTGACCAACCGGACCGAATGACCGGTGCCCCACTAGCACTCCAACACACAAGGAAGTAACTCCACCTTAATTACCAAATATATTCCTGATCCATACACATTATATCCTTCACCAATAACAACTCAAATCTTTCCGTGATTCTCATATAGTCATAAAGTTTACCCAAAATTTCCTTTACACGAGTCATCCTTGATCTCACTCTCTGCAGAACATAACTCATTTGCAAGTATACCTTAAATCGAATCCAATACAACATATAATCGTGAAATCAACTTATCAATTGCGGACTCCCCCACTTGGCTCAAAAACGTAGATAAAAACACGCCAAAAACTCACAATGCCTATACTCTATCACTGCCACAGCACCATAGTGAGATTCAACTAAATCCCTCATAAGCCCATGCAACACATAACATCTCGTATTTCAAGTCATTTGCGAACCTCGCATTCACCCTCGTAACTTTCAAGACAACTCTTCTACGCGATCCAAGCTCAAACCGCGGCACGTGTAATTAACTGATAAAAGAGGACTTCCAACAAACCACATAATGATCACACAAACTGCAAAACACTACGCAGGAGATAACCCACCTGCTTCGCCTCGAACTAACATCTCTTTATACCCTTCCACCGTCATAAACATCACGTAATCACTTAATCTTCCTGAGTCTGAACTCGTATCACAACATGAAATCTACTTCACTTCCCAACTTGACAACATGAAAAGACCTTCAATACCCCCACAACTCGGGGCTATACATCAAATCACGACGGAAATCAAGCACCAGATAATACTTGCTACCCCCAAGCAGACCCTTCTCGTCTCATTCAAATCATATGAACACATCTCGCAGTCACATCATGCTCATCACGTAGCTATCCAGTCATCACTCCCCTTAATAGGGACACTATCGAACATATAAAACCAAAAGCTCGTGCTCACACAATCAGCACCTCAGTGCTCAAGCTACAGGAAAAACCCGGCCTCAAGTCCTCCAGACTGGCCCAGCATCAATACACAGAAATCACATCTCGCCCCTCAATCTGGCAATCAAAAGCTGTCAATGCACAGCTGATATCGAGGGCTCATGTGCGCATACAAACGCGTGAAAGGAATTCAAAGAGTTACACTTCAAGCTGAAGCAATGGCGCATGATAAGAATTCAAGAATATGGAATTTTCCTAAAAGTTCTGCAGCCTCTCGAAGATAAGTACAGACATCTTCGTACCGATCCGCAAGACTCTACTAAACCCGCTCATGACTCGTGAGACCTATGTAACCTAAGCTCTGATACCAACTTGACATGACCCCATAACCAACTCGGTCGTGATGGCGCCTATCATGGAACTAGGCCAGCCGACACAATCCCAAAACCCATCAATATTCTCATTCTTAGGGCAAAACCAAGCTATTTGACAATAAACCTTTATAAAGTGTTTAAACAAAGCAACATTGCAGAAGGAGAGCCCGACATCGGGGTTTCACTAGTCATGAGCATTTACTACAACTGTCTGACACATCAAAACCAACATGGCCAGGAAATCACAAAAAAAGAATACACTAAGGAAGAATAAGGAGGGAGAAAAGTAGGGCTACGATCGCCAGGCAGCTACCTTGCTAACTCCGATGAACCTGCCACTGAGTAATCAACACCCACCACCGAGTTCAAAAATACCTGAATCTGCACACAAGGTGCAGGGAGTAATGTACGCCAACTCAGTAAGTAATAAAAGTAAATAAAGACTGAGCAATAAGAAATCACGTAATCTACGTCATAGCACCACAGTGGGTACAGTATGCTTCCAAAATAGGATACAAATCAAACCATCTCGTTAGCTCCAACTTCAGTAAAATCCTTTGAAAAATATCTTTCTGACAGTTTCAATATAGGTTCAATGTAGTTTATAGTGAAAGTGATGAAAATGGTAATCGGCCCCTCGGGCAAAAACATAGTTCGTGTACAGCCCCTCTGGGCAAACTAAATCATAAACAGCCCTTCGAGCAAACCTCTTGGTCATCCATATACATCACATAACATGAAAATCTCTGTGGAAATAACAAAACCAAATTAGTAATTTAATTCCAAACATCTCATAAAAACTCTGGTTCAATGAAAGTTGTTCAAAACATTTGTTTAACATTCTCAATAGAGGCTCAGTATAAAGATGAGTGAAAACAATAACTTAACCAACATATTCAATAGAGACTTACCTTAAGGAGGAGTGAAAACAGTAATTTCACAATAACAAGCCCCCCGGGCAAAGCGTCACTCATATGTATGTATATATAGCCCCACGAGCAAGCCTCTCAGTCACTCATGACTCAACTCTCATCAATCAGCACTCACACTCAGCACTCACGCTCAACAGGTACCTTACAATAACCGATGCGGTGTGCAGGCCGATCCATATATATAGTCGACTGCGCTCACTGGGGATGTGCAGACTCCGGAGGGGCTCCTACAGCCCAAGCGCTTTATTCCTGCGGCGTGCAGCCCGATCCAATATCGCTGCGGCATACAGCCCGATCCGTGTATATATATACATATATATATATATATATATATCGCTGCGGCGTGCAGCCCGATCCATAAATATATAATCCTCACAACCAGGCCCTCAGCCTCTCTCAGTCATCAACCTCACAATCAGCTCGGGCTATCAGTCAAACAGGGTGCTCAACCCAAAATATCATTTTTATGCACAAAAACAGAGTAATAGAGACTAAGTTATGAAATCAGTAAAATGTAGCATGACTTGGTGTAAATATTAAACCAAAATAGTGAGAAAATAGTAGTAAAAATCCCCTAAGGGTCCAAACAGCTTGGCACTAGGCCCAAATATGGCATTCAGCCCAAAACATAGTAATACTTTCAAAAACACAATGATATCAAATAGTTTTTAATCAAATACGTGGCTTAATAGTCGTACGGGACGGACCAAGTCACAATCCCCAATGGTGCACGTCGCCACGCTCGTCACCTACCGTGTGCGTCACCGCAAAGTAGCAAGAACGATGTGAAATCCGGGGTTTCATACCCTCAGGACAAGATTTACAATCATTACTTACCTCGAACCAGAAGAAAATCGACTCCGCAATGCCCTTGACGCTCGACTCGGCCACAAATCGCCCCGAATCTATCCAAAATCAATATTATAACATCAATACAAGACATAGGGACAAAGCCCACGCGAAAATTATCAAATTAACTCAAGAATCCCGAAATTGCTCGAACCCGGTCACCAAGCGCACGTCTCGAAATCCGACCAAAGTCTCAAAATCCGACAACCCATTCAATTACGAGACTATCCATACTAGTTTCACTCAATTCCGACTTCGAATCAGCTTTCTATCCCAAAAATTCATTTTATGAAGTTCCACAATTTTCCCCAAGTTTTTATCCCAAATCTCTACTCAAATGATGAATCCAACGTTATAATCATGTATTTTAGCTAAAATTGAGTGAGAATCACTTACCCCGATGGTTTTCTTGAAAATCCCTCGAAAAATCGCCAAAGCCCGAGCTCTCTAGGTCAAAATATGAAATAAAACCCCAAATCTCGTATTTATAATGCACCTTCCGGATTCCCTCACCGCTAACCGCGGAAAATCACCGTTGACCGCGGTAAAGCACCTCGTACCACACATCAGGTGGCTGCATAGACAGGCCTTAGTATTTTGGCCATAACTTTCTCTACATATGTCTAAATTATGATTTCCTTACCTTTCTGGAAGCTAGACACGAAGGGCTACAACTTTCGTTTTGAACCATCTTACAGTTCCTTGTAGATCTAAAGATATAGGCTTCTGAAGTTGGACCAGCGGCCTTGCGGATTCTTTATGACCGCGGTCGTGGACCATTTTCCGCCGCAGCGGAAGTTCTGCCACTACTACGAAATATCACCGCTGACAGCGGTCCTCTTGGCTGCTGGGGCGATGATTTTTCCGCTGACCGCGGCCCCCGACGATCCGGAACAACTTCCGAGTGCCGGAATGTCCGAACTCGCTCAAATCTCACCCTGATACTCACCCAAGGCCCCCGGGACCTCAATCGAATGTACCAGCACATCCCATAACATCATTAAAATTTATTCGAGCCTTCGAATTACTCAAAACAACACCAAAACACCAAATCCACCTCGAGTTCACGCCTATGGACTTAGAAACTTTCGAATTCCACAAACAACATCAAAACCTATCAAATCAAGTCCGATTGACCCCAAATTTTGCACACAAGCCATAAATGACATAATGGTGCTATTCCTATTTCCAGAATCGAATTTTGATCCTGATATCATAAAGTCAACCCCTCGGTCAAACTTCCAAACTTAAATTTCCATTTTTAGCCATTTCAAGCCTAAATTTTACCACGGACCTCCAAAATACTTTCCGAACACGCTCCTAAGTCAAAAATCACCCAACGGAGCTAATCCAATCATCAAAATTCAAATCCGAGATCGAGTACTAAAGACAAAGACTTGGTCAAACCTCTCAAATTTTAAGCCTTAAGCTGAGAACCATTCTTCCATATTTGTTCTGTTCCACCAGAAAACCAAAACCCATGATTTACGTAAGTCATAATACATCACACGAGGCTAGTCATGCCCGAGAACTGGCGAGCGAAATGCAAATGCTCAAAACAACCGGTTGGGTCGTTACATCATTGGTGGAATTTTTGAAAAACCCCTCTGCCTTGAGCATTAGGATTAAACCGTGTTCCACCTTGAAAGTGGCAGCATCAACTCTTGGAGGTACAATAGCATTTGTATCCTTAATATACTCATCTATGTACGCAAAAGGATTCTCTTCCTCATCATATTCGGTCATGTTTTCTTATCAACACCAAGTAAAACAAGAAAAGTATGATGGAATAGAAGAAGACGTAAAGTAAAGCACACACTAATTAATAATTTCAAAACTGTATTCCCCGGCAACGGCGTCAAAATTATATACGCTCAAATTACACTTTAAATAAATAGTGTAAGGCGGTCGATGCCAAATATAATAACCCAAACAAGGCTGGGGTCGAATCCCACAGGGAATAGGTGTGAAAAGGTTACTTGAGTATTGTTAAACTTGACTTAGGTCGTAATTCTATTCCTTTAGCTTAACAAGAGAATGGTATCATTTTGATTTAATAAGATAACTAATTTTGTTACGAGAATGTGAATAATTTGATTAAGTAAACCAAGATTGTGTCCCCATCAATGAAATGTAATGCTATCGGTGTTAATATGATATATTTGTAATTGAAGGTCCTTGTAATATGCAAATGGCCTCTAAATGACCACCCAATATTTTCCAATGGTTGGGTAGTATTTTCTCTTTATCATTTTTCCAAATATAAAAGAGTTGCAATTCAGAACAACCAATTTATGCCAAGTAGAACCCAATTAAACAAGGTTTAGAGTCTTGAGTTGTTGATATTCATTTCTACCAAACCCTAACCCACTTTTCTAAGTAAAGAAAGAGTAAACTGGAATATGTTAATGTTTGCAACTACCAACAATAAATAAAGCACAAGAGATGAATAAATATCAACCAACCATTATATATATGTATATATATGTATATATATGTATGTATATATATATATATATATATATATATATATATATATATATATATATATATATGTCAAACACCCATTTACATTACACCTATTTAGGGTCCAAAACCTTAGTATTTAAAACTAGCTACTCATACTAAAATACAAAAGCAAAGCAATAATTAAAGACATAAAGCTTACAAAAGTGCAAGATTCTCTCTTCACAAGCTTCCAAATTAATGGAGTATTCAGTGCCTTCAATGTTGTCCCTTTTCAGACTTAATGACCCACAAAAACCCTAGTTATTCTTTTTATAGTGAACCAAAAGTCGTGGTCAAAATCGGACAAAATTGCCCTTGCAGAGACCTTCTGTGATCGCATAATGGTCGAAGACCATGTATGCGGTCCGCATAATCAGAAATTGCATCGCATACTTATAGGTCTTGAAGCCCAGATTTCTGCCACATTCCAATTATGCGGGCCGCATATCTATTATGCGACCGCATATTCCATCGTAGGATAGTTGCCTAGCAGCTTCAGTTGGAATTTGTGCAGTCATTATGCGGTCCGCAAAAGCGTTATGCAACCGCATAATGGACCGCATATTCTTCTCTTCAGTTGGCCAAAAGCTCTGCTTCACTTTGCGGAGGTTATGCGATTCGCATTTGACTTCTGCGGTCGCATACTTGCAGCATTTCTGTCCTTTTGTGACTTTTTGACTTTTTTCCATATTTTTGGGTCCTCAAGTCTCATGCACTACAAAACATCAAAACTTGATAAGAGTTAACTAAAAATGCATTGAATGACAAGCTAAAATCTAAGCAATTTGTATCAAAAGTGCCGAAATTCCACGGCACATCACTAAGGCCCTGCACAAAGCGGCGCACTCTAGCCTCCATTGTGGGCATTATGTGAATAGCATACTTGGACAGGCACGCGAACTCCATATTATACTCTCACACACTCTTGCTTCCTTGTTTTAAGTTCTCAAACTCAGTGGCATGGGCTGCCTTAGTCTCGACACGCAAGAAATGATCCATGAAAGCATCTGTAAACTCAATCCACCTCGCCGGAGGGCTCCCCTCCTCACGGGTATTCTCCCACATCTCAAACCATGAATAGGCCACCTTTTTCAGGCGGTAGGAGGAAAACTCCACTCCCTCTGTCTCAGTAGCACGCATAACTCGGAGAGTCTTGTGCATCTCATCAATGAAATTCTGGGGGTCCTCCTCGGGATCAGTACCTGTGAACACCGGAGGATCTAACTGGAGAAACCTGTTCCCCCTGGAACCAGTAGAATCCCCTTGTTGGCTAGAAGAAGTGGGCGCAACATTAGATCTCTGGGCCTGGGAAGCCACTATTTGAGCCAACATCTATATAGCTCCCCTAAGATCCCCATCAAAAACACTAGGACCAGAAGCTGGGGCTGGAGGTAGAGCCGGAATATCAGTTGGAGGGATCGTCACACCCTCAGTAGATGTAGGAACTGGTGCAGTCTGGGAAGGTGTAGTGGAATCTGGCAGTGAAGTTGTCGGGGGAATATCCTCACCCCTCGAGTACTCACCCACATCATCAAGTAAAGAATAAACTGCCACTCCTGGGGCGGCATCGACTCCTTGGCTGGTTCTTGCTTTTTTCCTAGGTGCCATGTACTGAAAGTTAGAGCAATTCACAAGTTAGAGGAGGAACCATCTCACAACTAGCTCTAACGCACGATATAGAAAATCAAAGAAGGGTATTATTCCTTAGTGTCCAGTAGCCTCCAACTCATAGATGTGGTCGACAATACACCGATTAGAAGGACTCTACTAGACACGGCTCGGAGACACCCTAGGACACATTAAACCTTAGGCTCTGATACCAAGTTTGTCACGCTCCAAACTCGGGGAGCGCGACCGGCGCTCAACCGAGTGAACCCGGTCAAGAAATCCTGTTAGATACTTTCTACCTAACTCACCCATGATTAATATAAGACATATTTTCATTAATTAGACTGTAGGGAGATCATGTATACAATACCAAATCGTTTCATTAGTTACTTCTTTCCAAAGTCTCAAAACACACACCTTTACATAGTCTAAAGCGAAATAATGATTTAGAACATAACATGATTTGTTTGTCTCTCCCCAACACCGACATAAAACCCACACTATGTCTAGGGAGCCTCTAATAATTACAAGGAGTACAATAGTAGTGCCGGCAACAAGGCTCCGGCTATACCTCAAAACATGATTAAAAAATGAACAAAATATACATGACCCTGGGATGAAGTGGGGCTCACCAAGTCTACTGGGAAAAGGATGCACGACTATCGCTGATCAACACCACCTGGTATGGAACCACCTGCATCCATTTAAAGATGCAGCGCCCCCGACAAAAAGGGACGTTAGTACTGTCGAATAGTACTAGTATATATGACTAAACACGCTCTCAGAAGAATGAACAATATTGCAAGTAAGAACAATCATAATAATTAGTTAAATCCTTGAACAATTACCAAATATCAATTTAGGGACAAGATAACTTTTCAACTAAATTCCCATAAATTTTATGTAGGGGAAAGTTCTTAGTACCGATATGCCACTATTCACCATTTCAATTCCAATTCCCAATACAGTCACCACCATAAGTACGACATGGCGTCCGATCCCGACCCTATCGGCTAGGCCATCTCATATGAGACATCAACCACAATTACAACTTGAATTACAATTTTCCGATACAGTCACCACCATGTGTACGGCATGGCGTCCGATCGTGACCTGATGCTATCGATCACGACCCGATCGGCTAGGCCATCTCATGAGAGACATAAACCATAATTGTATTATTTCACTTGGCACATTAGCCGTGTTTCATATTTCACATTTCAT
Organism: Nicotiana attenuata; assembly: GCF_001879085.1. Classification (NCBI taxonomy): domain Eukaryota; kingdom Viridiplantae; phylum Streptophyta; class Magnoliopsida; order Solanales; family Solanaceae; genus Nicotiana; species Nicotiana attenuata. Next base: position 41,639,900 of record NC_031991.1, on the reverse strand, counting down.
GTTATACTTTTAGTATTTCTCGCTTTGTATCTCATATTTCGTATTTCGTGTACGCCATTTTTTACTTTCAACAATCATCATAGATTTCCAACAATAAGGCTTTTTTATTTATGACATTTAAGTACACATATGAACGAATAAGCGTCTTCGGCACATCGAGATTTCTTACACAATTGTCAGTAAGTTTCATTTGAAACACAACTTCATGTCAAGGCATTTGGACATGCAACCCATACTTTGAACTCATTCTTCCAATAAGAGCACAACATAACAAGAGCATTTAAATTACATATTGAACATGGATATCTTTTGACACAAGCTTATTCGGAGTAATTCAATTCACAATGAGCAACTCGGGGCTTACATGGATATTGTGGGGTTCATTTCTAAGAGAAGAGTTTAGCCATACATACCCGGATTAAGCCCTTTAGTGTTATTAAAACCCCCCACTACTGTTACAGCTTCAATACACAACAACATAATTCAATTGGACCAATATTAGTAAAAAAAATAGCCTTTTGGTTATTTTGGAATTTTATCAAACACCTAAAGTGCATAGTATTCTACTACCTCTAGTAATGGTTTTCCTTCATCCAACAATCCTTCCTTCCCACCGACAAGATATAATACAACATCCCCTGACTTCTAATTACCTTCTTTAGCACCATTATACTAAACAATGAGCTCACATCCACAAAATTTCACTAATTAACCCATTACAAAATCTCTACAACACTCAATAATCTAGTTTAAGTACTTATGGCTTCCAATCACCATCTCATAAGTAATAGTACTTATTTCTTGCTTATATATTCACTAACAATTCATGCATGTAGGTTTAAGGGTGGAAGATTACCTCTTGTAGACCAAATATTGGAAGTCAACTTTTGGGGTATTCTTGAGATTTTGAAGAAATTCTATGGAATCCAATCAAAACCTTGTTGTAACTAGTGATTGAGAAGTGAAATCATCATAAAAACACACCTAAAAACTCACCTTTAGTGTGTATTGGAAGTCTTGGCCAGATGGGTGAAGGAGAGAAAAGCCCTAATCTTGAAATTCTTTTATTTTTCTCTCCCCGCTCAGGTATTAATAGGCCCAGGTACAGTATTTTTCCGCTGGTGTTGTCCCTGTTCTATAAGGCTTTAGCTCAATGGTTTGCTAAAATAAGGTACAATATTTTTCAACTGGTTCTATCCATGTGCTTTAAGGCTTTAGCTCATTGATTTGCTAAAATTTTTTACTTCACTCCTGTGCTATAGCTGCGCTATGGGGAGATAGTTCACTGTATTTTCTTTAGTCTTATTGCTTTTAAATTAACATCCAAGTTTTTTTCCATTATTACAACACTCAAAGATTAATGAAATAATTATTCTCAAGTATCCAAATAACTTTATCCACTCCAGTAATTGTCATATGGTGTAAATTAAATTGTATTCTTAAGCTCGAGATCGCTCAAATTAGCAATAGAAATTCACGGGTCCATACACATTCGCCTACCTCGGCACCACAAACCTTGAGTTCTTGGTAACATTTTATGGGCCCTTACAATGGGACTAGTTTTTGCCGCTCGCAGAGTTTGCTTACAATAACAGCTATCAGTCGAGCATTCAGATGGCTCCGTATGAGGCTTTGTATGGTCTACAGTATAGATCTCTGGTGGGTTGGTTTGAGCCGGTTGAGGCTAGGCTATTGGGTACTGACTTGGTTTAGGGCACTTTGGACAAGGTTAAATTGATTCAGGAGCGGCTTCGTACGATGCAGTCTAGACAGAATAGTTATGCCGACAGGAAGGTCCGTGATGTTTCTTACATGGTTGAGGAGAAGGTTCTGCTGAAGGTTTCACCCATGAAGGGTGTTATGAGGTTCGGAAAGAAGGGCAAGTTAAGCCCTCGGCTCATTGGGCCTTTCGAGGTACTTCAGAGGATTGGGGAGGTAGCTTACAAGCTTGCCTTGCCACCTAGTTTGTCCAGGGTGCATCCAGTATTTCATGTTTCTATGCTCCAGAAGTATATCGACGATTGGTCTCAGGGTTTGGATTTCAATACGGTTCAGTTTGATGGTGATTTGACTTATGATGGGGAGTCGGTGGCCATTTTGGATTGGCAGGTTCAAAAGTTGAGGTCAAAGGATATAGTTTCAGTGAAGGTGCAGTGGAGAGGTCAGCCCTTGGAGGAGGCTTCTTGGGAGACCGAGCGGGAAATGAGGAGCAGATATCCACACCTATTTGTGACTCTAGGTATGTTTGTAGACTCGTTCAAGGACGAAAGTTCGTTTAAGAGTTGTAGCTCCATTCCCCCATTTCTGCTCCTTTTGTACTCTACAACTGTTATATGACTTACCAGGTTGGTTGGTTCGGGTTCAGAGACATTTCGGAGTGTATTGAGACACATAGTCTCATAATTGAAAGCTTAAGTTGGAAAAGTTGGTCGGATGTCGACTTATGTGTAAACGACCTCGAATATGAATTTTGATGGTTCTATTAGCTTTGTTAGGTGATTTTTGCTTAGGAGCATGTCCGGATTGTGATTTGGTGGTCCGTAGTAGAATTTGAGTTTAAATGGAAAAAGTTGGAATTTTGGAAAGTTTGACCGGGAGTGGAATTTTTTATACCGGGGTTGGATTGGATTTCTGGAAGTTGAAGTAGGTTCATGGTGTCATTTTATGACTTGTGTGCAAAAATTAAGGTCATTCGGACGTGATTTGATAGGTTTTGACGTTGTTTGTAGAATTTGGAAATTTCAAAGTTCATTAGGCTTGAATCCATGTGCAATTCGTGTTTTTTGATGTTTTTTTAGGAGGCTTGAGGACTCGACTATGATCGTATCGCGAATTAGGACTTGTTGGCATATTTGGTTTGAGGTCCCGGGGGCCTCGGGTTGATTTCGGATGGTTAACGAACTTGGAGTTTGATTTGAGGAACTGCTGAAGTTTTGACTCAGCTAGTGTGATTCCTTTAGCCCGTATATTGTATCATACTGGCTGTGGCTAGATTCGAGAGGTAAAGGCATATTGGAGTATAGTTTTACTTGGAATGAGATAAGTAACAGTTATAAATCTTGTTCTGAGGGTATGAAACCCCGAATTTTATGTTATGTGATTGGTTTGGAGGTGACGCACATGCTAGGTGACGAGCATGTGGGCGTGCACCATAGGAATTGGGACTTGGTCCATTCCATGGAACTGTAAAGTTGAATAACTTGTTGTTTGCAGTATGCCCTCCCTATGTTATAGAAATTTGACTACAAATCATGTTAGAAATCATGCTTAGGCTATCTGTTGACGCTGTAGGGACCCGCATAGGTCATGTACTTGTTGAATTATTTGTTAATTACTGTCTTGTACTCAGTCACGGTTTTACTTGCATATCATAGCTCAGTCTCTTCTTGTTTATTATTGATACATTATATTATCTCTGTTTGGGCTAATTTTTATGATTTCTAAGAGCCCGAGAGATTGGAGAGGTTGGTGACTGAGTTAGGGCCTGAGTGCCGAGCTGTGAGAGCTAATATATATATATATATATTATATTATATATATATATATAATATATTATATATAATATATATATATATTATATATATATATATATATATATATATATATGTATATATATTTTGATCGGGTTGCACGCCGCAACGAGCCTGAGGGCTGTATGTATATGGATTGGGTTGCACGCTGCAACGAGCCCTATGGACATTATATATTATGGGATTGAAGTCATCTCGGAGTACCCTTAGTCTCCTATTTAGAAGTTTAAGTTGGAAAACCCATTTAGAAGTTTAAGTTGGAAAAGTCAACCGGATGTTGACTTATGAGTAAACGATCTCGGATTTGGATTTTTATGGTTCGATTAGCTCCGTTATGTGATTTTGGACTTGGCAGTACGTCCGGAATATGATTTGGAGGTCCCTGGTAGAATTAGGCATGAATTGACAAAAGTTGGAATTTTGGCAATTTTGGTCGGCAGTGGAAATTCTGATATCGGGGCTGGAATGGAATTTTGGAAGTTGGAGTAGGCTTGTAGTATCATTTTTTATGTGCGTGCAAAATTTCAGGTCATTTCGAGGTGATTTGGTAGGTTTCAGCGTCATTTGTAGAGTTTGGAACTTTAGAAGTTCCTAGGCTTGAATCCGAGGGTAATTTGGTGTTTAGATGTTGTTTTGAGTGTTTCAAAGGTTCGACTAAGTTCGTATGTTGATATGTGACTTGTTGGTATGTTTAGTTGAGGTCTCGAGGGGTTCGGGATGATTTCGGATGGTTGACGGACTGGTTTTCAGTGTTTGAGAGTTGATGAAAACTGGTGGTGTGATTTTGCTGGTGTTAGCGCACCTGCGGAGTGGGAACCTCATGTGCGAGGTCCGAAGAAGCGGAAAGAGGGTCGCAGATGCAGGCAGGAGTGGTTTGGGTTGGATGCGCAGGTGCGAGTATCGGAGCGCACCTACGAGATCGCAGGTGCGAGATGCTGGCCGCAATACAAATTTTGAGGAGTAAGTGGAATCCGCACATGCGATGGTTTTTCCGCAGGTGCGGCATCGCAGAAGCGGGTATTTTGACCGCAAATGCGGTTTTGCTGGGCCGAACCTATAAATTGAACCCTTCGCGAATTTTTCTCATTTCCACCATTTTTGTAGACGGGTTTGGAGCTTTTGGGTGATTTTGAAGAGGGATTCAATGGATTATCAGTGAGGTAAGTGCTTGAGCCCTAATACTCACATATGTGGTGATTTCTCGTTGTTTAATCATGTAATTAGTGAAGATTAGGGGTAAAAATGAGGGGTTAGGGCTTGGGAATTTGAGAGTTTGATTTGAGGATTTGAGGGACCATTTGATGTCGGATTTTGATGAATTTGGTATGGGTAGACTCGTGAGTGAATGTGTTTCTAGTTTTGTGAATTTTTTGGAATTTCGAGACGTGGGACCGGGTGCCGGGTTTGAGTGGATTTTGGGATTGTGTCTAATTTTATAGTTTTTCTTGTGGAATTCATTCCATTAGCGCATATTGATAGTTGTTTACCCTAAAATTCGAGTAACAATTAAACTTGTTTTGTGGTTTTAAAGATATGTGATTTACCTCTCCCTCTTTTCATCTCTTCTCACTCATTATCCATTACCTGATTCCTTTTAGTGTCGAAGAAACACCAAGTTTTGCCTACTTCCGCCTCTACTAATCCAAATCAATGGCCAAAACTTCCAAAACAGTTCCTCATAAAGTAAACGCCTCCTCATCATTGCGGCCTGCCAGTGGTAGAACGACGGTGCCACCTCGTATCGAGGAATGCATTCCCGGGCCATGCGAGATATCTTCCGATTTCAAAATTGATAAGCCTGCATAGGTTCCAGGTCGATGCGAGCCCATGTCTTGATACATGTGCTTGATAACTGAAGATGAACTTGAGCAGGTAAAAAGGGATTGTAATTGGGATGATAAGGATGTCGTGATTCCTTCCCCCGAAGAGGACATCACCACTCATGTGAAAGGGTACATAAGCGTGTACACTTATCCTTTCACACTGGGTCCCGTAGATCCAGTCATTCTCGATTTCTGTCACCAATATCCGGTGACGCTTGGCCAGATCTATCCTTCCTTCTAGCGCATCGTCAATTTGCTCAGGTCTTTCCCGGGCAAGGATGAGGGGATACCTTTTACCCTCGACCACCTGATCGGGCTATACAGCCCTCGCCTTTATCGAGGCAGTCTGATAAAGCTCTAGCGTCGTCCTCTAAGGCTCTGTTCTCTAGAATCGTAAAGGACAAGGACCGAGGATGGATGAGCCGATTTGTCCGAATCTTCCGATTTAATTCCTGCTGAATGGATGCCATTCCCCGAGGAATGGAACATGAAACGTAAGTGCAAACCTATCGACGATGATTACTGCTCTGCTTTCCCTATTCTTTCTCGATCTAATTCCCTTTCGATGATGCAGCTTCCCCTTGGTTTTCTGGTGCAATTCCGAAGCTTGCAGGTTGGGTTCGACGACTGGCTTCCACATCTTCACATGCAGAACGTTGTTGGCGTGATTTGGGCAAGGGTCGGTGGGAAGCATGAAACCATGGTGAGCTCCCTTGTTTATATATTGGTGTTTCTCTGCAAAATACTTACTTTCCCCTTACGCAGGCCTCGGAGACGCTGCTGCTATGAGGCCGCCCCCGCCTGACAAAGAGGAAATATCAAAGCCAACCAAGGAGAAGAAAAGGAAAAGGGCTTCGCCAGCATGTTCCCCGAAGCCCAAGAAAAATAAAGCTCAAAAGTCTAGGGCCGATCTTGTAGACCTATCTACGGAAGCAGTTCAATACCTTCGGGATGATGGGGAAGAGGGAGAGGATGACGACTGGCTGCTGGTAGCTCGGAAGAGGGGGAGCACCGAAGCTATAAATGCCGCTGAACCGGTAGAGGCTGATGCGGTTTAATCTCAAACCGAAGAAATCTCGGAGGGGAGCTTGAGTAGAGTCCCCAAGCCATCTGGTGGCAAAAAAGCACCTCGTCTCGGAGGGCATTTGGCGAGTGAGACTGAGGGTCCTAATTCCGAGGCCCTTCAAGAGAAGATAATTTCCCAAGTGAATCACTTGGGATAATTAACGTAGATGAATCACTGCCTGGCCCGGTGTTCTCTAAAGGGCAATTCCCAGATGCCCAGGCCATGAAGACTCCTGGCGTGGGGACGATCCACAAAGGGAATTATATTTTCTTGGAGTGCTTTGCAGGGGTCGAAGATGGTCCCGACCTGGATGCCTCGTTCATTTTTTACGAGGCTCAGCGTCTTCTCAAGCAAGTAAGTTTCTGCTTCCATAATTATGCTTGTGATTTATTCTCATTTTTCTGAGTCTGATTTCTTTTCTTCGCGTGAAGGCTATGACGCTCCATCGACAAGCATTCTCCAAGTCTCGAGCCGAGATCACCCGATGCGAGGCTGAAATCAAGAAGCTCATAGAAGATAGAGACAACCTCAAACTCCTTTATGTTCAAAAAGAGGAGGAGATTAGGGGCCTTTGAGCCGATTTGACGAAGGCTCATCGAGAAAAGACCGATTTTATTGAGCAGGTAATGTAGCTTTTCAGGAGTTTGTTATGTGTTTATCTGACTTAGCGACTAACACTTCGACTTTGCAGGGCCAGCAGAAGGGCAAGCTGGTGGAGCAGCTTCGAGAAGAGCTCAAGGTGAAAGAGGTCGAGACCCTGGGGTGGAAGCAGCATATGGATCATATTGCTTCGGAGAAGGAAACGCTTCGCAACCAGCTTATTTTGGCCGAATGTAAACTTCACAACATGAAGGTGGAAATCTTGTACCGAAGCTGGAAGATTGAGGAGCTCAAAGCTAAGTCGGCCACCGAACTTACAAAGGCTAAATATGAGTCGGAGGCATTTGTGGCCTCTTATCGAGCTGGCGCCGAGGCTACCAACATTCGGGCATAGAAGATCTCTACTGTTGTTGAAATCAAATTGTCATGCGTTGTCGACCACGCCAGGCAACAATCCCGGAGAGAGACTCTCGAAGAAGTGCATGCTCGTAGCTTTGACCTCTCAGCTGATATTGAAAAGGAAAAAGCTCTGGAGGACGAGGTTGCCGCTCTACCCTCCGATGACGACGATTCTGCTAATGGTTCCGAGAGTGGAGGAGAAGAGGATGAAGCCAAGGAGGAAGTTCTTGAAGGTATGGCTCCCGAAGATGCAACTCCTAAAGTAGATTAAGCCTTTAGGGTTTTTTCCTTTTTATTGTGTAAGGCTCCATATGGGCATTGCAAATATTCTTCATATATGTTGCGCCCCCTTTTTCTCGTGAAATCGGGTTTCGACATTTCCGGGACAGCTCCTTTCCTTTTGGGATGGGGTAAGGGATTTGAAGAGTCACCACCTAACGGATTGAGGTGCGTTAGGTCACCTAGAACATTTAACTCATATAACCAGTTTACATCACCAGAGATCGGGTAAGGGCTCGAAATTTTCTTGAGGGAAAGGTGTTAGGCACCCCTCGAGGTCCACAACGGCGGGTCCCAGCCGAACTTAAATTAAGCGAATTAGTCTTAAAAGGGAAGAAAACAAATTAGACAAATACAATATTCAACTTACTTTTTACACAGGATTATAGGGGTGGTCCTAAGTTTTTTACCCTATAGGATCATTTCTTGCAATGCTTTGCAACTCCCACAAGTCGGGGTTTCACTCATATGCGCATGGGATATCATTTCCTTTACTACCCAATTACTATCTTTCAGTTGTTACCTAAGCGTTCTAGTAGCTTCTAACTCGTGCCTTATGCATGCACTACACGTCCATTTCCTATGGTCCTGGAGGTACTTAGGACCTCTATTTAGGGTGGTTCTAGACTGACCTATGTTGCTTAAATGAGAAAAAGCTAGGCGACAAACAAAATTCAAATAGGACTATCATGTAAGGAGCAAATAAGGGCCCATATAAACCTCCACAAGTAGACAACAAATGCACTCAGTTAAATCAACAGATTTCGTTAATTTAGGATCCTATAGGAAGGATATCTAGATGAGTAAAAACAGAATGCAAGACAATAGTTTGTTAAGGCGGGCATCTGGACCTATCAATTTGCCAACTGATTTTATTAAACCTTGAATCTGGGCATTTTCAAGCAGTAAAATATCACAATTTTAGGCCCAGAATCATTAGTAACCCCTACGGATTTTCCTAAGTGATAACCAGAATTAATCAAAATCAAAACTGATTAACAGAACCCTATAGGCATGATATCTACAACCTATAACGTGATTTCTAAGTGAATTACTGATTTCAACTCATAAAGACGAGTTTTATCCCTTTTAGATCCTATAGGCATGCTTTCTAATTAGTTTAAACCCCTATAGGTAGGATTTTTAAGTGTTGACTTGATTTAAACCTCAATAAGCATGGTTTCTAAGTTTAAAAACTGATTTCACGCTATAGGTATGGTAGTTATTAGTTTAAATCCTATAGACATGATTTCTAAGTTTGAAATTGATTCCTTTTACTCCTATAGGCATAGTATCTAAGTTGAAACTGATTTTTTTACCTCCTATAGGCATGATATCTATCAATCACATGTGGGCAGAATTTTAAGCACATTGCCACGAAAGGTTATTATTCAAACAGGTAGAATCCTATAGACATGGTCACTAATGCATGTAAGTCAAGAATGCGCATGGATCCTATGGACAGGATTTCTAATGCAGGGGGCCTATAAACAGGATTTCTAGCATGCGAGTGAAATACGGAATAAAGCAATTAGAAAATCCTATAGGCATGATCTCTAAACAAGTAGTAACATTCACATAATCACCAATAAACCTATAGGCAGGATTTCTACCCGAGTTTCAAACAAAGATATAGAAAAAAACCACACATTTTACTAATAAACCCCAGATCTATTTATTACAGAGATTATTACAGCCCAAAATGAATAAATTACATAACAGTATCTATTACACTATAGGGAGCCTTAGTAGGACCAATATAAACCTGGGAACCAGGCCTTCAAACATAACAGCTCTAAAACAATAGCAATGATCCACAATACCTTAAACCAGGATTCCAGTGTGTGAAAGTTCCCAAGAGCCTCAGGGACCCCGGGCAATGCTCACATTAGAACCACCATTCAACACAGAATTCATGGGAGATTGGAAAACCAGCCCCGGTGTGTCAGAGTTCAAAGGAGTCTCGGGGACCCTAGGTAGTGCTCACACTGGGGGGTGGTAGGAACCTAGATAACTAAGAATAGGTGTTTGAAAACCAGTATACATACTGTAAGGGGAACAGGTTTAGAAATCAGCACATACAAAATAGAAACAGAACTGCACTAGAGAACAAACAAAACTCATGTTCAGCATATAGTTCAACTAAGTTGATATTTGTTCAGACTAGATACTCATACCAGCATTTAATGTAATCACGAAAAGCAAAGATACTTGAACTAACATACATAATTAGCCACGCATTACATGCTTACAGCATCTAACAATAGTCAGAATAGAGAACATACAGCTGAATTAGACAGGGTTTCACATTGTTGCAGGTAACTTAGTTTAACATTATCACTAAGTGGGATCATGTAGTCATATAGAAAGCAGATAGAACAGAACAGAATAATAGGAGTTAAGGCATACCAGTCGAGATGAAAGCAAACTAGAATGTAATAGCAGTTAGAATCCAGAGAATCTGGCCTTGGCTTTTAGCCGGCCAAATAGTGCAGAAATCAGAATATAGAAAGAGAAAGCTCAAGTTTTTTAGAGCAAAGAGTTTGAAAGTTTTAAGTTGTAAAGTGTGTAAGTGTCTTCATGTCTAAAATCAGGACAAGGGAAGGGCTTTTATATCATACAATAGAGTGAACAAATAAGGTAATGAACCAATCACACACAAATAAGGTACGAAAATCAATTAACAATCCATTAAGGTCAGCATGAATCAATTAACAAGACAGAGTCGAGTAAAGTCAGGCTGGTACTACTTGATTTAAGGAAAACCTTATACGGAATTGATTAATAATTAAGTACTAGGTTAAATAAGGTAAAGAAATAATTCCAAAATCAATTAGGAGTCTTAGGGGTAGATAGACAGAAATATTTAAAGGAAAAAATACCAAATAATGACAACCCTAACTTAATGTAAGCAAAAGAAAAGGCAGAAACACAAAAGAGTTTTAATAAAGTACACGAAGACATATAGACGGCAATAATTAAGGTTTGGATCATATTTTGTTTGAAGAATCAAAACCCTAGATTTTAGGGTAGGTAAAATCAGCGTAGAAAACAAAAGGGAAACTATAATAGAGATGGAAATACATAGATTTAGTTCGTCTTTAAGAAATCAAAAACCCTAAATTTTAGGGTAAACAGAATCGATCAGAAATAGTAAAGAAAATATGAACCCAGAGGTAGATATACTGAAACATTAGAGGGAAAATACAAATGAAGAAAAAATTATTTTAGATCTGGAAAGATCTTGAGCCCTAGTTTTAGGGTAAGTAAAAGATTAAACTAAAATAAACGGATGTGTGAGTGATAGAGTAAATATAGATGGAAAACAATCATAAAGCAAACAGAAATCGGATCAAATCTGGTCCAAATCAAAATCTGAAGCCCTAACTCAAAGATACTAAAATATTCGTACTCACAGAGGTTAGGACGAACACGGACGGAAATAATCAACATATAAGAGATTTTGAACCAAATCTTGTTCTAATCTCTTGAGATCAGCTTGCCATTTACGGCAAACCATTTTGAGTAACATCAAAAATGAGTAGCTGGCAAGGAGGTAAGGCCAGATATGGCAAGGAATCAAGAGACGATTCCATTTTTGGGTAGGAATCACAGGATGATGGTGACGGCGTTAGGGTTTGACGAAGAGACAAGGGGAGGAGATGAGAGAATACAGAGGCGGCGGGTTTGGGTGAATGAGATAGGGTTCGGGGGGTTTTGATATATTAAAAGGGGTTGGGGAATTTAGGACCGTTGATCTTCTGAGATCAGCGGCCAGGATTGGATATCTAGGTGGGGCGGGTTTAATTAGACGGGTTATGGGTGTCATACCTCCTTTTTGTACCCCGAATAGGGGGATAGGGGAGTTTTTCCAACTTAAGTGACAATCAAAACGGGATTATTTTATTTAAAATTCAGAGTCGCCACTTGGGATGATTTATGGTGTAAGTCACCGGTTTAAATCCCGAATCGAGGAAGTTTGACTTTGTTTTACATACCGCAAAACACAGAAATCCGGGTAAGGAATTTTGTTAACCCGGGAGAAGGTGTTAGACATTCCCGAGTTCCGTGGTTTAAGCACGGTCGCTCAACTATTATTATTATCTGATTTTAAAAAAACATTTTTTGAAACCTATGTGCATTTTATCCCTTTTGAACTGCTCTTAATATTTTTTAGGAAAACTCAAGATTGTCATACACTTGTTTGTTTTTGAAAACACATCGTAAACCACGCTACATGAAATGCACCCGCGGTTCACGACATGTTTATCCTATTTAACATTATTGAAAATTGAAGTCGGGTCACATGAAATGTACACCCGGATTTGGGAATTATGTATCACGACTACGTCACGGGAATCGTACCCGTAGCTATGACACTTTAATTAATTAATGCGCCTAAAGCAAACTACGAGTATTCATTTTTCAATATCTAAGTTATAGTATTAATGCGAGGGTCATAGGTGATTCAATTATGGATGGCACACCTCAATTTAGTTTTAAAGAACTATACATAATTAGGCCTAACGATGTTCTTATTTACAAATGGTTTGAACTTAATATATAACTATTAGTTGTAAAAAAAAGTTTGGAGTACATGTACTGGGCCTTTAATTATTTAAGCAAATCCTGGTTTGAGCTTAAACCCAAAACTATTTGAAAGAAAACTGGGCTCAAAATCGAGCCCAGAAGTGAAGCCAGGCAGACGGTCAATTAGCTCCAAATGGGCAAACAAATGTCAGGCCCAACTCTGCACAACCATGACTTAAGTACTAGGGCCCACGTTCATTATACCAAGTAGAATAAACAAAAAAGAAACTAAATACAACAAGGCCTGAAGTTGAGCCCATAAAACGAATCAGATAATGTTCCAAACCCCCAAGTCGAACTTAGGCCGGGCTGCCTCATCTGGGCCACTGTCAAGACCAATCGAGGCTTCAGCTCTTTCGAGTCAAGTGTAACCCAAACAACTTTTAATAGATCAATAAAGATCAAGAAACTAAATTTATTTACCAATGAATCTGATTATCAACCACTGATACTAACCATGAAAAACTATAATTCAAGCTCATTCACAAACTAATCCAAATTTAAACTCCTAACTGCTTTAACAAACTGAAATTTGTCTTTTGCAATGCATACCCAACCCATCCTAACAAGTATCAATTAAACTAACAGGACACTGAAGCATTTAATATTGTCAGAAGGCCATATATGATTCAAAATAGAGGACTGTTCATACACACAGCTGAAACTAATGACACAGAATACCTAAATGCATAATACTTGAACAAAATGTTTTACTAGAACAGACTACACAAGAGAATTAAAGATCAAACAAGTGAGGTATTCAGTTTCATATTACACAAACATCTATATGAGCTTTAAACTAACATTTAAGCAAACCACATTTATTACAACAAACAGATACATTCTCCCAACTTCTCTGATCATTTAAAGGCTCAAAAGGTACCTAGATATCAAAACAAAGCAAAAATGGAGTAAGGATTTCAGCACAAGCAGAAATGTGAGCAAAGCAGCAAGTCAACAGCAATATTCAGCTTCTTTAGACCATCTTTACACCTAGAAATCCAGAAATCCCACAAAAGCTTTTAAGTTCTTACTAAAAGAAAAACCAGGGAACAATTCCAACCAATTTTCAATGAAAGTAATGCAGAAACTTTTGTGTATTTTCTAGGGTTCAGAATCTGAAAACCAAAACAAAACAAAAACGTTTTCCTTCTCTGTATATTTGCATGTTTATAAGTTCCTAACTGGCGGAGGTATGGCTGTTGTGTGATTTGCTTCTTGGTGGTGAGTGGTTGGCATTATGACATGCTGGAGATGATGACTGGCTCTTGGATTTTCCGGTTGGACGCTGGCAACTGTGAGGTGAAGAAGAACAGCAGCTGATGGGTGAAGAGGAGTGGAGACGGCTGTAGGGTGATCGTTCTGGTGGCTGCTAAGTGTGGAGCTGGTTGTTGTGTGTTCGGCAATGGGTCTGGTCGGCGGCGTTCTGCAAATTGAAGCAGAAGAACGGCGGGGGAGGAGTTAGGCTATGGAGGAGATAAGGGGTTTTTGGCTAGGTCTTGATGGAGAAGAAGGTTGCTAGTTTTGTTTCCTAGGGTCTAGGGTTCAAGAAGGGGGTGTGATGGACGACCAGACTCGCCGGTTGTCAAGTCCGGCAGCTGGCCGACGAGAAAGGGAGTGAGGCAGACGCGAGAGAAGGGTCGTCCAAGGGCGGCGGCTGCTGTTCTTTTCTAGGATTTGTGTTGTTGTGGCTATCTCTTTAGGTCTTCCTCTAGGTTAGGGGTGTAGTGTACTGATGGAGAAGAAGGTGATGGTCTTCAGGTTGTTTGGGGTGGGGTGAAGAAGACGAAGTTCGGGGGGGTCCGATTTTTGGGAGTTGCAGCTGGGGTGATTTTTTTGGGTAGGGATTCTAGGTTGATGATGATTTTAAGGAAAGTGGGGCGGGTCAGGAGGATGGGAGGTGGGTCTTAGGTCGGTCCGGTTTGGGTTCAATTAAAGGGGAAGGGGTGTTGGGCTAAGGGTTAATTTTGGGGCGATTGGGAGTTTGGGCTCAAGGGCTAGTCCGAAATTGGGCCATCTTCTTGCCCAAAATTGGGCCAAAATTGTCTTGAATTAACTAACAATTGGGCTTCTTAGAAAATCTGGATTTCATTATCTAAAAGCCTATGTTTCCCTTATCTAAAATATTTATAAAATATTTACAAAAATATAAGACTACTTTTAATTAATTAAAATAAACTTTTAAAATAAAATTAAATATTAAAAGTGAAACTATTCTTGTATTTTTAATTTTATGAAAGGTATATAAACTAAAAGTAACTAGATAAAAGATCAATTAGCTAAATAAAAGAAAATATTTTTTTTTAATTTTCATTTTTTATTATAAAATATATTAAAGAGTCGAAACTATTTAGAATAGTGATACTAAACCTAAACTAAATATTTACGCTAAAATGTGTAAAATCTTAGGGAGGGTCAAAAATTACATGTCTACAACTGCCCCTCTTTGACTGGAAACGTGAAGAGTTTTCAGACAAAGAACGACGAGACAGATTTTTTAACCCGACTCTTATTTAGAGAGACCAAAAACTAAGAGAAAAGAGAATGCGACGGAGCCCTGGTATCAGAGCTGCCTACATATCCTTGGCTATAAAGGAATCAGGCCACGTGTTGTTCAGAAGTAGAAATAGTGATAGAGTATACCAGGTGGAAAGCCGATTGAGGTGCCGTTCCATCGAGGTTCCGGTCCGCGGTTCTGTTATTACATCAAAATCAAAAAATAAAAAAGACTAACTAAGCCTATCAACTATGAGTTACAAGATTTCTATCTATAAGTCTTCTGAAGCTTGATCTTGAGTCTTGAATGGTTCTTCATGCAGACTTTAGATTTGAACCTTGACGCTTGCTAGCTGCAGGTGCTAGTTCATTCTTCTTCGGACCAAGACCGGACATGCAATGCTCTTGATTTCAGCCATGTCTTGAGTAGTTCATATCTTTCTCTACTTCTACATTTTGGATCACTTCTTTCTTTCTTTTCTATTCTGGATTGTGACTAACTTCTGTTGATCATCTCGGACTGTTGACTCGCATTCTTTTCGCGAACTTCTGCTACTTCTAACTTGAGTTGAATTCTGAAATGACTTCCCTTGTTCTCCAGGTGGGTGCCTGCTACTGACTTGAAACTTGAAATAATTTTGAAACGAATTTTGAAATGACTTCCCTTGTTCTCCAGGTGGACGCCTGCTACTGACTTAAAATGAATCCCCTTGTTCTCCAAGTGGGCGCCTGATTCTTTTACTTGAAATGAATTTCCTTGTTCTCCAGGTGGGCGCCTGATGCTTGAACTTGAAATGAGCTCCCTTGTTCTCCAGGTGGGCGCCTGTTGCTGATACTCGAAATGAATTCCCCTGTTTCTCCAGGTGGGCACCTGCTGCCAATACTCGAAATGAATTCCCTTGTTTCTCCAGGTAGGGCGCCTGCTGTCAATACTACTGAATTCCGTTGTTTCTCCAGGTGGGCACCTGCTGCCAATACTTGAATTGAATTCCCTTGTTTCTCCAGGTGGGCGCCCGCTGCCAATATTTGAACTGAATTCCCTTGTTCTCCCGGTGGGCGCCTGCTGTCAATACTTGAATCTTGAAAACTGAAAGTTGACCCTATTCTTCAAGCAGGCTCCTGATGCCTCTCTGGCTTGAAATTGTAAACTAAAAGTTGACCATGTTCTTCAGGCGGGATTCTCCTGACGCTTCTCTGACTTGAAAGTGAAAACTGAACATTGACCCTGTTCTTCAGGTGGGCTCCTGATGCCTCTGACATGCACTTGTAAACCTGTTCTTTAGGTGGGCTCCTGATGCCTCTGACTTGCACTTGTAAACTGAAAGTTGACGCTGTTCTTCAGGCGGGATTCTCCTGATGCCTCTTGAATTTGAAATTGAAACCCGAACACTGACCATGTTCTTCAGGTGGGCTCCTGGTGCTTCCTTGACTTTGACCTAAAACTGATTTCTGAAATGTTGCCCCTCGTTCTCCAGGTGGGTGCCTGCAAACAAAACGAACAAAAATTTTCTTCCCCAGTTTGCACTTCTCAACTAGGGGAATGCCCTACAAGTAAAAACCTTGTCGAACAGCCTTTGTGCTGACAAGATTTGGGCACGGCACTTCAGAAATTCAAGCTTCCACACTTTGATTTGGACATAGTCTTCGTCCCTATTTCAAACAAAGACAACTTGTGAGTTTAAACATGGTTGTTGGTTTGTGGCCTTGACTTTGAGGGCGATTGCTCCTTCACTTGCCATGATAACTTGATTTCAACTTGAAATACCTTGCTTGTTTATTGACTAACCACTTTCTCTGTCAGCCCTTATCAATGAAAACACCTCCGATCTATTCAAACCCAATACCCTCTATTTGTTGCATTGTGCTCATGAATTGACATATACCGAACCTTTGTATTTCACATGAATCCCAAAGCACGTCAATTGTCATCAACACAGTGCGTATACTACTCTTTCCTGACTTAAGCCACTTTGATGTACTAGCCAGACTCCACTTTGTGCAATTGGAAAGCTGGTGGCAAATTTTGAAGTCATTTCTCACTTGTTTCGCTAAAACAGACTCAAGAAGAGGACCTAAACAAATCAAGAGGAACATAGTAAGGGGAAAATGGAAAGAAATGATATCTAACAGGAAAATCACCAAGTAGAAACTTATTAGATGTGGATACCAACTCTACTGACCATGACATTCTTTTTTGGATTAAGTGGCCTAATCTGTCAAGGAAGTCTAATGCTCAACTCTTGTCGTACCTCTTCGCCGTGAAACTGGGCTTCAATGCTCCTTATCCTAATCTGATTCACAATCCTTATTCAACTTGTAGTGCCCGAAGGGTTTTCACCATCAAGCCTCTCTCATTTTTTCTTTCTCTCAACTCCCGATCGCCTTATGGTGCCAGTGAAGGTTTTCACCGATAAGACACTCTCATTTTGCTCTTTTTTATCTTTTTTTTTCTGATTCTGCAGATGACAAGGCATTAACCACGATTGAAATATCATATTCTCCTGGCATGTCTGACTCGGCACTCTCAAAGATTATCTGGGAGGTCTTTTTTGGACTGTAATATGGCTTTTGGACAATGTTAGAAAGAAAGGATATCATAAAGGCTCAAAATAACTAAGATAACGGGGTTAATTTATTTACAACTTTTGGAATCCATTCTAAAAACTTTGCCCCAATTTCTAAAACAATGGAATTTGATTCTCTTTTTTTTTGTTTTTCTTTTTGAAATGGAATTTCTAAGAAAGACTGCCCCACTTTCGACTTCGTGGGATTATGAAATATTTTATTTGGTGCGGCCGAACCTTAAGGTTGCCTACGTCTCTTGTGGTGACAAGAATCAGGTCGAACGTAGTTCAAAAGACTACTTTTTGTTACTATTTGCCTCTTTCTTTTTTTCTTTTTTTTCTTTTTCTCTTTTTTTTTCTTCTTTTTTTTTCTTCTATTTTTGAATTTTCCTTTTGGAATGAACTTTCTAAAATAAACCTATGGGGTCATGAACTATTTTTTTTGTATGACTCTAACTTGATTCCAAAAGAGGGGAGGTCAAAGAAATCAGTACAGGCTCAAAAGGGTATCGAATGGTATAAGTGTTCGGGTAGCTGAAAGAGGGCCTCTCAATCTCTGAAAATGCCAAGTACAACACATGCAACTTGAGAATGAAAAAGAAGATCATGCACAACATTTCTTTTGCAGCTTCGGCATTGATATCACTGATATGCCTTCCACTTTTCTTTGCGCCTTGTCAAGTACAGAGCTCTTCTTGGGTGATTTATTCTTCAAAATGGATGTGCTCCGTCAGTTTGGAGCAAACTCCCTTGGCTTTATGTTGTAACTTGAGATGCACCTGAACTCAAAGTTGCTTGCTTCAAATTGTCTGGGAAGCACTCTCTTGTAACAAATTCTTGTCGTCCTCTTAACTTCCCAAACCACCTGCCCCAGTTTCACACAATTCGGGCTTTAAATGATCTCAGAATGTCCAAATCTGTACTTATTTCCCTCAAATGTCCCTATCATCTTCAAACTTGTTTCATTGCTTCATGATTAAACTAACTTTTGAGACCAGGCCTAGAATTATGTATGCATGTCATGTCACTAGAGCCGCATGAAAAAAACTATCAAAGGAAAAGAGAACTAAGCAAAAAAGGATTAGAAATAATAGAAAACAGAAAATTGCATCAGACAGACAGTAAAAGGATTTGAACAACAAAACAAGCAAAATAAACTAGGTTACAACCGTGGAACAAACGTAGATAACACTGAATGAGTTACTACTACTAAACGAACTAGGCAAAAATAAAAGATAGAAGGGTTTAAGCCACAAGACAATATCCGGATTACAACCCTGAAATAAACCGGACAACAGAAATGACAACAAAATAAACCACCAAGACCCCTCCCTGGCTAGCCAAGAAAGGAGCATCTTTCCAATCACCAAGCTCAACATCTTAGCCACTAGGTTATGTATCAACAGTACTAGGACCTTCACAAGTCTTCATCACATTGTCCTTAGCAAATTTCTTTCGGGTCCCTTTTGCAGGTCGTTCTTAAGATCACCTTCCGGAACCGAGAGTGATAGCGCTGAAAGCTTTGCGGCAAGTGGCCCTCCGAGGATCTCAAAAGAGTTCTCATATTCCTTTTCAACACAAATCATACCCACCATATGCGTCTCGTTATGAACAGGCGGTGGACTTTGGCTAGTGCCTACTGCATCTGGATTTTGCTCGACAATGTCACTTGCCTCAATAAGCTTCTGAACTGCTCTTTTCAGATGCCAACACTTTTCTATGCTGTGACCCGGGGCATTAGAGCAATATGCTCACCTTTGAGAATAATCAAAATTATTTGGAAGAGGGTTCGACATTTTTATCTGAATTGGCTTCAACATGTCCAATTGCCTCAACCTTTGGAACAAACTGGCATATGATTCTCCAATGGGAGTGGAAGTCTTTTCCTTTTGCTGTTGCCTTTTCATTTTGTATTCTGGCCTCTGTTGGAACCTTTTGCGGGTAGGTGGTTGATATGCTTGAGGAGGCAGGTAAGATATTTGTGGAAATAGTGTAGGCCATCGCGGGTCCTGTGGATGTAGAGCATATGGTGGTGCATTGTGGATGGAGTACTAGGATGGTAAGGCATGACTTTGGGGATTTTGTGGAGAGAAGTAGCATTGGGGAGGATTATCTGGAGCAGAGGGATATCCATGGGGTCGATATTGAGGCTAAAAGCGTTGAGCAGGAATGCCCACTGGATCCTGTCGTTGGCGGGGCTCAACAACATCTTTTCTAGTTCTCTTTCTTCCACCCAAACTTACTGAGATGTTCTGAATGTCTTCTATAGTATCTTTCAATGCAGAATAACTCATGATTTTGCCTGACTTGATTCCTTCCTCTACCACCTCCCCCATTTTTACCACATCACTGAAAGGTTTACCCAAGGCTGGGATCAAATGGCTGAACTAGGTGGGCCCCTGGGCTTGTAGAAAAAGATCAACCATTTCTTCTTCACCAATCAGGGGACCGACATGAGCAACTTGTTCCCTCCATCTGAGCCCAAACTCCCTAAAACTTTCCTCCGATTTCTTTTCCATCTTAGATAGGGAGGAGCGGTCTGGGATAATGTCTAGATTGTACTGAAAGTGTCAAACAAAATCTTGACCCATGTCATCCCATGCATGCCACTTATTGACATCTTGACGAGTATACCATTCCAAGGCTGCCCCAGTCAAGCTCTCACTGAAATACGCCATCAACAAATCATCTTTCCCGCCAACACTTCTCATTTCACTGCAATAACCCCTCAGATGGGCTACTGGATCTCCACGCCCATCATACAAGTTAAACTTTGGCATTTCAAATCCTGCGGGCAAGTGAATGTCAGGGAACATACACAGATCCTTGAAGGCAATACTCTTTTGACCTGCCAACCCTTGCATGTTTCTTACAGACTGCTCTAAGATTTTCACCTTCCTAGATATCTCATCTGGCTCCACTGTCTTAACGGGCCTTTCAGTTTCACCGGGAGGCTCAAAATGAGAAGCGTGAGAGTATGGATCTGAGACCTTGAAAGTTGGTTCTGGAACACAGTATTGGGCATCGGGTATTTTGAACACAGTCTCGCTAGAGGATCGAAGAAAGGTAGCTGGTGGATGAGCTACAAAAACATGAGTGGTCAAAGGAGCGGGATATGAGGTGGTTTTGGCAGGTGGAGTGTGAAAAGGTTGTGGGGTGATATCAGCAGCAGTGGGAATCTGGATTTGTGACAGTGGCGGAATGGTGACAAGGCTTTCAGGGTAGTTAGTGGGAAATAATAGTGGAGGATGCCCACTAATCCAGGCTTGGTATATTTCGGCCATCTATCCTTTCAACCTTAAGACCTCTTCTTTCAACTCAGATTCTGACCCACCAATCTCCTTAGACAGATCAATTACACCCATGTCCAAGTCTTTACTAGCCATGGCTACCTTGCTCTTTGACCTTGTGTTGTATGGATGAGTTACATAAGAACCACAAACCAACCACCCTTCTGCTCAATGAAGATAACAAAAGGAACAAAATGGGGTCATTCTGTTAGCATTAGGGCATTTAACAGCTAAAAATATCACATTTCATGCAATGCACCTAGCAACAATTAACGGTTCTAGAATGACTTCGAGGGTCTCAAGGTCACTTGGCATCATTGATGTGCCGTGGAATTTTGGCACAATTGGTACCAATTGCTTAGATTTAACTTGTCTTTTAATGCATTTGTAGTTAATTCTAATCAAGTTTGGTTGTTTTGTAGTGCACGAGCTTGAATACCTGAAAACATGGAAAAGAAGTCAAAAAGTCCCAAAAAGACGGATATGTTGCAAGTATGCAGCCGCATAACTCACATACGGACCGCATAATCGCCATGTTGATCGCAAACAGAGACAGTCTTTTGGGCCAACTGAAGAAGCAAATATACGGTCCATTATGCGGTCGCATAACACATATGCGAGCCGCATAATGGTCACATAACCACAATAGAAGGCAGCCCTCAGCATGATATGCGATGGTATATGCGATCGCATAACACATATGTAGACAGCATAACTATTATGCGATTGAAGCCAGATCTGGGACTCTGCAAGTATGCGACGGAGTGCTCAATATGCTGTCTGCATAACTGGTATGCGACCAGTATGCGATCGCATAAGCTGTCAGAAAGGGTATTTTTGTCCGATTTTGACTACGACTTTTGGTCCACTATAAAGAGAATAACTAGGATTTTTGTGGGGTATTAAAGTCTGAAAGAAGGTCCTACTTAGAGAGCATTTAATACTTCATTTATTTGGAGCTTTGTGAAGAAGAATTCCTTGCACTTTTGTAAGCTTTATGTCTTTATTAATTGCTTTGTTCTTGTATTATAGTATGAGTAGCTAGTTTTAAATACTAAGGTTGTGGACCCTAGATGGGTGTTTAACATTGAATATATATATATATATAATGGTTGGATGATATTTATTCAATTATTGTTCTTTATTTATGGTTGGTGGTTGCAAACATTAATCTATTTCATTCTACTCTTTTCATTACTTGGAAAAGTGAGTTAGGGTTTGGTAGAATGGAATATCAAGAACTCAAGACGTTAACTCTTGTTTAATAGAATCGCTTAGGAATAAGTGGGTTCTACTTGGCATAAATTGGTTGTTCTTAATTTGTAACTCTTTTATATTTGGGAAAATCATAAAGGGAAAATACTACTCAACTATTGGAAAGTAATGGGTAGTCATTTAGAATCATTTGCATATCGAAAGACCTTCCATTAGAAATATATCATATTAACACCGATAGCATTACATTCCATTTACGGGGACACAACCTTGGTTTCCTTAATCAAATTATTTACATTCTCAAAGTTAAAATTAGTTATCTCTTCAATTCACAATCATATCATTCTCTTGTTACGATTAACGGAATAGAATTACAACCTAAGTCAAGTAGCACACTACTCGAGTAAACTTTTCACGCCTATTCCCTGTGGGATTCGACCCTAACCTTGTTAGGTTACTATATTTGACTCTGACCGCCTTACACTATTTAATTAAAGTTTAATTTGAGCGTATTAAATTTTGGCGCCGTTGCCGGGGAATACAGTTTTGAAATTACTAATTAGTGTGTGCTTTACTTTACGTCTTCTTCTATTCCATCACACTTTGCTTGTTTTGCTTGGTGTTGATAGGAAAACATGGCCGAATATGAAGAAGAAATGGAAGAAAATCCTTTTGCGGAGATAGATGAGTACATCGAGGATACAAATGCTATTGTACCCCCGATAGTTGGTGCTGCAACTTTCAAAGTGGAACATGGTGTAATCCTAATGCTCAAAGCGGAGGGGTTTTTCAGGAATTCCACTAATGATGATCCGACACAACATCTTAGAAACTTCTTGGTTGTGTGTGCGATGCACAAGCAGAACAACGTCTCAGATGATGCCCTAAGGTTGAGTGTGTTCAAGTACTCACTAGCTGGGGACGCAAGGAAATGGATTCAAAATGTGCCACCAAATTCGATTCATTCTTGGCCTGAACTTGTCCGAGCATTCTTAGCTAAATGGTTCCCGCAAAGCAAGAAATCTGAGCTCCGGGATAAAATTTTCTTTTTCAAGCAACTACCGGGAGAACATCTACATGAGGCATGGGATCGATTCAAGTTATACTTGGTGAGGTCGCCCAATCATGGTTTTCCGGATTCTATCTTGTTGAAGAAATTCTACATGGGTTTAGATGCTATGAACCAATCTATAGCCAAGAATGCAGCTGATGGATCTTTTATGGACAAGACATTCGCAAGGATCACACAAATCCTTGATAAAATGGCACAACATAATCAAGCTTGGAACTCAGAGGACATCACAAGTGGAATTGCATATGGTTCTCCCTCCTTGGCCAACATGATTAAGGAGAATCAAGAGAGAGATCAAGTAATCGCAGGGCTTGCCAGCAATGTCGATGTGTTGACAAAGATGTTCACTAAAAGCCAAACGAAGAAGGTAAATGTGGTGGAGGATGTTCAACCCATATCAAATGAAGACTTTGAGGAAGCAAACTATGTCAACAACTCTCAAGGAGGATATCAAAGGCAACAATACCAAGGTCAAGGACAACAAAATCAATGGAGGCCTAACCCGCAAGGGCAAGGCAACTAACAGTGGTGAAATAACCAAGGTAGCTCAAATCAAGGAAATTGGAATAACAACAACAACAACTTCTCAAATCGGAGTTCAAACCCTTATGTTCCACCAAAGGGTCAATATTCAAATCAAGGTTCCTCAAGTGATTCCAAGTTGGAAAGCATGCTTGAACGGGTATTGCGAAATCAAGAGAGGTCCGACACTTATATGAGGAATATGACCAAGCTCGTAGGTTCTCATACCGCATCCATTCGAAAATTGGAGATGCAAATGAGAGATCTCTCTAGGGAACAAAATCCAAAGCAAAAGGGAACACTTCCTAGTGACACAATTGCGAACCCAAAGGGTAGTGGAAATGGTCCAACTTCTCATATCATGGCAATTACTACTCGTAGTGGGAAGGTACTACAAGGAGAGAGTGAACAAGTGGTTGAAGTAGAAGAGTCCGAACAAGAGGTTGAGGTTGAAGAGCAAAGGGTTGTTGAAGCTGAAAAGGTTCCGGAAGAGTTGAAAGTTCAAGAAGTGAATCGGGAAGAGGTAAAGGAAAAGGTAAAAGAGACACCAAAAGCTCTACCACCTATTCCTAGACCTCCTCCTCCTTTTCCTTAAGACTTGCGAGGAAGGTTGATGATAGTAAACTTGAAAAGTTCTATGACATTCTGAAGCAGTTATCGGTAAACATTCCATTCATGGAAGCATTTCAAGAGATGCCGGGTTTTGCTAAATATTTGAAAGACTTGATCACCAAGAAGAGAACCACCAAAAATGAAGTGGTGAATGTGACTCACCGGGTTAGTTCCATCATTGCAACAACCACCGTTCAAAAGAAAGAAGACCCGGGAGCTTTCACCATTCCATGCACTATTGGGGCGCGTGATTTTGCAAGAGCTCTTTGTGATAATGGGGCTAGCATCAACTTAATGCCCCTTGCTATTTACAAGCAAGCGGGGTTAGGTATGCCAAGGCCTACAAGTATGGGGTTACAAATGGCCGATCGTTCTATAAAGAGACCGGTGGGAATTGTTGATGATGTGCTTGTGAAAGTGGTAGAGTTCCATCTACCCGCCAATTTCGTAATCCTTGATTGTGCAGTCGACAAAGATATCCATATCATCTTGGGGAGACCATTCCTTTCCACACGAAGAGCACCAATGGATTCGGAATAGAATGAGATCAAATTCCGTGTGAATGATGAGGAGGTTACATTCCAGGCAAGCAAGGGTATGAAACTACCACATGAATATGAAAGCATCTCGATGATTGATATTGTTGATGAAGTGGAAGATGCGGTTGAAATGAAGATGGAAGAACAATGCCTCGGTGAGGCGTTGGCAGCTATTTTGGTAAACTTCGATGGTGAAGATATGGAAGGGTATATGGAATTAGTCAATGCATTGGAAGGGCTTGGGTCCTACACCTATGCTCCGAAGAAGCTCTCTCTCGACTTGGAGAATAGAGCAACTCCTCGCGCAAATCCTTCAATTATTGAGCCACCGCAACTAGAGCTCAAACCACTTCCACCGCACTTGAGGTATAAATTTCTTGGCTCAAATGATACTTTACCGGTAATCGTCTCTTCTTTGCTGAATGATGTGCAGGTAGAGAAATTGTTGAATGTCTTGAGGGAGCATAGGCAAGCTATTGGATGGACGATTGCAGATATCCGGGAGATTACCGCCGAAATTTACGAACACAAGATCCAATTGGAGAATCAGAGTAAACCAAGTGTAAAGTATCAATGAAGGTTGAACCCTTCCATGCAGGAGGTGGTAAAGAAAGAAATCATAAAGTGGTTGGATGCCGAGGTAGTCTGCCCCATCGCCGATAGTTCTTGGGTGAGTCCGGTGCAATGTGTGCCGAGAATGGGAGGCCTGAACGTGATTGAAAATGATAACAACGAGCTTATCCCAACAAGAACTGTGACCGGATGGAGGGTTTGCATGGATTACTGGAAGTTTAACAATGCTACGTGCAAGGACCATTTCCCTATGCCTTTTATTGATCAAATGCTTGATCGGCTAGCGGGAAGGTCATTCTACTGCTTCTTGGATGGATATTCCGGATACAATCAAATCAATAATGCATTGGAAGATCAGGAAAAGACAACATTCACTTGTCCATATGGGACGTTTGCATTTAGCCGGATGCCATTTGGGCTATGCAATGCTCCGGCTACCTTCCAAAGATGCATAATGTCAATCTTCTCCGATATGGTGGAGGATTTCTTAGAGGTATTCATGGACGATTTCTCTGTTGTGGGTGATTCTTTTAAGCATTGTCTAGACAACCTTAGACAAGTGCTTAAGAGATGTGAAGAAACGAATCTAGTGCTAAATTGGGAGAAGTGCCACTTCATTGTGGACGAGGGCATTGTTCCTGGACACAAAATTTCCAAACAAGGCATAGAGGTTCACCAGGCAAAGATTGAGATCATTTCCAAGCTCCCTCCACCAACTTCAGTTAAAGGTGTCTGAAGCTTTTTGGGGCATGCCGGTTTCTATAGGCTTTCATCAAAGACTTCTCCAAAATTGCAAATCCCATGTGCAAACTCCTTGAGAAAGATGCAAAGTTTGTATTTGATGAGAAATGCCTCAAAGCCTTTGAGGAATTGAAAGAAAAGCTCACCACGGCACCTATTATTGTCACACCCAATTGGTCTCTTCCATTCGAACTCATGTGTGACGCCAGTGGTGTAGCTATTGGGGCAGTGCTTGGCCAACGTCATAACAAGGTTATCCACCCGGTCTATTATGCAAGCAAGACACTCAATGGCAAGCAAATGAACTATACGGTGACTGAGCAAGAACTTCTTGCCATTGTCTATGCCTTTGAGAAATTCCGGGCTTATTTGTTGGGATCCAAGGTGATAGTGTACACAGACCATGCGCTCTTCGCTATCTTATGGCAAAGAAGGATGCAAAACCTAGGTTGATTCGATGGGTCCTGTTGTTGCAAGAATTTGACTTCGAAGTCAAAGATTGAAAAGGGATGGAAAGTCAAGTGGCGGATCACCTATCTCGGCTTGAAGAGGCAGGGAGGCCAAAGGAAGATCTTGAAATCAATGATGCTTTCCCTGATGAACACATATTGGCATTATCTAACACTTTTGCTCCTTGGTATGCCGAAATCGCTAACTTCTTGGTTAGTGACCTTGTTCCGAAGGTTTGGAAGCTTATCAAAAGAAAAAGTTTTTGTGGGAGTGTAGGCATTACTATTGGGAAGAACCTTTCTTGTTATGTAATTGTGCCGACAACATCATCAGGCGATGTGTTCAAGAAGATGAGGTAATGCCAATTCTCAAGGCATGCCATGACTCGCCGGTTGGGGGTCACCATGGAGGGAATCGGACTGCGGCAAAAGTGCTTGAGTGTGGCTATTATTGGCCAACAATCTACCAAGATGCAAACCAAATAGTCAAGGCATGTGACCAATGTCAAAGACAAGGGTCAATATCTAAGAGACATGAGATTCCAATGAACTTTGTACTCGAGGTTGAGATCTTTGATGTATGGGGCATAGACTTTATGGGCCCCTTTGTGACCTCGTATGGCATGACCTACATCTTGGTGGCTGTGGATTATATCTCTAAATGGGTTGAAGCAATTGCCTTACCAAACAATGAAGCAAGGAGTGTGACTGCATTTTTGAAGAAAAACATATTCACACGGTTTGGCACTCCAAGGGCCATCCTGAGTGATGGAGGGTCTCGTTTCTGTAACAAGGCTTTCGCTGGGCTACTTGGAAAATATGGTGTAAAGCACAAGGTGGCCACACCATATCATCCTCAGTCAAGTGGTCAAGTTGAAGTTTCGAATAGAGAAATCAAGAATATTCTAGCAAAAACTGTTAATGCAAACAGGACCGACTGGTCAAGGAAGCTAGATGATGCATTGTGGGCCTATCGTACAGTGTTCAAGACCCCCGTTGGCACTTCACCATACAGGTTGGTTTTTGGAAAAGCTTGTCACTTGCCAGTAGAACATGAGCATAAAGCTATGTGGGCTTTATAGAAGCTAAACCTTGATTGGGATGAGCCTGCTAACCTAAGGATGACACAACCCAATGAGATGGAAGAATTCCGTCTTCATGACTATGAGAGTGCAGCTATGTACAAAGAACGGATGAAGTTTGTCCACGACAAGAAGATTCTAAAACGGGAGTTTAATTCAGGTGACTTGGTCTTACTTTTCAACTCAAGACTCAAGTTATTTCCGGGCAAACTCAAGTCCAAATGGTCTGGACCATTCAAAGTTGTGTGTGTGTCTCCCTATGGCACTATTAAACTTGAGTCAGAAGATGGGACTCGAACCTTCAAGGTAAATGGACAACATATCAAACGTTACCTCGGAATTGTCGAAAAAAGGCATGTGATCGAACAAATTGCTCTACGAGATGATCCAACAGCTGCTTCCACCAAAGATTAATCCAAAAGGGGTAAACTGCATCGTGCCGCGATGTTAAATCAAGCGATTCTTGGGAGGCAACCCATGTGTGGTAACACTCTTTTGTAGTTTTTATTTATTTATTTTTATTTACTTATGTAGATTAGATTGAACAAATTGATGTGTGTGCTAGAGTGCAGGTAACATAGCATGAACAGGGTCTTAGTGTTGAAGAAGCTGAAGGAAAAAGAAGTTCAAATTAAGTGCCAACTATGCAGTCGCAAAATGAATATGCGAACCGCATAGTCATCGCAGACCCAGGCAGTGTATTTGGCTAATTTCATTGTCAACTCTGCGGTCGTTTGTCACTTATGCGGACCGCAAATCAAGTATGCGATCGCATCTTGCATCGCTTAGTTGTACCTACACGACCCAGTCATCAGTCCACCGCATAACACCTATGCGATCGCATAGTGTGCTATATGATGGACTTAACCATCGCATTCTTGCCAGGTATAAACTTACCATCTCTTTGCACACCCCCCATTTGAACGCAAAAACAAGTAAACCAAAATAAAAAATAAATAAAAAATAAATAAAAAAGAGAGGAGAACTGGTAAGACGAACGAGGCAACAATCCAAACACACTCACCATTATACTCAATTCCATTGTAGAATCCTCAACCTGCAGGTATGACCCGACCTCTCTCCTCTGTTCTTCAATCGTAAATTTTCTGTTTGAATTTTTTTTTTCTTTCTTTCCCCCCTTGTGAATGCACCCAACCTCTAGTGCCATGAATATCTGCAAGTGGGCGCTTGAAAAAGGTCAAATTGATTTGCACTAGGGGTTACATGTTTTTTTTAATTTTAGCTGGTGAGGATAAATTGAGGGTTGGTTGTGAACCTTTGGCCACGAACCAACAAGGGGGAAGTCTGAGTACCCCTCCCTCTCTCTCTCTCTCTCTCTCTCTCTCTCTCTCTCTCTCTCTCTCTCTCTCTCTCTCTCTCTCTCTCTCTCTATCTTGATTAAAAATACGGGGTAGGGTTTAATTTTCATAGAGATGATGAAAAATGGTAAAAAAAAATGGGGTAGGGTCTAATTTTCACTGGGGACGATGAGTTTTGCGGGCCACATAATGGCTTTGCGGTCTGCATAACCACCGCATTATGCCCCCTTTCTTGCCCTAGCTTTGAACTGCTTTGCGGTCTCCTTTGCGATCGCATGTCTGTTATGCAGTCCGCAAAGGTGCCGCATAATGAGTCAGTCTTTTTGGTTTTGTAATGTTTGTTCTACGGTCTCTTTGTGATCGCATAACCACTTATGAGGTGGTTTTGCGATCGCATAACTGTTAATACCTTTTATCTTCAGCACATATGCGATGGTTTTACGGTCCGCATACTTGATATGCGACCGCATAACCCATCGCATAACAAAAAACAATTTTATTTTTTGTTCTTTTTCTTTTATGTCTGATGTTTCTCCTGCGCTCTTTCACTGACTCCTACAATGTTTCACTCGCATTAATGGCACCAAAGAGATCTAATCTAACACGAACACCGCCCGGTGGTCGACAAAAACGGGCTGCCAATCTAGCCCACTAGCACAGCAAGCAAAAGGGCAAAGAGCTCAAGCACACCGCATCACCACTGAGCACTCCTCCCAGTCTGACGAGGAAGAGTCACCGAGTGACCTCAGACCGCCTATTAATCTACAGGTTGAGGCACGCGGGAAGTTGGGGGAGTACCTTAAACCTCCGGTTTGGGGTCAAGGGCTCCAAAGACTTGTACAAAGCAGCGGTGTCAAAGAGGAACATCATAGAGGAGAAGCAATTGAGCTTGAATGGGTTATCAGAGCAGTACCCTCACATACTCGAAAACATCAAACAGAGAAAGTGGGAGATCTTCACTGAGGTCCCGGATGAGTATAATGAGACCATTGTGAGGGAATTTAATGCTTCATATGGTGCCTTGAGGATTGCTCACCAGAAACGCAACGGGATCTTTTCACAGTTTGTCCTAGTACGAGGGGTTGAAGTTGGGTATGGTACTAAGACGATCAATGAATAGTATTTCGCAAATTGGCGGCCAGGAACATCTGAATATGATGCCAAGGTAGCCAATAAGCACAATAAGCGTGCCTGGGTAGCCTCAGTAATTGCAAAGGGGACACCGGCCTGGATTGACCCACAACACAAAATTTTCAAGAAGGATCTCACAAGGGAGGGTCACTACTGGATCAGCTTTGTTACATCTCGTCTGATGCCGTCCAGAAATGAAATAGGCATAAACATTGAGAAAGCACTTCTTATTGCGTGCATCATGACAGGGATCAAGATTGATGTGGGGAGATAATTTTCCAAGAGATAGGAATCAGGGCAAATCAGAAACAGACATCGCTTCCATTCCCATGCCTGATCAATGCTCTCTACCGAGTTACAAAGGTGCCTTTCTTGCCTGGGCACGACAAAATGGAGAATGCTACCAAAGACATTGACATCATGAGGATCAGTGACGCAGTAGCAAAGGAAACTGCAGCTCATCCTGAGATTCCTAGTCCTCCTCCAGCAGATACAGCAGTACTAAAGGGTCCAGCACTGCCAGCCACCTCTCAGGCCCCAGCTACCTCCACAGCTACTCCACAGCCCCCCTACTGCACAGTCTCAGGTTCCATTGCCAGCTCTGTCCAAGCTGGGTCTACTTGCTCAGCATGCCAATGCTAAGGTAGACCGACTTATTAAGGAAATTCCCAATCTCATCCGCCAGGCCTTGACTCCTATCCAATCCTCAGTTACTGTTCTTCAGTAGTAACATCAGACTTATAAGGATCGCCTCAAGAGCGTTGAAGCGCTTCTTGAGAAGGTTGAGCGGGGTGAAGTTGGAGGTATGCCTCAGCTCCGGACAGATGTGACTGACTTGAAAGCCGAGCTACAGAAGAAGCAAAATTTAGAGTTTGATTTGACAGCCTTCCTCCCAAAGGATGGAGAGTAGGGTGCTGACACTTCTGTCCTAGGCATAGATCTTGACTTCACGACATTGATGATTGCCCCAGCGGAATAGCATGTTGAGGCCTCCAAGGCTCAGTCTGCTCCTGCTCATATTGATGTTCCTTCAGATAATGAATTTGAGACATTGAGGAGTCCGATGAGAGGGAGTCGGGAGATGAGGAGACGGATGAATAGGCAATAGGTGAGGACACTAAGGGTCCACAAGAAAAAGGTAAACGGGTTGTTGTCACTACTAGGGCAGAAGAGGAAGAAGAAGCAGTTGTGCAGACAGTCGTTCAACGTTCGCTAGTAGATTGGGTCTCCAAGGCACATCTCTCGACCACTCAGCCATCACAGGGCGAGGCTAGCAGCTCCCATGCCCCAGCTCCAGCATCCCAGCAGGTTGAGCTTCCTGCTATACCTTCACAGCAGATGGAGCCTCTTGCTATAGTCGTGCCAGTTCCTATTCAGTCAGAGGTCCCACCTGATGCAGCTTCACTACCAGCAGTCGACCCCGCAGATGCCCCAAATCCTTTAGCTCCCCCGAGCGCCTATTGCACCCCAGGGAGTCATTGAGCTTTCATTTTGGTTTATATATGCATTGGGGACAATGCATGATCTTTGGTTGGGGGTGGGGTGATCATAATCTTGTACCCATGTTTTGTAGAAATGTTTTGTTGTACCCCTATGTATATATATAAAACTCTTGTACCCTATGTATGTATATAAAACTATTGTAGTTTAGCAATGAATTCCCTTTGGTTTTTCTTCGTCGGGTTCTTTTCCAAAGGTGTAATAGTAGAACCATGGCAGTAGCATGAAATGTTTTGACTTAGTTGGTGTTGACTGTGTAGCTCCAAGCATGTACCAAGTGTTATAAATATATGATGCCCTTCCTTCTTTTGAATCTAATATATATATATATATATATATATATATATATATATATATATATATATATGTGTGTGTGTGTGTGTGTGTGTGTGTGTGTGTGCGCGCGCGCGCGCTAGTCAGTCATTCTTGTGAATTTGAGGCTCGCTCTTTGACTTTATGCTTATTCAAAATCTTACATATGTTGAGATGAAAGTGTTGAGTTGCTTTGTGTCACTTGAGGGCTGAAACCTATGTTGAGTTGAACAGCTCATGCGTTGTGAGTGAGTGAGGATTTGTATGAATAATGCACATGCCTAACTTGTAATGTCTAGAACTTGCCCGGTTGGTTCCTTAGTGCGACTCTCAGGTTAATGATTGGATGTTGAAATGATCTTAGGCTCTCCTTGTGATTACTAGCCAGTTTTACCTAAATTGACCTCCCTGGTACATTAATGACCCTAGTTACCCCCTTTGAGCCTTTAACCTTTCATTGGATACCACATTACAAACCTTTACCCTTTCTGTAAAGTAATTCCTTCTTTTGAACCCATCCCTCCTTGAACGTATGAGATTGAGGCTTAAAGCCTAAGTTGGGGGTGTCGTTATAAAGTGGAAATTGGCAAGGTTTGCTACTGTGTGTATATATTAAAAAAAAGAAAAAGAAAAGAAAAGAAAAGAAGAGAAAAAGAGAGGAGTCTTGTCAAAACTTGAAGAAATACTTTGAGGTGGTTCTAGGTCGGTAACCCGAGGGAAATAAAGGCTATGTAGCATAAGAGCATAATATATGTAGAGTTCAAGGAGGGTATAACCACTACATTCCTAAGGAGTCATCCAAACCATCCCGAAGCCTACATTATAACCCATGAAAAGTCCTTAGTGATCTACGAATAATCATTCTGAGATAGAGGCAAAGTTAAAATAAGGGCAAGCATATGGACTAATACTTGTAGCATGTAGCTTCCGTTCCGAGTGTTATAGTGTTTTGATTGCATCCCCTATATATATATATATGTGTGTGTGTGTGTGTGTGTGTGTGTGTGTGTGTGTGTGTGTGTGTGTGAGTGGGGATTTTCTTTGTTGTGAGTGCGCATGAATTGTAAGACTTAGCAAAAGATAGGTTCTTGAAGTAGAACACAAGTGCACTCCACTATGAATAGCATTTTGTCATTTTGGTCGAGGCTCTAAGGTCACAAATTGATTAGTCGAATGATTGAATGATAAGTTGTGTTTCAGAAGGGTAAATAAATGGTTTCACATGCTTGTTAGCTGTCAGTCAAAACCATCTATAGTCACTATTGTTTTGTGGATTGTCGGAAATAAAAGTAGTAAAGAATAGGATAGTTTTGTTTTAGTTGCTTGACGGCAAGCAAGAGTTTAAGTTGGGGGTGTTCATGTGCCGTGGAATTTCGGCACTTTAGAGAAAATATATTTTTTGTCTTTTTTTGAAAAATGATGAAACATGTAATCTCTTTTTGGATTTTTTTTCCTTTTTTTTTTTTGGAAAATGATGGGAAAGTGCAAAATCTTTTTTTTGTATTTTTCATGTTTTTTTTTTGTCTTTTTCATTAAAAAAATGTGAAAGAAAAATATAACTGGGCCCTACTTGCTTTATTTTTACACTTTAACCTCTTTTTTCTCATTTACCCTCAAACCTCATTGGTCCGCCAAATGACCCCTTTTCCCTTGAAGATTGCAACATGTAGCACATTAGGATGCATCAGGATGGTCTTTTATTTTTGGGTACACCTGTCCTAGACGGATTCAACCCCTATGTTGAGTCCCCAAAGTCAAATGCACATCAAACAACGTTCCTACTAGGCATCCGACATGAGGTTATGTCATTCTAGGTTGGAACCTGGGGTTGTTTTCTAGACCTGGCTTACCTGAGCGGATAGCTCGAGCCGAGGGGGGAAGCGTACCGGGATACAGAAGCTTCACCGGCTTTGCAACTTATCCGAACCTCGTTCTAAAATTGGGATATGACTCTAACAGAAAAGAAGTCACACGAAGTGCACACTTCCTAGATGATTTAGAAGACTCAGAGAGAAGAGGGTTTCGCAACAATTTATATTCAGTTCAAACAATATCAAAGCGGTAAAAAGCAACATTTAACACATTAAGCTCAAACACATAAAACTCAGATAATAAATAAAAGCCAACTATAACAGTTATTCTAAGCTCGAATTCGGAACCCTGAACCAGAAGTTCTGGGTTCTTTTACCCAGTAGAGTCGCCAGAGCTGTCACACCTCCTTTTTCTACCCCGAATAGGGGGATAGGGGAGTTTTTTCAATTAAAGTGACAATAATCGAAACGGGATTATTTATTCAAATTCAGAGTCGCCACTTGGGATGATTTATGGTGTCCCAAGTCACCGGTTTAAATCCCTAATCGAGGAAGTTTGACTCTGCTTTACAGTCTGTGAAACACAGAAATCCGAGTAAGGAATTCGATTAACCCGGGAGAAGGTGTTAGGCATTCCCGAGTTCCGTGGTTTTAGCACGGTCGCTCAACTATTATTATTGGCCTATTTATCTGATTTTAAAAAAATATTTTCTGAAACCTATGTACATTTTATCCCTTTTGAACTGTTCTTAATATATTTTAGGAAAACTCAAGATCGTCATACACTTGTTTGTTTTTGAAAACACATCATAAACCATGCTACATGAATTGCACCCGCGGTTCATGACATGTTTATCCTATTTAACATTATTGGAAATTGAAGTCGCTCACATGAAATGTACACCCGGATTTGGGAATTATGTATCACGACTACGTAACGGGAACCGTACCCGTAGCTATGACACTTTAATTAGTTAACGCGTCTAAAGTAAACTACGAGTATTCATTTTTCAATATCTAAGTTACAGTATTAATGCGAGGGCCATAGGTGATTAATTATGGATGACACACCTCAATCCATTTTTAAAGAATTATACTTAATTAGGCCTAAGGATGTACTTATTTACAAATGGTTTGAACTTAATATATAACTATTAGTTGTAAAAAAAAGTTTGGGGTAAATGTTCTGGGCCTTTAATTATTTAAGCAAATCCTGGTTTGAGCTTAAACCCAAAACTATTATAAAGAAAACTGGGCTCAAAATCGAGCCCAGAAGTAAAGCCAGGCAGACGGTCAATTAGCTCCAAATGGGCCAACAAATGCCAAGCCCAACTCTGCACAACCATGCCTTGAGTACTAGGGCCCACGTCCATTATACCAAGCGGAATAAACAAAAAAGAAACTAAATAAAACAAGGCTTGAAGTTGAGCCCATA
Organism: Nicotiana attenuata; assembly: GCF_001879085.1. Taxonomy (NCBI): domain Eukaryota; kingdom Viridiplantae; phylum Streptophyta; class Magnoliopsida; order Solanales; family Solanaceae; genus Nicotiana; species Nicotiana attenuata. The sequence goes on along the minus strand of NC_031991.1, from coordinate 41,604,950 downwards.
ACGCGAATCAGATAATGATCCAAACCCCCAAGTCGAACTTAGGTCGGGCTGCCTCATCTGGGCCACCGTCAAGCCCAATCGAGGCTTCAGCTCTTTCGAGTCAAGTGTAACCCAAGCAATTTTTAACAGATCAAGAAACTGAATTTATTTACCAATGAATCTGATTATCAACGACTGATATTAACCATGAAAAACTATAATTCAAGCTCATTCATGAACTAATCCAAATTTAAATTCTTAACTGCTTTAACAAACTGAAATTTGTCTTTTGCAATGCATACCCAACCCATCCTAACAAGTATATATTAAACTAACATGACACTGAAGCATTTAATACTGTCAGAAAGCCATACATGATTCAAAATAGAGGACTGTTCATACACACAGCTGAAACTAATGATACAAAATACCTAAATGCATAATTCTTGAACAAAATATTTTACTAGAACAATCTACACAAGAGAATTAAAGATCCAACAAGTGAGGTATTCAGTTTCATATTACACAAACATCTATATGAGCTTTAAACTAACATTTTAAGCAAACCACATTTATTACAACAAACAGATACATGCTCCCAACTTCTCTGATCATTTAAAGGCTCAAAAGGTACCTGGATATCAAAACAAAGCAAAAAAGGAGTAAGGATTTCAGCACAAGCAGAAATGTGAGCAAAACAGCAAGTCAACAGCAATATTCAGCCTCTTTAGACCAGCTTTACACCCAAAAATCCAGAAATCCCACGAAAGCTTTTAAGTTCTTACTAAAAGAAAAACCAGGGAACAATTCCAACCAATTTTCAATAAAAGTAATGCAGAAACTTTTTTGTATTTTCTAGGGTTCAGAATCTGAAAACCAAAACAAAACAAAAACATTTTCCTTCTCTGTATATCTGCGTGTTTATAAGATCCTAACTGGGAGGTATAACTGTAATGTGACTTGCTGTTTGGTGGTGAGTGGTGGCGTTATGGCAGGTTGGAGATGATGACTGGCTCTTGGATTTTCCAGCTGGACGCCGGCAGCTGTGAGGTGAAGACGAAGAGCGGCTAATGGGTGAAGAGGAGTGGAGACGCCTGCAGGGTGATCGTTGTGGTGCCTGCTGAGTGTGGAGCTGGTTGTTGTGTATTCGGCGATGGGTCTGGTCGCCGGCGTTCTGCAAATTGAAGCAGAAGAACGGCGGGGGGGAGTTAGGCTATGGAGGAGATGAGGAGTTTTTGGCTAGGTCTTGATGGAGAAGAAGGTTGCTGGTTTTGTTTCCTAAGGTCTAGGGTTCAAGAAGGGGGTGTGGTGGACGACCAGACTCGCCGGTTGTCAAGTCCGGCAACTGGCCGGCGAGAAGGGGAGTGAGGCAGACACGAGAGAAGGGTCGTCCAAGGGCGGCGGCTGTTGTTCTTTTCTAGGATTTGTGTTGTTGTGGCTATCTCTTTAGGTCTTCCTCTAGGTTAGGGGTGTAGTGCACTGATGGAGAAGAGGATGATGGTCTTCAGGTTGTTTGGGGTGGGGAGAAGAAGACGAAGTTCGGGGGGGGTCCGATTTTTTGGAGTTGCGGCTGGGGTGATTTTTTTGGGTAGGGATTCTAGGTTGATGATGGTTTTAAGGAAAGTGGGGCGGCTCAGGCCGATGGGAGGCGGGTCTTGGGTCGGTCCGGCTTGGGTTCAATTAAAGGGGAAGGGGTGTTGGGCTAAGGGTTAATTTTGGGGCAATTGGGAGTTTGGGCTCAAGGGCTAGTCCGAAATTGGGCCATCTTCTTGCCCAAAATTGAGCCAAAATTGTCTTGAATTAATTAACAATTGGGCTTCTTAGAAAATCTGGATTTCATTAGCTAAAAGCCTAAGTTTCCCTCATCTAAAATATTTACAAAAATGTAAGAATACTCTTAATTAATTAAAATAAACTTTTAAAATAGAATTAAATATTAAAAGTGAAACTATTTTTGTATTTTTAATTTTATGAAAGGTATATAAACTAAAAGTAACTAGATAAAATATCAATTAGCTAAATAAAAGAAAATATTTTTTGTAATTTTCATTTTTTATGACAAAATAGAGTAAAAGAGTCGAAACTATTTAGAATAGCGATACTAAACCTAAACTAAATATTTATGCTAAAATGTGTAAAATCTTGGGGAGAATCAAACTAAATATTTACGCTAAAATGTGTAAAATCTTGGGGAGGATCAAAATTACATGTCTACAATGGGTATTGGGTAGTTGGATTAGGGTATTGGGTTATTGGGCTGGTATTGGGTATTAGGCTAGTGTGTATACTTGTGCTAGGTCCGAAATTAGTTAATTAAAAGGGCTAGATTTTAAATACACAATTAATTTAATAGAATAATTTTATAAAATAATTTATAAATGATAAAAATGTCATTTGTGCATGAAAAAGATTTAAAATAATTACTTAATGTTTATAAAAATATAAAAAGTTATTTTCCGTGTAAATAACGTAATTATGCATATATGGGCTATTATTGCAAAGTTATTGCAATTATAGTCTAAAGATAAAACTATAATTATGCATAAAATGAGTAAAGCTTAATATAAATATAACTAATAAAAATAAAGTAATAAATCATTATAAAATTATTTGTGATACAATTAGTAATTATTTAGATAATAAATGCTGGAATACATTAATTAAAATCCTTTTAAAATTACATAAAATTATGGAAAAATACAGGTCGATACTCATGTACTATATTGAAAGTATATATGCATTTAAAAAATATATGAAGAAAAAATTGGGTATCAACAATATATATAAGGAATTCCTTTCCTTTCCGCTTCGTCTCCGATTTTCTGTAAAGTTTGTTTCGTTTTTGTTTTATGAAGAATTAGTTTTTGATGTCGTAACTTCAATAATTGAGTGAGCATTGGCTCAGACTTAGAGAAAAATAAACCCTTAGGTTTTTTCTAGCAATCGATGGGCTACCTCATGATATAATACCTCTTATGGTTTTTTGGTGAATCCTAGAGTTATGCTTAAGTCGGCTTTGTGCGAGCTCGGTATGGTGGGACCCTTAGGTCCGAGTTGAGTGAGAAAAAAGGTCTCGAACTCTAAATGTTTTGACCCTTAGGTTCTTTTAGACTGGGCTGATATGGCATTTAGGAGATTGCTATTATTTTCCCTTTTCGTCTTAAAAGACTTAGTGAAAAAATTCTTTGTGTTTACGCTTTGGCATGCATCTTTTACCGATTGGGTTTTTCGAGGGTTTAGTGTCGATCTGAACCCTTTTATTTCTGGTGCCTTAGCACAAGATTGTATGTGAATAATTCGATACCTCTTGATGTTTTTCGAGGGCTGATTTTATCGAAGCCTTGATTATATTGCCGAGGGTAGCCTTTATTAAACCGGTTTTCTGAGAATTAGAAGGCGTGATTTTATTGCGGAATTCGAAAATCTTCGAGCCGCATGATTTCGGTCGTAGCCTTTAATATGGTCGTAGCCTTCGGGTGTGTCGCTTGGACTTGTTTCCCGATAACATTTCGAACTTGTCCGAAATGTTAGTCCCCGAGGATGATGGCCTTGGCCTTTATGTCGGGAGTAACTCTTTGAGGTCTTATGAACTCGAGTTTAGACAATTCAACTGTACTGACTGTCGACGACACTCGCCGAGTATTGGAGGTTTGTTTGCGTTTTGGCTCTTGAGCCGTTTCTCACAGAATCACAAGTATGGAGTTCGTATAGTAGCAAATTTCTTTGAGACACAAAGTGTTTGATATAGGAAGAATGCTTCTTTGAATAATTCATACATGTGTACATGTTTTGCCATCAGGGCTCGACTATTCTATATAGATACGGTTCATCTGACCGTTTGGCCCATTACAAAGTTTTCCTATCGGGGCCCTTTTTGGCGTGAAGTATTTTCCTCGAAAATATTACCTCCGAGGGTGATGCCCCCCAATATTTGAAGTTGATTGGTAAGAAGCCTTGGATACTGTTGAATTCTCCTTAGGTAGCACATAGTTCTTGCCTCGTTAAAAACCTTGCCGGAAAAACCCATTTGGGATAAAACCCGATCTACGGGAAAAAAAGTGCAACGCATGCTTTAAAACCTAAGGTCTTCGTGTATAAGGTTGCCCTCGTCGTCTTCGATCAAACATCTGCAATGAGTTAATCTTAAATACAAATGGAAAAAAGGAGAAGGTTATACCTTAACAATAATACTGTTTGAGTAGTAATACGTTCCAGTTGTTTGGCAATTGTTTGCCTTCCATCGTTCCAAGTTTGTACGATCCTTTTCCGATAACTCTAATGACTCAGTACGGTCCTTCCCAATTCAGGCCCAGTTTGCCTTCATTCGGGTCTTGAGTATTGAGGGTAACTTTCCTTAGAACCAAGTCCCCGATTTCAAAGTGTCGAAGGTTAGTCCTTCTATTATAATATATATCGATTCTTTATTTTTGTGCCGCCATCCGAACAAGTGCAGCTTTTCGTTTTTCATCTAATAGCTCGAGGCTAGTATTCATAGCCTCATGATTAGACTCCTCCGATGCATGTCAAAATCTGGCGCTGGGTTCTCCGATCTCGATTGAGATTAAGGCCTTAGAGACATATACTAAAGAGAATGGGGTTGCCCCCGTGCTAGACTTCGATGTCGTTCGATATGCCCAAAGGACCTCGGGTAAAACTTCTCTCCATTTTCCCTTAGCGTCGTTCAGCCTTTTCTTCAAGTTTTGTATGATAGTCTTGTTTGTCCATTCGGCCTGCCCGTTCCGCTCAGATGATGCGGCGTTGATCAGATCCTTTTCATTTTGTGTGCTTCGAGGAATTTCGTTACTTTGTTGCCGATGAATTGTTTGCCGTTGTTGCATACGATTTCGGCTTGAATCGACACACGATGTGGTCCCAGATGAAGTCAATAACTTCTTTTTCTCTAAATTTCTCGAAGGCTTGTGCTTCCACCCATTTAGAAAAGTAGTCAGTCATAAACAAAATGAATTTAGCTTTACCTAGGGCTGTTGGTAGAGGGCCGATAATGTACATTCCCCATTTCATGAAAGGCCATAGGGACAGGACAGAGTGAAGTTGCTCTTCGGGCTGATGAATCATCGGTGCAAACCTTTGACATTTATCACATTTTTTAATAAACTCCTTAGTGTCTTTTTCCATACTATCCCAGTAATACCCTGCTCTAATAATTTTGTGAATCAAAGACTCGGCGCCAGAGTGGTTTCCACAAGTGCTTTCGTAAATTTCTCGTAGAACATAATCGGTGTCCCCCAACCCTAAGCATACCGCCAATGGCCCATCGAACGTCCTCCTGCATAATGTTCCATCTTCATCCAATGTGAACCTATCAGCCTTGGTTCGTAGAGTCCTTGACTCTTTATGATCCGATGGGAGCTTTCCATTTTCAAATATTCGATATAATTGTTCCTCCAATCCCAAGTAAAACTTGTAGAGTTAATCTCGGCGTGACCCTCTTCGACTACAGATCTCGATAATTGGACGACAACCCCTGGGATAATATCATCTTCCTCAACTGATGACCCCAAGTTAGCAAGTGCATCAGCCTCACTGTTTTGTTCTCGAGGCACATGGTCTAGAGTCCATTCCTTGAAGCGGTGCAAGGTCACCTGTAGCTTGTCCAAGTATCTTTGCATCCTATCCTCTCGAACTTCGAAGCTTTTGATTACTTGGTTTACTACCAATAGAGAATCGCACTTGGCTTCAACGACTTCTTCTCCTAAGCTTTTAGCTAGCTCGAGACCTACAATCATGGCCTCATACTCGGCCTCATTATTAGTCAACCTAGAAGTTTAATAGATTGCCTAAAATTACCTATAGGTGGCTTTAAAATAATGCCAAGCCTGGACCCTTTCACATTCGAGGCACCATCCGTGAAAAGGGTCCATACCCCCGATGATGTACCCGATTTTTGCAAAAGTTCTTTCTCCACTTCTAGTACGAGGGTCGGTATAAAATCGGCCACGAAGTCAGCTAGGATTTGAGACTTGATGACCGTTCGGGGTTGATATTCGATATCGTACCCGCCATGTTCGACGGCCCATTTGGCCAATCGGCCCGATAGCTCGGGCTTATGCAAAACATTTCGAATAGGAAAACTGGTTAACACACATATGGGGTGACACTGGAAATATGGATTTAACTTTCTAGATGCGCATATTAATGCAGCCAATTTTTCTAAGTGTGGATATCTAGTTTCAGCATCTCCTAAAGTCCGACTTACGTAATAAACAGGGAATTGCGTACCTTGCTCTTCTCGAACCAGTACACCACTTACCGCTATTTAGGACACTGCTAAATATAAGTACAACTTCTTATCCACCTTCGGAGTGTGAAGCAGAAGTGGGCTCGACAAGTATCACTTCAATTCCTCCAAAGCTTGCTGCCATTCCGGGGTCCACGCGAAATCATTTTTCTTTTTGAGTAGGTAAAAGAACCTGTGACTGCGATCTGATGACCTCGAAATGAATCGGCCCAATGCAGCTATCCATCCTGTTAGCCTTTATACGACATTCACACTATCTACGAGAGTGATATCCTTGATCTTGTCGGGGTTAATTTTGATTCCCCGATTTGATACCATGAAGCCGATGAACTTGCCTGAACCGACCCTGAAGGCACATTTTTCTGGGTTAACTTCATGTTATACTTCCTCAAGATTTTGATTGTTTCCTGCAAATGAGTTAAATGGTCCTCTGCGCGCAGGGACTTAACCAACATATCATCAATGTAAACTTCCATTGATTTACCTATCTGTTCCTCGAACATTTTGTTAACTAGGCATTGGTATGTAGCTCCAGCATTTTTTAGTCCGAAGGGCATCACATTGTAACAGTATGTTCCAAACTTAGTGATAAACGAGGTCTTCTCCTGGTCCTCCGGGTCCATTTGAATTTGATTGTACCCGGAGTAGGCATCGAGAAAGGTAAGGATCTCGTGGCCGGCCATGGCATCGATCATGCGATCGATGTTAGGCAGCGGAAAAGAGTCTTTAGGACATGCCTTATTTAAATCCTTATAATCTACACACATTCTAAGTTTGTTCCCTTTTTTAGGGACTACAACTACGTTGGCTAACCACTCAGGGTATTTTACCTCCCAAATGGACCCTATTTTATGAAGTTTAGTTACCTATTCCTTTATGAATGCATGCTTCACCTCGGATTGGGGCCTTCTTTTTTGCTTTACTGGTTTGAAACTAGGATCAAGGCTCAGCCAGTGTGTTGTTATTTACGGTGGGATCCCTGTCATATCTAAATGGGACCAAGCAAAACAATCCATGTTATCGATAAGAAATTGAATGATTTTTTTCCTAAGTTCGGGGGTTGACCCTGTTCCCAGGTATACCTTTCTCTCAGGCATATACTCGATCAATATGACCTATCCTAGCTCCTCGACCGTTAATTTGGTTGCATCTGACTCTTCGGGAATAACGAAAGTTCGAGAAGGAAATCCTCTTATTCTTCTTCTTCAATTACCTGTGTCTCCGATTCGGTCGAGGCTGGGGACGGTGATTGCTATTTGGCCGTCTGCTTATCTTTGGTGCTCGATTTTTTCGAGGTCGAAGGGGCCGGTATCGGTGTCACCTTATCGACTGCAAATATTTCCTTTGCAGCGTGTTGTTCCCCGTAAACCGTTTTCACACTATCCACTGTTGGGAATTTCATCATCCGATGAAGGGTCAACGGTACTGCCCTCATATTGTGGATCCACGGCCTCCCGAGTAGTGCATCATATCTCATGTCGCCTTCAATGACATGGAATTTAGTATCTTGGATGGCCCCGGCCACGTTCATAGGTAGGATTATCTCCCCCTTTGTTGTTTCACTTGCCATGTTGAAGCCGTTTACTACTCGAGATGCAGGTATAATTTGATCTTGTATGCCGAGCTGCTCTATGACCCTTGATCTGATTATGTTTGCTGAACTACCTGGATCCACTAGAACACGTTTAACTTGAACTTTATTTAACAAAATAGAAATTACCAGAGCGTCATTGTGCGGCTGAGAAACCTTCCGCTTCCTCGTCATTGAACGATAGGATGCCCTTGGTCACATAACTCCGAGTCCGTTTTTATCTGGTAATCGACACCTTGGTACGTCTGAATATAGTCCCTTGGGGAACATCGACCCCGCCAACGATCATATAAATCACATATTGCGGCTTTTCCTGCTCATTTTTTCTATTGGCGTCTCTTTCTCTGAAGTGATTCTTAGCTCGATCACTGAGAAACTCTCGAAGATGACCCTCGTTGAACAATCCAGCTACCTCCTCCCTCAGTTGTCTGTAGTCTTCGGTCCTATGGACATGCGTGCCATGATATTTACACATCAAGTTTGGATTTCTTTGAGAAGGATCGATTTGTGTAGGTCTAAGCCACCTGGTGTCTTTGATCCTTCTGATGCTGACATGATCCCTAATGCATCGACAGTGAAATTGTACTCCGATAATCGAGGTGCCTCTACGGGATCGGCATGTTTATCAAAACCACTCTTACTCATAAGTCCCCGAGAATTTTGCCCTCGATCATTTCTTCGATCATTCCCAGGAGGGTTGCACTCCAAACCATTGTTTCTTCGATTTGTGACATATGGCTGATACTGTTCCCTATTTGATCTTGGTTCATTGTCGGTATCTCTCGGGGCCTTAACTGCTAATCTATTTGGATGAACTAAACCTGAGGGGGCTCCTAGCTGGTCATCCTCGACCCTAATCTTCGATTGGTAACGATTATGCACATTTGCCCAAGTTACAACTGGATACTCGATCAGATTTTACTTCAACTATCAAGACGGGATTGAACTTCGCTCGTTCAACCCCTGTTTAAAATCTTGCACGGCCCAATCATCTAAGACCGATGGTAATTCCATTCGCTCCATTTGAAATTGGGAAACAAACGCCCTTAGCATCTCATCACCCCTCTGTTTTATCTTGAAGACGTCCGATTTCCTTATCGCAACCTTTATAGCCCTGGCACGTGCCTTTACTAAGGCATCTGCTAAAATAGCAAACAAATCAATGGAATTCATTGGCAAGTTGTCATACCAAATCATTGCTCCTTTTGACAAAGTTTCCCTAATTTTTTTCAACAAAATCGACTCGATCTCGTCATCATTTAGGTCGTTTCCTTTAATCCCGCACGTGTACGAGGTGATGTGTTCATTAAGAGTGGGCTTCGGAGCCGCACTCAAAGGGAATGGATTTTGTACGAACTTTTTGGCATCCAAACCTTTTAACACTGGGCGTGCCCTCGGTATTTGATCAACACGAGAGTTATACGTCTCCATTGTTTTGTTGTAATCCTCAATCTTTTTCTCCACCGACTCGATTCTTTTGGTGAGTTCCTGGAGCATTCCATTCTCATAATCTTGGGATCAGTCCCCGAGCCATTACCGTTAGATCTTTCTGGCACCAGCTCTGTTCGGTGAGTAATTTCTGGTTCGACCACACTTGGAGTTTTATGCTGACTTTGAAGCTGAGCGATAGCAACCTGTTGATCTTGTAGCATCTCGAATATTACTTGGAGGCTACAACCCCATCTCCTACACCCTGTGTTCCTTGGCCACCAGATTGGACTTCCTTGTGTACACTACCTCCGGAGTCTGCTCCTAAGTCTGAATTCAAAGCAATGTGTGAACTAACGTCGATTGGTGGTACACCGGCTCCTGGAGCAACTACATTGTTATTTTCCCCGTGAAATCCAAGACCATCATCGCCATGTACGGGTGCATTTTGTGAATTCATCCGGTTAACCGGACCGGTCAAATCCGGTTAACCAAAATCCCTGTAGAACCGGTTAACCGGCCCGGCCCGGATCGTTTTAAAGGCTAGATTTTTTTTAAGTTTTTAGAGTCTAAGGCAATGCAAAACCTTTGAATTTACTTTTTTTCGTTAATTTACTTGTTAAATGTAAACCTTTCAATTTGTAAGTTTGAATTTTGAAATAAATGTAGCACTTGCAATTTATAAGTGCAATTTTTTTTCATCTTCATTGTATTCTTTATATTTTACTTTATATTAATATAAATTACAATAGTTATACAAAATACAAAAAAAAAAAACCCGGCCCGGCCCCTTGGACCCGTAACCCTTACGGTTCATTTTTTACCCGAATGAACCCAACCCGTTAAGCCCGGTAACCCCTAATCCGTAACTGTCCCGGTTCAAAACCCGGACAGTTTAAATTTTTCCCAGCCCAGCCCGGCCCGGCCTACCCGTTAGACACCCTTAGCTGAAAGGGAAGAAAATCCCTCTACAAATCTCCTGTAATAACCTACCAAACCGAGAAAGCTACGAACCTCCGTCGGTGTTGTGGGTCTAGGCCAAGTCTTTACACCCTCAATCTTTTATGTATCCACCCGGATGCCATCACCCGAAATGATATGCCCAAGGAAAGCTACGGAGTTCAACTAGAATTCACATTTAGAGAATTTCGCATACAACTTCCCTTTTTGTAGAACTCTAAGCACAGTACACAAATGATCTTCATGCTCAGCCTCTAAACGAGAATACACCAATATATCGTCGATAATTACAATTACGAGCAGATCTAAAAAGGGCCTGAACACACGGTTCATCAAATCCATGAATACTGTTGGGGCATTGGTCAAACCGAATGACATAACACGAAACTCAAAGTGCTCGTATCTGGTCTTGAATGGTGTCTTCAAAATATCTTCCTCCTTAACCTTACCTGATGCTACCCAGACCTCAAGTCTATCTTTGAAAAACACTTGGCACCTTGCAACTGATCAAATAAATCATCAATCCTCGGGAGCGGGTACTTATTCTTGATCGTCACCTTATTCAACTGTCCATAATCAACACACATCCGTAAGGAATCATCTTTCTTCCTCACAACAGGTGCTCCCCACGGTGATGTACTAGGTCTGATAAAGCCTTTTTCAAGCAAGTCCTTTAGTTGTTCCTTTAACTCTTTCAGCTCTGCGGGGCCATTCTATAGGGAGGAATAGATATTGGATGAGTATCTAGTAGTTGGTAAATAGAAAACTCACTTTCTCGCTCTGGAAGAAGACCCGGAAGCTCATCGAGAGAAACATCGAGAAACTCATTAACCACAGGGATGAACTGAATGGTTGGTAACTCTACTTCCATATCCCAAATCCGAACTAAGTGATAATTATAACCTTTTTTTATCATCCTCTTTACCTCTCGGCGATGCCGTATTACCTTTCTACTCTAAAAATAGGCTTTCCTGGGAATTAGAATCGAATCACCTTTGTTCTTTAATCAACGTTAGCATAACAAGAAGCCAACCAATCTGTACCCATTATAATATCAAATTCTACCCAACCAAGCGCCACGTACCTTATACTTATTTATTATCAAATCTATCATGGGCCATTACAGGCGACATCCATATATAT